>NC_135532.1:103248661-103873661 GCF_045843805.1 Urocitellus parryii
CTTTGCTTTCCCTATCCGTGGTCTCCCTCCTCCTCCCTCCTTCAGTTCCCTGAATTGTCTTATGCAAAGCTCCAGCTAGTGATCATTTACACTTCAGTGAGAACACAAGGCTGCTCTCTGTCTTCTAGGGGGATTTGCAAGATGGGCCTCCTTTAAAACAGTGGAAAGAAAAGCTTTATATCAGCCTATCAGTGGGCTGGGGAGGGTGAAATATGTGTTCACGACTCTTCTGAAATCAATTCCAATAGGTAGTTGCTTTTGATTAAGGTTTAATCTCATTCTAGATTTGGGGCTGACAGTTCTGTCTAGTTCCATTTCATTCACAATGTTGTGGGCAGTGCAGTTGTGACATCATTCGGTCAGTAAGACCTCCTTGACTAGGTCCCCTGTTCCCAAGGTGGAGGGCATCCTCTGCTTCTGTGATCCTCACAATACCAGCTCTGGCTGGACATGGAATGTGGTGAGTACTTAGCTCACAGATGCTGGGATGTCAGGCCACGCATGCCCAGAGCCTAGCCTGTGTCCTGGGGATAACATACAGCATGCAATCCGACTGAATCTGCAGATGCATGTCTGAATGTCTCCCTTCTGCCTGGGGGAGGCATCAGGAACAGCTGACCTCAGAAACCCTGGAGGAAAGTGAGCAGTGGAATATGAAACTTCTACAAAACGATATCTCAGACAGAGATCACTTTATTGAAATGGCTTTGTTTGAAGAAAAGGAGAAAAGACAAAGTGAAGAGACAGACTCCGCTAACAGGTGCCTGGGAGTGGCTGGACACTTCTGTCCCACGCCGCACAGAGGCGGATCTGCCTCGGGTCCATGCTGCTCATTCCTTGAGACCAAAGTCGTCCACTGGCCTCAGTGCACTTTCTTGAATACTTGCTTGCAGACCACTCCCTGCACTCTCATCTCCTGCAGCAGAAGCAGATGCTGTGGTTCACCAGAGTCATGTCAGAGCATCTAGGGGCAGGAACTTTGAAAGCATCTAGGGGCTGCTACTGTTCCCCATAACTTGATTTCATGAAATCCTTAGAAAGTCAACTGAATGAGGTCAGCAGAGATCAGTCTCTCCGCATCCTGTAGACAGAGATGGCTGGGGGAATAGATGTGGATCAGAGTGGCCAATAGCCCCCCTTGATGCTTCCCCACCCTGCTATCTTGGAGAGGCCAAAAAGCTTTGGAAGCTGTAGGCCTGAGCCCAGGACAGAGTCTGGGCCTTGGATTGGAAGGAACTGGGCACAGATATATGGCTCAGTAGGTTTCTGCAGAACGGGGCTGCAGTGTGGTACCAGGATGCCAAACTTGAGCCCTAAGCTGGAGTTACCTGTGGAGCTTGGAAATGCCTGGATCTCACACTAGCCCGGTACACGGGTGTCTTAGTGGGTGGAATATTGGAATCACTCTTACTAAAAGCCTTCTAGGCGGTTCTAAAATGCAGCATACCCTTCCCACAGGCCCGGCCCCAGGCCCTGCTCAGCCTGTGTTGAGTGAGGCCAGGTGCAACCACAGTCCTATCGCCACGTCTTCCAAGTTTTTATGAAGGAGACTGGAAATCTGAATATTTGTAGGGCATCTCCTAACTTTTAAATGGCTGGCTGAAGTCTGGAGCTCTTTGAGGGCTAGATGAAGCAGGCCTGTGGCCCCTAGTTTGCAACCTCTGGCATAGAGCCACAGAACTGTTGAGCTCAGAGGACAACAAAGGTCACTTCATCTACTCTTTTCTCTGCAGTCAAGTAACAAAGGCCCAGGAGGAGACTGGCTCAAGGTTGGGTCTGGACTCTCTGCATTAGGCTGGCCACCTCCAAATGTAACCCTCTGTGCCTTTCCCCAGTGCTCACACTTCTCAAAGCTCTTGAAGACCAGAGATCTTTGCAGAACTCCTGTGTGTTCTTAGGCAAATGAGGCTGGGGGAAAGAAGCTACTCAAGGACACCTGGCGAGTGGCCTGGGATCAGAACCCAGGTCACCTGGACCACTCTCTGGGGTAGAGAAGTTACAGGAGGTCTTGGCTTAAGGACATGTGCCTTATAAACTCTCCAGGAGCTAAGTTCTCCGCTGTGGTTCTGTATATGCTTTTCCCAGAGGGTAGACAGAGAGCAAGTGGCTTTGACCTGATGTCCCAGGGTAGAGGACAGGGTGGCTACAGTTTCCCCTGAGCTGGGAAAAGCTTTTCCTTCCCCTGTCATAGACTTAGGTCATATCTTAGAGAAGCCTGGAGAATTTTCCTTGGCTACCAGTCACAAATATTCTCATCACCAGAATAGGAACCATATTCCTATTTTAATTTAATTATTTTTGGTACTAAGGACTAAATCTAGGGGTCTTAACCACTGAGCCACAGCTCCTGCGCTTTTTATTTTTTACTTGGAGACAGGCTCTTTCTAAGTTGCTTAGAAAGGGCCTCACTAATTTGCTGAGAGTAGCCTTGATCTTGTGATCCTCCTTCCTCAGCCTTCCAAATCACTGGGATTACAGGTGTGTGCTATCCTGCCCGGATCATATTCCTACTCTGAGATACTAGAAAGAGACGGAAAATGGGCTCATTGCTGATGATTAAAAGATGCATCTCCTCTTCTGCTTCCTCTGATGGGTGACTGGGTCACTACACCTTGAGAACTCACAGCCTGGTCTTTAAAATCACTTGAACCTTCTTTCCAGGGCCTTGGAATAGGAGCTTCAGAGCAGAACCAAGGCCCAGCCACGGTGGGTGCCTCTTTCCAAGATCCATCCAGACCTCCAGAGTGACAAAGGACCTCTGGGGCACACCTTTCTCCACCAAGGAACCTACCAGGTGCAGCTCATCACCCTCGATCCACTGGGTCCAGCCGCGTCCCTCCTTCTCGCCCTTCTGCACGCACTCGAGCTTGTCACCGTCCCAGCTCACCGTGGTCTGCCAAGCAAGAAGCAGAGTTGTCAGCTGTGAGCGTGCAGCCCCTGGGGAGTAGGGGAGGGGACAGCCCCCAACCTTGATAATGCAGGATCTGCTCAGGTCCATTTTCCTACAGAAAATTTGCAGCCCAATAGTCCCTGTCTACCACATGCTTTTATTAAAGTGTGCAAATCAGTTTTAAAATTTATGAAAACCTTCACACATTTCATTTAAAAAGAATAATTAGGAGGGAAAATGTCGTTGGGTTGGGCTGTGATTGCAAGGATTGAGAACAGGGTTGAGGAGAGGGGCCTGAGCACAGACTGGTGAGGATTGTTTTCCTGCATCTTGCTGGCAGGGGGTGGAAGTCTCAAAGAGTACCTTCCTGTCCCTTTATCATTTAATCCATCCACCCATGGTTTCAACCATTGCTAGGTTCTGGGACATCCAAAAACACCCCACTTCTGCCCTCAAAGAGTCTTCATCTCCCAGGAGAATGATCTTAGGTCTAAATAGCCAGCTATAGGTACAGGTGGCAGCCAGTAGCCACCTGTCTGCTCCACCAGGCCCTCTCTGTGCTGGGTCTAACTCCTCCTGATTGTCCACCTGGAGTGTGGATTGGCATCTCGTTTTGACAGACACAGGGCTGACAACACCTCTCAGAGTCCACATCCTCCTTTAAGCCCTCTCTCCTCCCCTGAGTGCTGTGTGCCCTGCCGGGGGGGGGGGGGGTGGGGGCAGAGCAGGCTGCAGGGAAGTCAAGTCTTAGCAAGCCCACCCAGGAACATGGGGTCAAAACAGTGTGGGAATTCAGAGGCGAGGCAGTCCTAGGTCCTGAGCATGGCCGTGAGCACCTGGCTTCGACTGGCCCCCATGTCCCAAGGCTAGGTACGTGAAGGTGCAGCGGGCATGCGTCCATCATGTTTGTGGCTTCTCACCCCCTTTTGAATAGCCTCCCCAATGGGGCAGCTCCTCATTGTGAGCCCTGCATTCCCACTGCCATGAGGAGAACTCTGTCCCTGCTCACCCTGTGGCTCTGAGCAAGTCCACTCCTGCTCTGGGCCCTGCATTCCCATCTGCCATGTGAGGTCAGTAACTCGCAAGCCTTGGCTGTTGAGAGCGGAGGTTCTAAGATTCTTGCCCACCTACCTTACTCAGCTAAGGGTCAGGGAAGTTAGCAATGGCCTGATACAGATTTGGGAGAGAGAGGGAAATCTGGGAACTGAGTGGAGTGGGTGGGGTACCTCCCTCCTGGTGGACCACGGCCCCTCCTCTCCTCAGTGCCCAACCATGCCCACCAGCCTCCCTTCTGGACTTGCTGATCACTACCGCCCTCTGCTGTTGGGGTGAGGCCTGGGCTGAGATACACAGGAAGTAGGCAGGGGGAGCAAGGTGTGTTCTCCAGCTTTACATAGGCTTAAGAATGACCTCTGCTCTTGGAACCTGTTCCCAGAGGGAGACAGGGCACAGAGAGAGCCGGGAGTAGCCGGGAGAGGTGGCTTCTCTCCCCGGTCCAGAGACTCACTCAGAGCCCAGGTCTAGCCCCAGTGCAGCAAGGTCCCATCTCCAGGACAGAACAGTGTGGTCAATGTCCGATGAGACTGTCACAGCTAAAGGCTTAGGCCACAGACATGACAAGAAGCCCATTCTCTGGGTGTCATCTGTGCCAGGCCTGCCGTGGGAAACGGAGACCCCAAATCAGTCCTCAACCTCAAGGAGTTCCTAAGAACACGGGATCCCCAGGCACGGATCTCCCAACCATGTTTATTCAGAAATCCACTTGGCATATGAAGGCCCCTGACTCCCCCAGAGGAGCAAGAGGACTCGCTTGTCCTCAGGATGATACACAATTTTCTTCCTCTTCCAGAAAGGCCTATGAGCAAATCCATACAGAAAAGATGCCCAAAGAAGAAAATGGTAATAAAATAAATACCTGTCATCTTGCTTCTTCAGAGATAATTGCTCTAACATTTTGGTGTATTTCCATCAAGTCTCTTTTTTTTTTCCTCTATCAAAACACACACACACACACACACACACACACACACGTTTCTGTTTTTACAGAATTAGGTTTGCATCATGCAGGGGTTTGTAGCCTCATTTCTTTGCTCAGTAGAGGCAATTTCCCATTTCAATGAATATTCTCCTTAAGCATTATTTTAATTGTTATGTAACATTCAGGAGATGACTACCTAATTTGCAAGGCCTAACATGAAGTGAAAAGGAGGAACTCTTGCTCAAAAATGATTAAGATATTTAAAACAGCAACAGCAGAGCATTAAACTACGTGAGGCAGTCCCCAAAGGACTGCCCTGGAGACGGGCGCAGAAAGCTGTCCTCCCTGGCAGTAATTTATTGTCCATTCATACCATTATTTAACCGATTACAAATTCCTGGACATTTGGGTAATTTATAATTCTGTGCTACTGTAAATAAGATTTCCTTGCATACATAGTTTTGAACACATTGCTGTCTCAGAATACATATCCGGAGGAGAAACTGTTGCACGGAAGAGTGTGCACACCTTTAAAGCTTTTACTAAATATCCCCAACCTGATCCAGCAGGCTCACAGCTGTTTACCCTCCAACACCAGTGTCACCGAACCCCCATGCAAGAGAGGCTCATTACGGGTACAGCCAGCTTTTGCTCCTGGGCTACTGTCTCACCCTTTCCAGATCACTTGGCATCTTTTAACGGGGGCCATTTGGCTGTAAACAATAACAACACCTTAGCCCCAGCCAGCAACCGGCAGCAGAATATCAGGTGTCATGAGAGATCCAGACGTGCAAGGAGCAGAAGCCTATTTGGGTGCTCAAAGCGCTTTTGAGAACACTACTCATCAGACCTCTTGGAGGGAAGGATCCCTATCACCTGACACCATGTCAGTTGCCAAGGAAGCCCTTCCCTGACCACAAGCCCCTCTTGACTGTGATCCTGGGTGAGCTGGACACAGCACTGACTGTTTTTGTCTGTGTTGGATGTAAGGGGTGACCGAGCTCAAGAGGTTATGTGACTTTATGCCAGTCACTCGGCATAAGGAAAGAATTTGGCCTTGCGTGACTCAATGCACCCTTGTTTCCCAGCCCAGGACAGGACACCTGACAGAGAACGGGGTTGAGGGGAGGGGCCGCTGAGGCCTGAGCTTTTCCCTTAAACATTCCAGAAAGTGTCTAGAAGGTGCTTAGCAGATACTTGCAAAAGCTTTTGAGGACTGCAGGAAAAACAAAAACAAATAAAAAAACTGTGAGCATGGTACTGAGATTCTGAGCAGGCCCCTGGAGGGACACCTTTTGGACACTTTTGGTTCAGTCATTAGGGACCTGGAAACTCAGGGTCCTGGTCCCTGCACCCTCCTTCCATATTCCCTCAACCTATATAAGGTCAAGCCAGCTAAGAACATGCACCTTGGCATCCGCCAGAGCTGGGTCTTCTGTTTGTGGCCATGTGGGATGACTCTAGGCAACTGGACTAACCTCTCTGAGCCTCAGGTCCTCGATGCAAGAAGGTTCAGAGGCCTACTGTGGTAGATGGTTCATGGGTGGCCCCTGCGAATCATATGATAGTCACGTCCTGGGCAGGGCTTGGTGGCTGACTCACTCTGGCCACTGGGGCATCAGCAGGCACGATGCCAACAGTGCTTTCATGAGCCTATGTGGTCCAGGGGCCTGTCCTCTTGGCATCCTGCCCTCCTGGAGCCCAGCTGCCATGCTTTGAGGTGATCAAGGCTCTTCTTAAGAGAAAGGCCATGTGCCAAAGTCCTGGAGGATGGAAGAATGTCCACCTGGAGGACAGCTGAGATGCTCAGCTGAACACAGCCATGTGGAGCCAAGGAACTGCCCAATTACCATGGAGCATTGCGAGACTCTATGGCAGTTTTCTCAAGCTATTAAGTTTTGGGGTAGTTTTTCACATTGTATCAGATAAACAAAATATGTACTTTATAAGTTTATTCTGAGGATTTGAGAAAATATAGATAAGATGCCTAGGGCTGGCATACAGGAGGACTGAATGCAGGTGATCATGAACCTGTGCTTAGACAAGGACAGGGTTCACATGTCCAACATAAACAGTAACTAGAAAAAAAAGTCTTGATTTTTTTTTTTTTTTTTAAGAGTTGGATGTTGGTGAAGCAGTCAGTGATGGACATTGTGGATAAAGTTTTTTGATGCTCCTTTTCCTTCCGGGAGACCCAGATCCAAGAGGAGACCCTGCAGAGCCTGCCCGCTGAGCCAGCCCCGGGAGCCCACGGTGCCTGCTTTCCCTAAGTTCTAACTATTTTTTTACATGGCTAATCTATTTGGAACCTCCCACTGACATCTGGGATGACCCAGCAAGGTGGTTTCGTTCTCCTACTTTATTATCTGTGCTCACTTAAGAGTGGGAATGGATTTTTCTTTTTAAGCTTTGTATCCTGTGGGAATAAACCAACCATTTCTCCGAGGATCAGATCGAACCTAACTGGGCTGGTGTGTGACACTCAGTGGTAGAGTGCATGCTTAGCAGATTCCAGGCCCTGGCTCCATCCCCAGAACAAAAAGGAAAAAAACCAGCAAACAAAAAGCGAGCAAGCAAGCAGAGGGACCCTAAGAACAGAAAAGAGAAGCAGAAAATCAAGGGGGAAGAAAACCCTCAAAAACAACTGAATGGGAAACATCTAGAAGGGGCCTGGTGAGGCAGGTGATTCACTTTCTTGTCAAACAAAATGTAAGTTCTTATAACAAGCTTCTCCAAGACCCAAGAGCTTCTTCATGACCTTCCTCTGAGCTCGGCCGCAAGCCACGTTTGCCAGACCAGGAGCAGTCGGCCACCTGGGACCAGGATTCAGACTTACCTGAACGCCTGATCTGAAAGGGGCTTTAAGAGGTCACTCCATCCAGGTTCCTACATGGACCCCATCACTCGGGGTCCAGTGGGGGAATTTCAGGCAGGAGTTTCATAGGTGAGGCAGATGCCTGCAGGTGTGGGAGGGACAGGGACTCTACTGCCTCCACCTCACCCCCAACCTGGGCTCTGGGATCCCATCTTAGAGATAAAGCCAGACCCATCCAAAGACATGGAGGGGGATGGCCACTGTCAACTTGGCTCCTCAGCAGAAATTCCCACCCAGAGACCACCGGAAAGAGCAGGTGGAGTGGGGCCCAGGGTAGCTGCTTGTAAGCCAAGCCGGCCTCACTTTTCTATCAAGAACTAATAATGACCTCCATTTCTTGGACTGTGTCAGCAGCTTTCTGAGAGAGACGTGTGTGCCAACTGATGAATGAAGACAGCTTTGCACCACTATGATGGGGGGCTGTCATTTCAAAAGCCATTATCCAGCTCCCCAGCCACTTATAAACCCCGGCTGGCACGGCTGTACAGGGCCCAGTGACCCAGAACGCCTGAGTGACCCCATCCCGGGGATGGCTCCAGGCTCACAGGCCCAGTTCAGATGACTAGTACCGGTGGTGACAGACAATTCTCACTAAATGGAGCCATCTCTTGGCAGTGACCTGGCATGACCTACAAATGGTGGGACTCAAACTTTGCTGTCAGGACACTTGTGACATTTATCAAAGCTCCACCATGCTCTTAAACACTCTCAAAGGGCAGATGATGGCGGATCACACTTGTCCACCAGCCCTATCAGGTCCTCTGCTCATGGACATGTCACTGGAGGGTGGGATGGAGTCTTAGTGTCTCTGTGGTTCCAGAGCCCATGGTGACTTTGTTAGCCAAGGCCAGAGACAGGATTGACCTAGCTCTGACTCCAAAGCCCATGTGCTCGTTCTCTCTCTCTCTCTCTTATTTATTTATTTATTTATTTATTGGTACTGAGGATTGAACCCAGGGGTGCTTAGCCATTGAGTTACATCCCCAGCCCTTTTTAATTTTTATTTTGAGACAGGGGTCCTGCTAAGTTGCTGAGACTGACTTTGAACTTGCCATCCTCCTGCCTCAGCCTCCTGAGCTGCTGGGATTACAGGCATGAGCCACTGTACCCAGCAAAGGCCATATCTTTAGATTTGGGAGTAAAATTAAAAAACCAAACAGCAAGTGGACACTTCTTGTGCATCCTGTGATGGCTAGAGATGCCAGTTGGCCCTTCCTCCCGGAATCTGACTTCAACATGTGGTTCTCCCTTTAGGACACGTATGTTCCTGGGAGAATGATGAGTGCAACATTCAGTGCTTTGTTAAATAAGCCGTAGGATGGGAAGGGCAGGGTGGGTGACAGGGAATGGGCCAATTGCCAGGGACTGTGCTGAGAGTTTTCCACGATCTTAAAGTGTCAGGGCTGAGAAACGACCAGCTCACCACCTAGGGAGCTGGGCTGTTACTGAACCCAGTTGTTTGCAGCCAAGTCCACAAGTTTCCTGTGAGACCAGGCCGGCAAGTGGACAGCGGGTGGCTCCTGTCCTCCTGGTCCATTCCTGGGGGCTAGCAATGACCTAAAATCAGCCCAGAGCCAGGGTACTATAAAAGCAGATTAAAACTAAATTAATAAGGCCTTAAAAGGCAAATGAGTAATTAGAGACATAAAAGCTGTCAGAGGCAGCTACCAGGAACCAGGGTAGGCACCCAAGGCCTTTGTGGGCCTGGAAGAATGCGATTCCACCGTGAAGAACTTAGCAGCAAATGATAACATGATTCTTAGGAAAAATAAAATGAAAAAAAAAAAAGTCCAGACCAATAATCTTGACGTGTTATTTTTTCCCTCAAACATTCCAGAAAGGGTCTAGAATCAACCTAATCTGTCAGAGTGCTCAGGGCCCCACAGAGGCCCAGTTTCTGGATGGGGAGGTGGGAAGTAGGGCTGGAGAAGGTCACAGGCCTGTGGCACCCAGCCCTGCCTGGGGGATCAGGGAAGGCTTCCTAATGGAAGCGAGAGCATCCCTGTCACCCCGGTCACCATAATGACATGTTTGGGGATGATGTGCCAGGTTGGGAATCAAGTATGGATGATATCAAACTGATTCCTCAGGACTTCCTGGAGCAGGCACACCCTCCCCAGTTTACAGCTCTGCAGACCGAGGACCTTGCCATGAAGTGGGAGGATGAGCTTTGACTCTGAGGACATATCTGTGTCCTCAGCTACTGGGCTCTGCCGTTCCCTGACCTAAGCTGCCCCTTGGATGAGCAGTGGATTTTGCAGGATGGTCCCGTATCAGGCAATGGCACCCAGCAGTCACGGGGTCCATACCTGCTGCACAGCAGCTTCAGGACTGAGGAGGGTGTGAGGCAAAGGGCTCAGACTATTGGAGCAGGGGACACCAGAAGGAGCTCCAGCAGGAGTGCCAGGTAGGCAGGAGTGCCAGGTAGCCAGAGGGGCAGAGGCCCATCAGGGAAGGCTTCCTGGAGAAGGTGTGGCTAGAAGTAATGTTAGACCTGATGCCAGAAAAAGCCACAGAATTAGGTTTAGGAAGAAGAATAAGAAAGAAAAGAAACAAGAGGACCCCTCACAAAGGTACCAATAAGAACAAAAGCAGGGAGCTGGCTGGACTGTCTCTTGGCATCACATTCTCCATGAAGCCAGACCCTGAACTTGCTGGGGAGATGGCTCAGAGCCTCCCTTCTTCCTCATTTCATGTCTGTGGCTCCAGCTGGCCAAACCTGGGATCATGGAAAAATGCAGCTGCTTGCTTCTCTGGCCCTGGCCACCGGGGGGCCCAGGAATCAGCTGTTGTCAGTTCCCCCAGCATGGGGTGGTGTGGGGGTGGGGTGGGGCTGGGAAGATGGGGGGATAGAAATAAGCGAGCGCCATGTTCTGCTAGAGAATGCTCCCAGGAGCTTGGGAGGCCTCAGCTTCTTTCATACAAGTTTCTGGTCTATTTTTTAAAATTTGATCTTTCAAAGTGAAAAGAAATAAGTGTTGCTCAGAAGATAAAAAGATGCAATCTCAGTAACCAAGAAGAATGAGCAGGTCAGGATCTCTCGATGGAGGGCTCCTTGGGGTCTGGGGTCCTTCTGCTCACTGCAGGATACCAGCCACCAGAATTCGTGGCAGAGAAAGAGCACAGTGCCATTTGTTGAGTGAATGGTTGGCAAAAAGAATTAGGGGCACGCCTCACTCCTCAGGCAACACACTTCTCCTGCTTTATGACAAAATATCCGAGGCACCGTGGCTGAATTCTCTTCCCTAAGCTGGCTTATAGAAATGGGTAGGCCAGGGAGTGATGTGGTAATTACTCCATTTCTTGGGGTCCCCTTTCCTTCACCTGCAAAATGGGGCTAGATCTGCCACTGAGCACAGCCATCAGAGGACATGGCACAGGCTGCAGGGACCCATGTCCATGCAGGACACACACAGTATGGACTGTGCTCCCCTCTGCTTGGCCTTGCCCAGCCTGTTCTCTGTGGCCATGGAGTGGCACATGCCCTTTTCCTGCTCTGTTCTCAGGAGCCTCCTAGCTCTTCCCTTGGTGGCCAGGATACCCTTCCCACATGTGACCACCCCCAGAATCTGTCTCCTGAGGTGACAGTTCCCAGGGATGGTGGCACTGTACATTTTCCCACCTGCTATTCTCCATTTAATCCTTACCATGAAGGACGTAACCCTGCTTTATGATTATTTCCATTTTGACTGGTAGGGAGAGGCCCAGAGAAGTGACGATGGTTTTGTTTGTCTCCAGAATCTCTCCTACAGTCTCCTGCATTGAGGGATCAGTCCCCAGCTGGTGGCATATTGAGAGATGGTAGAAACTTTAGAGTGGAGCCTATTGGAGGAGGTGGGTCACTGGGGGTATATTTTGTCCCTGGACTCTTCCTCCCTCCCTTCATGGCCTCCACCAGGTAGCAGCTCTGCTCCGCCATGCACTCTCCGCCATGATGCTTTGTCTTGCCAAAGGCCCAAAGCAATGGGACCAAGTGACCAAGGACTGAAACTTTTGAAATCATGAACCAAAATAAATCTTTTCTCTTTTAAGTTGATTTTCTCAGGTATTTTTGTCACAGTGATGGAAAACTGACTAACAGAATTAGGCTGCAGACAAACACATGGGTACAGGAGGGCCTGGAACAGTTGCCTTCCTTGAATCTGGGTTCTCAGTCAGCAATGTGGCCTCCATTACTGGGAAGAAGAGGCTACAAATCAGACCTAACTACCCTGTGTTTGACGATTCCATCCCAAAACATCGGTAGTATATCAGGGGACGCTGCATTTGAGATATCAAAAATCTCAGAGAAAGTAATCCAGAGCACTGACCCTGTGCCATCTCTCCTTACCGACCATCTGAGGCCAGACTGCCTAGATTCCCATATTCTAGCTCCATCAGCTACCTGACCTGTCTGTCCTGCATCTCATTCTCTTCATATATAATATAGGAAGAATTTGGGCACCTTCACCATTGGAATTGTTGTGGGGATTAAAAGAATTAATGTACAGAAAATGCTTAGAATTCCTGGTGCAGGAGAAATACTCCACAAACATTAGCTATCATTAAGTGGGATTAAAGTGGATCTTGCAGGGAGACAGTCAATGACTACCCTTTATATTGTTCTGCTATTTTCACTTAACACTCATTTTAGCAAACACATTGGAAGCCCTGAAGATGCAAAGGTGTGAGCCCCTCCTGTCTGGAACCTCAGATGCATTAACCAGCTGCCCAGTGAACTTGAGCCAAAAGGTGGCAGAAGGCAGCGGTGGGAAGGAAATCGGGGTCAACAGAGGAGCCATCTGGGCTGGGTCTCTACCGATGGGCAATCATCCTCCCAGGGAAGTGAACAGAGATGCAAAGAGGCTGGCAGATGAAGGCGCCTGCCAGTGGTGGGCTGGGACCAAGGATTTCAAAGTAGGGAGCCGGCTGGAGAGCCAGCGGGCTCTGGCCTCCCACTGGGGAGCCTCTGGGGGTGTGGAGCAGGGAGCAGCGTGATCCGATTCCCTTTTTATTATGAGAAGGATGGGCTGAAGTGTTGATGGTGGACAGGAGATGGATGCGAAGATACTGCAGTAATTAAGTGAAATAATCCACGGAAAGCGCTGAGCTTGGCACATGGTATGCACAAGAGATGTTAATTGTTATTATTATTGTTATTATTATTACAGGCAAGAGATCTTCCAAGCAGTGGGATGGGAAAGGAGGACAGAGATGTTCAGAAGCACAATCCATGGAACTTGTTGACTAATTGCCCATAAACACTTTCTTTTATCTTCCCAGTGATGGTTTACACGGCTGTGGAGTGGTCTACGGAATTAAAAAGCCACAGTGTCTCTAACCACCCATGATGTTTTGGCATTTAGGAACACCAGCAGGAGAGAGCCTGTTCTACAAACCACAAAAAGCCAGGAGTCAGAACTAGCTGAAGTCAAAACCTGAGGCAACGGCTACCCAGTCATCGGATCCTGGGGGGACTTTCAGTTCCCATAAAATGGAAGGGTAGCGCAGGTGTGGTGGTGCACGTGTGTAAACCCGGTGGCTTGGGAGGCTGAGGCAGGAGGATCACAAGTTCAAAGCCAGACTCAGCAACTTAGTGAGGCCCTAAGCAACTCAGACCCTCTAGATAAAAAAATAAATTAATAAATAAAAAGGGCTGGAAATGTGGCTCAGTGGTTAAGCACTCCTGGTACCCCAAATAAGTAAATAAATAAATAAAAGGGAGGGCATCTGGAGGATGACATAGACATACATACACACAGTCCTGGGACAGCACGGCCACACAGTAGGCCTGCAGGGTGGTTGGGCTTATGTGAGTTGTTGAGGATTACCATCACAGAGCTACACACAGATACCTTTGTCCAAAGAGATAAATGGGGTTTTTTGTTGTTTTTTCTTCTGAATGATTTTCCTGGAATATAATCCCGTAAGTGGGATCTCTGAGTCAAACAGTAAAATGATTTTCTGACTCACTGCACATTGCCAGACAGGTTTTGTTTTTTCCCCTCCTTTCTTTCTGAATGCAGGGCCAGTTTCACTCTAAGGCTGGTGAAGATGGTTTCTGGATACCCTGGGTTCCCTGGATTCCTACCTTCACGTCCATCTTGTTTGTTTCCTGGAGTAACCCCGGGTTGTCCTTGGACCCTCAGATCAGGAAAGAAAGAAGAAGGGGGATGGGAGGGGGGGGGGAGTAAGGGACGAGGTTAAGGTAGGAAGGAAGGAAGGGAGGGAGGAAAGGAAGGAGGGAGGGAAGGAGGAGAGGAGGGATTAGTACTATCCCTATGTTGGTGGGAGCTGTTGCTCTAAGGCGCTCTAAGGCATTTGCATATTAAAGGAAATATCTAGAAAGTCTTTGGAGTATTTCACCAATATAAATGTGCTCCAGTTGTGGAATTTCAGATTGCATGAGGGATACCTGGGGCTCCTGTTTGGAGGACAAAGGGCAGGTTGGTCTCTCTCTCTCTCTCTCTCTCTCTCTCTCTCTCTCTCTCTCGTAAATTGAGCACAGTCCTTTCTCTCAGAGGAGTTTTCAATCAATTCCAAGTAAAAATACCAATAAATCCTGAGCCTCAGTTCAGAGCCTGCAGCAGGACCCAGGCTGCAGGCAGGGCTGCATTCCAGAGGGTGACCGCCATGGGGCCCATGGTCTGTGCAGACAGGGGCACACACTCCCTCAAGCCCCCTTCTCTTCCAGCAGCCCTGGCAGAGGACAGCGGCAAACATCTTCCAGATGCCCAGAGGCTTCTGGCCCCACCCACCTCTTCTGGTTCTTCTGTGGAGCCAGGGCCTGGGTTGACCACCAGGGCCCAGAAACCAGGAGGCTGGGGGCTGGTCAGGCCAGAGCACTGGAGGCTCAGGCTGGAAAGTGCTTTAGCCACTGTCAGAACCACCTGTTTGGGACTCTAGAGGGCGCATGGCTGAAGGTTGGGGCCACTCCAACACTTATAGGGCTTCTACAGGACTGTTTCCCCTTCAAGTCCACATGCCAGCCTCCCTTGCTGGGCCAGGGAGGCCAGGAGGCTCTGTCCCAAGGGCAGAGGACAGACTCAGGCACCAGGGGCACTCCTCTCCCACCCCGCAGGGTCTTACACATGATGAGTCAGAAACTGAACAGCCCAACCCTGTCTGACCTTCAGCAGCCAGCCACAGAACCATGCTCCAAGCCCCCTGAGCTCTCACTGCACACCAGGCACCATGGGACAGCGTGGCATGTGTCTGGCACACTGACCTGCATGCTCCACTAGGACCATGCCACACCCATTACAACGTGGGTCTGAGTCCCCTAGAAGACAGGAGGGGCTCTGTCATTACCTTGACCATGGAGTACGGCAGACCAGCTGCTCTGTGACTACTAAGGTTAGGATAAGTGTTCCCCAAAGGCCCACATGCCTTGGTCCCCAGACTGAGGTGCTAATGGAAGGTGGTGGAATTTTTAATAGGTGGGACCTACTTAGAAGTCTTCTCATCATATGAGGACATGCCCTTCAAGGGCACATTGGGACCCTAGCTCCTCCTCTTTCATTTCTGCTATGAGGCGAACAAACTTTCTCTTCCATGGGCTCCTCATCACAGACCCAGAAGCAACAGGGTCAACAGACCATGGGCAGAAATCTACAACACTGTGAGCCAAAATAAACCTTTCCTCTTTTGAAGTTGATTATCCTAGGTATTTTTTTACAGCAATGGAAAGTTGACTGACACAGTGATTTCAGAGGCTAGATAGCTCATAAAGATGTCATATAATTCTTCCTTGTTTTTTTTTTTTTTTTTTTTAGATTTTCATTATAGGAACCTAGCTACCATGTTGTGAGGAAGCCCAAGCAGCCAGTGGATAGTGAGCTAGTGAGCATGAGTGAGCCATCTGGAGAGAGAATCCTCCAGCTTCTAGCTGACTGGGAATGCAGCAGACACAAGCCATCCCCTCTGAGCCCTGCTCAAACTGCAGACTTGTGAACAAAGTAAATAACTTGTTTTAAGGCATTAAAATAATCTCAGGATGATTTGTTACACATCAATAAAAAAACTGAAATAATTCATTACCACATCTAATCCTCATGACAATCCTTTAAATGGGTACTACCACTGACTCCGCTTTACCAACGTGGACAGAGGGATCAGGGAAACACAAGGAAACACAGCTAAACAGTGGGACCAGAATTCAAATCCAGGTCCAACTCAAAGCCAAAGCTCCTGACTGCTCTGTCACACCCTATCTACTCAGTTGCACAAACTCCACTTGGAACCTCGGGTGCAGCCTTCATAGGCTGCTGCAAGACTGATATTCACAGGTAGCCCTGCCACCTCCAAGGAGAGGGCTGCAGGGCTGCTCCTCTCCACTCCTCTTCATCCCTCAGAACCGGGCACCTTTAACCCCAGCACAAGATCAAGATAAGAACACCATAGGAATCTGGCATGGGCCTGCTGCTTCGCTGCTTCCTCCTTTTCCTTTCCTATAGATATCAAAAGCATGGTCTTCTAACCAACATTGGCAACAGCGGGGAGCCTGTCAGAAAGATAAGTGCTTAGGCCCAACCCAGAGCAGCCGGATTAGAAACTCAGGGGTAGGGCATGGTCCAGCGAGAGAGAACTACTGTTCTAAGTACTTACGAGGTTCCCTCAGATGCAAGTGATGGGAAACTAGCCCAAAGAGCTTACAGGGAATGAAATGGAAGATACTGACTTAAGTGCATGGGAAGCCTAGAGTGGCATTAGGGTCAGGAACTCCTGTACCTCTCCAGTGTTACTTCCCTCGGTCTGTCTGTCTGTCTCTCCTGACCTCATCTTATTCTCTTCCTTCTGTTGGATTTCTCCATGCAGTCATGGAAGGCAGCAGAGAGGGGCTTCAGAGAGTCCCAAGCTTACCTCATACCACTTTATCAATGTCCAAGGAAACAGAATTCACCTCTTTCCCGGGATCCCTAAATTAAGGAAAGGGTCCAGCTTGAGTCAAAGACACAATCCTGTGACAGGCCATGGAATCCCGTGGCCACCTATCAGAAGGTGCTCGTCCCAAGAGAGGCAATGCACTGTGATTTTCAGGCCCACCAGGACCTACATGGTGAGCAGGGGTTACTACCACCCAGAAAAGGACGTGCTTCTCTTTGCAGGGTCAGGGAAGCAATGTAGATCAGAAAATCAAACCACTGTAGCTCTCTCATGAAGATCTGGCTATCCTATGTGAACAAGCCTTGGGATAGCAGAAGAGGCCCCACAGTGTGGTGACTACGCAAGTCCTTTTCTCCTGTACTGTCTTCACGGTCCTCAGGATTTGCCTTCTGAGACAGGCAGAATAGCAATCATGGTGCCCATATTGCAGATGGGCAAACAGAGGCAGTCTGTCTAACTGGCCAAGGTTACCCTGGCTCCTAGGTAACAGAGGGGATTCAAAACCAGCTGTGCTGACTCCACCAGCACAGCTCCTCCTCGTCCCAGGCCCATGGTAGAGAGTTTTACAAACACACGCATCAGAATCCTCCCCCTGCCGCAGCTGGCAGAGGAGCATGGAGCAAGAAGGCCCTGCCCCTCTCTGCGCCTTGATTTTCATCTGTGAAGTGGGTATGACGAATACTTGCAGAACAGCATTTGCTGTGGAGACCAAAGGAGAAAACAAACGTACTAACAGCCCTTGTTGCAGGCCTGGGAAAGACTCGTGCGTGTTATTTTCCTTTCTTCCTGTCTAATAAGACTCCAAACCTAACAAACCAGCGTGATTTTTGAAAGCTGCTTTGTGAATTTTACTTGGTTGCTTTAATTCTTCTTCTCCTTTTTTTTTTTTTTTTTATAATCCTCAAAAACATGCTGCTGACACCCGGTTTCAAAAGGTCAGAGAACTTTAAGCTAAGACATGAAAGAGGTCCTGTGTTTCCGTCCTGGAAGGGCCCCAGCCTGTTGCTCAGGCCTGATCAGGGCAGGGTTGGCTCTCAGAGGCTTCAAAATCCAAAGGAATTCTCTGCTCTGTAGCCAGGGGAGTTGATTTTGCCATTGGCATTGTGTTTGTTAACGTAAGAACCAGAAGATCCCTTTAATGGGTCAAGAGCAGGATCAGAGGCTGGCAAGAGTTTAAACCAAAGTGGGAACAGCAGCTCGGTGGATTTCACGTATTATCATGTATAATTAAATGGCAGGAGGCTGGACAGAGGGATGTAAGGTAGTCAAGGAGGGAGGGAAGGAAACACAGAGGGTAAAAGGGATTTTGAAAATCCTAATGCTAATATGGAAAGATGCCTAAGAAATATTTTGGGTAAAAAAAAAAAAAAAAAAAACTATGTGCAGAAAAGTGGATTGATCCTTCCTTCCTCCCTTCCTCCTCTCCCTCCGTCCCTCCTTCCTTTCTTCCTTCCACCCTTCTGGCTTTAGAGGAAGATATTGACCAGTATTGACTAGTTGACCAATCAATAGATAGCTTATGCATTTGAGGAGTTTCTGGATAGATCCACTAGGAACTATAACAGTGACGACTCCCAGGGCCTGTACTCCCTGGTGCTATTTGAATTTTTTTCCCCCTTTTATAATAAAAACAAAGGAGGCCCCAGTCAGCCAGGGCTGGAAGTGGAGGGCAGGCCCTGGGGAGGGGTCATCCTGAGTTCAAAGCTGGATGGGAAGGCGAGGCCTCAGTCAGAGGGAGGTTCCAGGCCCCAGTGAACAAAGCCGCTCCTCCAGGGAGACGCTGACCTGGTGTCCACCACCAGATGACAAATGGCCCTTCTGCCACCACCACGTGGAGCCAGGCTCACGGCTGTGATTCCTGGCGGAGGCTCAGTCTCTTCCCACAGAAGCGACTCACTCAGGAGGGAGTTGGGGACAAAGAGTGGAATGGCTTCAGAGGGACTCCTCACCCAGGAGTGGGCTGAAGACCACCTTCCTACCCCAGCAGCCCCCCCCCCTCACCTTGCCAAACCCCTATAGGCTGTGTGTGACAAACGCTACCCGTGTCCTCCTGGGTCTGTGGACATTTTAATGGGACGGACACCAGAGACAGGGAAGAGCCCCTGCCTGCTGGGCCCATGTCCACAGAAACCATGGCCCTGCTGCCCATGGGGCCTGCAGGATCTGAATAGCCAGACTGGGGAGGAAGCTGAGCCCTCAGGCTGCACAGATCTGAAACCCTGGTCCCCCTGCTGGGGAGAGACTGCAGGGACATTTCAGGTGTGACTGGGCACAGACTGCAATGTGCATAGGGTCAGACCAGTGGCCCAGGGTCCTCTACACCAAATGTTACAGTTTTTCCACTTTTCACAGAGGGCTCAGGTGCAGAGAGACACAGAAAGATGCTTCCGTACTCCACAGCAGGGGCTTCAAGCATTAGCAGCCTCAAAACCTGACTCCTGGGGTTTCTAAGGCAGCGGCCAGGGGCTGGCCTTTCCATTACCAAGAGGCTGACTGTGCAGCTACTGCCTCTCCTTCCACTTTGGCCCAGCTCTAAGGGAACACACTGAGCCAGCAGTGACAAATGCCCCCTTGATCCTTCATTTCAGGTAACAAGGTGGGTAACCTGGAGAATGTCTATCAAAAAGGAGCAACTGTGTCAGTGTCCTGGGGATCCACAACCTGCAGGGACAGACAGACAGACAGGCGCCTGGTGTTTTCTTCCTTTCTTTTCTTTACTTTCTCTTTTTCTTTTCTTTCTTTCTTTTTTTGTAAGAACAGCTAGAAATATGGATTTTTCTATGAAATCTTACAATCTCTGGCCATCTTTGGCATCTGGCTTTAAGGTTTTTCCAACATTGTGCAGGCCCAGAACTATCCATCAGCAGGCTGGACTCCACCGCTGGCTACTGCCCTGGAATATAGATAAGGTTCCCATGGAAAAGTCCTGATCCAGCCAGAGGGCCTCTGGTGCTCTGCAGAGGAATGTCAGCCTGGCCTAGTCTCACTCTACCAGGACCGCCCTCCTGCCTGTCAGGGTCACATCCAAGGTCCCTTGGTCCTCAAGGATCTGCCCTCCCCATCATGCTCAGCCATCTCAAGTCTTTGCGGAATCCACCTCTCTCCTCTCCAAAACCCCGGCACCCAGGCCCTCTGGGCTTGAGTGTGCACGGGTTTGCTCTGAAATGCTCTTCTCATGTCCTCCAATCTGCCCTATTTCTTCCTTGTCCATCAAGGTCCTGCTCAGCTGTCACCTTCTTGGAACCTTCTCTGACACTGCTCCCCCACCCCCGGCCCTGTTGGTTCCATCACTGGGCTATTACTGCCCAGTGACGCCTCTGTCTTCTAGACTGGCCTGGACATCCAGGAAGTCTTGCTGCCTCTGTGTCCCTGAATCTGAGCTGGTGCAGGGCCTGGTGCAGGACAGGTCTGACATAACGTTTACCAGGGCACTGTTCTCTTGGCCTGGGTCTTCCTCTCATCCCGTCTGCCTGGCTACTTCCTGTCCATCCTTCAAGACTTGGCTCAGACTGGGAACCATCCCGGACCTCTCAGACTGCAGTGTTTCTCTGCCCCTGATCACCCTACGGTATGAGGGTATGAGTGGCTGCCTCAGTCTGTCCCCTCCCTTCTTCCCCCCAGGGCTCCATGAGGACAGGAATCATCTCACTGACACAGGGGCTCCAACACAGAGGCAGCACCATGAAATGCTTGTAGAACCCAAAGAAAGGAATGAATGAAGAACGAGACTCCTGGAAGGTGCTGCGAACATACCCCTGGCTGCTGCTCTGGGTGCTGGGTTCTGAGCGCAGCACAGGGGCACAGAATGCGGGGGAAGTAATTTTGACAATCACCTAACCCAGGACAGCTAGGGGCACTAAGAGTCCACGGCCAAACTGGCCTCTGGGAAACCAACTGCTCAGATACACAAGTCCAAGGCCCCACAGCTGCCCTAACTCCTCATCCTCCACCACCCCCAGTGTGCTCTTCGTGGTGGTGCCAAGGTGCACAGCATCCAGCAGGCTGCCCAGAGAGAGGGGCTTCTCTGCACTGCTGGGGTCCAAGCAGAGGCCAAGCAGACCAGAGGGCCAGGGCCACCCCACCTCCCAGGAGTCAATGGCGAGGTGAGAGAAGGCTGTCTACTTGGGAGTTTGCCCAGCTGCCAGGCCCTCCTACCACACTGGATTGAGAAAAGCTGGCTACTCTCCCTTCCTGTGTGTCCCAAACCCTCCCTTCCTCCTCCTACAGATATCTGGGACCCTCTCCTCTGGATGGCCACACTCCTCGACGCTCATCATATGTGTCCCTGTGGATTGGGGGTCTATGTGCTTCTGGGCATCGGGATTGACACATCTGCTGTCCTGCTCCTGGTGTGGTGACCACCACGGGAGGGAAGCAGTGGCTAATTCAGATCCTTCCTCTGCCATTTAGGACCCTCCTCAAGGTGATAAAAAAAAAAGGATTTAGAGAAATATTTTTTATAAAGCAAAGTTGCAAAGGGTCCTGTGAGGATGTGAATGAATGCAAACTCTGAACAGTGTCTGGCACACAGCACGGGATGACCAATATTCACTAGGTGATCCAAAATTGCTTCGTGTGTTCATGGATGATGGAGAGACTGAAGAGTGAAGATAACCAGCCGAGTACAGAAGGTGCATGCGGCATGGTAAGGACCCCAGAAAAGAGATGGAGATGTGTCCTGCTAGTACCCCAAGAGTGAGGTGGGGACAAGCACTGTCCTCATGGAGCACAGGTCCCTGCAGTAGATAGGATGCTGTCTGGGCAGTGACTAGAAATTGAGACCCTCTCTGAGCTCTCCTTCCTCGTTGGGAGCCTCTCTGGCGGACAAGAGGCCTTGAGACCTGAGTCATAACATGACATTTCTTACAATAGCCTCTTTTTCCCGCAGTGGTCCCTTCAAGGACACTCCTTGCTCGCTACTCCCTCTTCCCACCATTCCAAACAGCAGACTGGGCACCAGTCCTGAGTGCCTGCTGAGGAGTAAGCACGGTGGGGTGACTTGTCCAGGCTGGGGCTCTTTAATACCAGACGTGGGCACCCCATCAATAGTGGTCCTACCAACTCAGCCATTCTGTTCCTGCAAAGTCCATCAGCAGAGGGGCCTGGCAGAACACAGGCGTGTGGGCCACCCATCAGCAGGGTTCAGGTCCCCTGCTCTTTGTCTCCTCTTCTCTCTGAGCCTCAGTCATAGCATGAATATGAATTACTAAACCCTCCTTCTCAGGGCTGTGGTGTAAAATGGCAGCCATATGCAAAGCACAAAGCAGACCTAGCAGCAAGACCCTCAGCAAATGGTGGGAGGGGTGTGTGAGGGCCCCTGGATAGCACAAGTCAGTTCCTACCCACACAATGGAAACACAAGCCAGTTCCCTACCCAGACAACGGAAGCAAGCCCGAGACTGGGAATACCCTGACCTCCCAGAAACCCCAGAAACAGAGAATGTTGTTGGAGGCCTGGGGATGACCTTCCGGAACTGCTGTGGCAGCACTAATTGGGGTCTCCTGGTCACAGCTTCCCATCCTTGGGAAGGAGAGGAGCAGGGCCTTCCCCATCCCCCACTGCCGCTTCCTCTGGCCTGGGCTGCAGGGGCACTGACCTGCCCAAAGGTTCAAAGGAAGCTCAGTAGGCAGAAAATAATAGGGTGGGTCAGGGGATGACCAAGGGCCAAGTCCCAGCTGGTATGACCCAGCCATCCCAAGGATGGGCAGATCTGGAGGCTTCCAGAGAGATCAAGGTGCCTGTTCCCTAGGGGACCTCACATGGGGGTTTACTGCAAGTTTGCGCTTCAGGGTGGTGTCCTGTATTGCTTTTTTCTTTCCCTTTTTTTCCTCTAGCAGCCCCTAGTCTGCTAGGGGGCACAGGATGGACTTGGAACCCCAGGTCGCTGGTCCCTAGCCAGGGTCTCCTGGACCCTTCATCTCTTCAGAGACTGTTCTTCACCTGTAAGAGGGGAAACTCCTGCTGCCCTCAGGGCTGTGGGGAGCCTTGGTGAAGTCATGCGCCTAACATATCTGGCAAAGCGCCTGGACAGGGCAAATTCAGCAACCAAAGCCTGCATAACTACACCAGCAGGTTTGGATGTGGGGGGGGGGGGGTGCTTGCTGACTGGGTGCTGCCTGCCCTGCGGGCTGGGAATGGGAAGATCCGCAGTCTTTCACAGCACAAGGGCCTTTGCACCTCTCAAAGATCAACTAGCCGGGGGCCTTTGGTCAGATCTCCTGAGCAGGAGACACCCGGGACTCACGAATCCTCACCATGCACTTGCGGTCATCTATGCCCGCCAGGTCCTCCTCAAACTCCTTCCCAACCTCGAAGTCCATGATGTAGTTCCTAAAAGTGCTCAGCGTGCGGATGATCATGTGGTCGCCTTCCTGCACGATCTCTTTGTCTGGCTTCAGCAAGTTGGCGATTTTGCGCAAGGCCACATTGACATCTGCAAGGGGTGCGGAGACAGGGGAAGGGAGTTGGCAGGAAAACTCGAAAGAGAACCTTTCCCGGGGGAGGGAACGCGCGCGACCCAGGAGCGGTTCCAGGAATGCAGTTAGGATTCCCCGCTGGCTTTGCGCTCTTTTCTCTTTTCCACTTGGCAACAAAGTTTTCTGCTCTCACACTAACCTTTAAAAACAAAAACGAGCAAACCAAGGCCAGCTCTACTAATTAAATTATCCGCGTCCAGAGCCAACAAGCAGACGCTTGCCACCAATTAACCCTTGCAACCCCGGAGCCTCCGATTCGCATCCCGCCCGCCGCCCTCGCAAGCGCTGGTCGCGGTCGCCCGTCCTGGCGCCGGGGTGCACCGGGTGGCGGCTGCCCAGGAGGAGCAGGCGGGTGACGGCTCGCGGGACCCTGGGGACCGCGGGGGCAGCGCTTACCGAGCGCACGCAGGTACTCCTCGAAATTCTCGTTGGCCAGCATCTTCCAGTACCCGTTGAAGTCGACTGGCATTTCGGGGAGTGGCGGGAGCGTCGGTCACGGAGCGGGCGGGAGCGGCTCTGGGCTGTGCCGGGGCAGCGGCAGCGGACGCGATCTGGGTGGTGGGCGGCCCGGAAATGCGCGCTCTCGGGGGACAGGGTCTCCGCGGGGCGGCGACAGCTGGATTCCTAGCGCGCACAAAGCCCGCAGGAGGATCCATTGTAGCTGTCGCTCCTCCCCCTTGGCGGGGGCGGGGCGGGGCAGGTTGGAGGGTCAGATTTGTCCCTCGCCGCGGGCCACCTTCGTCTCAGACTTTCCATTCGCTTCCCCTGTAAAGGAAGAGGAGGTGATGGGACTTGAGAGGTCCCTTTATTGGTCCCAACTTTTCGGTTCCTGAGGGATTCCTTTGAACACCATGAACTTGTCACCCTCGGCGGCCACTTGAGGCCTGGGAATCAGACTCCTCAGGTTTGCTGGAGGGATTAGGGAAAGAGGCCACTTCACAGGCCTTTGTCTAAGGCTCCGCTCTGCCCCCCACCCCCAACCCGCGCCCCAGTGGGCCCTGCAGTAAAACTCTGGGGAGAAGAGGGGGGGACGCTCTCCAATCCTGCCGGAAAAATAAAAATCAAGTTTTATATTATTTCAAGTCCTTGGGGCTGATTCTGATGCACAATCAAGTTAGAGACCCACTACTTCATGCAAATGTAAGCAATTATCAATATACTGTTAATTTTGTCCTCTCTTTCACTTAATAGCTGCCAAGTACTCCCTTGAGTTCTGCACTTTGCTTTTTTTCGCTTAATGTATTCGGGTTCCTATTCATCGCAGTGCATAAAGCATCCCCATGGTGGTGCAGGGTATTCTGTTGTTTACGCTGCCTGGCCCTCTTGACGGGCATTGATGTGGCTTCACTCTTAGAAGCAGTGTTACAATGGTGATCTTGGATCACGTCTTATTTGCCACCTGTGTGGGTATGTCATAGTGCTTTTAAAAGGGCTCTCTCTGCCACCAAGGAGATGACATAATCACATTGGTTGACTTTTTGACCCTCCATTAAAGACTGAATATCTCTTTTAAATTGCTTTTAGCACAAATGACAGCCTGGGTGACAGCAAGTACACTCTCTTCCTCTCTAGCAGCACCAGCACGTCCTTCCTCCCTACCCCCAAGCTCATGTTAGTCTGGCTGCTCCAGGCAGAATCAGGAAAAGACACCCCTTCCTCAGGGTAGAGGCAGCTTCCTCCTGGGGAGTGGTGTGGATTCAGTCTCTCAGGCCTCACTTCCTCTACACCAGGGTTTCTCAACCTCAGCACCATTGACCTTTTGGGACAGATAGCTCTTTGTTGGGTAGTGGGAACGGTTCTAATATTACAGGGCTGGGGCCTTTTGGGAAACTGAGGCAGCATGTAGAAACCCCACACGTAACCCCCAATTCTTGTGATAGAGTCAGATTTCAGACACATCCCTCAGCCTCAAAGTAACAGGCATGAGTTTACTGAAGGGACAGGAAAAGGGAAAGGGGGCACTCCCAAGGGAGAGTGGGTCCTGTCACTCAGAGAGGAGAAGAACAATGTGCCTCTCCTGCGCTCCACTTTTATTGGGAATCCCAGAGAAGTTTCCGGAGTCCTGCCCAAATCCAGGGCAGAGAGCCTCATGACATCAGATTTTTAAGTCCCCACTGCCATGACAATTCAAAGTCACTTTGACCCATGCTGACAGGTTCTAATTGGGTTTCTTAACCATACATTCTTAGAGATTTTTTTGTTTAGGAGGAATTACCCTTATCTCTAGGAGTTTCAGGATCTGGTCTGTAGACAGAGTCACCAAAGTCTCCCCCTTCAGGGAAGCTTGGGTTCCTCTTATGGACATTATTTGGGGCCTGCACTTCTCCTGCAGATAACAGGTAGTGTGCTGAGGAATGTGACAGAGCCTGTCCACTTAAGTCAGGCAAGGCTGCAGGTAATTTGCTTCTTGGAAAAGAGTCAGCACAGTGGGCCCATTTTATGGAATTATTCCCTAAGCTTGTGTCCCCACCACTCACATCTGTCTGTCCCCTATCACTATGTCTTATGGGATGTTTAACAACATCCTTGGCCTTTAGTCACAAGATCCCAGTGGCACCCCACAAAGATGCCTTCAGATTGCAAATTTGGGGGTAGGGGAGGAAAATTGCCCTAGCCGAATAGCATGGCTGTCCCTGCATTGGGCCCCTGTTGCCTTCCTCTCCTTTGAGGTCACCTCTTGGGGTTCTCAGAGGTTCACACAGACATTGGCTCTCCGGCTAGCCCAGAGCTCATCTTGACTGGGTGGCCGACGAAATCTGTCCCAGCCCTGCCCAACCTCAAGGTGTGAGAAGATGCCTCTGTGGTTCAGTCAGGGGAATGGGTGGGGCTGCTCCTGAATTCTCTAGGGCATTGAAACAGGGCCACCCTCAGCCCTGGGCTTCCTTATCATCGTGACTCACTGGAATGGAGGATCAGCCAAAGGTTTAAACAGTGAACAAGCCCTTCCTTGGCCACCTACAACTAGTCTAAAGTCCTCTCCCCTGTTCTCTGGCACCATCCAGCCCAACCAACTGAGTTCCTCACCCTCCCCAACCTTCTCCCTTTGTCTTGTGTCTCCTGAGATGGTTTATGCCAAAACCCAGCACGGTGCCTGGTACACAAGGGTCTGAGTCAGTTCTGCCATGTCTGGAGAGGACCCTTTTGGTTGAGCAGAGGCCTGCTGCTCCTCCCACCTCCCTAGGCCTTCCTTGTCCATCCCAAAGAACCAAGATCTGGCCATTCCTCCTTCTTCTGACCACTTTGGACATCTGCTCACCTGACCTCTCTCTTCTGAGCCGGGCAGCACAACACTTAATGTGGTTGGTTTCCTTGGTCCCTCCTGTCTCTTTGTCTAGTCCCCTAAAGGTCAGTATCCTCGTCCTCTTCTGGGTCTCCTCCCAGGCACAGCCCCTGCTGGCTGTGAGTTTCTCGAAGCAGGGGGAAGGTGTCATGAGTAGGCTTCAGAGCTGGATGGCCTGGTTTGACTTTGCCTATGTCACTGTCTTGTGGAGCAGTCTTGAATAGATGACGTGGCCTCTTTGTGCCTCAGTCTCCACCTCTGTAAGATGGACACACTGAGTACCCACCTCTCAGCGTGATGAACTGCAAAGGAGAGGTGGGGCCCAGAGGCTGCTTCAGCTCTGCTGCTGCTTGAGCCAGAGGAGCTTTGGAAGTGAAAGGCCAGGGTGCAGCAGGTCCACGCCCCGCTGCTGGGGCCTTAAGATCAGTCCAGTGGGTTGAAGTGGAATGTGCTCTGCGGAGGCATCTGGTACGATCATGATCATCTTTTCTCTGCCAACTCCATCATGCTCAATTTAATTCATGAATCAGGGCATATTTTGGAGTTTCTTTCTGCTGGAGCTGACATCACGTGGGTTGTGTAAACCAGAAGAAGAGTAACTGAGTGGACAGAAATGAGACAAGGGCTCTGTGTGGGCTGGCGATCTGAGGGCTCAAATCTGTGAGGCTCTAACTGGACATTGAGGGTAGCCAGGATCAGAGAGGGAAGGTGGAGGAGATAGTGCAGGGGAAGGAGGGGACAGGTGGACAAGACGGAGGGCAGACTTGTTAATGATTGGAGGGGAAGGTAAACGTGCCAGGACACCTCTAAGTGAGCTTGCTTCATTCACTAGCCTTAAAGAAGGGTGGCGGAGATCCAGGGCCGATTCTTGGAGGCCCCAGAGCTGCCAAGGCCACAGAACAGCCAGGCCAGTGACCTTGTGTGTTCAGTGGGATAGACTGGCACAGGGCAATCCTGGGTTGGGGTGAGGAGGGAGAAGGGAAAAGGGAGGAGAGGAGAAATCTAAAGGGTCCCAGGTGGGCTCCTGGCTGGAGAGGGCTCGGGGAGCTCCAGGCCCCCACTCCGAGGACAGGGAGGAAATGTGCCTTTTCATTCTTTACTGATCTGTCAACTCTGCAGGACTCCTCAGAGCACAGGGGACAGATTCACAAAACGATGGCTTGCTCCTTGCCTTGTGAGGTTGGTCCTCTGCCCATATGGTTGACAGGCCAAGTAGTGGCTGCAAGGTACCCGGTTTGGGAGGCTGCTTGGCTTCCCAAGAGCTATGAGATTGGAGCAGAGATCCTTGGGACAGGCCCTGAGGCTCCTCTCAGGATGCTGGCTTGAAAGGTCCCAGCCGCATCCCACCCTTTCTACCAGACCTCCCACACGGGGACCCTCACTTGGTGCCTGGTACTCCTGCCTCATGCTGAGGAAGAAGGCTGTCCTCATTTGCGGGTGCTGGCTCTGGCCCCTCATCCCGACCTCGCTTCTCAATGGCTTAGCTTATTTGAGAGGCTTGTGGAATCTCCTCCTGTATTCAAACCCGTCTCTGCAATCTCATTCCAGGGAATGACCCCGCTCCCATGTCCCAGCTGTCACCATGCCACCTGTAAGGTTAGTGTCTGAAAAGATGTGTGTGGCCCAACAGAGCTGTTTTCCTGTGTCCACTGTGTTGGGGAGCCAGAGGGCTGGCCAAGAGGCCACTGGAGCTGAGGGACACTGAGGCCCACTGAGGAGGCTCTTCTGTCACAGGTTCATGAATGTTCAAACATGCAAATACACACCAGGTCTACAGGTCTCAGAATCTTACCCGCTCTGGGGGGTGGCTTGGGGATTGATTTCTGTGTGGAAAATGGTTCTGCAGGGTGACGGCTGTCTTCCATCTGATCCTTCAGCCAACCACACAATGGCTCCTGTGGATCACGACTCATACTGCAATGCAAGGGAAGGGCTTCTTCCCCTCCCTCTTTGTCTCTCCCTTCCCTCTCTTTTTCCTTTTTTCTTCTTCTTCCTTACCTCTTTCCCTTCCTCCTCGTCTCCCCCAAACCCTCCATCTTTCTTGGAAAAAAATGAAGCCTATATAAACGCAAAGAAAACACTATATTGAACCACCACAGATCCATTTCCAGCTTCAACGACCATCAGCCGTGGCCAACCTAGTTTCACTAACATCCCACCCACCACACCCTAATCTTTAAAAACTACTTTGGAGCAAATACCAGACACCATGCCTTTGCAAGACGTATTTTTAAAAGATAAGGACTTGTGTTTTAAGTTTTTTTTTTTTTTAAAGGTGAATTATTATCCTACAGTTCTGGAGGTTTGAAGTCTGAGTGAGATGGCCCCATGGACTAAAATGAAGGTGCTGGCAGAACCGCATTCTCCCTGGAGGCCCTAGGAGAGAGCTCCTCTCTTGCAGTTCCTGTTTCTGGATGTCATTCATAGTTCCTGGCTCACAGCCACATCAGTCTGACCATTGCTTCCTTCTTCACACCTCCTTCCCTGACTCTCTTGTTGGTTTTATAATTACATGGTGTGATTGCATTGTGCCACACAGATAATCCAGGATAATCCTCCATCTACAGATCTCTAATTTAATCACATCCGCAAAGTCCTTTTTGCTATGAAAGGTAACTGTGTTAGCTTTCTGTCACTATAAGAAAATGCCTCAGATAATTAACTTATAAAGAGGAAAGGATTATTTTGGCTCATAGTGTTGGAGGTGCCAGTCCAAGATAAGGCAGATGAACAGGCAGAGCCATGGCTCTCACCTCTGGTGGGCGTGCCAGATGGGAATGGCAGGGAGCACAAGGTGGAGCCAACTGCTCTCCCAGGCATCAGCACAGGGAACAGGGAAAGGTCTGGGGGTCTCACTCTCTCCTTCAAGGGCACACCCCTGTGACCTAAGGGCCCCCCATAGCCCATCTCCTAAAGGTTTCCCCACTTCCCTGACCACTACCCTGAGGACCAAGCTTTTAACCTATGGTCCTTGGTGGGACACTAATTCAAATCATAGCAGTAATAAATTTATAGGTCTCCAGACAGCACATGAACATCTTTGGGAGGACCATTATTTTGCCTACCACATCAAAGAACAAGGCAAAGCTGGGCACAGTGGTGCACGACTGTAATCCCAGAGGCTCCGAGCCCGAGGCAGGAGGATCGAAAGTTCAAAGCCAGCCTCAGCAATTTAGTGAGGTGCTCAGCAACTTAGCAAGACCCTGTCTGAAATTAAAAATTTAAAAAGGGCTCGGAATATAGCTCAGTGGTTAAATACCCTTGGGTTCAATTCCTGGTACCAAAAATCAAACACACACAAAACCAATAAAAATCTCTTTCCATTAACAAACATATGTAGCTCAATGTATAAGCCAGACTTTGATGTGATCCCCAAATTTTCTCTCCCTAAATTTACCACTGTTTGGGCTGAAAGACTAAAGAAACCCATTTTACTATGTTGTACTCTTCTTGCATTATCCAGAAAACTGGGCTTTTGTTATGTTCGATTTTCTGGTTCTTATTCCTCCTGCATCATGGACAGAGTGGGTGGTGATATGCACTGGGAATTCACACTTGACCCCGTTTAGTGATCTGCTTCTGGCTGTCTGGTGTGGTTGGTATTCTAAGGTAGTTCTGCAGCACTTTTGTGGGTGCCTCTGAGATGACCTTGTTGAGAACAGGTAATTGCATAATAGCAGGTGGATAATACATTCTCTTTGTCTGACTGCTTCTGAGAGGTACTCATTTTTTGGAAATATAACCACAGTATCATTATTGGAAAACATTTATTAATTCCCTAATAACAAATATCTGCAAGGGGCTCAATTATCTCATTTGAATTCAAACACACTGGTGATGTTTCTTTCATACGTCACTAGTGGCTGCCATATCTCTTTTGTGTTATGGTTTTTCTTTCCATTATAAGATGTAATTATCATTATCTGCCCACACCTCTCCTTTTTTAGATAAATGATAAGATACCATATCTTTTTATAAATTTAATAAAACATCCTGGAGATGTTCCTCAGCAATACACAGGGAGCTTGTCCCTTCCCTTTTAGAGCTTTGCGGTGCACCCTGGGTGCACAGGCCACAGGTAATTGAACCAGCACCCTACTGATGGACGAACAGGTTGCTCCCAGTCTCTTGTTGTAACAAAGAGTGATGGGATGGAAGGGAGAATCTTTATACTTTTGCTAGTGTATCTTTGGGATAGATTCCTTGAAGTGGGATTTCTGTGTCAAAGTGTAAAAACGGATGCACTTTGGCTGAATAATTTTTTGCTGCATTTTTCACCACAGGATTTTAATCACTTCATGGACCGACAACCAACAACATGTGAAAATATGTGTTTTTTACCAGTCATGCCATCAGATTATGTGCTCAAACTCTTGGACTTCTGCTAGGTGAAAAAGGTGATCTCGGTGTGTTTTGCATTTGCATTTGAGAATATGTAAGTTGAGAATGAGTAAGTAATGTGGAGAATGAGCAGTCCCTCTCTCAGTGAGTCACTTCCTGCTTCCCTCTGTGTATGTAGATGACCATCATAATGGGGTAGAACTGCAGAGCGCAAGCCTAACTTCTGAGCTTGTTTAGTCAATTCACCCACAGTCTTTATTCCTGGATGCTGTGTCATGTGAATGTCTGCTAACTGTAACTTGCCACCAGAAGTAATGTAGCAGGTTCAGGGGTCCAAGGAGGCCAAGGTCTCCCAGGATCTGGCATGTGGGGAGGTGGCCCTGTGGGCAGCCATATCCATCTACCATGTTGGTAGGCTCCCTGTGAATCACACCCTATTTGGGGGAGGAGGGTCATTTTTGCCAGGCCATCCTACAATCTCAGCCACAGGCTGGTGTGCTGGACTCTCCTGGGTTGCCGCGGTTGGCTGGGGCACCGTGGAAAGGGTGATAGAGCAGGTGGGAGTCAGCAGGATCCTGTCCACAGCGAGGACAGCATGGCTCAGTGGGCAGACCCTGGTCACTTGAAGAGTCAACTGCTGATGGTCACAGCAGCTTTGTGAAGAACAGACGACCTTCCCCTTTACCCCAGCCCACCTCCTCGGTCTAACATCCTTCTGCAGAGATACCTGAGTCCGGACCTTCCAATCCTGTGGCCCCATAAACATCTACCATGTCTAAAGGGAATGAAGAATGAATGGATACTGTAGAATCTGACAGTTTTTGTGGAGCAGGTGTTGATTGAGGGTGGGTGCGATGGGTGGGGGTGACCCGTCTGCTGGTGGCAGCCACCCACCTGTGCCAGGTCATGGCTCATGTCCTGATGGCCTCCCCTGGGGTGAAGATCTCATGGAGCAGTGGGACCAGGAGGATTTTGAACAGTTATGGATACCTAACAGGATGGTCACCAGAGCATGGGTGAAGCTGACAGCATCTCACACGGTAGCAGAGCCGGCAGGAAATCAGGAGCAGTCCGCCTCTGAGTTTCAGTCTTATTTCAGCCTGTAAATGGCCATTTCATCCAGTGAGAGATAAGGTAGATGAAAGACTGCAGAGTGTCATGATTCCCAGCCTCACCGTGTCATGGCATTGATGTGGGAATGGTTTTTTTGGTCAGAAGCAATTACTGAAGGAATATTTAAGCGTGGTGTCAAGGAAAATTAGGTTATTCTAGAGTCACTGAAAGGTGAGAAAAGGGTCAATATAATTTATTTGCATTCTGGTGGCCAGCCAGCCTCTATCCCTTGAGACAGGCTGGTAAAAGAACTGAAATGGGAGGTGGGGCAGGCAATCTGAGAAGCTGGGCAACCAGGGGCAGCCATTGCCAAGCTCATTTTAGATAAAAGGTAGGTATAGGCGGACTGTTGGTCCACATGGCTGCTGGTTTTGTGCAGAGGTTGTGTGTGGAGGGACCAGTGTTTTCCAACATTTTGGGAGGATGGTACTGGGGATTGAACTCAGGGATACTTGGCCACTGAGCCACAACCCCAGCCCTATTTTGTATTTTATTTAGAGACAGGGTCTCAATGAGTTGCTTAGCACCTCACCGTTGCTGAGGCTGGCTTTGAACTTTTGATCCTCCTGCCTCAACCTTCCCAGTCACTGAGATCATAGGTGTGCACCAATGCACGCTACCAGTAGCATTTTGGTTTTTGACTACTTATTTTAAGCAGTCTTAAGTACTTGGTGTACTTGACCTTGGAGGGTTTGAAACACCAGAATATTTACACATTTTGGGATATTACTTTAATGATGCTCTTAGAATGTGTTTTTGGCCTGTCATAAATTTGTAAGAGATATGAATCATCTATATTCATAGCTTTCCCTGCCTCGTCCCTTTTAAGTAAGATCATCGTTTTGTATTTTTTTTTTGTCCTACACCTTCTTATTAATCTGATTAAGGGTGCAAGGTGACCCTGTAAGGCTGACGTGGTGGACACCCAAAGAGCAGGCAGCTTTCCTTGGAAGGAGAGTAATGGGAAGGGCTGAAAGGGGACTGAAGACCTATCTTGGAAAGAGTTAAGGACATTGCAAAGTAATTCCTCTGACCAAGGATGGGTTTTGGCTGATTAGAGAACCTGGTTAAGATAAGACCCTATTGTGTTTTCGTTTGCAGAAGAGAATGAAGTTTGGAGAGGTTTAACGACTTTGTTCCATGTCACCTGGGTGGAGCATTAGAGCTGGGCACTGAGTCTGCGCCTGGCTCTGTCTGATCTCAGAGCCCAAGGTCTTAACCACCTATTGTCTCAGGAATGAGGCAAAGGTCCATGGGGATCCTGGCCTGCGGATCTGATAAATAAGCCTGGAGAAGGGAATCCCAGGGAGAAAATAAGTCTCCCAAGTCGTCATCAATATGGAAGAAGAACTTGACTCCCCATGGGACGTGAAAGCATAGAGCATATATTCTAAGGAGAGAAATCCATAAACAGTTAAAGATTAATGTACCTAGCAAGGCTCCAGCCAGGTTTAACAAGAACAAATCCTGCCAGGGCAATGTTTTTACATTCTTGGGGCAGAATTAGACAACCAAGAGATGAAAGGGAAACAGCTGGTCAGACATACAATGATTTCCAGGGAGCACGGCGGGGTCCTCCGAGGCCTTCCTGTGAGGGAACACAGATCAGGGCTCATGCTGACCTGTGACTGGGGCCCGGCCTTGGAGTGGCGAACCAGGGTCACCTGTCTGGGCTCAGCCTGCAAGCCTCGGTCTCTGACCTGTCTCTATAGAAGCAGCAGAGGGCGAACACATCCTTTAGGTGGGTCACAGAGACCATCTGGATGCTCAGAGAGCTAAGAAACAGGCCAGGAGTGCGTTGACTCTAGTGCAGAGCACACATCTCAAACTGCATTGCAATTATGTTTAATAAGACCCTGTCACCTGTGACCTTCCTTCCCGCTCTACATGCCCACTGTCCTTGCAGTGCAGTGAGCAGAGCTGGGTTTTAGACTGGTTTTGAAGCCTAGACCCACTGTTCCTAGGCACTTATGATTGTGCATAAGTCACTTAATGTCTCTGAGCCATCCCCCTGGTGGGGCAGTTTTGAAGCCCCTGGCACACATATCCTCAAAAAACTCATTTCCTGGTCTTCCTTGTCACTGGGGCCCTCAGCCAGATCCCTCAACATGTTTTCCAGACCTACCTCAACTTCCCATCTTTGTCTTCTGAACCATGGTCCTTTTGCTCCTCTGGCCCAAACGCTCTCTCTCTCTCCACCTTCTCCTCCGCAATCAAGGTCCCCCTGTTCCAATTTCACCACTATTTTTTTCTCTGAATTCTGACAGCCCTGGGCTTTCACAATCATGGGACTTGCATTCTTAGGAGGCCATACATCTTTCTCGAGTGTGCATGTTCATATTTACTCCAGTCCTCTTATAAGGCTGTCAATAGCAGTGACTTTCTTAAATTCCTTCTCTGTTCCTCCTGGTCAAGAGCTGGACACATAGCAACATGAGTTCAATGGATATTCATTGAGGGAAGTGGGGGAAGATTCAAAGCTGCAGGTGTATGGGTACTTTCAGTAAATACTTACTGAGAACCTTCCAGGTCCCTGGAACTTGGTAAGATGCTGAGGACACTGCCGTGAGTGAGAGACCATCCTAAGGAAGTTGAAGTCCAGTGGGGGACAGAAATGTGACAAGTAGAAGGTTGTACATGTGCTTTCAGGTCAAGATGGTGTCTGAGCACAGGAACAAAGCATTGAAGAATGATTAGGCCTTTGCCTGAGTGTGGAGTAAGTTCTAAGACAGATGAGTTCATGCAAAATCACAGGGTGTGGGAAAGCTGACATCTTTGGGAAATATCCAAACATGGCTCAGAATGGCCAACGGAGGGACAGTGGGAGGCAGGAGGGATGGAGTGTCCTGACACCCTGGGAGAGGATGCTGAAGAGTTGGGGAGACAAATGTGGACAGGCCCTGGAGAGCCTTACAAATGGTAACAAGCTACTTGGACTCTCTCTGCAGAAAATAGGAGAGACACTAAAAAGCTTCAGGCACAGAAATTTCTCTCAGAGAAAGATGGTGGACCCTCCAACCTTCATCTCCCATAGAAACATCAGTTTGAACGGTAGTTATCCACATACTGAACCATCTTCATGAGGGCTAAGGAAACCAAGCTAGAAAATACTATTCAGCATAGTAATAAGACACAATGAAGTAAGCAAGAAGCAAGGAGTTGATAATGTCGCCCCTCCTCAACCCCTAAGCAAGGTAGTGTGGAGAGAGACACCTTGTACTGGGGGTAAGGAGAGGGAATGGAGTCCAGGTCTTAGGCTGGAATTTCAGCACCAGGCAGAACCCCATAGCCCTGGCCTGAGGCCAATGCACATTGATTGAAACTCTGAACCTGCATTAGCAGGTAGCCAAGGTGTTTTCTGCACCACCACTCCTCCAATCCTCAGCCGCACAACATAGTACAAGATTCCATCTTCTGGGGGTAGGACAGAGAAGTAAGCACAGGGCTTTGTCTTGGATCTCAGGACTGTGCTGGTGAAGCCTAACACTTGGCAGATCTCAAGGGCTCCTATCTCCTGGCCAGTGGCTATGGACAGACCTCTGGACCCACTTGGGCTCCAGGCAACCTGTGACCTCACTCAGATGGATTTCCACTCCAGCTAGAATCATCTGTGGCTAACTGCAGCAATATGTGTCCCATGCATAGCACAGCAGGAGGAAGCCATAGCAGCATGGGACTTGGTCCTGTCCATATGCTGTTCTGGCCTTTGTAGGTTGTGGGCTCTGGGCATGATCCAGCAATGTGGCCTTGGTAGCCATGGGACTGCTTATGCCATCACCCCAGACATCCATGTAGCAAGACACAGACAGTAATTTTCCATGTTGCAGAAGAGAGAGGTTGCATTAAGTCATTATATAGAAGCCTGGGGGTAGGCCCTCCACAGTGAGGTCTCAAGTCAGACAACATTCCACAGCACCTGACCACAGGTTGATGATTATGGATGAGGGATTTGGGCCCATTCTGGCCCCAAGTGGAGGTTTGCAGGGCTGGATAACCCTTTTAAGGGAGTCCCATAGTTCATTCTGAACAACATACCAGTTTGGGACAAACTTGGGCTTGGGTTACCCTCTAGTGCTGAAATAGTGACAAAACATCAGACATAGACTTGTGGCAAACCTGGATTTAGGGTTCCACCTAGTGCTAAAATTTCTAAAGTGACCAAAGACTCAGAGAAAATAAGCAGTATGCTTAGAATCTCTGCACAAGAAAGTTGAAATATGTAACTAGTTCAATGCACAGGTGACCTGGTACTCCAATACATATCAAGAACTTTCAGGGAACAAGAACCTCACTTGATAAACAAAACAAGGTACCAGAAACTGACAATATGGCAACTGATATGTATGGACTCAAATAATTCAAAATGTCTATTATAATGAAATTCAAAAGAGCTTCAAGAAAACACAATTCAATAGTCTATCGAGGAAACTTAACAGATTGAAGTAACTTTTTTTTTTCCAGCTGAAAAGCATACTAATTGAAATTTAAAACATAATAGCACTTATTAATAGCAGAAGTGATCCAACAAAAGAAAGCCAGGCTTACGTGAAAATACACATACGAGAACAAAGAAAAAAGAATGAAGATGAGTGAAAAAAGGTCACAGGAATTTTGGGACAACATTAAAAGCACATATTTTGGTTATAGGGTTTAAGAGGGACGTGAGAATGATAAAGGGGTAGAAAGTTTATTTTAAGAGGTTGTAACAGGAAACTTCCCAAACCCAGAGAAAGATATAAATACCTGTGTGTTGAAAGGTCAAAAGTCATTAGTCAGATTCAACTCAACCAAGTGTATGTACCCAAGATTATAATTGAGCTCTCAAAGGTTAAAGGCAAAGAAGTTTCTCAAAGCAGCAAGAAACTAACTAACTAAATAAATAAATAACACATGAAAGGGTGTCCTAATTCACCTGACAGCAGACTTCCTAGCAGAAACCTTACAGGCCAAGAGGAAGTGGGATGAAGTTTTCACAGTGCGAAGAAATAAAACTGCTAACCAAGAATATTATATCTAGCAATGCTATTCTTTAGAAATAAAGGAGATATCAAGACATTCCCAGACAAAAGTTGAGAGAATTTATCACCAGCTGACCTGTCTTCCAAGAAATGCTGAAAGCAGTACTTCAAACTGAAAGATATGCTAATGAGCAAGAAGAAAAAATTGGAAGGTAGAAAATCCACCGGTGAAAGTAATTATGCAGATGGCAAAAGTGGTGTGGAAACCATTAGTATCTGTGTATGAAAGACTAAAAAATACAAAATAATTAAAAATAATAACTACATGAATATATTAAGAGATAGACAGGCCATATAGGGAGACGTCAAATGGGACAAAAAAATTCCAAATGTGAGGAAGGATGAAGTGCACAGTATAGTTTTTCATTAGTGTTTGTTGCTCTCTTTTTGTTTTTGTTTCTTTTCCTATATTTACAATAGAGTGTCAAGTTGCTGTTACTTAAATGTAGCTTGTTTGCTGCGCCCCTCCCCTGACTCAGGCTATGGCAAGGCCCTACTGAGGTGGATGGCACAAGGCGTCCATCCTCTGGAGGAGCGCAGTATGTTTCTGGGAATGGACTGGTTTGTTTTTGTATTCCTTTAATAAGTATAGTTGCGACTTCTCATATGACCATTAAGTATGAAGGAAAAAACATGACTTTCCCAATTAATGCAACTACTTCTAAAGAATAGATCTGCTTGCTCTAAATGCAATGATTCAGCTGTGGAGTGTAAATTGTTAATGTCTAATGAAAAACTCCCTGTATTCCTGACAAGGAAGTTTTTGAGAAATTAAATTAAAATCTAGAGAAGAAAAATTAATGTTAAGAAGACAGATTAGTGCTTGGTACTGGGCAACTTGTTCTTGTTCCTGTGCACAATGGTTTGTGCTCTTACTCTTGTTTGATTAAAATTAATAACAAGTCAACCACTTGCTGTAACCATGGCAACAGTTCAGTAAGTCAAGAAAGAATAGTCAAGGTATAGGCCAATAGTTTGAGACATTTCTAACTATTATTAAAAGTTAACTAAGCAGAAACAGCTCAAAGCAAAATTCGAACTGAAAGTACAAATGCTTGCTTATGCATAAGCCAAGATACATTCTTCTATTCTAATTGTAGCTACGTAATATTTTGTTTCTTTGAATAATGATTCCTGTTTTGTAACCACAAAGTACTGTGAGCCTGCCAAAATGAAAAGTATATATGATCAACTTCACAAGTAAAGATGGGGATCAACACCTTCACTTTAGTGTCTGTGTTGTTTCTCTACCCCCCTTTCGCTGACTCCTCAACATCCGTTTGTCTCCTGAGACCCCCTGTTGGAGCTAGACTCCGACACTTGTTATAATCAAAGAGTTTTTTGTAAGGTTCATGGTAACCATAAAGAAAAAAACTCTAGTAGATATATCAAAAATAATAATCAAGGGATCAAAACACGACACTAGAGAAAAATCACATAAGCACAAGGAAGACAGGGAGAAATAAAAAAAGGTAAATACAAGTAGAAAAAACAAACTGGCATAAGACCTTACTTACCAATGATTTCCTTAAATGTAAATGGATTAAATTCTCCAATTTAAAGTTGCAAGAGTGACCAAATGGATAAAAAAACAAGACCCAGCTATGGGCTGCCTCTAAGAAACTCACTTCACCTCTAACAACACATGTAGACTGAAAGTGAAGGAAGGAATAAGATATTCCATGCAAATGGAATCCAAAAGAAGCAGTAGTAGCCATACCTACATCAAATGAAATAGGCTTTAAATCAAAAACAATAAAAACAGATTAGGAAGGTTGTTATATAATAATAAAGGGATCAATACAGCAAGAGGAAATTATAATTGTACACATTGTGCACCCAATATTGGAGCACCCAAATATATTAAGCAAATATGAAAAGACCTAAAGGGAGGGAGATTAGGGGCTTTAATACCCCACCTTTAGCAATGGATCTTCCAGACAGAAAACTAACTCAGAAACAATAGAGATAAACCATAGCTTAGGTCAAATAGATGTCCACAGAACATTCCATCCAACAGCTTCGGAATGTAACTTCTCAAAAGCACATGAAACATTGTCTAGGAGAGATCATATGGGGAGCTTCAAAACAAGTTTTAATAGATTTTTTTTTAAAAAAATTGAAATAATAATGAGCATGTTTTCTGACCACAATGTAATAAAACTAGAAATCAATAGGAAGAAGAACTTTGGAAATGATACAAATACTTGGAAATAAAACAACTTACTCATGAACAACCAATGTAACAAGGAAGAAATCAAGGAGGAAATTTAAAAGTTTCTTGGAATAAATGAAGGTGGAGGCACAAGATGCCCAAACCTGTGGGATACGGCAAAAGCGGTACTGAGAGGGGAGTTTGTACCTGTGAAGGCAGACATCAAAACAGCAACAGTGCGTGACCCCTAAAGGAACTAGAAACAATCACAAATCAAGCCAAAATTAGTAGGAGGAAAGAAATCATAAAGATTAGAGCAGAAATAAATTAAATAGACACTAAAACATACAAAAAAAATCAACAAAACCAAGGGCTGATTTTTTTGGAAAGATAAACAAAATTGACTTAGCTAGACTAAGAAAAATAGAGAGAAGGCTCAAGTAAATAAAATTAGAGACCAAAAAAAGAAGGCAAATTACAACTGGCCTACAAAGACTCATGAGAGATTTTCATAAATAACCATATGCCAGAAAATTTGACAACTTAAAAGAAATGGACAGATTCCTAGATATGAACACCTGGCCAAGACTGAATCATGAAGAAATGTAAAACCCAAACAGACAAAATAATAAGTAATGAGATGGAATTAGTAATATCACCCTTCAAAGAAAAGCCCAGCACCAGATGGAATGGTTTGGATGTGAGGTGTCCCCCCCCAAAGCTTGAGAAGGTTAGAGGAGAAATGATTGGGTTATGAGAGCTTTAACTCCATCAGTGAATTGATCCCCTGATGGTGACTGAAGGCAGGTGGGGTGTGGCTGGAGGAGGTGGGTCACTGGGACCGTGTCTTTGGGGTATATATTTTGTATCTGGTGAGTGGAGTCGCTCTCTGCTTCTGATCATCATGTGAACCACTTCCCTCCACCACACTCTTCCGCCATGATGTTCAGTCTCACATCCAGCTGGGAGGAATGGAGCCGGCTGTCTATGGACTGAGACCTCTGAAACGGCGAGCCCCCAACTAAACTTTTCCTCCTGTAACATTGTTCTTGTCAGGTCTTTTAGTCACATCAGTGAAAAAGTTGACTAAAACAACTTGTTCTATTAATTCTACTGAACACTTAAAGAAGAACTAATATCCATTCTTCTTTATTTATTCCAATAATTGAAGAGGAGGGAATTCTTCCAAACTCATTCTACAAGACCACCATTATCCTGACACCAAAAGTAGACAAGGGTACAATAACAGCAGAAAAGCTATAGCCAATAACCCTGATAGATGAAAAGATCCTGAACAACATACTACTCACCAACCAAATCCAACGGTACATTAAGCAGCTCATTCACTATGGTCAAGTGGGGTTCATCCCAGGGATGAAGGAAGGTTCAACATGTGGAAATCAATACCTGTGATCCACCACGGCAGCAGAACGAAGGGTAAAACCAGAATGACCATCTCAATAGATGCATAAGACAATTTGGTAAAATTCAATATTCCCCCATGATGGAACTTTGAACAAACCAGGATGGAAGGGATGTCCCTCAACACAACGGAGGCCACATAACAGGTACACAGCTAGCCACACAGTGACTGGGGGAACATCTGGAACAAGGTAAGGCTGATGACTTTCAACACCTTTACTCAATATAGTCATTTGGAAACGAAGGGCATTCCAATTGGAAAGGAGGAAGTGGAATTGTCACTGTTTGCAGATAACATGATCTTATGAATAGAAAACCCCCAAAGACTCCACAGAAAAAACTATTAGAACTAACAATGAATTCAGTGAAATTTCAGAATACAAAATCAATACAGAAAAATCAGCAGCAATTCTATATGGCAAGAGCTAATTTTATGGAAAAGAATTAAGATAGTAACCCAATTTGTAACAGCCCCCCCAAAATGCCTAGGAATAAATTTAATGAAGGAGGATAAAGATTGCTACAATGAAAACTATATAACTTTCATGAAGGAAATTGAAGAGGCCACAGAAAAGGTGAAAGACATCCTGTGTTTGTGAATCAAAAAATCAATATTGTTAAAGTGTCCATATCACCCCAAAGGATGTACAGATTAGTGCAGTCCTTATCAAAATGCCAGTGACATTCTTCACAGAACTAGAAAAAGACGAGTTTGTGTGGAACCGCAAAACTCTGAATAGCCAAGCATCTTCAGCAAGAAGAAAAAGCAGGAGGCATTACATTACCCGACCTCAATAATCCCCGCAAAGCTGTGGTAATCGAGACAGCATGGTGTTGGTATAAAATAGACACAGAGAGCAGTGGAAGAGGACAGCGAGCCTGGAAGTAAACCCAGGAACCTACATCCAACTGATTTTCAACAAAGATGCTAAGAACACACACTGGGAAAAGGACATCCTCTTCAAAAAATGGTGCTGGGAAAGTTGGAGATACACATACAGAAGAAGGAACCAGACCACTCCTCTCACCATTTGCAGAAGTAAACTCTAAATGAATTGAAGATTTTTAAACTATGAAACTGTTAGAATAAAACATAGGGGAAACACTTTAGGATGTGGAATGGACAAAGAATTTTTCTTTTTTGGGATGAGACCTCAAAGCCCAGGAAACAAAAACCTACAAAGCTTCTGTACAACAAAGAAAACTATCTACAGAGTAAAGAAGCTACAGCTTACGGAACAGAAGAAAATATTTGCAAACTATACAACTGACTGGGAGTTAATATCTAGAATAGGTAAGGAACTTGAACAACTCAAAGGCAAAATAACAAATAATCTAATTAAAAATGAGCACTAGACATTAAATAAACAGACATTCCCCAAAGAAGACATACAAATAGCCAAGATGTAAAGGAAAACATGCTTAACATCACAAATCAGGGAAACACAAATCAAAACCTCAGCAGGATAGCACCTCACTCCAGTTAGTATGAATCAAAAAGAGAAGATCACAAGTGGTGGAGGGGATGTGGAGAAGGAGAGCCCTTACTCACCGTGAGTGGGAATGCAAATCAGGGCAGCCATTAGGAAAATAGTGTGGAATTTCCTCCCAAAGCTACAAATAGAACTACCATACGACCCAGCAGTCTCAATCCTGGACACACAAACACACACGAAATGAAGTCAGTATGTTGAAGACACATCTGCACTCCCACGTTTATGACAGTAACAATAACAATAGCCAAGAAATGGGAATGACCTAAATGTCCATCAACAGATTAATGGGTAAAGAAACATGGAAGACCATTCAGCCATGATATGGATAAAATCCTCTAATTTGTGGCAGTGTGGATGGAAGCCAAGGTCATTATGTTAAGTGGAATAAGCCAGACACAGAAAGACAAGTACTGTATGATCTCACTCATATGGAATCTAGAAACGTGGTCGGTGTCACAGAAGTTGAGAGTAGGGTGGTGGTTACCGGAGGCTGGGAGAGTAGGTGGCAGGGATGGATGGGAAAAGGGCAATCGAGGGGTACAAAGTTATGGTTAGATAAATCAGTACTACACAGTGCTGCAAAGTAGGTGACTATGGAGAATGATAATATGTACTGTGTCATAAGATTAATGATATTTGCAGAAAGATAAAAAGAAGGTTGGGTGTTTTCCCCATAAAGAAATTATGCGTGGACATAGATAAGTTTACCTCAATTTGAACACTAAACATTGCATGATGTATAAGTGTGTCGAAATATCACACGGTGCACCATTAATCTGTGCAATTTCTTTGTGCCCATTAAAAAAAATAAAAATTCTAAAATTTGAAAAGTTTTAAGGACAGGAGTGTCACCATGAAGGAAATGAGGAGAGAAATGTAGTCATGGTGGCAAAGTGATGTGTGGGGACTTTGGTGCCAGCTCCTCAGCCCAGGGGGACGCATCACACTGAAGGTGTGGTGGTGGGAAAGACAGCACTCTGCCTTCCAGATGTCGAAAGGACTGTTCAATGTCAGCACAGGGTCTTGTTCCATGCCCCCATGCTCCTGTGCCACAGGGATGGGAGCAGGATGTGCAAACCCTCTGCCCGTCCGTCCATCCACAATCCACCATCCATCCATCCAACCTCCTGTATCTACACATCCAAGGATCTCATCCCACCACCCACCTGCCCACTCACTCCTCTCTATAGCACTTCCCACCCACCCAGTTGTCCTTCTGTCCATCCTTCCAACCATCCAGACATCTTCATTTTCAGATAGAGTTTTTCACTTCAAGGTATAACTAGGAACCATAAGCCATGTAGAAAAATGCTTGAGGCTGTGTAGATCACAGTCGGGGTGCCTCACTGGCTATGTGGGGTAGCACGTGGTGACCTTTGTTGAATTCACTCCTGATCTCCCGGATGCAGGGCTCTCTCTTGAGCAGTCTGAGGATTGGGGCGGTGGCCTTACTGTCTCTATTAGCAGGGGCCCAGTGGATGTCTGTTAGTCATTGCTGTCACGGCAGAGGGCACCATGAGCCTGACCACGTTTGTGGGAGCTGAGAGGATTTTCTGAGATCATTTCCACGGCTGGCCCAGGGTTACTACAGGTGTGAATGGGCTTGGCTGGCTATTCCAGGAAGACAGTATTTCTCTTCTGGATCACTGTCCCCGTTGTCCCCACTGTCTGGCTGGTGTCTGCCTTTCTAGGAGGATCTGTTTTACTCCCTCACAGGGGGTGATTTAGGTTCCCCTCCTTCTCCACACCTTCCTGCTTTCTCCACCTGCCTCAACCTCCTTCTAGGTTGCAAGCAACAGAAACTGATTATAGAGAACTTAAGAAATGAGAAAGTTTGTGGGAAGGATGATCAAGAGCTCACATAAGGGAAGGAAAATAGGGAAGACAAGTGAGGCTTTGCATGGGGGCTGGGTGATGGCTATCAGGACTGACCGACCCATTTTCAGTCTGTCCTGGTCCACATTTAAATTCTAGGAGTGAGTGACCTCTGGAGGGGAGAAGAAGTCCCTAAAAAGAGCGTAGGCTGCTGTAGGAGTGGGGAGAGGATGCCGGGTCTCAGCCAGGCCAGCCAGTGCCCAGCCACTGGGGTGCTTGGTCCAGACCCCGTGAAGCACTGAGCTGTTCTGATAAAGCTCCTGCCCTTAGAGGGTGCACAGCCATGGAAGTGGGGCAGCCAGGGTGATGGGACGTGGTGGAGGGTCACATGGGCAGCAGGAGCAGTGAACGGAGGCTCTGTTACAGCTCAGGTCAGGGGGAGGTGGGTAGCCCTTAGGAAAGACAGGTCTCAGGACAAGGTGACATCTTGAGATGACAGGGAACTCCACACATCCAGCATCCATTTGTACAAATTTGCCATCCTTCTGCCAAGAAGCCTGTTGAGTTTTGGTCAAATTAGTGTTCCCAGGGATTTTGTGAATGCTAAGACAAGCCCTGGGGCTGCCTGGGAGGATGGGGACGCCAGGCCAGTTCCACGCTGCTTGTCCTACATTCCACACAGAGGAAGACCCTGGCTTCCCTGCAGAATCAGGCTGCTGGTCATGCCCGACAGGTCAACTGAGGCCCTTCATTCTGCCCACCCCTGTAGAAGCCAGGCTCCTAAGCCCTCATTCCCTCAAACACATGTGGAGCCAATGTCCGCCACCTGCCAACCCGTCTGGCCCAGGAGCAGCTGTAGAGAGGAGAGGTGGCAGCAGGTGCCATCCTTGACCCCTTACCCAAGGCCTCTCTTTCTTCCTCCAATGCACCTCGGCCTCCAGCATGTCCTCCTAGTCCACCCCCTCTAACAGCAGGAGAGCAGGGCACGTACACAGACCTCTAAGTTCTCTTGGTTTTGTGGCCCTTACCCAGTGGGGGTCGTGCCCATCCCTCCCTTCCTGGCTGCCTGTCCCTCCTCCTTATAGAAACTTCACTGCCACAGGAACATGTGATCCTGCCCTGCCAGCCATGCCACATGGACCAGGGTGGACAAGTCCATGCAAGTGTCAGGGCCAGCAAGTGTCTTTGGGAACCTGGAATGGTGACAGAGAAGAGGGTGAAGGTGGAAGGTCACCCGGGCACAGGTGTTGAGGCTGCAGGAGGAGGTGCACAGAGGCCAGCATGGAGGGGAGGGGAGAGAGAGAGGAGGGGGAGAGGTGGGGCGGAGAAGAAAGGTCAAAGTCAGCTTTTTCCATTACTATGAACAAAATACAGGACAAGAACAACAAAGAGGAGGAAAAGTTTATTTTGGGCCCTTTTTTCAGGGCTTCAGTCCATGGTCAGCTGATGCCATTGCTCTGGGCCTGAGGTTAGGCAGAACATCATGGCAGGTCATGGCAATCAGGAAGTGGGGGAGGGGCGCTTCTTGAGAGCCACAGCCAAAGGGGCCCCAGCAAACTTCCAGCTGCCAGCAAACTTCCAGCTGCCGGCTGATGATTGGCTCACAGCGGCCCCAGCAACATCTAGCTGATTGGCTCCTCTGCGGTGATGTTCATTGGGCTGTTTCCCCGCCCTTCAGACTGCAAAGCTGCTAGCTGATTGGCTCCTCTGCGGTGATGTTCATTGGGCTGTTTCCCCGCCCTTCAGACTGCCAGCTGATGATTGGCTCACAGCGGCCCCAGCAACATCTAGCTGATTGGCTCCTCTGAGGTGATGTTCATTGGGCTGTTTCCCTGCTCATTGGGGGACTTCTTTGGCTCCGCCCACACGACCCAGCCAATCGGCCTCAAGAGCAGGAGGATTGTGGGAGGTGGAGAGGCTGGTGTGGGTGAGAGGCTGGTGGCAGTTGGGCTCTGAGGGTTTTTTCCTGAGGAGCTGTTTTGTTTGGCGTTTGTAGTTCTAAAAATAAAGTTAGTTTCTTTTGACAAGTGGCTCCTGAATTGTGCCCAGCCAGACTGTGGCAGGCACTCCACTCTCCAGGGACAAAATATAAACCCCCAAGGTATGGTCCAGTGTCCACCTCCTCCAGCCACAACTATATATCACAGCTAGAGCCCAGTGAATTCCTATCAGTGGATTAAAAGGCACTGATGAGGTCACACCTCTCATAATCTGATCATTTCACCTCTGAGCATTCTTGCATTGTTTCACACATGAGCTTTTGGGGGACACCTCACATCAGAACCATAAAAGAGAGATGGGGAAAGCTGGGGTGGGGACTTCTTTCCAGTCTGACCCAAAACCTGGACATCTACCGTATCCTCTTGTTGTCCTTCATTGCTGCCATGATTACTAAACCTCCCCTCCGAACCCCACCTTATTTCCTATAAAAGAGCTCTTCTTCATCAAAGAGACAAAAATACCCCCTTCTCTCAGGAACCCGGCAAACAGCAGGAACATTTGTCCGCAGATTGCTGGGCTTATCCGTGGCAAATGAGTTCCTGAAATTTTTCATCCTAGTTTATCTATTGCAATAAAGAGATGGACTTTGCTTTGACTTGTATCAGAGATAATGAAGACGGTTCACTGCAAAGGGAAAGGCAGCAAGCATTTCAGCAGCTCCGAGATTGTTTAAAAAAAAAATCCAATGTACTTAAAAAAAATCTACCATCTACATTTTGGTAACAACTACTAGAATAAAAAGTGCACTTACTGTTTGACCCAGCCATACCACCCCTAGGAATCTGTCCCACAAAAACACCCGCTCGTAAAGGTTTATGCATAAGGGTGTTTATGTTGCAGCATTGTTTGTAGCAGCAAAAAAAAAAAAATAGAAAAAAATCTTGTAGATAAGAAGTCAAACTGCTCCTTTGAGTATTATGTCCCTCATCTTATTAAGTATAAAGAGGGATTTTGTGCACAAATATGCTTCAAAAGCAGTGCTTTGCCAAGTTAAAGTTTTTTTTTTTTGTTTTTGTTTTAAATCACAGGCTTCTTCAAGCTATTGAGATGCTTGTTCAGATGCTATTTTATGAAATACTGGGTGCCCACTCTGAGCCAGGAGCTGTGCTTGGGACATCAGTAGTTCTATTAGTGATGAGGAACAAGTGTCACAAAGGAGCAGGGGGAGCTGGGAGTACAGTGACTGCTTGGGGACCACTGCAGAGGTGATGGGACTTCACTCAGAAGGTGAGCAGAGGAAGCTCAGAGGATTTTTAAGATTCACCTTTATTGAAGTATAACTTTATTGAAGTATAACACCACAAATGTCCCCATTTTGTGTTAAAATGACTTTTGGTAATTATGAACTTTAGTTTACATATTGTGCGACCATCACCCCCATCTAGTTTCAGAACACTTCTATGAACCTGGAAGCTCTCCCTGCTTCCCTGCCATCAGTCCTCACCCCCCCTCAGACAGCCATTGCTTTCCACCTCTATGGTTCCGCTTCTGTAATTGGAACCATAGGTCCTACGTTCAGCTTGTCCACTTAGTGTGTTTCTGAGTGTCAACCGTGTTGTGGGGTCCCTAGTCCTTTTTAAAATGACTGGACAGTATCTGTTGCAGTTTGGATCCTGCATTTCCCCCAAAGGCACGTGTGCTGAGGAGTTTGTCCCCAGCCTGTGGCCCTGGGGACAGGTGATGGAGCCTCAGGTAGGAGGGGCCTAGTGGAAGGAAGGTGTCACAGAGGTGTGAGGGGTGGAGGGGGGCCCAAGCCCTTCCCCCACCTGGCTCTGTCTTTGCTGTCTGGCTGCTGTGAAGTGAGCAGCTTCCTCCACCTGCACTCCCCACCATGAAGTTCTGCCTTGCCACAGCCCCAAATCGAGGGGGCCAGGGGTGAGACTGTGAACCGAAGTCAGGCTCTGACCTCCTAAGCTGGTTATCTCAGGTGTCTACTAAGTCAGTGGAGAGCTACCAGCGTTCCATCGAACGGATACAGCACACACGCCTCCACTCACCTAACGCACATCGGAGTTCTTGCTGTATTGGGCTGTGATGCTGCTACAGATTTGCACACAGTCTGAGTGGACAGATGTTTTCATCTCTTTGGGGGTAGATTCTGAGGAGTGAAATTGCTCAACCAGGTTTAACCTTCCTAATAGGTACGAAGTCGTGGCCCATTCTGGTTCTGGTTTATATTCAAACCCTCGTGGTTGGTATACTGAGCCACTCTTCCTGTGCTTGTTTGCCATTCATATATCGCCTTTGGTGACTTGCTGGGAGGACTCACAGACCCCAGAGGCAGTTATACGCATGCATGGTCATGGTTACCATGGAGAAAGGATGCACACCCAGCAGGTGGAGGCTCCAGGAGGAGTCCAGGGCAGGCTTCCACAGTCCTCACTCCTGGGGTGGAGTCCCACAGAGCAGGTCTGGCTCTGGCTGTGAAATGCGGCCATCGTGCACAGCCCTGCTCAGGGAAGCCTGCTCGAGACGCAGAGTCTCCTGTCCCTTCATGGGCTGGTGGTGTATATAGGCACCACCCTCAGCCACACGACCAGCCTTGGTTACTGGAATTCCAAACTCCTAGAAGGCATTCACCACGAACAGCATTGTCTGTCCAGTGGTCTAGACAGGTGGTCCAGCAGGCTTCAGTGCCCCGGGAAGATGAAGCCGCCTTGCCCGGTAGAGACTAGGCAGCTTCCCAAAAGCCAAGCTCTCAGATGCCAGATGAGCACCAGTCCGACCAGGAGACCCTTCCCAAAAAGCAACGTCAGGGTGCTGGGCTCACCTGCATGTGTCTAGCCAATGCTTCTGAGAACTTTTTAATTTGTTCTTTTTAGATATACATGGCAGTAGAGTGCATTTGTCATATCATACATACATGGAGAATGACTTCCCATTCTTGTGGGTGTACTCGTGATGTGGAGTTAAACTGGTCATGTATTCACATGAACACAGGAAAGTTATGTCCAATTTATTCCACTGTCTTTCCCATTCCTTAGCCCCTCCCTGTCTTTTGTCCTCCTTTGTCTAATCCAATAAACTTCTATTCTTCCCTTCCCACCCCCTTATAAAGTGTTAGCATCCACATATCAGAGAGATCATTCAGGCTTTTTTTTTTGGGGGGGGGGAAATGGCTTATTTTGCTTGGCATAATAGTCTCCAGTTCCATCCGTTTACCATCAAATGCCGTAATTTCAATCTTCTATATGGCTGAGTCATATTCCATTTATATACCACATTTTCTTTACCCATTCATTTGTTGAAGGGCCCCTAGATTTGTTCCAAGCTTAGTTATTATGAATTGAGCTGCTATAAATATTGATGTGGCCACGTCACTATAGTACACTGATTTTAAGTACTTTGGGATATGCCAAGGAGTGGGATAATTGTGTCAAATGGTGATTGCATTCCAAGTTTTCTGAGGAATCTCTATAATTGTTTTCCACAGTGGTTGCACAAATTTGCAGTCCCACCAGCAGTGTATGAATGTACCTTTCCCCACATCCTTGACAATACTTACTTGTATTCTTGATAACTGCCATTCTGACTGGAGTGAGATGGAATCTCAGTGCAGTTTTTATGTGCATTTATCTAATTGCTAGTGATGTTGAACATTTTTTCATATATTTGTTGACTGATCGTGTTTCTTCTCTGTGAAGTTTCGGTTCAGTTCCTTTGCCCATTTATTGATTGGGTTTTAAGTTTTTTGAGTTCTTTATGTATCCTGGAGATTAATGCTTCATCTGAGGTGTAAGTGACATGATTTTCTCCCATTCTATAGGCTCTCTCTTCATGTTCTTGTTTACTTCGCTGTGAAGAAGCTTTTTAGTTTGATACCATCCCATTTATTGATTCTTGATTTTACTTCTTGCACTTTAGGAGTCTTGTTGAGGAAGTAAGTTCCTAAGCTGATGTGATGGGGATTTGGACCTACTTTTTCTATTAGTAGGTGCAGACCTCTTTTTAAATTGGATCGTTCATCTTATTTTTGTTGTTCTTAGAGCTCTTTACATATTCAGGAGCCTTACATATTAAACATGCATTTTGCAAATGTTCCCTCCTAGTCTGTCTTTTCGTTGTCTGAATGGTGCCTTCCAGAAGGAGTTTGAGTAGTGAGGTGATGTGACCAGATTTGCACACAAATCTTATGTGGAGAATGGATTGCAGGGCCAGAAGTGGGTTGGGGACTTCCATTAGGAGGTCACTGCAGCAGCAGTAAGAGATGATGGCGGTTGGGCTGGGGGGCCCTGTAGTAAGGGGCTGTGGAAGGCAGTATTCACGGGCTGTTCAAGCACACCACGGACTTCCAACAGGCGCAAGGAAAGCCTCGCTCCTCAAACCTGTCCATGGAACGCATCATTAGTGTCGTTTTTAATAGTGAAACTCCCATTCATTTGTGGGACTTTATGATAATGGAAAAACAGGAGACCAGATGAAATTGAGGGTCCCTTCAAGTCTATAGTGCCATGGACAATCCTTTTACTTTAACAGTACTAAACTGTTCTGAGGCTCATGTCTAGGTGAATTATTGTAGATTATGTATTAGTCACTTGTGTATGTAGCTGTAATACCCAGTTTGGGTCTAAGAAAATAACTTCATGACTGAATTGAATTGCAGGGTGCCCTCTGCAAAAAAAAAGAAGAGCAGAAACATAGCTCCTATAGGAAGCAGGAAGATCAGGATAAGAAAATTCATATTCATGTATTAACCCAATTACCAAACGTACCTTGCAAATCCGGAGCACAATCAGTTTAAAATGGGATTTCACATCATCCTGTCCCAAGTGACACAGACAGGATTATAAATGAAAAAATTCTTTCTCCAGGCAAGGATACAGCGCTCCTCTCATTTGGGCAGCAAATGCTATCACAGGAGAACCTTTATTTAAGACTGGAAATTCTATTTACCCAAGAGCCAAAACCTCTGTTTTTCTGTTCTTGCAAAATAAACAAAACAGTCTGGCAAACGAAATGCAAACAGAACCCAAGGGAATGGGAAGGAATGTGAAATCAGGTGTGCAGGTCAGAGTCAACGCAGTGCGCCAGGGCCACAGCCACGATACATATTTTCCCTTCTATTAAAAAAAAATAGAGGATACATGAATCAATAAGACAAAGCAAGGTAAGAGAAATTAAGATGCATATATACATGTGTGCCTGTATACATAGATATTTTAATAAAGGTTTGTTGTGTTTTTTACTTTAGAAAGAGACAATGGAAAGGCTCAAAATTCATGCCTTACCTGGTGGAAGCCATATTATACAGATGTGGACCAGGGAGATCAGGACTTCTCTAGAAAGCCTGCTGCGTCTGGTACCTTGAGACTAGGGAGATGGTAGCAGGCAAGGTACCTGCTCTCAGGTGCACAATGGAATAACTGATGCTTTCTTGAGGAAGTGATGATGAATCCTGCTCATCGTGGTACTTATGTTGCCTTCTCCTGCCTTGGGGCCTTTGTATATGCTGTTCTTCCTGAAAGCCAGTCACCTCCATCACACCCAAGTCTTGGGAACACATCCTCCATGTCTCAAGTCCATTGTCACTTCCCTGCTGTCTACACTGTCATCGGGCAAATCCATTTCGTGAAGCCTGAACTGTGTATACTTTCAAAGGCCCTTTTCCAGAATAGTAGGTCTATAGTGGGACCCAAGAGTGTTTCTAACCAACACCTAGGGGGGTACAAACACTGGCCTAGACTGCACTTTGAGTAGCAAATTTCTAGGCACTTAGGATATTAGGATATATCAACAAACAAAACAAAGACCCCCCTCTGCCCGTGGGGAGTTGTCTATCTTGCTAGAAATGTGCGTAAAGATGCCTGGACAAGCTAATAAAGAAACAAAGTCAGAAGTACTCAGAGTCTTAGAAAATGAGAGGTAGGAGAGAATTTAGAGGATATCCAATCAAACTCCCATTTTAAAGGTAGAGAAAACGAGGCTTCCAGTGGAGAAGGGAGTTAGGCAGGTCACACTATTATGCTGTGGTAGCTTTTGGACAAGACTGTCTGATTCCTCTTCCCCTGAGTTCTGAGGTCCTCAGGGACCTTCTCAAGAGCAGAGTCCAGTAGGGGAGGGAAGTCTGGGGGGTCTTAAATGAGTGTCCTACCCTCATTTAGTTTAAATTTTAGTTTAAATTTTACTGATATTGATTTTCTAATATTGATTTCAGGATACAACACGGATATTGGGGTATCTTAGAGGAAGCATTAGCTTTTCCTGCCTGCCCTTTGTTTATCTGCACCATTAAATCTGAAACAAAGCTGAGCCAGAGGAGAGCTATGCAGAAGCAAATTCTGAGTGCAGTCAGTGGTCAGCAGGTGTGGAGTAAAACCCAAAACCAATCAGGCCCCCCAAAGCCCTTGCCAGACCTGGAGTGCAATGTCAGATCTGAACACACCAGGGGCCCCTGCTCCCTTTTGAGGCCACCTGAACAGAGGCACTGATCCAGTGCTTTGGATGAGAAAACTGTTTGCATGACCTTGAAAAGCGATTATTTCCTGTGCTCCCTGGACCCAGGACACAAACTTTCAAATTCATGTCATTCCAGTAGGAACAGTAGCAAATTTCTTGGAGTGACTAAAAAGAAGAGCAACAGCCGGCACACCAGGCATTAATAATATAACAAAGGGAGAAAAAAAAGAGAGAAACTTTTCATTAGCACTTTTTGATGTCAGTTTATTATTTATCCCTTTGCCAATATTCCAACAGGTAAGCAGTCATAAAACATTCAAAAACATCTAAAACAGGCATCTGTTTTACCTCCGTTCCTTTTTAGAAGCAGGGAAACCAGAAGCTCTGGCATTTGGAGAATAGCAGTGTTAAAAATACTCGCTGTATCAAAAATAATACTTGAGGATCGCGCCTTAGAAAGAGTTTAGTTGAAATTTGAGGAAAGGCCCGCAGGCAGGTAGACGATGGTTTGTAAGGCAAGAGGTCGTGGAAATCAGCAAATTTCCAAATTTCTGACTCCTCCGTTTAGTATTATTCTGTTTGAAACCAGGATGTTGACAAGGCCCACTGTTCAGTAATTAGCATCCTGTCAAATCCCGCCAATCAAGACCAGCATGCTGCACCTGGTCCTAGTTAAAAAATGCACGTGGACAATTCTGCTCGGACCCTGGGGCGCACAGAATGGTATTCAGTGTGTGGAGAGCTAATTACCATGCAGTGGCTGAGAGGGTCTGCCTGATCCTTAGGACCTGCCCCATCATTTTAACTTCCTTGATAAGCGTCTGTCCTTGCTGTGGGGGCAGGCTATCTTGTCCTGGAGCAGGAGAGTCAAGACTTAAGGGTAACATCACTGTAGAAATAAAACAAATGAAAAATGCTGACCCAAAGCAAAACCCAAAAGCAAACCAAAAACTGTACCACCCCCTCCCCAGAGGTGCTGGGTGGAGGAGGGGTGGCTGAGTCCCTCCTAGCTCGTCTTTCCTTGGCCCCTCTGGGTGCCTGTGACTTGCCAGGAACTGTCCTTGGTGTAGAGACCCTGGTCCCTGATGTAGGCGATGACAGGGTCAGGCAGCAGGTACTTGACGCTCTGCCCTTGGCTCAAGGCCCTCCTGACGTAGGTGGCGCTGATCTCGTTCTGCACGGGCTCCCTGGCCAGGTGAATGTTGTGCTGGTACCTCCGCAGGATGGGCGAGTCCAGGATGTACCCCTTGGGGTCGTGGCCCACCCGGCTCACGCACACCAAGCCAAACTTCTCCACTATTTCCTGGATGTGTGCGTCTTCCCAGAGGTTGGGGGTCTGGAAGGTCCTCAAGATGTCTGCCCCGCAGAGGAGTTTCAGCTGGGGCGCAGCTGTGAAAACAAGGGCGGGTCTCAGAGAGGCACCCAAGGCTGCCGCCTGGAAAGGAGACATTCTGCCGGGGACTGGCGGCCAGTGCTTTTCTTGGAAGGTATTGAGAACTCAATGTTTCTGTGTTCCGCTCAAGAAAAAGCAAGCAATGGCATCTGAAACTATTTCAGGGCCTGTGGTTATAAGTGATGATTTCATCAATACAGCTTTTGTTTAATTTTGGCAAAATGCCAAATAATACAAAAAGGATTCTCCCCCCCCCCCACCAGTGCTATAAAGGATTTGTCTGTGATTGCAGGATCAGAGGCGGTCATGCTGTCCCCAGAATCCCCCTTTATGAAGCAGGGTAAGGGTTTTAAAGCTCTTGGACAAGTCACTGCCATATCTGGGATCCATGCCTGCCTCCTGGTGTATTTATTAGGCACTAGGACCTGGTACTTCTACGGAAAACATCATCATGAAGGTGAGGTATAAAGGCCCTTTGAATAACCAAAGAATCTTTAAGACCTTAGTTGGGACCTTGTCATTTTCAGTATGTCAAGTCTCAGAACTCAGGGTGGGTAAGTTTTGGGGATTTGTTCTATCATGCTGATTATGATGAGAAAATCACGCTTAACATTAATTAGGTGGTCAGTACGACATTGTTACTCAACACTGTGTTATGATACCATGTGATCCTCAGAACAATTTTATGAGGCAGGCATTTTGTGCCCATTTTGCAGAAGAAGAGCCTGAGGCTCTGAGAGGCAAGTGAGGTCTTCAGCTAGTCCCAGAAGTCAGGAGTCAGGCAGCCTGCCTCCAGGTGGGGCATCTGTAACTGCTAGGCTCTGCCGCCGCCTGCTGGTGGGAATCTGTACGTGCATCATAACTGGAGCACAGGGGACCAGCAGGGTTTTCCCATCCCCATTCATATTGTTGAAAAGGAAAACCAAGGTCCATGCTAAAGCTTGTTGCAAGATCTCTGGTCCTTCCAGAAACCGATCTCAGCTTCAGTATATGGAGAAGTCTGGGCTCCTGGAGGGCTGGTATCTTTATCACCATGTTGCCTCAGGAAGGAAGGACTACACTAGGGGTACAGGGTGGGTTGGGCTCCTCTGTAGTGGAGCATTTGAAGGAATTTGGACATGGACCAGAGAGGAGGGTTTACAAAAAACTGGGCTGGCCATGGGTGGGATGTGAGGGACGAATGGTGTCATGCAGAGGTCTGAGTCTGGCCTCAGTTGGGCACAGGCTGGTATGGTACCAAGACCTTCTCTGAGCCTCGGTTTCCCCATCCCTGAGACAACAGGCATAGGACTTGTTCAAAGAGCCAGATGTAGTTATGGAAACACACTTTCCATCTCCCCCCCTCCCCAGCGGCATGCCATTGGTACAGTGAATGACATTCAAACCTTCCATCCTTCACGCGAGTGTGAATTCTTGGTGGCTTCACACCAACACTCTAGTGCAGACACCTACGACCCCGATTCCAGCCCTGCCATTCAGAGGCTCATGTGATCTCTTAAAATGAGGCTGTGAGTAGTACTTACTTAGAGGATTATTTGAGAATTGAATAGGTCTATAAGTACAATGCACTTAGAAGAGGGGTTGGCACGGAGTAAGTGCTATTATGTGCTAACTGCCCGTAATTAATTAATTAACTTATCCATGGACCTATTTATCTACCTGTCTACTCACCAAAATATCCATTCAGCACTTATGAATTATCTCCTAAATGCCAGGCCTTTTTAAACTAATAAAGTTGCATTTAAAATTCATTTAGTAACTCACACTTTTCACTACTCTGGGTTGGTCTCATTGCTCACATTGTACATATGGACTTACACTGTTCTACAGCTAATTTCTTATTATTCAACCACTGATCAGTGTTTGAGTTTTCAAGAATTGTGTGTTCTGTGGCCTTCCTGTGGGTGGGTGCTAAATGATGTCCATTAAATTCCAGGGTCTCCTGGGGCTTGGGGCACATGCCTTCTGTTTCCACAGGTCAGAGAACAGAGAAGACACCCCCTTCTTCTCCCAGTGGTTTATGTGGGGGAAGTTTCCTCCTATTCGCTCCGTATAGGTCCTGTTTGGTGTATTAACCATGACAGGAAGGGTACTATTCACTCTGACCCTTGTCTAGAGGGGACAAGTGCCCACACGACCCCAGATCCCCATTAAGGCAGGTCTGTGAGGCCAAAGGTACCCGTTATTCCGGGTGACATCATGCAGTGGATCAGTTCCTATGGTGACATAGGCCTCAGACCCCAATTCTGAGCTGTCTTGCCTTCAGGTCTCGCAATGGCATCCATGTATCCCTTTCACATCCCCTTACATCAGTGCTATAACATTTTCAGACTGGGTGACTATGTCCAAGTCCAAAGTACACAATTCCAATGAGCAGTGTAAAGGCTTTCAATGTGGTTTGTCCTAACGGTGACCCAGTGACATGAACTGGGCATCTGTGGGCATTTTGGGGGAAGTGTGTTCTGCCTTTGAGTAGCTATAGGCTTGGCAAAGCAGAGGAAACCAAGATTTATAGGGGCACCCTGGGTTTGGATGTTAGATTCGCTGGCACTCTGGAAAGCCACCTAGCCAGTCTCTCCAGCTGTGAAATGGAAACATGAGCACCATGACCATGGCTGTTATGGAAATGAGAGATGGAGGAATGCAGCGTGAACGTCCCACCTGGCACAGCCACTAATGATGATGTCCGTCACAGAACCCCACAGACACTGAGAAGCATGGGACCACTGGGTCCTAAACAGAGATGGCGCCAGGTCTAGGCATCTGAGGGGTGATACCCATGTTAACCATTCAGTGAAAAGTGTGTGCAGATGGAGCACCTGCTGATTAATGGAAAGGGACCCTCTGAGCATCACTGAGCTGGGCTCTGCCCCGGGAGCCAAGGGCAGGGACCACCTTCACAAAAGATAGAGAGCCAAACTCTAAAGGACGGGGGCCATCATCCACTCCCAAGGGTCTCACCCAAGGAGCTCCTGGACACAGCAACCCACAAGACTCTGGGTGAGTCCAAGGAGGACAGCAAATCACAGAAGTGATGGGCAAAGCCAGGCTGAACTCATCACAGAATTTGCAATCCCAGGGTGTAACAACACACAGCACACAGCAGAAGACAGCGCACAAGATGGTCCCTTAGAAATGTGTCACTCGTAACATACATACCATGTCAGGGAAAGCCAAACAGAGGCTGAGAAAACTGCACCTTCTGGTTTTCAATCACTAACTTTTTCTTCTGATTACAAACATGAAATATGTGTTCCTCAGGGAGCATATGGAAAATTTGTAAGTATGTAAAACAGAAAATAACAACAGCAACAATAAAAATCATTCTGCTTTCAACACAAACCACCAACATATTTGTGTATTTCCTTAAGTTTTTCTGTTGAGTTAGACGTGTAAGCAAATGTGAAAGCATAATCATTTTTTTATAGACTTGAGGTAATATCTATGGTATCGTATCCTGATTTTCCCTGCTTTCTTCATAACGGTTTCTCCATATCATTGAAACCTTTTATGCAGATTCTTCGTCCTATGTATACAGTATAATTTACTTACACATTCCTTTATATTTCAACAAGGAGGTTGCTTTAATTTTCTGCCATTGTAAAAACTGCTGTGCAAACATCTTTCTGTATACATCTTTGTCCCAATTTCTAATAGTCCCCTTAGCTGGATTCCTCAAAGGAGAAATTGTCAAGCAAAGGGCATAAAGAGTTTTTTTTTTTTTTTAAGGAACTAATATATTTTGGTAAATTGAAAAGTCCACTTTTCACTCCATGAAAAGTTTCTTTTTGCACAGAATAGAACAAGACAAGCAGAATATAGGGTCTTAAAATAGAGAAAGAGTTCAAATAGTACAGGGCCAGGTAGAGCCAGGTGGATCTGGGGAGAACGTGGGGTGCGCTTTGGCAGAGGGAGAGTGTTCACATGAATGACAGCAGCTAGGGTGGTTTCACAGGGAAGGTGGCCTCAGGACTGAGCCTGCCGGACAGGGAGGGTTTCCACCCGGGAGCCAAGAAGGGAAGGGGAAGAGGAACAGTCAGGGAAAGAGAGGAGACAGACTCTGGAAGTCTCTGCAGAGCAGGTTCGAGAGGGCTGGGTCTCCACGCCACCCTGGCTGCTCCCCGTGTCTCCCTGCAGGCTGTGGTGTTCCCCGGGCACAGAGTGCCCCACACGGATGCCGATTCCTGCCTTTTGCCCTAGCCTGCCCTTCTGTCCTGAAATACCTCTGACCTCCAGAGCCTACGTGGCCTGTGGGTGGGACTCAGTCGTCACCTTCCTGACTCAAGCCTGGACTTGCTCCTTTACACCTGTCTCCAGCTCAGGGCAGGGGCTGGCACTGGCTGTCCCTGTTCTCAGTCTGAGCCCAGAGTCTGGCCCAGGGAAGTGCCGGGGAGCATATGTAGGAGGCACCAGAACTCCTTCTTAGATTCTTACTCTGGTGCAAAGTCCTCCAAACTGGCTGTAAAATAAACCCCAAGTGCTTATTAAACATCCAGATCCCTGGGCCCCATTCCCACTCAGAAGGCCTGGGAATCAGTGTTTTTGAGCAGCCCTCAGGTGATTCTGCTGGGTGGGATCCACTGACCAGCATTCCTCTGTCAGGGCCTGGTGGCATTTCCAAGTCCTTTTAGAAGTGTGCTCCCTTCCTGCTCGGGAGCATTGGGTCTGAGAAACACAAAAAGGCATTGGAAAAGAGTTCCAGGGTTAAAAAGTAGGGATGGCTCAGGGCATTTTCCCTTTCTTGATGAGTCACAATGCACATGGACGTAGTTAAGGTTCTGGAAAGTTCTGCGTGGCTAAAACATTTTAGGTGCACCTCTCCTTGGCAGTGTGGAAGTGTGTCCTACCAACTCAAGTTGTGGACCCCATAATAGAAGACTGAGCAGATGGACAGGTGGAATCTCAGCCCAGTGGGGCCAGTGTTCCCTTGCACATCACATCCTGTCCCCACCCCTGACCCCCACCACCATGTGGGGACCCTGCTTGCTTTCATAAGAAGGTCATGCCTGTGTCCATGGATACCAGGGCTGTGTGTCCCCTGAAGTCACAGGCACAAGCCTCCATCAACCACCAGGAGGTGACAAGAGGTGAAACATGGGGTCAGGGTTAGGGGATCATCCAAATTGACTATAAATTCCCTTAAAAATAGGTTTGAGTAACTGTGAGAAAGTGTTACTCTCTCTGTCCACATTTTAAATGACACAGTTTGAATTCAAAAAGGCTAAATAAGGCTTTTAAAAGAATCCCAGCAACACTCACCAGTGTATCCCTGTAATCCATGTCACAAGCACAGGTCACGGGGTAGGTAAACTCCTTTGGGCAGTAAATACCAAGTTAGCACAATAATTTATGGAGGAGAGGGATGGCAGGTAGTTGAACCTGAGCTTTTGACCTTGACAGATTCACCCAACCAGGTGGGCAGCACATTCCTTGTCTGAGCTCAGAGGACTGGCCTCAAGTCCTCCGCAGCTGTGACACTATCAATGCTCACAGGGATCGCTGGCATCCCCCCTCCTGTGGAGAGAGAGTGGGCACCCACCTGTGGGTGCTGAGGGCTCCTGGCCGGGGTCCGAGCCTTCCATCGGGGGTGGAGATCTGAGCAGCTGGCTGTGATGGTGCCTGCAACATAAACACAGGGGCTCAGGTATGTGGCCCTCCCATCCCCAGAGCCACCCAGGGGTCTCAGAATTTAAGTCCTGACCTGTTCCTATCCATCTTTATCTGTTCATCCTATAATATTTGTTGAGGGCACCCTGTGTGCCTGGCACTGTGCCAGGTGCTGGGACAGGAAGCAGATGCCATCTGGGTTGTCCCAGAGAGTCCCCTCCAAGAACCTCACTACTTTCTGTGCCATGTGGGTTCTTTCAACATTTCCTTCAATATTTCCCACTTTAAAAATACAGAGGTCAGCACTGAGTGGAAGTGAAGGACCCAGCCATTAGGGACAGAGCTGAGCACCTGGCTTCATTTGGAAAGCCGAGTGGTAATGCCTGTGTGGTGGGCTTTTGTGAAAGTGAGGAGCTTACTCACACCAAGCCCCGGCACATCCTCCAATCTCTAGAGAGACCCTGCTCTTAGTATAAACCAGTGCTTTAAAATGCAGCAGGGTGATGACTGAGAGCCAGGGCTTGGAGTCAGATGGCCTGAGGGGAGTCCCAGCTCCCCCGAGGCTGTGTGACCCTGGGGGAAGGATTCCGGGTCTTTGTGAATGGTTCTGCAAAGAGGAGGTGATGACAGTGCCCAACTGGAGATGAAGAGTTAATGGATGCACTGAGCATTTTGGAGAGGATTAGACTTGCACCCACTGGGCATGCTCAGCGTTTTAAACCATCTGTCTTCCTTAAGCCAGGAGGTACCTGCACCTTCTTCTCTTATGGAACACAGGAAATCACCGTACATGCTTTCCTGCACGGACCCAATCTTCCCTCTTCTTATTTTTATGCCTTTGCTAGAGCCGCCTGTGGGAGGGGGCGGAGCCTGGTGGAAATGCACATGCTCTGCAGCCAGAGCGTGTGGGTTCAAGTTCAAGTACAAGCCAAGTGCTCAGAGAACCTGGATGAGTTACTGACACTTTCTGAGCCTCACTGACCTCATCTGTTAATTGATCATGAAAGTTCACTTGGCCTCATCTGCAGCACATATTATAAGACCACAGAGAAAGTGCTCTACCCTGCAAAAGGCTGGGGAAGCGGCCCCTGCTGATTGGGACCAGGAGGAGGCGTGGCGGAACAGGAAAGCTTAGCCCCTGCAGGACCTGCTCAATAGAGTTCACCTGTTGTTAGGGTAACACTCCTCAGTCTGTCGTCCCACCAGACTGTGAATAAGGACCTCATTTCATTCACCTTCATATTCTTATTTCCTTAGAAAGTGCCCACTTGCAGACTCCTGAACTCAGGAGCCAGGGAAGGAGTGGGTACATGGAGACATCTCACCCTGGCCCAAGGCCCTTCGACTGCTTCAGAGACTCGGCTGCGTCTCCCCAGGGCCTGGCTAGGCTGCTTCCATGGCTGTTTGGCCGCGTGGCTTGGAAAGCTTCCTCTCTGAAGGTATGCCCCGGCTTGGTCTGCGCCCACTCTTCAGACTGAAGTAGGTTTGAGTGCCCCCTCCGCTTTCTGACTGTAGGACTTTGAGAATGTTGCTGAGCCTTCCAGAGCCTCCATCCCCCCATCTGTAAAATGGGGCTGAACCCAACCTCTCAGAGTTGCAGAGCTCTTAGAGCCATGTGCATGAGGGAGCCTGGCATCAGGCGGGGCCTTAAGGTAGTGACTGGCATCTCGTTTTACTTGTCTCTAAGCTCCAAGTTCAAGTTTTCTCTACTTTGAATCTTGGCTCTCTGGATCTTGTTGTTCAAATGATGACCTTCAGTACCAAGGGTGCTTTCCTTGTGGACTTCCTCTCTGTCTCTTGGGCCAGGGGGCCACTGCTGCTGCTGCTTGTCCTTGTGTGGCCAGCACTGGGCCTGTGACTTGATGCTGGCAGCATGCTCCCTGTGTCCCCAGCAGCCCCCTGATCTCCAAGGAAGCCCCTTCAGAGGGTGAGAATGGCAAGAGCAAAGACAGCTACCCCATGCTCCCAGCCGGCAGGTCACTGTCCTTGGAGATGGCCACGGCATGGCTTCAGAGTGGGGCCGACTGGAGTGCCACCTCCTGCTGATTTGTGTGACTGTGACTAGCCTCTCAGTATTCTCATCTGTGGAACGAGGACGACTTAAGATCATGCTTGGAATGGACAAAGAGGACAGTGGGTGATGGGCCACAGGAGCTGGCACCGTGAGACCCTCCTGCCCACAGCTCCCAGAGAAGGAAAGCTGCCAATGCCCTGGGGACACGAAAGTGGCCAAGATTCTAAATAAATAAATAAATAAATAAATAAATAAATAAATAAACAATCTGGGAAAAAGAAAAATAATCTTCAATAAGCTCCATGGGGAATTGATACCACTGAGAGATTCATCCTGTTGTCATTTGCTACTGTGTCACTGTGGTATAGATCCACCGTGGACTCTACCAGAAGGAGACTCAATGGAGCAATGATGGGACCAGTTCCTGCCGTGCTGCCCACACCACCTGACTTGACCATTTTAACCAGATTTTCAACCTTTAAAAGATCTCCAATCATCTCTCCGTGAAAACTGTTATCTACATCATGATTCTCAACCACGCCAGCGCATAAATCATCCGGGACTCTGACCCACACTTAGAGTCCACCCTGGCAAACCCAAATCTCTGGGATGATGGTGAGCATTTAAAAAAAAAGTTTTCCAAGTGATCCCTGCAGCCAGGGTTTTTGACCACTGCCTTGAGTGGACCTCAGTTTAAATCAGAAGTGAGTTACATGCTCAGTGACCGAGTCTGGGGGACTCAACACTAGCCACACAATAGCATCACCAGGGAACTCTTCAAAAATTTCAGTACCCCGCCCCCAACCAGTGATATCACAGCCACCTATATTTTTCCATGCTCCCCAGGTGGTTCCAATGTATAGCCAGCGGTGGAATACAGAATATGGTAAAAAAAAAAAAAAAGAAAGAAATAAAAAAATATAAGGAGTATGTGCAGTAAAATTGTGGCTCACACTTGCATTTTGCAGCAGAAGCATGAGTGACATTAAATTACTCTTGGTCACTGCCTGTGTATCCATGAATGACAGACGGGCTCTGAGGAGAAGTCATGTCAGCCTCATGTTGAGGATGCAGAGAGGAGAGCTGGCATTATCCAGCACCTCCCATAAACCAGATTTTTGCTGCATCATCTCAGAATCCTGTGCGGTAGATGATGTCACCCATTTTATTAGGTGAGGAATGGAGGCTCAGGGAGGAGGCCATGCCACTTACACCGAGTCATTCCACTGGTCAGTTTGGCTTCAAAGCCTGTGCCCTCCGCAACCTGCCTCTCGCAACCTGCCTCTCCCGTGGCAGGGAAGGCAGATCCCTGCAGGCTAAGTGATTTGTTGCGTCATCTATTGTCTTGCTTCTGTTCCCCTCTGTTAGCCTAGACAAATGAGACCGTCACTCATTCTAAAAGGATGATTGAGGTGCAAATTTATTCCTTGTGCAGTTTTCAATATATGAGCCTTTGCTTATCCCAAGGGGTGGTTTAAAAAAAAGGGTGAACACATCTTGACAAGTATTTCCTATTTGCTCTCCTTTCGGTTCAGCAGCAGCTTCTGAAGTGGCGCTGTAACTGGTGACTTGCTCCTAGCTGTTCTTCCCCAGCAGAAGGTGAAGTCATTGGAACCAGGACATGCAGTCTCCATGTTTACCTTTACTCAAAACTCAAACAGTTTCCTTCCAAGTGCCTCCGAAAATAAGTAAACAACCGAGGCTGAACACATTATGGACAGGGCTGCCAATGACTTGTTCCGTGTTCCTCCCATTCCGTGAAAATCCTGGTGCTTCCAAATAGAAGACCCCGCCTGCAGCCTGCAGTCCCTGCCACGGAGCTGAAGGAGGTGACCGATGGTGATGCAGTCCCTCTCACCCTCTGCTGAGAGCCAGGGCAGATGAAACTCCCTGCTTCTCCCCCAAATACCCTGGTCCTGGGCTTGGAAGAGCTGTGTTACTTATGTTGAACAGTAACAGCAATTTCAAAAGACAGACAGGAAAAAAAATCTTGAGGAACTATTTCTAGATTCACAGTCTTTCCTTTTTTCTATTCTACATAAAAGTCTAGATTTAGAGTACCTGGGATTTGTGCAAGCAAAAAAGATTATTGTATAGATTCAATTTCCAAGCCAGTCAATGACAAAAATAATCATAATGAAGGTATCAGGCTGTTCAAGGTTATGAGAGTTATTTATATTAAAAAAAAATCCTCATTAGGTTTTATTGTCCTCAGTTCACAAGTAAGAAATAGGTCTCAGAGAGGTTAAGTCACTTGATCAGAGTCACATAGCAACTGAGTGATGGCCCAGGGCCTGATGCTACAGCTCTCTGACAGAAGATTAGGGGGGTCTCTCCACAAGTACAAGTGCCTCCTGATGGACAGTGGCTTGGGGACCTCTCTGAAAAGGTGACTGTCGGTCTCTCTCACTGGAGACACTTCTCAGACCTTGGCTGAAGAGGTCTGAATGAAGCCCCACTCTGCTCCCCTTCCCTTCCTTCCTCCACGGACCCTGCAGGTCATGACACAAGAGCATGACCACCTTTACCTCAGCACCTTCACCGTCTCCATCCACTGTGGCTGCTCGCTTTCCCAGGGGTCCACCCGGATCCAGTCGGATGTCTGCAGGGCCAGCCGGGCCATGGCCACTCGGTGATGAGAAGCCACCAAGTCCTTCTTCCCGTAGTCGTCATTGACAGGTGAGATGATGCCCTGGGTCACCTGGTACATTCCTAGGCAGGAGAGAACAATGACGCTGCATGTCCAGACAGATGCTTGCCACCCTGCGGTGTGAGTCCAGGCAGGTGCTAAGACCTCTGACTGTCCTGAGCGGGCATGACCCTGGCATGCTCTCCTTCATGGGCCAATGGCAAGGGCAAGGGCAAGAGATCACTCTGTGATCTCGCGCCTCCCTAACAGTCTTCTACACCCCCCTGCAGTACTTTTATCGGAGAGGAAGGCTGCAAGGGCAGAGCCTACAGAGCAACGGGCCCACAGAGACAGAATATGCTGGAAGACTGGTGCAGGGGCCACACCTGTAATCCCAGAGACTTGTGGGGCTGAGACTGGAGGATCGAAAGTTTAAGGCCAGCCTCGGCAACTTACTGAGGACCTGTCTCAAAATAAAATTCAAAAGTGTTAAAAAGTTGGGGAAGGGGGCTGGGGATGTAGTTCAGAGGTCAAGTGCCCCTGGGTTCAATCCCCAGTGCAAGAAATAAAAATGTTTGAGGAACATCATGATGTCCCCTGTGGGGGACAATGGGTAAGCGTAGTTTCTTAGTCCAAATCGGCACTGAGGCTGCAAGGTGTAAGATGGGGTGCAGCATGGAGCAGGGTTGGGGGATAGTTGGGTGGGCTGACTTTGGAGGATCTTGCTGTGAGTGGAAGGAGAGGCCTGTCTTGGAATAGCCATGGGCTGTGCTCATCTGCCACAGAAACTCCCCATAGATCCCGTGAACCTGCATGGGATCTGTGTGATGGGAGATAACTTTAATGTATTAAGCCCATGACACTTGGCCTTTCTTCTGAAGCTGAGTCTACTTGATCTGGACAGTGTTACTTTTAGAGACATTCTCTATCGAAAGCTCAAGAGTCTCTGACATGCAAGAAGACTGGATTTTATCATTTTATCCCCCTGATGGACAACTGTTGAAATGATGGTGCAATTTTTCTCCTTTGGGTCAGTTAATATAGTGGATTGCACTGATTAATTTTCTAGTCTTAAAACTAGCATTTGCATTTCTAGATAAACTGACACCAATGGCTTCACTTTGCTAGTTACTTTTGGGAAGGAAGACGGCTCTATAATTCTTTCTCTTACGGTCTGTTATGGTTTGGATGTGAGGTGTCCCCCCCTCCACCCCCCGCAACGCTCCTGGGTTAATGCAGAAGTGTTTGGAGGTAAAACGGATGGACTCTGAGAGCTATAACCTAATCAACCCATCCGAGTTTGGGCTAACTGTCTGTAAACGTAGGCAGGTGGGATGTGGCCGGAGGAAGGTGGGTCAGTGGGGTGTGCCCTGGAAGGGCGGTCCTCCCCTGGGACCCCTTCCCCTTTCTCTCTCTTGGCTTCCTGGCTGCCCTGTCCTGAGCAGCTTCCCTCTGGTAGGCCTCCTGCCATGGTGTGCTGCCTCATCTTGGTCTTAGAGCAATGGACTCAGACAATCATGTATTGAACCTCTGAAATAAAAACCAAAATAAACTTTACCTCCTCTAAATTCTTGTCAAGTATTTTGGTCACAGTGACACAAAGCTCACTAACAGAGAAACTGGTATTTCGGGTGGGGAAGTTGTTGGGAAGGAAGATGGGTCTATAATTCTTTTACAATCCCTGACCATGTAGTTCAGAGGCATTTGGAACTGATTTTGGGGAAGAGTTTGGGAAAGTTTGGGGATGCAGAATAGATAAATCTTACATTGCTGTGAGCAGAGCTTAATGGGAAATTCTGGTGGGAGCCCAGAAGACCAGAATTCCTATAGGAATGTGGACTATGCTCATGAGGGTTCAGAGGAAAATGAGGAATCTAGAGGGAACTGGACTAGAGGCTCTTCATGTGACACTCTGGCAAAGAACTTTTCTACATTTCCTATGTCCTGAGACTTTGCCTGATTCTGAATTTTAAAGCAGTGGGATAATTAATCTGGTGGAGGAAATTCCAAGGCAGCATAGCATTCAGTCAGTGGCATGAATTTTGCTTTTAGCCAAATTTACTGTGAGAATCAGGAGCGGAAAGCAGAGCTGAATAAAAACTTGCAGTTTGACCAAAATAGTGCATTTAAAATTGAGGGGGGGGGGAGAAAGGTGTGACTGTTGAAGAGATGTTAGCCATGAAAGAGATGCTAAGTACTTCACACAGAGGAAAAGAAAGCTTGAAGGCATCTCAGGAATTTGCAAGACCACACCCATCACAGGCTTAAGGATGTAGAAGGAAAAATTCCTTTGAGATCCTGGTGATGCCCTGCTTGCACAAGGGGTCCTAGGAAAATTTTGACACTGTGCTCAGCCACCCAGGTACTGAGAGGGTGCTGCAGATGGCTAAGATGACAGGGGTCAACATGAGCTGGTGGCAGACCTTGGCATCATCCACGTGCTGCTGGTTCTGAGGGAATGAAGGAAGCTGAAGTTAAGCCACCATGGAGGGTTCCACCAGAATTTTGAGGAAAGATCTGGGAGTGCCAGGCAAGGTGGAGCAGGGTCAGCATTTGTGCAGATTGCCCTGAGAGGGTGATAAGTGGCCCTGTGAAGGTGGGGACGAAGCTGGAAGGCAGACCCTAGAAATTAAAAGATGCCAGTAACATGGACTATCTGCTGAGAAAATCTGCTGGCTGCGGAGAGAACCAGATTAAGGGAGAGACCATGAGCACAGCAACTGGCAAGGCCAGAGCCTTCCCTAAGCTTCCAAAGCCCTTTGGAGAGAACATCTTCCCCCAGGTACCCAAGAGGCTATAGGTGGTGTTAAGGGACCTGTTTGCCTGCAGTCTTGTTTGGTCCTACCCCTTCTTTCTAAGCCCTTATTCTTCCCTTTTGGAATGATAATATTTACTCTGTGCCACTGTGTATTGGATATATGTAATTGCTCTTGATCTTTACAGAGGCTCACTGCCAAGAGTCTGCCTTGAGTCTCAGAAGACATTTTGAACTTGGATTTGGGGAGATTTTGCTAAGACTACGGGGTCTCCTGAAAAATCAACTGAATGCATTTTTCATTATGTGGTGGACATGAGCTTTTGGGGGCCAGGGGTGGAATGTTATGGTTTGAATATGAGGGGTCCTCCAAAATATCCTGTGTTAATAAAACAGGAATGTTCAGAGATGACATGGTTGGATTGTGAGAGCTGTAAACGAATCCATCCATCCTTGTCTGAAGGGCTAACCTTGCGGTAACTATAGGCTGGTGGGGCCAGGGTTGGAGGTGGTTGGTCAGTGTGGGGGCTTGCACTGTCAAGGTGCACATTCCCTGTAGTCCCTTCCCTTTCTCTCTTTGTGATTCCCAGTCCCCATGTCCTGAAGCAGCTTCTCTCTGCACACTTTTCCTCCACAATATGCCACCTCACCTTGGACCCAGGGCAATAAACTCGGCTGACCATAAACTAAACTCTGACTCTGTGAACCACCTTAAAACTTTTTCTCCTCTGAGTTGTTCTTGTCAGGTTATTTTGGTGACACCGAGTGACCCAAGGCTGGCTAACCCAATGTCCTGATGAGCTTTTGGTATCAAGGTGAAGCCAGACTCATACAAAGGGTTGAGGAATTTCCTCTTTATACCCCGACAGGGCTCTTGTGGAGGACTGAAGTAACATTTTTTTTTTTCTTTGCTGTTTGGTGGAGCTCACCAGTGAGGTCTGATGAGGCTTGAATTTAATTTGTGGGAACATCATTGACAATTGATTCGATTTCTTTAATGGTTAGAAGATGATTCAGATTTTCGTTTCTTCATTATAATTTTTGGCAACTTGGATTTTTCTAGGATTTCTGTCCACTACATCTAACATTTGAAATTTATTGGCGTAAGTTTCTTCATGCTGTTTTCTTATCTGTTCAATGTCTGGGCCATCTGTATGGATGGCTTTTTTTCATTCCGAAGGCTGCTTGCATCCCTTTCTTTTTCTTTGCACAGTATTACTGGAGGTTTGTTATTTTATTAGTCTTTTGAAAGAACCAACTGTTGGCATATTGATTTTTCCCTCCTGAATGCTTCTTTTCTGTGTTCCACCAAATTCTGTTCTTATTTTTATTAATTCTATCCTTCCACTCTCGTGTTGTTACTTTGCTGTTCTTTTTCTAACTTCTTGTGATATGTGCTCAGCTAATTAATGTGCAGTTTGTTCTATTTCCTAAAATACACAGTTCAGGCTTTAAGAATTTCCCTCTGAGCACATTTCTACTTGCATCTCAGAAGCTTTGATAGAGAGTGTTTTCATGACTGTTTGGTTCAAAATACTTTCTAGTTTTTACTATGATGTCTGATTTGATCTATGAGTTATTTGGAGATATCATTTTTTCATTACCAAACATATTGTGACATGTGGGTTATAGTTTTGGTATTGATTTCCAATTTAGTTTCACTCATAATCGGAGAACATACTCTAAATTGATTCAATCATTTGCAATGTGTTGACTCTTGCTTTATGTCCCAGTATTTGGTCAGTTTTGGCAAATGCTTCATGGGTGCTTGGAAAGATTTGTATTCTGTGATTATCTGGTGTAATGATTTGACCTTTCAATTAAGATTACTCATTGTTTTGTTTATATCTATATTCTTACTGATTTTTTTGTTCCACCTGACCTGCTGTATTAATCCCATTAGAAAATCTTTCACTTTAGATTTTTTTCTATTTTTCCCTTTAGTTCTTTCAACTGTTGTTTGATATATATTATATCTATAATTCATATGTCTTATATCTGTATCTTTATGTGAATTGAGCTTCTTTATCTCTGGTAAAATTATGGTTTTCTAAAATTCACTTATTTTTGTGATAATATAGCTTAACAGCTTTCTTTTGGTGAGTATATTTATGGTGTATTTTTTCCACCTTTCAATTTCAATGTCTATACTTCTGTTTAAGCAAGAATTTGTAAATAGCCCATGAAAACATTTTAATGTCAACTTTGACAATTTTTGACTTTTAACTGAAACACAGGTTTATTTATGTTTAATGTGAATGCTAATATTTGAGTTCAAAGGTACCATCTTATTTTATGTTTTCGTCACCATATTCTAGTTACTTTTCCTATGTTTGATTTTATTATTTCAATTTTTTTCTCTTTGAGATTGTTTAGAAATTACATAATCTTACCACCAAAGTAAATCAAAACCTTTGTGTTATTAAGGAAAAAAAGCGAAGATAGACTTTTCCTTAACAGCAAAAGACTAACTCCATTTACCACCCTCTTGTTACATGTATAATTTTTGCTGTGTCTTTATTCTTTTAGATCTTGCTACTTGCTATTCTCTTTTATGCAACCAATGCTTATTTAAGTTTTTTCATGTATTTACTATTTTCTCAACATTTTACTTCTTCCTGTATGTTAGACATTCCACCTGGGAATCTGGCAGAATTAATCTGTCTGGCAGAAATATACACTGTAGAATTTTCTTGAGCTAGTGTGGCTTTAGTCTTGACAGATATTTTCACTGGGTATAAAATAGTGAGTTTTGGGGCTGGGGATGTGGCTCAAGCGGTAGTGCGCTTGCCTGGCATGTGCAGGGTGCTGGGTTCGATCCTTAGCACCACATAAAAAATAAAATAAAGATGTTGTGACCACTGAAAACTAAAACATAAATATTAGAAAATCTTCTCTCTCTCTCTTTCTCTCTCTGACTTTCAAAAAAAATAGTGGGTTGCAATAATTTTTTTCTTCAGTGTTCTCAAGTTACTGTTCCATCATCTTTTATTGTTGATATTGAGAAGTCCTCTATAAGTCTACCATTTATGTGCAGGTAGTCTGTATTTTTTTCATCTTTAAAAATTGTCTACATATGAATTTTTTTTTATTTACCCTTATTTGGGATCCCTGGGTTTCTTAAATCTGTGGGTTACAGTTTTTTGTTAGATCTGAAAATTTTTTAGTTATTATCTATTTTAGCTTTTTTTGCCACCATGACCAAAAGCCCTCACAAGAACAATTTTAGAGGAGGAAGAGTTTATTTGATGCTCATGGTTTCAGAGGTCTCGGTCCACAGACAGCTGGCTCCATTACTCTGGGACCAAGGTAAGCACAGCATCGTGGTAGAAGAGTGTGGTGGAAGAAAGGAACTTAGGATAGGACAAGCAGGAATCAGAGAAACTAAGGTCTCCTCACCACGGGCAAAATATACACCCCAAAGTCATGCCCCCCTGAACTACCTCCTCCAGCCACACCCGACCTGCCTACAGTTACCACTCAGTTAATCCCTACCAGTGGACTACTGCACTGATTAAGTTAATGATTTCACAACCCAATCATTTCACTTTTGAATGTTGAGGTATTATCTAATATAATACCCACACTTTGGGGGGCACATCATGTCTAAACCATGGATCATCTCTTTCTCCCCTTTTCTTCCAGCCCTTTCACTGTATACATGGAGGCTTCATGTCTCTTGCCCTCTCTTCTGGAATCATAAAATTTCTTTCTCTCTGCTTCATTCTAAATAGTTTTCATTTCGTCTGTCTTCCAATTCATTCATTCTATGTTTTACTCTACTAATGTGATTCAAAGTCATTCATTGAACTTTTGAGTTTTCCAACCTATGAACATGTTATACCTCTCTCCATTTGTCTAGGTCTTCTTTGATTTCTTTCATTAGCATCTTTAATGTTTAGGACAGAAATTCTATGTATGCTTTGTTCAATTTATACCTAAGCGTTTTATTTTTTTAGATCAATTTTAAGTGGCATTGTTTTTAATTTTGGTTTTCACATGTTTTCTATTGGTATGTAAACATACATATATAAATATCAATATATGTGTATATATATGTATATATACACAGATACATATATTGATATTTGTGTATTGATCTTTATTTTGCAAGTGTAATCACTTTCCTACAATTTTCAGGGTTTTTTTGATAGATTCTTGAGATTTTCTACATAGACAATTCTGTCATAAGCAAATAAGAATTTTTTTCTTTTCCAATGTGCATACATTTTCATTTGGTTCCACTTATTAAGAAAAACTCCTTAGCCATATTTTCTTTGAACCATGGATTTTTTATAAGTATGTTAATTTCCATGTGTTTTAATATTTTCCTGTTGTCTTTCTTTTGTCAATTCCAGTAAGATTCCATGGTGGTCAGAAACCATATTTTATATGACTTCAATTCTTTTAAGCTTGTTGAGATCAGTTCATATTTATAATATGGCCTGTCTTGGTGAATGTGACATTGAGTGGTGAGTTCCATGAACGTCACTTTCAAGCCTGTGGTTAACTGTGTGGTCAGCCCCTCTGCATCCTGGCTGGTTTTCTATTTGTCCTCATTGCTGCGAGTGGGATGTCGAAGTCCCCACCTATGATTGTGAATTGACTGTATGGCCTTTGAGCTCTGTTTTGCTTCATGTATTTTGAGACCCTGTTTTTTGGTGTTTCTGTTTTAGAATGATTATGTCTTCTTAGGGGGCCTTCATTGAACTTTTAATTTTGTTTATTTTAGTCATTTCTAGAAGTTTGGTTCTTCAACAAATGTGGCAAAATACCTTTCAGCTTTTTTCTTTAAATATAGGCATAACTGCTTCAATATTTATATTGAGTAATATTAGTTTCAGAGTCTGTACAGTTATTTTTTCTTTTATTTCTGTTAGTTCTTATTCATATTGTTTTACTTTCTGTGCTTAGTTTTCTTTGAATGCTTGCTGGTCAATGCCTGCCACATCCTGGTGGTCACAGGTCTTCCTCTGGAAAGGCTTCATACTTGCTTTTGCAGGAACCTGGAATTTCTAGAAGCTCACAGATCTCGACTTGAACTTCTTGGGGTAATTCAGGCTGAAGGTTGCAAATCTGAGCAAGGGCTCATGTGTGGCCCTTCTTTAGAAGGATGTTTTCTCTTCTCTTTTTTCTTCTGATTATCTAAGCAATGGTACTAAGGAACTAAGGCTTCTCTCAAGTCCTCTAGGATTGGGGAAGGGGGTGAGTTAAGATCCTGTTCACCTTGGCCCAGAGTGTGTGGTTCCTTCAGGTTGAGCTTAATGTTGGGGAAGTCACCTACATGCTCCCTGCCTTTGGGTTCTGCCCCTCCTGACTTGCACAACCCTTGATTCAAAGCTTAGGTGTGTATTTCAGGGCATTAGTGGCTCTGGTGCTTTAATAGCCCACTCACCTCTCTGATTACGAGTGATCTCCATCTTTTCAGCTTTAACAATGAAGAATGAAAGACATTCTACCCACCACTTCTTGTTTCAGAAGGAAAGTTGAAATCCAAAGAGTGTAGCTTTCCCCCCCAGAGCTTGATAATCTCTGATACATTTTGCATTCCTGGCCATCCTGGCTGCCCGGGGCCCTCCTTCCTGCAAGTTGAAGTATCCACCACATCAAGGGGTGGCAGACCCCAGCGGAGAACAGGGAGGCAATGTTCACCTTTTGATTTCCAGAACTGGCTCCTAAAACTCATCTTAGAGGTAACACTGGCAAACGTTAGAGCTTTTATTTGTAGGAGTCAGGCTTGTTGAGAAAGAAAAGGTTCAAGTTCCTTTAAAAAAATCAGGAACCAGAGTCCAGGGACTTAGAGCACAAAGTTTCACCAAAATCCTGAGAGTATTAAGAAGAGGAGAATATGCTAACGGAAATGAAAGGCTCTTTCTGGGCTGAGGGTGGGGTGAGGTGAACTTGGCAGCAGGGTGGAGAAGAGTCTGGGAGGGTTTAGAGGGCTCACAATGGAGTCAGTACTGCTCCCTAGCTGCTGTCAGAGGTGGTGTTGGGCGGACATAGTTAAGAGGCCCAGTGAAGTATGCACACTGGGGAGCAGGTGGGCACATAGTTTGCTTCCTTCCTGGAGTTCTGAGAGGAGACCACCTTACGTTGCTCTGGGACAATCCAGAGCAGCACCCGCAGCATAGAAATGGAGCTGTGGCAGGACGGGCAGAGGATGCTGCAGAAAACAATCATCCTCCACCTTAGCAGGGCAACCAAGGATCCTGGAAAATTCCCAAGGCTCCTTCGGGGAGTAGTGAAGGGGGTTAAGAATTAACAGTAGACATGACTCCTAGGGAGAGGGTAGAGGGTACAGGGGGGGGTGCAGCCCAAAGCCAGGGACCACAGCATTGGCAGTACCAGGCAGAGCCCAGGTGCCAGCCTAGACAACAGGAGGATGGTGCTGTGACCAGGAGAAGCTGAGGAGGCTTCAACAGCTGAGGCAGAGAGGACAAAGGTTAATGCCTGAGATTGAGGGCAGAGCCCTCAGCTGGGGGCAGTAGGGCCAGATGGCCCTTTTGGATGCCAGGAGGCTAACCCTTTCCAGGATGCTAAACTGCCCTGGAGGGGTAGGCAGGGACGATGAACTTGATTAATGACTGACCTGAAAGAGGCTCAGCCCAAAATAGAAGCCTTTTTTTTTTTTTTTTTTTTTTGGTGGAAACAGTGTCTTAAGAGAATGTCGAGTGTTAAGAAAGCAGCTACATTCCTGCCTACCTGGGTCATCCAAGGGACATACAGGCTACTTCTTTCTCTTTTCCCCTTTAAAAGGAACAGGGGCTGGGAGGACGAACTCCTGTTGGGCTGTGACTTTCTGGGGCCCTTTATATACATTTGACCTTCACATTGATCTCTGTTTTCCAGGAGGAAACAGGGTGGGGGGCTGGGCCCAGCCAGGCCGCTCTGCTGGGCATCCTGGATACCCAGGTGTCACCTGTGATGGTTCAGCTCATTCTGACGGCACAGGTCATGCACCGAGAAATCAATGCTTTTTTACAGCACCCAGGAGAGGAGAGTCAATAAAAATAACAATTTGAGCTAAAACTCCTTCTTATCCTCCAAATGGTCATGAGCGCAGGCCTTTTCCCTTCAGATGCTCTTGGTCAGAATCGAAGTGTTGCCTTTCCTGTGACCCACCCTCGATCCTTCTTTACCTGCAGGTACTTGTCCAGGGACCCTCTGCTGCCCGAGCCCACCTCCTCCCAGCACTTGTATGATAGTGATCTGTCCCTCGTCTTTCCTAAAGACTGAGAGCTCCTTAAGGCCTCCGCCTTTTTCTTCCTGTCTGGGTAACATGCACCCGATTAGTAAGGAGCCAAGCCACCCTTACCACGAGGTTACCCAAGCAACCCCATGTTAAATGGCCAGATATCTGCTTTCTCAGCCAAAGCAAACTGTTAATACCTGAGAATAGGCACAGCTGAGGGGAGGGAGAAGTACCATCTTTAAGACAAGAGGGTCACATTTGTCCCCCTACAATACCAGATCCGAGCTGTCTGGGGAATAGCTCATTTAGGAGAAGACATGGACACGGGTACACCTGGGGGTCTCGGGCCTAAGGCATGATCACGTGGCCCCATGAGGACCACCAGCCTTCACAGACACACCCAGAGCTTCTGGTCTGCTATGGTGGCCTGATGGGCAGGATGGGGAGACGGCTGATGCGGCTGGGATGTGGATTCAGTGCTTCTCCTGAAGGTTTGTGCACTGGAAGCCTGGTTCCCAAGGTGCCGTGTTAGGAGGTGGGGCTGTGAGAGGTATTTAGGTCATCATCGGGGGCACCACTCCTGGAAGGCCCCAGTGCTGGCCTCAAGGACTGAGTTAGTTCCAGCTGGCCCCTCCCAGCTCTGGCTTCCTGTCTTGCTATCTGATCTCTTGCCAGCATGAGACCCTGGTCAGAGGCTGAACAAAGGGGGCTGTCTGGTCTTGGGCTCCCAGCCTCCCAAACTGTGAGATAACTACTGTCTTTTCTTTCTAACTACCTTGCTTCAGGCATTTTGGTATCACAACTTAAAATGGACTCAGACAACAGCCTGGGAAGAGACAGATTTCAGAAAGGTGCCCACCACAAAAGACAGAACTGAGCAACTACCAGGAGGAAAGGAACGCGCGGGGGACACAGGAAAATGCAGGGAGCAGAAGGGACGTTTAATAATATTCCAGTAATATTGTAGGAAATACTGCAGAGATGATGTCCTGCCTATGAAACAGGAATAGGGTGTTTTATAAAGGAACAATCAGAAAACAGGAAGAAGCTCTTAGAGATGAAAAGACATGCACTCCATAATATCACCAAGTGCCTGCAGCATGTCAGGTGCAGGGCTGGACCCCAGGGTAACAGGTGTAAGGGGATCACGTGCCAAAGAGAGCATGGCTCCATCCAGGAGGTAGACACATTTAATAGAAATTCCTGAAAGAGACCAGAGGAAATCATCAAAGAAAAAAAGAAAAATATTTTCCCAGAGTAGGACACACATTTTCAGAATTGACAGTCCCCTGAATGCTCAGCACTTTGAATAAAATAAGGTCCACACAGTGGTAAGCCATTATAAAACTTCAGACCACCAAGTTTAAAGAGAAGATTCTACAAGTTTCTAGAAAGAAAACCAGAGGTCAAACACACAGAATTGGAAAGCAGGGAAGCACTGAAATTCTCAACAGCAAGTCTAGGATCTAGAAGTCAGTGGAGTCAAATGTTAATTTCCATCCTTGTATTCTATATTTGGCCAAACTACCAATTGGTTAGAATAGGCATGGCAGACATTTCTTCTACTAAGAAGACAGTAAGTAGTTTAGGATTGGTGAGCCACATACAGTCTTTCTTGCATATTCTTTTTTTTAATATTTATTTATTTTTGTTGTTGTAGTTGAACACAATACCTTTATTTTATTAATTTATATATGGTGCTGAGGATCGAACCCAGGGCCTCGTACATGCTACTCGAGTGTTTTACGGCTGAGCCACAAACCTAACCCCCTTGCATATTCTTAAACAACAACAACAACAACAACAACAACAACAAATTTTAAATGTAAACAACCCTGTTAGCTCACAAAATGAATGACAATTGGCCATGGGCTATATTTGGCCTATAGGCTGTAGTTTACTGCTCTTGAGACCATGGGATAGAATTGTTTTTATATATTGAAAATCTTAGAAAGTTTACCTCTCATATAACTTTTGTCAGAAAGATGCTGGAGAATGCACTCCAGTAAAATGAGACGGTAAATCAAAAAAGTGGAAGGAAGGTCTGAAATCCAAGAAATAAGAGTTGTAAATCAGAAGACAGGTCAAGGGGACCCTAGGGAATCAATGAAAGGAGATCCCAGGTGACAGTGTTATAGTGGGCGTAGAAAGCTGGCTGATGAGAGATTGGAGGGATAGGGGCAGAAACAACATGGGATGGACATTTCATCTGAGTCACCTGTACAAAGAAGGGCTTTCGAGACCTTCTAGAAAATGTGCGTCTCAATTAAGTGACAGGTGTAAGGACACAAGGGAACAAGTAAGAAAGCAATTATTAGTTATAAAGTTACATAAGAGACAGGGAAACGCAGCAGTCTGTGCGATTTAGTTAACTCCATTTACGCTGACAAAAATGTAATCGATAAACATTAGCAGAACCCAACATTGTGAGATGATCAATTTGAGATGTGAAGTGTGAGCCTGACGGCAGAGATGTGACAGAGCTGGAGTCTCATTTTTCATAATTAGAAGCCAATGGATAATATCTAACTCTGAAAAGTCAGGAAGCAACAGTATGAGCTTGTTTTTTAGAAATAGGGAGCTGAAGACCAGAGAAATAGCCAAAAGAGTCAAAAGTGATTGCTCTGTGAACCAGGAATCAGGGGTGGGGGACACAGAACCAACAGTCCTGCACTCTAAGTCCTATACTAACTTAAATGTTATCAATGAATAAAATGAGTTCAGAAATCAATGTAAATGGTAAGGATCCAAATTTAATAAAACACATCTAGCAGGTTAATACTATTTATATTTTGGTTAATTTTCTTTGTCTTATGTATATTATTCTCCACATAATGTAAATCTACCTATATATCTTCCTTTTAAAATTTGTTCTTTTTAATTACATATGACAGTAAAGTGTATTTTGGCATATCATACATATGTGGAGTATAACTTCCTATTCTTGTGGTTGTACATGTTGTGGAGTTACACTGGTTGTGTATTCATATATGAACATAGGAGAGTTATGTCCGATTCATTATACTGTCTTTCCTATTCCCATTCCCCCCCACATCCTCCCACCACACCCCTCATCCAATCTAGTGAACTTCCACTCCTCTCACCACTCCTCCCACCACTCCCACCTGTTGTGAGTCAGCATCTGCATATCAGAGACAACATTGGGCCTTTGGTTTTTCGAGATTGGCTTATTTCACTTAGCATGATAGCCTCTAGTTCCATCTATTTGCCAGAAAATGCCATAATTTCATTATTCTTTATGACTGAGTAATATTCCGTTGTGTATATTAGCCACATTCTCTTTATCCATTCATCTGTTGAAGGGCGCCTAGGTTGGTTCCATAGCTTAGCCTATTGTGAATTGAACTGCTATAAACATTGATGTGGCCACATCACTGTAGTATGCTGATTTTAAATCCTTTGGGTATAAACCGAGGAGTGGGATAACTGGGTCAAATGGTGGTTCCATTCCAAGTTTTCTGAGAGATCTCCATACTGCCTTCTTGAGTGTTGCACCAATTTGCAGTCCTACTAGTAATGTATGGGTCTAACTTTTCCCCCACATCCTTGCTAACACTTATTGTTACTTGTATGCTTGATAATTGCCATTTTGACTGGAGTGAGATGAAATCTCAGTGTAGTTTTACTTTGCATTTCTCTAGTTGTTGAACATTTTTCATATATTTGTTGACCATTCATATTTCTTCTTCTGTAAAGTGTCTGTTCAGTTCCTTTGACCATTTATTGATTGGATTATTTATTTTTTTGTTGTTAAGAGTTTTGAGTTCTTTATATATCTGGGAGATTAATGCTATATCTGAGGTACAGGTGGCAATGATTTTCTCCCATTCTGTAAAGAACGTAAAGAAGCTTTTCAGTTTGATATATCCCTTTTACTGATCCTTGATTCTACTTTTTGCCTTAGGAGTCTTGTTGAGGAAGTTTGTTCCTAAGCCAATATGATGGAGATTTGGACCTACTTTTTCTTCTAGTAGGTGCAAGTTTTCTGGTCTAATGCTCAGGTCCTTGACCCACTTAAGGTTGAGTTTTGTGCAGGGTGAGAGACAGGGGTCTAATTTAATTTTATTACACATGGATTTTCAGTTTTCCCAGCACCATGTTGAAGAGACTATTTTTTCTCCAATGTATATTTTTGTTGCCTTTGTCTAGTAAAAGATAACTGTATTTATGTGAGTTTGTCTATTCTGTACCACTGGTCTTTATGTCTTTTTGGTGCCAATACCAAGCCATTTGTTACTATAGCTCTATTGTGATGCCTCCTGCTTCACTTTTCTTGCTGAGGATTGCTTTGGCTATTCTGGATCTCCTATTTTTCCAAATGAATTTTATGACTGCTTTCTTTATTTCTATGAAGAACATCCTTGGAACCTTAATAGGAATTGCATTAAATCTGTATAGCAGTTTTATTAATAATATATTTATATTAGTTCTGCCTATCCAAGAACATGGGAGATCTTTCCATCCTCTAAAGTCTTTTAAAATTTCTTTCTTTGGTGTTCTGTAGTTTTTATTATAGAGGTCTTTCACCTCTTTTGTTAGATTGATTCCCAAATATTTTATTTTCTTGGAGGCTATTGTGAATGGGATAGTTTTCCTAACTTCTATTTCAGTTGATTCATCACTGATGTATAAGAATGCAATTGATTTATGGGTATTGATTTTATATCCTGCTACTTTGCTGAATTCATTTATGAGTTCTAGAAGTTTTTTGGTAGAATTTTTTTTGGATCATCTAAATACAGAATCATGTCAGCAAATATGGATAGTTTGAATTCTTCTTTTCCTATTTGTATCTCTTTAATTTCTTTCATATGTCTAATTGTTCTGGCTAGTGTTTCCAGGACTATGTTGAAAGAAGTGGTGAAAGAGGGCATCCTTGTCTTGTTCCCGTTTTTAGAGGGAATAATTTCAATTTTTCTCCTTTTAGAATGATGCTGGCCTTGGGTTTAGCATAGATAGCTTTTACAATGTTGATGTATGTTCCTACTATCCCTAGTTTTTCGTTTTGAACATGAATGGATCTGTATTTTGTCAAATGCTCTTTCTGTATCTATTGAGATAATCATGATTCTTGTCTTTAAGTCTATTGATGTTTTGAATTATGTTTATTGATTTCTGTATGTTGAACTAACCCTGCATCTCTGGGAGGAACCCCACTTGATTGTGGTGCACTATCTTTTTAATGTTATAAATCATCTTTAAGAGATTATATCATCAGCATTTTTCTTGGCCACTGGCCCTTTTGAAAATATCATTTTAAATGATTACATAATAATGGAATGAAAATATATATATTACTAGGATCAATATATACTGACCATCCTTAGATCTTGGTTGAAAGTTTTGGATTGTTTTCAAAGACAAATTAATAGAAATGTTCAAATGGCTTGAAGATCTGGGAGAAGACTTGGCTACATTTTGTTAAAATGCTTTTCAGAAATTCTGAACAAGGGTAGAGACACAGCTATCCGAAGGTGTGAGAGACCCGACCTCACTGCACACTGACCAGTCCTGGGATCTACTCATTTCAAAAATCTTTGCTAATCTCTGAGAATATATTTTTGTGTGTGTTTTAAAATTCGCTTTTAAATTTGCTTAGGTGATTTTTTTAGTACTCATACTCACATTTCTTCTTTGGTAAAGTGTCTCCTCGCTTGCATTCCTTATCTATCTACCAACACGTAGGAACTCTCCTTGACAAGAAGGTTCACAGCCTGACTGTTGGTCCCTCTGGCAACTGAGTCACAGGCCTTCTCCGGCTCCAGTCTGGCATTGATTCTCTGTGTCTCCTCTTAACATTTGCGTCTCCTTATCTTGTTTCTGAGTTTCATAGAATTTCTTGGAATAGCGTTCTCATTCTGTTTCATTGCTAGAAGTCGCCTCCCTATCTGTCTCCTCCGACCACTCATCTGGCATGTCACGGTCCCCAGGCTGCTCCTCCTGCACCTCTGCCTGTGCCATCCACTTTCCCTCAGTCTCACGGAGAACCAGAAACACAAACATTCTCTTTTCCTCCTTAAGTGGAAAGCCACCTGCTCTGAATCTGCAGAACGGCACCTCCTTTGGAACGGATGTCCCTTTTCATATGACCTGTGACTCTGGTTGGCCTCTTCTGCAAAGTTCTGTCTGCCCACCACTGGCAGCTGGGTAGGTCCCTGTTTCATAATGGTAACCTTTGGGTCGATTATCTTTAGTATTTTGCTGAGTGAAATACATGAGGCAGGAAATCAATTGCCTTTTACTTCCAACTACTTAAATGTCTGTCTCACTTTCTTTTATTATATACATTTTCTCCCCATCTCCCCTGATTCTGTTTTTCTCTAATCATATGTTCATTTAATGTGGACTTCATGCTCCATGGTTCAAACTGGAGTTAGCATCACACAGATGATGCTGTGTGATGACACAGCAGGAAGTTTCTGAACACCTACTTAGTCTTCCAGAACTATTTTCTCCAGTTAAATAAATAAGGGAAGATGTCCACCCATTGGTGTTTTCACTGGAAACCTGATCAATAAGTGGCTATTCCCACTTGGTCACACTTGGTCGAGTGTCTCAGGAGAAGGCGGAGCTGCTGCCCCCTGGCACCCTTCAGGTATCTGGCCAAGGTGAGACTCAGGGACATGTTCCTGGCCATTACTCTTGAGAATGGAATTTTTTTTCTCACTATATTTCATCATACATATTTGTTTCGGTACATAATACTACCACTCTTACATAGAAAACTGAGTACTTTGCTTGGTTTATCCTGCATCTAAGCTCCCTTACTCAACTTATTAATTCTAATAGTTTTCCCTTGGAGGGAGAGAGGAACATCACCTGCAAACAATGGAAACCAAGTCTCCTTTCTATAATTTGATGGATACCATTGGAAATCAGGGCAGTGAGCAGGCATTCTTTTCTATTTCTTTGCGACTGTGAGAATGCCTCTGGAGTGTTATGCCATTGTGCATCAGTCTAGGGAAGGATCCTTGCAGTTCTAATTTACTAGGAGTGCAAAAAAAAATCCCTGAATAGGTATTGGATTTTATTGAATGACTTTTAAGTACGTATTGAGATGATGATTTAGGTTTCATAAAAATATATTGTCTTAGTAATGTGATATATTAATAGATATCTTTGTGGCAAATTGTCCTTGAATACCTGGGATAAATGCTACCTGGTCTTGTAGAATTATTCTTTTATTAGCAATTTGATAACCTACTACTTTATATGGGTATTTTGCATCCAAGATTATACTGTTAAACACTAGCTGTAATGCCACAATATCCTTATCCAATTTTCTTTGTGCTAGAAAATGGCTACGGTAGGTTGAATTATGGGTCCCAATTCCTCATTCTGCCATTATAGCATTACACAAAGCAGAGCGTACTTCCCCAGCCCTTGACTTTGGGCGTGGTGAGAAGACCTGCCGGACCAGTGGGATATGAGCAGATGGGATATGAAGAGATGCAAAGCTTGCTTGGTGGGGCTTACAATCCTGAGCCTGTGTCGTCCCCATGAGAAGAACACACAAGTGGTCACTGCCCTTCCTATTTCCCTGGACCCAGAGTGGATGGGTAAGCCCCCTGTCCCAGCCACCCACAGATCTGTGATCAAGAAATAAACTGTTTCTTCTAGCATATCCCTGATATGTTGAGGTTTGGTGCAGTTGAAGCTGACTGATAAAATGCTTTATCTGGAAATAACAAAAGTGCGTGTGGATGCTATTGTTAAGACCCACACAATTACAATCAGGTAATGCGAACAGCTCATGGCACGTAGCTGGTGACTCAGTCATTGTACTCCCTCCATTCCCTGACCTGGCAGGCTCAGCAGAAGAGAGGACTATGGTAGACTTGTTCTGCAAACATGGCCCCAGCATTATCTCACAGCCAAGGACTCTTGGAAAACCTGGCCACTCTTCCATGGGACTACTATACTCAGTGTCAGAAGTGGTAGGTGTGGATTCTGAGGCACTTCCAACTTAGGGTCTTGGGGTACTGTGTCTCAGAAGTCAAGTGCATGCTGGGAAATCCCAAAGTAGCCTATGCAGAGAGACCCCAGAGTACAGATTAGAGTCTCCATACCCAGTGTGGCTTGCCAGAATTAAGTAAAGAAGTCTACAGATGATCACTGCCTCCAGCCACCTGGTCACTCCCAGCCTTAGAGTTGTCTCAGCTGAGTCTTCAGACATCATGGAGCAGAGGTAATCTGCCCCTATTGTGCTCTGTCCAGATTCCTGATCTGCTGAATCTATGAGCCTATCAAAATGTCAAGTTATACCACCATATGCTGTTTGTTATGCAGTCACAATAATTGAAACAGTAACAAAGATTCCAATGTGTTGTGTGATTTTCCGATGGTTATGCTGTTACAGGGCAAGGATCCATCATAGAGCTGAGGCAGCAGCAGCCCACCTTTCAGTTCTTGCAATTACCCCAGAAAGATTTCAGACATGGTGCTCAGAGTAGTGGGCATGAATTATAGGGACAGGAAAAGGGGACACTCTCAAGGGACAGAATTGGTCTTTTAGAGAGGAGAAGGATGGCTCACTCCTCCTGTCCTCCAGTTTTATTGTGTTTCCAGAGCTTCACCCAGGGGTACCTCTTGACTTTTAACTAAAAACAGGATGGCATTGGACTTTCAAGTCCCCACTGTGTGTGGTAAAGGTCCAGGGCAACTCTAGGTCCTGTTGGTCCGTGCTGACTGGTTTAACTGGAACTTGTTCTTACAGACCTTACAGGTAGGAAGAATTATCCTTATCTCTCTGAGTTCTGGAAGCTGGTTTGTGAAACGGTCACAAAATTCTGCCCCTTCAGGGTAACTTGTGTCTTCTTATCATCATTTCAGGCCTGCGTTTCTCCCTCAGAGAGCAGGTTGTCTGTTTGCTGGAGAATGTAACAGATTCTGTTGACTTAAGCCAGGCAGGGTTGCAGGTAAATTCCTTTTTTGTTTTAAAAAGAAAGCATGTGGGGGTCAGCAGAGTGAGCCTGGTTTATAGGATCATCTCTTTAACCTCATTTTCCTACCACTCATGTCTACCTGTGACTTACCAAAACTACCAGAAAATGGTGGGATGAGGATTGGAATGCAAGGCTGTCTGTGCTTTTGCTACTATCCTGATGGACCCAGACCAGGCCACTCTGAGGCATGATAGAGGAACTTCCCCCTCTGGAACTGGCCTGAGAAATGAGACCACCTCCCCCAGCAAGACTGGCTTCAATAAATCGTTATTGCTGTTTAAAAATGCTAGCAGCCTCACAAACCATGAAGCCAAGACTTAATGGCATTCCAAACTGTAAAAACTTCATTATTTCCATGGAGAATGCCTTGGCGCGTTTATCAGTATTTTATTAAGAATTACCACGCATATTTAAAACAAAACTACACGTGTCAAAACCATTGAGAAAGGCATTAGGTAATGCTCAGACATGGCTTCCCGGAAGCGCAGACAAGCCCTCATTCTCCCCGTCCCTGTGCAGACGTAGATCTGGGGCTTCTGCTAGGAGAAGCTCAGTGTCCCTGTGGGTACAATCACAGTCGGCCCCTACCCACTTAGTGTATACCCTTTTGTCCAATTTCTTCCTCTTTTTTTTTTTTTTTTTGGTTGTGCTGGTTGAAAAGCACCCTGGGAAACAAGGCCTTGAAAGGCAAACTCTAAGACAGCTCAGGAGCAACTGTTGCAAGAGCTGCTGGGAATCAAGTAAACAAGGAAAGGCAAGCCGGGGTAATGGAGCAGGTGAAGAAAAAAAAAAATTAAAAAAACAAAAGCCCAGGATCTCAAATCTCAACCAAACAGATACAGCATGCTTTTAAAAAGAGATTATTGTGATTTAAATCGACTTCCAAGCTAAGCCTGGAAAAACATGGGGGTCTGGCCAGAAGCAATTGAGCTTTGATGCCTTTTCTTTATTTTTACATCACATTCCAAGTGTATTTAACAGTTTTGCCTTTTTTTTTTTCCTCTTTAACCACAGAGCTCCTGGCCTGCACAGTCCAAGTGAACTCGAGACAACCCATTTACGGTTCAGCTCTCTGCCCTGTTGGCCAGCAGTGCCCATCAATTTCGAAGGCCACTGCGTGTCTCCATCACAGAAGCCTGTGGTAGAGAGAAAAGCAGATCCAGGTGTCCTGCTGTCTTGAAGTAGAGGCCCCAGGCCCTCTGGAAGCACAGCTGGCTGCTGGAAGCCAGACGGCCTGTCTTCCCTGCCCAGTGCCCACGGTGCACTGCCCGCCATTTCCCTTCCTTCTGTCTGTGCAGTGAAAGATTCTTTCAATCAGCAAACTCTTCCTGCACTTTACGAAGCCCCCCCCCCCGCCTCCAGAATTTACAGTGCCCAAGCTTGTCAGTGTGAGGTTTTTTTTCTTCCTTTCATTTCCAAATGTCCCTCTTTCTATGTGCGCAACTTCATAAAAACTTAGCCAAGTAAACAACAAAGCATCAATATTGCAAAGAGTTTAAATTTCCCTCTGGGACTGGACAGAAAGGACTTTTGTTCTCTCTCTCTCCTGCTCTGTTCTCCATAATCATCTCTGGTCCCAGGCATTTGGCACTTGGGCTGCCAGTGCCTGTGTCTGGGTAGTGACAAAGCCCCTGGTCAGGTGGCTGCCTGCTTGGGGTCCTTCTGCTTTTCAGACATTAGAACCATTTTTTTTTTCTTTTTTATGCCTCCAACTCCCAGCATTTAACTCCTGGCTGTGCACTGAACAAATGTATCCTTTCAGAGTGGGTGAGTTTTAAAAGGAACTCACCAGAACTCTATTTTTTCTTTATAAATTTATTCATTTATTCTAATTAGGTACATATGATAACAGAATGCTTTTTGGTTCGTTGTAGCCAATTGCAGCATGACTTTTCATTCCTCTGTACAAGATGTAGTGACATATCATATGTGCAGTACCAAGGTAATAATGTCCATCACATTCCACCATCTTTCCTGCCCCCATGACTCCTTCCCACCCCTCCCTTCCCTTTGCCCAATCAAAGTTTCTCCATTTTCCCCATGCCCCCCACCCATTATGGATCAGCATCCACTTATCAGAGAGCACATTTGGCCTTTAGATTTTTGGGATTGGCTTACTTCGCTTAGCATGATATTCTCCAACTCCATCCCTTTACCTGCAAATGCCATAATTTTATTCTCTTTTAATGCTGAGTAATATTCCATTATGCAAATACACCTCAGTTTCTTTATCCATTCACTTATTGAGGGGCATCTAGGTTGGTTCCACAGTTTAGCTATTGTGAATTGAGCTACTATAAACATTGATGTGGCTGCACCACTATAGTATGCTGATTTTAAGTCCTTTGGGTATAGACCAAGGTGTGGGATAGCTGGGTCAAATGGTGGTTCCATTCCAAGTTTTCTAAGGAATCTCCATACTGCTTTCCAGAGTGGTTGCACCAATTTGCAGTCCCACTAGCAGTGTATGAATGTGCCTTTCCCCCCACATCCTCATCAACACTTGTGGTTGTTTGTATTCTTGATAGCTGCCATTCTGACTGGCTTGAGATGAAATCTTAAGAGTAGTTTTGATTTGCATTTCTCTAATTACTAGAGACTTTGAACATTTTTTCACATATTTGTTGATTGACTGTATCTCTCTTCTGAGAAGTGTCTGTTTAGCTCCTTAGCCCATTTATTGATTGGGCTGTTTGTTCTTTTGGTGTTTTGATAAAGAACCCACCAGAACTCTAGATGCCGGTGTTGCTGGGATCCTCAGAAACATATGACCTTTTATTTGGGGACCTTAGACCTGGCGGGAACTTTCCACAGGATGAAAGGCAGGAGGGATGGAGTGGTGGGCATAACTGTAAACAGGCACTTCTGACTGGGGACAAGCCATGGGAGGTCTCATGGGGGAGCAGCTCAGGATGACGCCTTGGGCAACCTGTGTGGGGGGGATCTGTGAAAAGTGGCCCTGTTCCCTGGGCAATCTGTCACTTCAATTTCTCAAGAAGGAGGCTTGGGAGACTGGTAGGAACTTGAGAAATTTCAGTTCCTTTGCCTGTACAAGGAGAATAAGTAATGGTACATATTTCAGAGGGCTGGTATGAGAATCAATGACTTAGGGTAGGGGACAGAGAGAAGTTCAGGTGTGGCCACGGTTGGAAAGCACACTGGAAATACCCCTGAGTCTGGGTCTACCTCCTCCACATGTACTCTAAACACAGTTTCTCTTCCTTCTTTGTAAGGCAAGAGGAGATGTTCACTGATTCCATAGACAGCATTCCAAGCCAGGTAGCCCTTCAGCACTGTAGGTTCAGAAATAAACATGGAGGGAGTCCTGCTCTCCTGGGGATGGGGGTCTCTGGGCCTAGGGAGAGGAATTGCCACCCATGTTGGGCAGGGGCACAAAAGGGAAGCTTTGGGAGTCCAGAAAAGCTCTGAGCAGGTTTTTGGGAGGATGGTACATCTGAACAGCCACCCTCACTGCAGAGGGCAAATGGTAACATAACACAGGTGAGGCCTTGTTCACCAAATCAATTCTTCCCACTGTAGTGTATTGAAAGGAGATTAAAAAAAGAATCTGCAGAACACCGAAGCTCAATGACTCCTTGATTCTGCACTAATATCCTTGCCCATTCTTGATACATTTTCAATTTACTTTTGTGGCAATTTACACTGAAGGAAACTGTCCAGGATCAGTACCAAAGGACTCAATGAAATAGGTCATGGAGTTAAATGCTGTGGCAAAACACAGGGCTTAATTTTATAGATAAAATTTAAACTGCTTAGCTCCTTTTTTTTTTTTTTTCATTTTTCGTGTGAAGACTGATATTACACAGTGGCAGAGGGATGCTTCTAGAAACCAGGAAGTCATCTTCCTGATTCCATAAGTAACTGTGGGGATGGGGGTGGGCATGCACTCTGGCCTTGCAGCTAATAGATATGGCCTTAGGGCGGAGACCTGAGTGGTCCACCTTCCACCTCCCCTCACCTGGCTGCTCCTGGACAGGAATCTTGCCTCTGCTGGTAGACAGAGCAGAGGACAACACTCCAACACGGGTTCTGTTGGAACTTCTCGAAGCCAGGTCAGCACTGAAGTCATTGCTAATAACACACATTCCTGGCAGCACCAAGCTGCTCCCTAACATCGAGGCGTGGGAACTTGATCCCAGGTGATCTCTACACATTAGTGGAGAACCGCAGACTGGTGGGAGCTGAAAAGACCACTTCCTTCCAGTCATCCGAGGTTAGTTCATTAACCCAGCTCCAGGCTCCAAAGTAAACAAGGACCACTTTTCTATAATAACCAAATTACCAATTTTATGAGTATGGAATAAAAGGATATGGGTTTCTTAGGTTGTAAATGTTTTATAGAGTTAATGCAATTTCATTTTTGAGGCTTGTTTCTAATAATACCCCTAATTTACATGTCTAATGTATTCCTTGGTCAATTCTGCTTATGGAAATTTAAGATGATCTTTTCCATGTGTAATGTAAGACATAATTTAAGCTAACCTAAAGCCGGCCGTTCTTACCAAGCACGTAAAAATTAGTCCCAACAGGGAATGCTTTTTTCAAAGTGTTATTTATTTATTTCTTCATTTCACCTGCTGTTTAGTGTTCCTCTAACTGTTCTGCATTATGGTCAACGGGGGCCCTTTACCTCCTCCAGAGAGAGAGGACCAAAGATGCTTGGGAAACACTGGAGTGGACACAGTGAGACCGATTTTTGCTGCAAACTATAGAGGCTCTGAGAGTCCAGAGCACATGGATGTATACAGCAGCTTTCCAAGAAGAGGAAAGAAATCCCAGGGTTTCACTAGCTCATTTGGCTTTCATGGATCATTCTTTGGAATAAGTGTTCAGAAGAAAGCCATGCTTTGGGAAATATTTGGTGAACTCCATCTGCAGATTACATCATGGAATGAGAGTGCAGAAATCTCCACCCCTGTCATCCAGGTTTATATATAAATAGCAACCAGCATCTACCTGGTCATCTCCAACACTGCTACCATCAACTCCTGGTCATCATGCCTGGCCACCAGCCAGATCCTCATAACCACCATCCTGCCATAATGAACAAGACCACTGTCGACACCATCACTGTGACCTTTGCCTCATTACCACCACCAATGTTCCCATTGCCATTCCAATAACACCAACACCATCACCACCACACTGACCGACCAAGCCCGCTGCATCGTTACCACCATCACCGACAGTAACTACCACCACTGCAGCCACCAGGACTGCTGTCAAAGCAGCCATCGCCACTGCTCCTACTGGTGCCGTCATCCTTCCCATGGCCAGATGAGGAGAGGAGGGGACATAGAAAATACAGTGTCATTATTCTAGGTTGTATGCAAAGTCTGGATGGTAAATACAATTGCAATTATTTCCCCGAGTTACTATGGCATCTCAATAACCATTGAGTGGAACTAGGTGTGGTACTAGCAGAATCCTGAGGTCTGGAGTCTAGAGTCTAACAAGACCTTCAGTTCAAAGCAGGGATCTCCATCTCACGGGTTCAACCTGCCACACAGAGTTGCATACCAGCTAATCTCATAGGAGGACTCAGCCCCACTCTGCCTTCAGATATGTGGATGGTGTCCTTGTCCTAGCCACGGGGCAATCATAAACTTTAAAAGCAGCACAAAGTGAAGCTTGTGTCCCCTTTGAGCAGGTACCTTAGGGAGAGTCACAACAGACCAGCTCTGAACTTTCTCAACTATGTGCTCTTGTTGAGTGTGTGAGTCAGCTTTTTGTTACTGTGACAAAGTACCTGAGAAAATCAACTTAAAGGAGGGTGTGGGGTGTGGCTGGAGGAGATAGGAATTGGGGGGGGGTGGCTTTGGGGTATATTTTGTATTGCAGAATGAATACATCTCTCTGCTTCCTGATCATCATGTGAGCTGCTGCCCTCTGCCACACTCTTCTGCCATGATATTCTGCCTCACGTTGAGTCCCAAGGAATGGAGCCAGCCTTCTATGGACTGAGACCTCTGAAACTGTGAGCCCTCAAATAAACTTTTCCTCCTCTACAGTTGTGCTGGTCAGGTCCTTTAGTCATAGCAGTGAGAAAGCTGATTAAAACCCCCAGTGATCTGCATCCATCCACTAGGTCTCACTTGCAGTCTCTACTTGTAGTCCCACTCATCCATTCAGTTATGAGCCCATCAATGGTGGATTCACTGAGGAGATAAGAGCCTCATAATCTAATCACTCCCCAAACCCCTGCCTCTCTACAATGCTACAATAGACACACGAGCCTTTGGGGGTGCATTAGTCAACTTTTAATCACTGTGACCAAAACAGTCCATAAAACACTAAAAGGAAGAAGAGTCTACTTTGGCTCTGAGTTTCACAGGTCTCATCCATGGTTGGCCGATATCACTGCTATGGGCTAGAGGTGGGGCAGAACATCCTGGCAGAGGGCAGGTCTGAGGAAGCCAATCACCTCGCGGCAGCCAGGAAGCAGAGAGAGAGGAGGAGCCTGGGTGGGGTGGGGTGGGGTGGGGCCCCGGGGATAGAAAAACCCCAGGATTGAACCCAGGAACCACTTAGCCATATCCCCAGTCCCCCTTTTTTAAAAATATTTTATCTTGAGAGAGAGTGTTGCTAAGATGCTTAAGGCCTTGCTAAATGGCTGGGGCTGGCTTTGAACTTGGAATCCTCCTTCCTCAGCCTCCTGAACTGCTGGGATACAGGTGTGTGCCACCAGGTTACATATACCATCTTCTTACTTCTTACAACTCTTGTGTGGAAGAACTGTACGGTCACCCCCACTTTTCTGATGAACAAATAGAGACATTAAATAAATAGCCCAGGGATCTAAAGCTGATTAGTTGTACAACTAGGATCTAAACCCAGGTAATCTGTTTCTAGGACTGTGATTTTATTCCAAATGCCATTGTGAGCTCACCGTCTGTGTCCTGTCTATGCAGTGAGTAAATGTCAGCGGCACACACACCATCCTGCATGGGCTGATTTTGGAGGTGTTCAGGCTATAGTTGATTATGTGTGACTTGTTTCATGGGCTGATTTTTGAGTGTAGCACCAGAGGTCATGCCAGTCCACTGAATTCTATGGGGAAAAAAAGATGAAAGGCCAGGAGCGCAGAGTGGTACCTGGTGTCCTGGTGGAGTGACAGCAGTCTGTGAGCCAAGTTCTCCGTCATCCATGTCAGTAGCATGCAGTGGGTGGGCTGCGGTGTCAGGGGTGCTTCTTGTTATTCTATAGCATATCACATGCATCGAAGTCCTAGGACTTGAGTAAAATTCCTTGGGCTCTAATAGCTGGAAAGTTTTCCAAGCACCTGCACAGACAGCAAGAGTCAGTCACTCCAGACAGACCAGCGGTGACTCTGATGAGAGGGTAGAGGTGCCACCCTGTGATCCTCAATCCCTCATCCTCCTCTTGATATTCATTCCTGAGTCATCTTGATACTAGACGTGATCGCTTTGCAAATCCGAGTATTGTTAACTTTTTTTTTGGTAGTGCTGGGAATTGAACCCAGGGCCTTATGCATGTGAGGCAAGCACTTTACCAACTGAGCTATATCCCCAGCCTCTTGTTAACTCTTAAAAATAGAAAAAATAGATGAAAACATGTGTATATTCTTCACAAATACAGAAACTGGAAGAGAGAGAGAGAGAGAGAGAGAGAGAGAAACTCCCTTAAATGGCGCTAAGTCACTGCCCCAGCCTAAGGGTCCACAGTGGGTCCATGGTCAGGGATGCTCAGACTTGCTGTCAGGGAGGTTGCTGGGCTGACCTTGAAGACGCCCTTCAGCTCTAAGTTCCCTCATCTTCTCACTCTTCTTTATCAGTGCCCGGGATGTGGAGGCTCTGTGCTGTGTGGATAGGGTTGACATCCTTACAGTCTCAGAAGGCAGCTGCCAGGATTCCCCTAAAGTCTCTCCATTGGCCCCGCGTCTGCGGTCACTTCCAGACAGGAGACACTGGACAGTAGCTCTGTGTCTCTGGCTTTGAGGTTGTTGCTTGTTTATGAATCTGGTGCTCATTTTAACTAGACCAAGTACCTCTTAGATTAAGATTTTTCATCTCTGAAATGGGGAAATAATACCAGCCTCATGGGTGTATTCTGGAGAGTAAATAACGTGATAAAAATACTTTGTGAAATCTAAGAAACTATTCACATGTCGCATTGTTACCATCATTTTGTTTTCACATGATTAAAATTTTTGACTGTAACATATTAACTGAACTATGTAGATGATGATTTCAACATAATTGGCTTCCTCTGTACTTCCCCCTATTTATTTAAACTTTTGATTTTATAATAGTTTTAGACTTAGAAAAGTTTGAGGTAACACCAAGAACTCCCATATTATTTTTGCTCAGCCTTTGTCAATGTTAGCATTGTACACAATCATCTATACCAGGAAATCAGCATTAACACCATCTGCTGATCTAGGGGCTTCCTCCATATTGTCCCCACTGCCCCATGGTGCCATTTTTCTGGTATCCTCCATCTCTGCCAGTCGGGGAAGCACCTAGGTCTTTCAGGATCTGGACACTGGGGAAGTCCTGGGTGGTGATTTGGAGACCACCCCTCAGCCTGGTTCCTTGAGGGTGTCTCATGACTGATGAAGCTTGCTCATCTTAGGTGAGATACTTCACAAGGACCGCTGGTCCCTTCCCAGTGCGCCATGGCAGAGGGCACAGGATGCTGATCTGTCTTGATTCTGGGAACGTTAACTTGGATGCTTGGGCGAGAGGGTGTCTGCCAGACTTCTCCACAGTGGTTACTGTGCGCCCCTGTGTGTCTGTAATTAATAAGTACCTCATCGGAAAACACCACGAGGAGATGTAAATAGCCCACTTCCCTTCCTACTTCTGCATCTAATTTTAGCATCCACCAATGACTCTGGTTTGCAAGGATCCTTACTGTGATATTTGTGAAACGGTGGTTTTCTATTTCCAACATTTCTTCTATAGTTTTAATTAGAATTCGAATACAAGGAAGAACTGCCTTTTCTCCTGCCTTTACTTATTCATTTATTTTTATCAATATGGACTGAGGTGTATTTTATTCTGTTCCACAGAGTTAATCCAATATTCTTATTTATTTGTTAAATGATCCCAGATTTGTCCAGTGGAAGCGCCTTTAAGTTGCCTTCTCTCTGTCCCCTGTTATCTATTCAGCATCCCCTTGCTTTCTGGAACCATGGGATGTTCAGGGTTATCCTGTAATGTCCCTGTCCAGCCGCTGGGTCAACCATTTCTTCCAGGGAGTCTGGTTTCTGCTATTGAAGACTGGCATTTAGAAGCCAAGGGGGTTGGTTGTACCCATTGCCTCTGATGTCGTGGTTTCTAGACCTTCTTAGAAGAGAGAGCTTGGAAATTATATACTGAAGTGGCACCCCCTTTCTCCACGGAAAAGCCTGCTTCACCATGGCTGATTTTAGGACTGTCAGCAAAAGAGTCTCTGCAAAAGAGTCCAATGTAGATAAACGTCCTATTTTCATGTCACCCTGTTTACTTGGCCACTGGCCGAGAAGATACCAGTACTCCGGGTGCTGGACACCCCCTTACTAGTTTTTCACAAACGTATCCAGTATAGTACTTTGAAGAAATGTGCAAACAAGGCCTCTGGCCTTGAGCTGGGGCTTCACAGAGATGTCTACATTTTTAAGATAAGTTACAAATGGGCTCCATGGTAACAGCTGGCAGGGGGAGGAAAGAAAGGGGAGAAGCTCTCCCCTTCTCAGGTGTTGTCCTTGAAGAGTTAACTTGCCCAGAACAGTGAAAGAAAAAGCTTCTTTATGTGAACTTCTGCAGACTGTGAACTTCTGAGCCCCTCCCCTTACATGCTGGGTATAAAACTCTGAAACTCCCTGAACTCGGGGTTCAGGGGATTGATTGATTATAGCAAAGGCTGTACACTCTGAACCTGGCTGCAGCCAAATAAAACGGTTTCCTGCTGTCTTCGGTGCATTGCCTCGTCTGTCCCTACAACAATACCTATGTGTATAATTTTATATCCACGACACCTGCATCCATGCCTACCTACTTATCCATCCTAGCAATATGTCCACACACCTGTTTTTTTCTAGAATTATCCATCTGCACATACATTAAAAACTATGTGTTGGTGCTAAAACCTCCAACTCCAATTCAACACCAAAGATTTCATTCTAGTTTTCTGTCCTTTGAAATGTGTAATCACTTTCTTCGACAGTAAGAAACTGGGCTCTATCATCCACAATAATTATTTGCTTGATCCTAGTATATACCTAAGGTAGTTCCAAAAATTTCACCCACACCCCTGTGGAAAACCAATGCTAGCTGGAGAACTGCACTGACGACGTGTCCATTTCTCAGGTTCTGAGCCCTGCAGGACCTATCTTCATGTGCTCTTGTTCCTGGGGTCAGCTCCTCCCTTTCTACTGCCTTCAGTGTGCTGATGCATTCTTTCACAATACAGCCAGCTTCTCTTACAACTGCTTGAGTTATATTTGGGTTCCTATTGAATCCCAGCAGGCTTTAATTATACGTGTAGTTTTTCCTGGCTTGGGGGTTCTCTGTTCTAAGAGTCAGTACTGTAGAAAGAGGCACACCCGGGAAGGGTCCCTCGGCTCACCCCATCTTCTGCTCCTTTCCCATCCCCCATTCTTTACACTTCCCATATACCACTGCGAGCTGCCAATCTCACTAGTTCATAGAATCTATCCTTAAATGATTTTGTCCTTTTAAATTTATTTTCCCTATAATTATCAGTAACTCATAAATTTCCCCAAGGTCTGACTCTGTCTTGACAACCTCATCTTTAGGAATATTTATACAGACACATCTATTCAATTCGTTTTAATTAACCCCCTTTGTGCTGCTGGGAATTCGACTTCACAGAATGTCTGATCCGACTGGATCTTTTTGAATGCTCTTTGCGAGAGGTTTCTTTATGGTCTGCTTAGCGGAGGAGCCAAGCGCTGGTCCCTGACTCTGATCGTCGCTTCCCATTTGCAAGACAGAGATGGTTACCAGCCCTGGCATCTCAACCCTGGAGCTGTCTCCTTGGGGACCTGAGAGTTTGGCCCTGACTGGCTGGTGCAGCGGCAGCAGCAGCTGAAGGCGACAGAGAGCATAGTCTGTCCAGGAGATGAGCAGCCTGTGGCAGATGACAGCCCTGGCTTTGAGCTCTCTGGGACCCGGGATTTGCCAAACACTTGCAGAACATGTCACCTGTCCAGACCTCAGGTGTCCTTATTCCTGTAAAACGGGAACATTAACACTTATCTCACAGGGCTGTTTGGAGGACACAGCATGGAAGAGACCCCGTGGAGGGGGGTGTCCCTCCTCACTTCATCCTTACTCTAATACAGTCATGTGCCAATTTGTTAATGTTTTGGGTAACTGTGGCTTGATGGGCAGTTGTGAAAAGTAATACAGAACATCCCATGATCGCTTTACCTAGTTACTCTCACTGGGAACTTCTTGCAACATTGTACTTCTGTACATTGAGATTGATAAAATCCACTGATTCACTGATCTTATTAGATGTCATATAGTTTGTTTGTTTTGGTACCAAGGATTGAACTCAGGGGCACTCAACCACAGAGCCACATCCCCAGCCCTATTTTGTATTTTATTTAGAGACAGGGTCTCACTGAGTTGCTTAGTGCCTCACTGTTGCTGAGGCTGGCTTTGAACTTGAGATCCTCCTGCCTCAGCCTCCCAAGCTGCTGGGATTACAGGGGTGCACCACCACACCTGGCTAGATGTCACAGTTTTATATGCAGTAACCTGAGTGTGTGTAATAGTTTTATGAAATTTATCACATCTGTGGTCTTCATGCACCCACTGGTCAAGACATGTACACTCCACCCCACAGGAAATTGAGCTGCTCTTTTTTGTCTATTTCTCTTCCCTCCCATCTCCCAAGGCCCATCCCTAACCCCAGCGACCACAAGTCTGTTCTTGAATTATATAATTTTATTGTTTCAAGAATGTATGCTAAGTGGAATCATATCACATATCACCTTTTAGGATGAGCATTTTTGATTCATCATCGTTCCCTAGAGATTCATCCACGTTGCTGCATGAATAGCTCATTTCCTTTTATTGCAGAGGAATAGTCTAGAGTATGGATATATTCATCCCTTGAAGGACATTTGGGTGGTTTCTGGGTTTTTGCTATTATGAAAGAAACTGTAACAAACATTAAAAACAAACTGTAAAAAAAACATACTGGTTTTTGTGTGAATCTAAGTTTTCATTTCTCTAGGATGAGTAACTGGGATGCGATTGCTGGATCATGGTGGTTTCAGGTCTAGTCTTATAAGAAGCTACCCAACTTCTTCCCAGAGTAGTTGAGCCTTTTTACATTCTTTCTGTCACTTACCAGTGATCCAGTTTCTGAGCATCTTTTCCAGCATTTGGTATTGTTGCAATGTTTTTATTTTAGCTACTTTGGTAGGTGTGTAGTAATGTGTTACTGTGGCTTTTAAGCTTTTAATAGTGTTAAATATCTTTCATGTGCTTATTTATTATCTATATATCCTCTTCCATGAAATGTCATGTCTTATGCCCATTTCCTTGTTGGACTGATTGTGTTTTTATTATTGAGTTTTGGGAAAGTTCTTTATGTATTCTAGATTCTAATCTCTTCTTGGATGTGTGGTCAGCAACAATCCTTTTTTAAAATTTTATTAAATTTTTATTTGTTTTAATTAGTTAAACATGACAATAGGATGCATTTATGCACTTTGATATATCATACATAGACGGGACATAATTTCTCATTTTTCTGAGTGTACATGTTGCAGAATCACATTGGTCATGTAGTCCCATATATGCATACAGTAATAATGTCTGTTTCATTTCTATCCCCACATCCCCTCCCCTCTCCCCCCATCACTTCCCTCTACCTAGTCTAATGTAACATTATTCTTCCCTAGTGCCCCTCCCCGCCTTACTGTGAATTAGCATCTGCATATTAGAGAAAGCATCCGACCTTTGGTTTTGTGGGATTGGCTTATTTCGCTTACATGATATTATCCAATTCCAACCATTTACTGGCAAATGCCATAATTTCATTCTTCTTTAAAGCTGAGTTGTATTCCATTGAGTATATATACCACATTTTCTTTATCCATTCGTCTATTGAGGGACACCTAGGTTGGTTCCATAGTCTAGCTATTGTGAATTGAGCTGCTCTAAACATTGATGTGGCTGTGTCCCTGTAGTATGCTGATTTTAAGTCGTTTGGGTATAAACCAAGAAGTGGGATAGCTGGGTCAAATGGTGGTTCCATTCCCAATTTTCTGAGGAATCTCCATACTGCTTTCCATATTGGTTGCCCCAATTTGCAGTCCCACCAGCAATGTATGAGTGTACTTTTTTCACACATCCTCACCAACTGTTTTTAAGGAATAATGTCAGTGAAGCCCAAAGGGAGGGGCCTTTTGAGGTATCTGAGGACCTCTCTGTGAAGCACACACACCTGTCCAGTGCTGTTCCAACCCCACCCTGGTGCAGCCGGGTCTGGAGCTAGAACACCATAGCAACTGCCGCCCCACAGACCCTTTCAAAGTCAGCCTCAGTTAAGCCACATCTCAAGGTAGAAATGCAAAGACAGAGAAAATACCGGTTTGTTATAAGGTCCAAAAAGCACCTCTGTTTGAAAGAATTTGGAATGTAACACTGTAACCTCAAATCCTTGAAGCTTCCCATGATAGGCAAAAACTTATCTTGGTTCAAAACAATTGCTGGAGTAATTCAGCATTCTTAAGCCTATCTTCTCCAGAAAAATCTTTTAAATTAGAAATGGGAAAATGAATAGTTTTTTTTTTTCAGGTCAAGCTGGAGCACTGTCCATGAATATATATTAAAATCACTCTATTTGATTAATAAGCGTCTGTGTGAGCCCAAGATTAAAGCAACATGCTGAGCTTATATAATATTTACTCACGCTCTCCTGGTATCTCCTGAAGCCCAGCAGACCCAGAACTGGGGCTGTCGCTGCCTAAAATGGAATTATTATAGCTTAATTTCCCCCCTTATCTCAGATTGTACTGCACCACCTTATCATGATGCATTTAATTCTCTCCATATGCACTGTGTAATAGAGAATTAAAATTAAAATCACAAGGGGAGCGGAAGTGCTGTGAATCATGCCGGACACCCATCAGACATTTTTATTTAACACAGAAAATTGCTGGTGTGAATGTTATTACAATAAATATGCTTTAATTTAAAATGCAAGTCACTGAGAGGAAAAAAAAACTGGGAGCCATAAAATATGTTTCCCCTCCTCAAGGTTGTCCAAAGGGGAGGGAAAAAAAAGGGCAAGTCTCTGGACTGGGTTGTTATCTTTACGATGCAATTTAATCTGGATGCCACAAGCATGTGGGGCAGGATTGTTAGGAAATAACATCATAAAGTATCAAGGAAGGGATAAAAGAAAACAGGAGAAACTGTTTTGTGGTTTTTCTCCCTTCTATGCATAGATATGAGAATATTCTGTTATTAACCCGCCTGGTCATGGCTTTAAATCAGCCCTGGGTTTGGGCTTACTCAGGACACAAGAGAAGAGACCTAGCACACACTGGATCTGTCACATGGGCTGGACACTTTATGTACATCATCTCTTTTAAGCCTTAAAATAAACAACCCTGTAAGGTTAGAAGAGGTTATTCCTGTGCTGGAGGGGCAGAGTCAACCGCTCAAGGTCATGCAGCTGGTAAGTTGGTTTGGCATCAAGGTCGACTGCAATGCCCATGGGTTCTTTCTGTCACCCTGTGGTCATAGGGAGGGGAGCAGTGTCCCCTCTGAAGTTCACCACCATTCTGCATTATTTTCTTTTGATATGCAAGGGAGAACAGAAATAGGACCCAGGAGCAACCAAGTCAGAGCTGAGCGCGGCTGGGCAGCCAGCCAGGTCTGGGTGAGGTCTGGGTGAGGCAGGCTGTGTGTCATAGCCATGGCCTCCTAGGTCAGGACAGAGATCTGACTGACTGCAGATGTGTGCCCAGGTCTGCTCCATAAGACTGAGAATTGGGGCTTTTCCTTCTGGAGGGATCTGTTGCACCAATCATTGAAAAGTTTGGAGAATAAATTCTGGAGACCTTAGTTTGGAACTCTGAATTTGACCCAGAGCAAAATCCAGGAAAAGAATCTGAAACTGACTGTCTCTAAGCACTTAGGAAAAGTGATGACTGCTCAGAGCAAGAATGGGTCACTTCCTTCCTTGGTAGTTTCCAGATGAGCAGGGCAGTAACAGCCGTGGTTGCAAAGCCTCATCCAGGTATTTGCCAAGGTCTCCCAAGATGACCTTGGCAAAGGGGTGGGAATGCATACAAGGTCACGTTGCAGGCAGGTGGAGTTGTCCACTGCTGCATGACTGTCCCCCCAAAGGTGACTCTCCCCTCTGGTGGAGAGTGCTGGAACACTCAGGATCAGCAGGTGCAAGCACTGGGTCAGGGTCAAGGCTATCTAGATCCAGGTTGCTGTGAGATCCCAGCAGCTGCTTTTCCAGAGGCTGAGGATCCCGTGCCAAGGCTCCTCCCATGGTCTAGGCTCTACCTAGTGGGCACCTGATGGCTCACTTGGTTAAAGACTTTCAGTGTGTCCCCTTCACCTGAAGTCCCCTCTCCTTGTCTGGCATTGCAGACTCCAAGGTCAAGTTCTGGCCCCTTTTCTACTTCCTGTTGGTCCCCCTGAACTCTTAGCTGACCCAGCTCTGTGGTGGGACTTGCACCTTCAGGAGGACCATGAAGCCTGCTGTGCAGCAGGGAGCAGTGGCCTTGGACCAGACCTGAGTTCAGGTCCCAGAGCCCCCAGGTTAGCTGCTAAGTGACAATTCCCTATGCCTCCACGGCCCTGCGTGTCAGGGTGGGAACGGTACTCCTGACAGCTGAGCTGCGCTTGCACACAGCCTCCTTCACTCACTCCAGCCCACGTCACGTTCTCCTGTGCATGGCCGTTGTCCCTGGGCCTCAGGTGTTCCTGCCCCGTCCAACGTGCCACCTGGTTCCATTTGAATCCGACCCTCTTGAGGAATAGAGGTGCCTCCTCTTTGTAAGAGGCATCTGTACTCAGGCCTGCACACAGGGCAGGGTCCTCATCTCTGCTCCTTGGTTTTCAGAAGGCTCTGCCCTCCTCCTCCCTGCATCTTCTCCTTCTTTACGAGGGCATCATCTACCAACCTTACAAATATGGCCACACTCTGGCTTTGAAATCTGGCACGTGATGTTCCTCTTCACCCCTCACCTGGCCACTGCCTGGGGTGATTTCCAAGCCTATATGGACCACCCACTGAAGGCCTCAGTTCCTGCCTTCTGGCCTCTCACAGTTCCTCCGCTGAATCTTGAAGTTCCTTCCTGCATTGGACCTTGCAAGTCCTAGGACTGCCCCAGAGTCTCGAATCTGTCCCCAGGCCCTGAACACACTCTGGCTCCTCCCAGTCACATATTCTGCCACTTTGGATAAAACCATGTATCCACCCCCCTGAGGGCTCCCACCCATGCATGACCCTCCCAGCCCATCTGCTCCCTCCTGCGCTTTATTTCTGGTCCACCTGAGATCCCGAGGTGAGTCCTTTCAAGGATCCTCAAAGCGGTCCCTAAAGCCAGGTCCCTCCTCACCTCCACCACTCTCAGGTAGCACACTGCCCCCCCCCCCCCGAGGTTGGACGCAGATTTACGGTTTCTCTGAGGCTTCCCTGGAGAAGCCAAGAGCTGCTGGGAAAAGCCACCCCGGGGCTCGCAGCTCTGACCTCAGATGGACCAGCCACATCAACTGGTAGTGCCTGTACATAGGGCCACCCACAATATAACCAATATCTTCCCCCCTCAAGTCCCTGAGCTTCCCAGCAGCCCTCACAGTCAGCTGAGAATGGTGACGCTCACCTTGGAGGACCAGAGAAGCCTCTCCCTGCTGCCAAATACCCCTTCCTAACACCCACCACTGTCCTGCCCACCTCCCCTCCAGGAGCAAGGGGCAGGAGCCCAGGCTGGTCCACCCACCCGAGCTGGGGGTCCCTTCCTCTCACCACGGAGGCTGCAGACCTAGCAAGTGCAACCTGAATCTGCTGGGGAAGGTGCATGTTCTGTGGTCCACACACTGTAATTTTTTTGAAAATCTTTTAACGAGCCCATATTTAATATTTTAGGATTTTTTCTTTTGACCTTTTTATTTTGATAAAACTTCAGGAGAAGTTGCAAGAATAGTAAAAATAATTTTCATATGATTATTTCACTGGGATTCCCTGAATGGAAATATTTCACCATGAAGGCTTTATCCTTCTCCCTCTCTCTGCTCCCCTAATTCCACACACTTTTCTGACCCAGCTGAGTACATTGCAGGTGCGATTCCTAAATACTTAAAATGTTTCTTTGACATAACTTTAATAAAATAATCAAAATCAGGAGATTAACACCGACACAACACTATTATCTGACCTAACAGATCTAATTTATATTTTTGTCAATTCTCCCAATATTCCCCATTATAGCAATCAATCATCAATCAATCAACCAATCAATGCATGGGCTGCACTTAGCTGTCACACCGCGTAGCTCTTCTTTCCTGTGGAATAGCTATTTTGTGTATCGTGGCAGTGACATTTGTATAGGCCAATCATTCTGTAGAATGTCCCTGTCTTTAGAGTCAGAGTATGCCCCTCTGGGGATGGCACAGATGGGACAGTGAGCCCTTCCCAGTGGGTCACATCAGGGCGTGTGTGTTGTCCCTCTGTCCTGGACTGTTAGCTTTGACCATTTGGTTAGGATGGTGTGGGCCACGTTTCTCCAGTGTGAGGTCAGTAAATCATGACTCCCCTTGGAATCAGTACGTCTAATTCTAGGAGTTATTTCGCAGCCATGTACATATCTTGTCATCCCATGTCACCTAGCTTTAGGACCCACTAGTGATTCTGGTGTAAGTCAGATGGTTTCCAAGTGGTGATTTTCCAGCCCTCGTCCCTTTAGCACTGGAGTTCTACCTGAGGAGTGCTCTCCTTTTCTCCCCATTTGTTTGTTCACTTGATTGTTAAAATCGGCTAGACTCTTACTGAATCTTAGTTCAGTGAGTCCTGCGTATTTACTTCATTATTTATTTTCATGCTCAAACTGTCCTGGCTGTGGCTGGGTGAGACCTGCAGCTGGCCTCTGTGTCCTCTGACAGGTGACCATGCTTCAAGGGCTTCCCCAGTTTCTAGGACCACGAGATACTCCAAGTCTGTCTTCTAGCTCTCTCCCCATATCCAGCATCAACTAGTTTTCTAAGGAGCCCTTTTATGTGATAGTATTTTGAAATCCAAATTAGGATGCCAATTTATATAACTGCTACTGGGGTATAATTATCTCTCAGGAGACCAGGCTAAGATATAAATGTATGTATGTCTGTATACACACCCAGCCCATTATCTATCTATCTATCCATCTATCTATCTATCCATCTATCTAGTCTGTCACTACCATCCACCCATCCACCCAGCCAGCTGCCTTTTCTATCCCACCTCTCCATGACTTCACACTGATACTACAGTTCCAGTCCCACACAGCAGGGCATGTCTCTGTCCACATTTGTATTTCCCTTCTCCAACAACGAGAAACCCGATTTCCAAGATCCACAAGATATTTATTCACTGCTCAATTCTAGGATACACAGAAAATGATTTCAGAATTGCTAACCTCTCTGTCTGGGAAAAGAAACCTACTTCTTACATTGAAATTATGTAATAAGTTTAATAATGTTTACCATAGAATATTTTGCTTTCCACGTTTGGCCATTGCAAGCGATGCGGCCATCAACAACTTTCCAAACATGGAAATCCGTGTTTCCGGTTTCTCTTGGGAGGTCAGGGGTGCCTTTTCCTGGCCTTGAAGGGGGCATGCCTGCTCCCCCTGTTCTCTTTGCTGTTGATGATGAACCATCTCTCTTTGTTCTTGCACACTGGACCTCACTTTATCCAGGTCCTGGTCACTCCCTGAAGGACTGTCTCCCAGTTCCTAAGTGGACAGTAAGCCTGGTGTCACTACCATTGCTACAAGGAGCCCCCTCCCAGACTCCACCAGCAACCCAGGCTGCTGAACCCCAGAGTCCTGCTTTTCCATCTGCCCCTAATTTGAATTCTATCCTCTAGCAACTGATGCTGGGGTTCTCTGACTTTTCTGTCTTCTATGACAGAAACTGCTCTCTGAGGTTCTCCTCTGGCTTCTCTGCAAGTTCTTCCTCCTTCGCAGGTAGCTTGCAAACATCTCTCTCGGTCCTGTCTTCCAAATCTGGCTCTTCTCCTGGACTCGGGGGGTGGGGGGGGGCAACTCTCTCCCTCAGATTCACTCCATCACCAGATCAATCTTACCTTCTAATTACCTTCCCCCGGCAACGTCTCTCTTCATTCCTGTAATCCCTGCCATGTTAAAAATATTGTTCAACTGCCTCCTAACTGGCTTCCCTTCATCTCCTGCCCAGTGTTGTGCTTGCCTGTGCAACAGAGAGAGCAAGATGTGAATGATCTCTGTATGGATAAAAACAGAGTCCTTACAAGTGCCTACAGGGCTCTCACAATGTGCTTCTTTTCCTCTTCCGCTGCATCTATTGCAGCATTCCTCTTTGCTCCATATTTTCTAATCATCACGACCCATGCATTCCTTGGTGGCCCTGCTCTCCTCTGCCACAGGGCCTTTGCACATGCAATTTTCTGTGCCAAGACTGTTCCCTCCCTGCATCCCCTGACCCTGGCCAACTGCATCCCCTGACCCTGGCCAACTGCATCCCCTGACCCTGGCCAACTGCATCCCCTGACCCCGGCCAACCTCATGTTTAACTTAAGAAGTGCCCTGAGCTAGAGCTCAGTCCTTAATGTTCTCAGAAATGCCTTTCCTAGACTCAGCCTACATCAAATACTGATTTACTCTGTTCACATGGATAGCATAGGAATGTCCCCTTCATGATGCATGTCACCTTAATAATTTTTACCCCTGTGGGATTTGATTAGTGCCTGTTTTCCAGGAACACTGGGCTACTTTCTGCTCCCATGTGTCCTTGCATCCAGCATAGCACCCAGCACATCTCCATGCTTAAGAAGAGATCTGATGAATGAACCGAGGCAGGGTAGCCTGATGGTTATGGCATAGACAATGGGGGACACTGGTCCTATCACTTCCTGGCTGTGTGATCCCAGCCAAGTTACTTGATCTCTCTGAGCCTTGGCCTCCACTTCCTCATCTGTAAAACTGAGTAACAGTATCTGCCTCATATGCTTGTTGTAAAGTTTAAAACCAGTTCATGAAACACACTTAGAATATCCACTGGTGAATGGAAAGGGTGGTGTAAATGTATGTTGAATACGTGAAATGAATAGGTGCTAACCAATTGTTGAAGGAGTATTAATTAAACTGACAAAATTTGATTTTAGAAAAGGAATACAAGTGGACTGTTGTTGAAATATAGGCCAATGGCCAGGTTATATTGATCGGGTATAACAAACCATCTAAAAAACATAAAACAGGGTTTAAATTAAATTCTGCTTCCATTAGAAAGTTCGTGAATGCATGTTGGAAAACAACCACTTACATCTGGGAATACATCCAACGCCCTGAGAGAGGTGTGGGCTGGAATTCTCAGTGTATTCCGTGAACACTCTGGGTATGTCTGAAGCTCTGGGCGGGTCGTACATTGGGCTGAATCGTTTCTGACAAGGATCAGTCAAACAAGAATAAAAAACCCCAAATGAACTTTTAAAAGCCACTGATGCCCATGACCCGGATTCCTCTGAGTCTCTAAGAATCTCCTGTGAGGACCCAGGGAGCCGCCGTCCAGGGCAAGGACGCATCTAAGATGAGAGGGCCATACTTCAAAGTTCAGAAAACACAGGGGCCACTCCTTTGTACCAGCTTGTGTCTTTTTCTGGAACATTCTTCCAAGTGAAGGAGCATAACAAACAGCTGGTGCCACATTTTCCTCCTCGAGCTCGTTACGACTTTGGTCATGGACAATCATCAATGAGAGTCAACAGACGCGAGTGTCTTTTTGTCCGAGGTGTGCCTTCCCGCGACGAGGGGGTGCGCGGTCACAGGGCTGGAGACAGCAGAATGTTCTGAGGTGGGAGGGGGAGGGCTTCTAGCCCTTTTCAAGGGTTGGTTTCAAGAGAGAAGGAGACAGGAAGGAAGGGCGTCTGCAGCTCCAAGGGCTGCTGGCAGCAAAGGGTTCAGAGCACAAAGGGACTGAGATGTCAGTCGAGGAGGAAGAGGTCATTGAGTTCTCCTTACAGGCACAAAGCAGATGGCCTGAGCTTGGTTTAATTTGATGCATATGCATGTGACGTAGAATTAAAACTGGGAGTTGTTGCAGTGAGTACTCCAACAGAAGGGAAGATTGTTTTCTTCATGAAAACAGGTTTTCCTTCTGTCTTCCTGATGAGCTGGGTCCATGTGGGGTAAAGGCTCTGGGCCAGAATTGGCCCTGCAGAGGCCACTGGTCAGTCAGGGCTCCTCTGCTGGCTATGGGAGGCCGTGGCTGCCACGGGGGCCCTGAGCAGCCGGGGTCAACCCTGACCGTGCAGAGAAGGGGAGTTCATAGCCACCCCTTACATGCCCAGAAAGTCCCTTGTCCCCAGCCCCATCTCTACCTGCTGGACACCCTCCTGCCCATCTCCAGATTCTCCCCATTCTGCTTCCTCTCCCCAGAGTGACCTCGAAACTTTCCCTTAACTAAGTCTTCTACCTTCTTCAAGCACTGTGTCACCTCCTCCAAAGAGCCTTCCCCAGCTGCCACGTGGGAGATAGACGTCCTTCCTTTGTGCCCAGTGCCACAGTCATTGCTACCACCGTCTCTGTGCCCTGTGCTGTGCGCTCCGGGGTGAGGGCTGTGGTTGATCCACTCTATTTCCAGCCTCGGTGCCTGGCCTGGGGAGGATGCAGTAGGTAGGTACCTGTGGGTCGTGGGCAAGGTAGCACCCAATGGGCAGCATTCAAAGGGACTCCATTCTGGACTTGAGAAATGACCAAGTGTTTCTGATAGAAAGGGGCACTCAAAATACAGGCAAGGGGTCGGCGGGGGTCGTACCTGACCAAGGTATGTCCATTAATAGCCTAAGGGATAGACATCAGGTATCAAGGATCCATATGATGAATTCTCTATGCATTCTGTGGTCCCATGACCTTTCGTGATCAGGAGGACTCTCCGAAACCTCCCTGGGTCACAATGAGGCTGTTCATGTCGCTAAAAGGGAGAACCAGCAGGCTCAACCTGGGGGATCTAAAGTCTCCAGGACAGAGCAGATGGAGCCATCTGTGGAGCAAGGGGTACCAGCCCTGCCCCTGAGGAACCTCACAAGGACAGCACCATGGAGCATGGAGCCAGGGGACCCTGGGATAAGCCAAGCCAGGCAGGAAAAGCCACCGAGTGGCCAGGAGTCGAGATGTTCATAAACGGTGAACACAGATATGTGGAGTCTTATACACCATCAGACAGGGGTTTACAACAGGCTCCTACATTCTATAGACCCAGTAGAAGCCACGTATGTCCCCAGTTGAAGGTAACTTCAACAGCATCCTGTGCACCACTGTAAGATACAGGGATGCTGCACCATGGGGCATACTGTGCTCCCGAGAAATAAAGTCACATTTTATTTTAACACAACAGCAATACCATTATTGACCTCAAAAAGTAAACAATGATTCTTTTTTAAAACAATAGTTCTTGAATACCATATAAGATCCAAATGAGCTTAAATTTACCTATATTTCCTAGGATATTATTTTAAAGTTGATTTGTTTGGATGGGATTCAAATAAGGTCCATGTGAAATGTTATGGGTTGGGTATGAGCTGTCCTCACAGAGCTCCTGCATTAATGCACAAATGTTCCGAGGGGAGGTGACTGGATTGTCACAGCTAGGACCTAATCAGTCCCTGACTGGGTGGTAACTGAGGCAGAGGGATGGACCTGGAGCCCTGAATAAACCAAGAGCCCCAAATAAACTTTCCCTCCTTTAAGTTGTTCTTGTCAGGTATTTTGGTCACAGTGATAAAAAGCTCACTAATACATGCAATGTTTCATTTATGTGTCTCTTAGGTCTCTGTTTACAGTTTCCAGTTCCTCCTTTTTTTCTTGCTGTTTGTTAAAAGAATGGAATCATTTGTTCTAAAGAGTTACATTTTATATATAACTAGAGCAACCTTGTAGAGTCATTGCATCTCTTTTTTTTGAAGTTTGCTATTTTCATTGATGCATAATTGATATATACAACAAACTGCACAAATGGTAAATTTTGATGTATGTGTACACCCCGAAACCAACACGGAGATCCAGATAGCCAACTTATCCAACACCCCCGAGGTTCCCACTCACCCTCCCTATGCTGGCTTCCCTTCACCCCAACTCCAAATCTGTTTGCTATCCCTGTACATTAGTTTGCGTTTTCTTGAATTTCATATTCAAGAAACCTATCATGTATACTGTCTTTGGTCTGACTTCTCTCACGTGGCATGATTATCTTGAGATTCAGCTCTAAGATGGGTTCATTCCTTTTCATGACTGAGTACTCTTCTGTTGTACAGATAAACCACAGTCTGCTTCTCTATTCACACGCTAGTGTTTCTAGTTGGGAGCTATCATAATTAAAGCTGTAATAACATTCACACACAAGGTTTTGCATGAACATGTTCTCTCATTTCTCTTGGTTAAATATCTTGGGGTGGAATGGCTGAATCACTAAGTAGATGTACATTTAACTTGTAAGATGCTGCAAAAGCTGTTTTCCACAGCCCAGCGCCAATTACAGTGCCAAGGGTAGTGTGAGGGTGGCAGCTCTCACATCCTTACCATGCCCAGGCTTTAGGGAGCAGGGGCATGGCATCGTGGTCTTAATCTTTCATTCCCTCATGCTGTTGAAAACCTGTCCTGTGCTGACTGCCCTCCATATCTATTCTTTGGTAAAGAGTCTATAAGAACATTCGCTATTTTGTTTGTTTTGTTATATTTCATTTTTAAATTGAGAGGTCCTTTTATATTCTGGATACCAGTCCCTTATCAAATCTCAGCTTTTCATCCTGTTAACAGTCTTAAATTTGATGAAGTCCAATTTACCATTTTTTTTCCTTTATGGATCACAAAGACTTTCTCCTAGAAATTTTATAATTTTAGGTTTTACATTAAGGTTTATGATCCATTTAGAGTTATGTGTAGTGTAAACTCTGAATTGATTTTTTTTTTCACATGTGGAAATTCAGTTGTTCTATACCATTGAAAAGATGGTCCTTTTTCTACTGTGTTGCCCTTACATCTGAGTGAAAAATCAGCTGTCTACATAAGTGGGAGTCCCACTGGTACTTTATATTCTGGTCCCTTTATCTATTTTAACTATCTTTATGCCCATGTGGCTTTAAAATTAGTCTTGAAATCAAATAATATGAATTCTTCAACACTGTCCTTTTCAAAGTCATTTAAAATATCCTGGGTTCTTTCCATTTCTATGTCAATATTAGAATCAGTTTATCTACTTCTACTAAAAAGCCTATTCACATTGGCCGAATTATATTATTATATTGTGTGTGTATACAAACATGTAACAACAAATCCCATCATTTATGTACAACTATAATGCACTGATAAAAAACGTGGAAAAAATGTCTATTGAGATTTAGTTGAATCTATAGGTAATTCTGGAGAGAAATGAAATCTTATCATTGTCGAGTTTTCCAATCCACGGACAAAGTATCTCTCTCCATTTGAATTGGAACATCTTTAATTTGTTTCACACTGTCATGTCATTTTTATTGTACAATCTTGCATACCTCTGTCAGGCTCATCTAAATATTTCTTTTTTATATTATTGCAAGTGGCATTATTTTTATTTCAAACTATAATCCTTTGTTATTAGCATACAGAAGAACCAATGATTTTTATATATTAAGTGTGTGTCCTTCTCATACTTACTAAGTTCTAGTGGCCTTTTGGTAGATTTCTTAAGATTTTCTCTATAGATAATTATGTCAACTGTAAGTAGTTTCATTTTTCCATTCCAGTATGGATGTCTTTTATTTCTTTTTCTTCCCTTATTGTTTTGGCTAGGTCCACCAATCCGTGTTGAACAGAATAGTAAGAATGCACATTTTTATCTTGTTCCTGATATTAGGACATCAAGTATTAGTCTTTTGCTTGTAGTAGTAAGATGTTAGTTGTAGATTTTGGGGGTAGTGAAGGAAGGTTGTTTTCTATTGCTATTTTGCTGTGAGTTTTTTTTTTTTTTAAGTTATGGATTGATGTTGCCACTTGACAACTGTCCTTCCGGTATATTATATAGATATATAATCTGGTAGATAATCATATGGCTTTTCTTTTTTAGCTTGTAAATATATTGAATTACATTGACTAACTTTTGAGCATTAAACTAACCTTGCACCTTTGAGATAATCCTAGTTGGTGATGATATATTATCCTTTATATGCATTGCATTGTTGGATTAGTTTAAAGTATTTTATTTAGGATTTTTTAATTTAAGTTCATAAGTTTACAGTTATAAAATGAACTTCTTATTTCTGGTAATATTTTTTTCCTGAAATTTACTTTCCCTGGTATTACTATAGCCACTCCGGCTTTCTTTTAATCAGAGTTAGCACAGGGGAGGTTCCTATTCTTTTCCTTTTAACCTATCTCTGCTTTTATATTTAAAGTGCTTTCCTTCTCCCCATCCCCTCCTTCCTTCTTTTTTGTGGAACTGGGGATTGAACCCATAAAGTGTGATTCTTATACACACTCCCTCCTTACCTGCAGTCTCAGTTTCCACAGTTTCAGCTGCTCAAGGTCAACTGTGGGTCTGACAATATTAAATGGAAAATTCCAGAAATAAATAATTCATAATTCTTAAATAACATTTATTATAGTAGAGTTGTGGTTTTCCCACTTTGTTATTCATCTCTTACTATGCCTAATTTATAAATTAAACTCCATCACAGCCATGTGTATATGGAGGAAAGCAGAGTACATAGAGCTGGCTGCTATCTGCAGTTCCAGGTGTCCACCGGCCGTCTGGGAGCATATCCCCGTGGGTAAGGGTGGACTGCTGTTTATAGCTGAGCCTTGCTTATTTCATCCAATCTGACAATCTGCCACTTAATAAAAGTCATTAGACTATTTATATTTAACGTAACTATTGATACAGTCAGATTTAAGTCTCTTATTTGCTTTCTATTTGCTCCATCTGTGTCTTTTGACCCTTCTTCTTTTAAGTGAACTGATTCAAATATTTCCTTTGCATGTTTATTAACTCTGCTTGCTTTGATGTTTTAGGGTTTAACATGTACATCTTGAACTTATCAGCCTACCTTTAAGTGATATTATTTCACTTTATGTATATAGTACATTTCCATTTTATGCCCCCCAGCCTGTTCACTCTGATTGATATATATTCTACATCTATATATGTTATAAACCCCCCAGCATATTATAATTTTTGCTTAAACTGTCAATTATGCTTTAAGGAAATTTAAATAAGAAAAAAATCTTACATGATATCATATGATAACCCCTGTGTTGTGTCCTGCATTCCCATTATAGGTCAATATTTCCATTTGGTATTATTTTCCTTCTGGCTGAAGATTTTTTTTTTCTTTTGTAGTGCAAGTATTCTGGTGGTGAGTTCTTCCATCTTTTGTAAATGTAAAAATATCTTTTTCTGTTTTTGAAAGACATTTTTGCTAGATATAGAATGGATATAGAATTTTAGATGGTTAGTTTTTCTTTCAGTTCTGTAATGATGTAATTTCCCTAAATTCTTTTTTGGTAAATTCAGTAGCAAGAAATCTGCTGTCATCCTTATGTTTGTCCTCTTGTGAATACTTTTAAGATTCTGTCCTATTCCTGGTTTTGAGGAATTTGATGATCACATGCTTTGCTGTTCTCTTCTTTATGTTTCCTGTCCTTGGGGTTTGATGAGCTACTTGGATCTGTGGCAAGTTTTTGTCAAATCTGGAAAAATTTTCCATCATTATTTCTTCAAATATCTTTTCCCACTCTCTCTTTTTTCCTTTTGGGTTTCCTGACAAGTGTATAAAGCTGCTTGAAGTTACCTCATGTATCACTGATATACTTTCTTTCTGTATTAAAATTCTTTTTCTCTCTGTATTTCCCTTTGGGTAGCTCCTTTTGTTATACCTTCAGGTTTACGTATCTGTTCTTCTACAGTATCTAATCTGTCATTGCTCCTATCTAGTGTATTTTTCTTCTCACAAATTATATTCTTCACCTATAGAAGTTTGATTTGGGTCCTTTTTATGCAGTCCGTGTCTCAACTTGTGAACATATGGCACATAAGTGTTTTGATCTCTTTGCTGATTCTAACATCTGAGACCTCCCTTGTCAATGCTGGTTTGGTTTCCATTGATTGATTTTTCTCCTCATTATGTGTGGATACAAATTTAAACTTTTGTCACAGAATACCAAAGTGTCTTCAAAAATGTCTCCTTATTTATTCTATCACTAGCAGTGCCTGAGTGTGGCTGTTTTCCCCCGGTCCTGCTAGCACCAAATCCTGTCAGTCTTTGATATGATCCAGTCCCATAGGCTAAAACTATTGACAGACACAACCAATGTCCACAGGCACCAACTATCAGCCCAGTGACGGACAGTGGCAATTCTATGGTGGCCAGGCAGCCAGGGTAGCTGCCTTCATGGTGCCTTGTGGTATTGACCATAGTTTTATTTGCGTTTTCATTGATTACTAGTGACTTAGCGCATCTGTTCTCAAGCTTATTGGTATAAACATTCTTCTTCGGGACACTGCCTACTACTGTCCACTGACCAGTTTCCACTGTATTGTTGGATTTTTAAAAACTCCCTTATTTGAGCTATTTATTTACTAAGAGTAGAGATCCACTTTCACTTTTTCAATAATAAAAAATGTTTTTTGGTAAATAAAGCTATTTTCTTTACAATAAATACTTGTACATGATTTCTTTGAAGAAATGAGTTACATGTTACTAAAAAAAGTACTTTTTCATATATTAAAGGTAAATAGGAATTGATTCTGGTATAAAAACAATGCCCTTAAAGGCAAAAGTTTTTGAACAAAGCAATCATACAAAACATTTATATACATAAATCCATAATATGTAAATATTTTCATATCTATCTGATATCAATGTAAAAATGACCTCATCTTTAGAAATAATCAAGCAGACTCTAAATGCCATTTTACTCCCTTAATAATGAAATGGAAAGTCAAGGAGAGGAAACGTTCCCAGATTATATATTTCCAGCTGATTAAATATTTCTTTCAATGTCATGCCATCTGTATTGAAAATACCCTACAGACAAGATTGTTAATTTGCAATAGTCTAAGATCTATTCTTCAAAAGGAGAAAATGTCACAGTCTTCATTAGGGAAGCTTCTGCCTTCCCACTGAAGAGTGGTAGGAGCTTTCAGAGGCGCACGCTGCCTATTCACCGAGCTGTGGAGGTGCTTGTTGGGAGCGCTGGGAAGAAGCCCCCGATAGAGGCACGGGTCCCATAAAAGGCCTGGTGTCTTTTTATCATCAAGGACAATGTGAGGCAGGCGGGCAGGAGATCGACCCCATCCAGGGACAAGACGTGCAACACGTGTCACAGGCTAAGGGATGCCAGCCCTCTGCGTGTGATGGAGGGCATGCACGCCACAGTTATGTGGTGAGTGAATCCGCTGAGCACTTCCACTGAGGGGGTGACGACAGCAACCCGCAAAGCCCCCCAAGGCTTAGCCCACCCACCTGTTCTGTGGGACTCAGGGCCCCCTCACCGACCTGTTTGGTGCAGATGGTCTCTGGCCACCTCGAATAAACGCAGGTGCATGTAGGTGATGGGGTTGAAGGAGCCGCAGGCCAGGAGCACCACGGGGATTCGGCTCTTCATCTTGTCGGGCGTGTCCGAACCCACCGCAGTGGCCACCCTGCTTTCCTGGAGACAAAAACTCACATCAGGGAGTTGGCACCAAGACAAAAGTCCAGGCCAGTGTTTCTAACCCGGCCTGCGCAGCCATCAGATCAGTAGCATTTAGGGACAGCTCACATGGGCCAGGAATTTAGGCCAAGTGTTATGTCAAGGTGCATATCTTCTGCCAAGTCCTTTCTATAACTCTGAGTGGTGACTTACAAGACCTTAGAAGCTGCTGGGCCAGAACTGGAACCCAGGCAGCCTGACTTGAGAGCCCACACTCTGCCCTTCACCCCATATGCCCTTCCTGGGCGCTGTGGGTCACCTTGAGGACAAGAGGAAGTCTACAAGGCTCCCAAATGTCAACGCTGATAGTCCAAAAGGAACTCAGCAGGCCCCGTGGTAGACAGACACTTTAGAGAAACTTTATTTTGAAATAATTTCAAACATAATGAAATTTGTCCAAGTTCCCCAGTGTTAACATTTTACCACACTTGCTTGATCATTCATTCTTACGTACACACACACACTCACACTTACACACACACACACACACCCCTAATCTGTAAATATCTATAGTAACTTTTTCCTGAAATTTTTGAGGGTCATTTGTAAAAATAATACCCCTTTACCTTCAAGTTCTTCAGCATATGTTTTCTAAGGAGGAAGACATTTTCTTACATAACTGCAGAACAATGATTGAAATCAGGAAATGCTCAGGGCAGCAGGACTACTGTCTAATCGACAGACCTTCTGATTTCACCTACTGTCTTTCATCTGGACGTGAGCACTACAGAGCCAGCTTTCCCTCTGGTCCCCTACTCTTAGCACCAGGGTGAGGTTAGAGGAAGGAAGGAAGCCGCCTGGCCCAGGGCCCTGCCTCTCGGGCACCCTGTGAGCTGCAGGGGGAGTGAAGAGCTCCCTGGGAAGTAGGCCTTGGCCTGACTCCAGCTCCGCTACTCAGTGTCTGGGAGACCTGGGCAGAGCACAGCCCTCTCTGAAACTCAGTTTCTTCATCTGTAAGATGGAGTCACGGTTTGGATGTGAGGTGTCGCCCAAAAACTCACGTGTGAGGTCATGCCAGAAGGTCAGGGGAGGAAATGATTGGGTTGTAAGAGTCTTAACCCTGTCAGTGAATTAATCCCCTGATACAGATTAACTGGATGGTCACTGAAGTGGTGGGGTGTGGCTGAGGGAGGTGGAACTGGGATGTGGCTTTGGGTCTATATTTGTATCTGGAAGGTGGAGTCTCTCTCTGCTTCCTGATCACTGTGATGTGAGCCGCTTCCCTCTGCCACCTCTCTTACCACGGCGGTGTTCAGTTTCACCTGAAGCCCTGAGGAATGGAGCCGGCCGTCTATGGACTGAGACCACTGAAACTGTGAGCCCTCAAATAAACTCTTCCTCCTCTACAGTTGTGCTGGTCAGGTCCGTTAGTCACAGCTGTGAAAAAGCTGACACAGCTGGGGATAATGTCACTCTGCCCCTGACAAGGGAGGGGGAAGGCAAGGGAGAAGCCAGTGCACCTGTGGTGGGCAGCTCAGGGTGGTTCCTGATGTTCCCCACCTCCTGGTGTTCACTTGTAGCCCCTCCCCTCCATCCTGGGTGGGTCTGGTGACTTCCTTCTAATGAACAGAGAGTGGCAATGCATAGGGACATCCTGCCTGAGGGAGGGTCACAAAGTCCTGGCTTCCCGAGAGCTTACCTCTCTAGCTCACTCTGAGGGGCCCGGCTGCCAGGTGCCAGATGCCCCATGAAGAGGTCCACGGGGCTAGAAACCCAGGGAGACCTCTGGTGGCCAGAGCCAGGAGGAATCAGAATGACCAGCGGCTCTGTGTGGAGGTGGATCTTTGATGGTCAAGTTTTCAGGTGAGACTGCTGCCCTGTGGACACCTGGTTCCAGGTCGGTAAGACCCTGAGCCAGAAGACTGGAGACCCACAGGGACTTGAGCGAAGCAGCAGCCAAAAATAAATAAATAAGCGAGTGGCAGGAAGACCAGCAGAGTAGCCGGGGAGGGGGGAGAACAGGGGAGGGAGGCGGTGAGGGGGAGGGGGGGCGCCGTGGACTGAAATGGAGTAAATCAAATTCTGTGCATGCATGAATATGTCAAAATGAACCCAGCGATTATGTATAATTATACTAGTCCAATAAAAAAGCTGAGATAATAAATCAAAATAAACAAATAAGTGTGCTGTTCCAAGCTGCCTATTTTGGGGTGATCGGTCATGCAGTCACAGAGGACGTGGCGGCCAGCAGATGGGAAGCATCCTCGCCTCTTTTATCCCTCCAGTCACAGGGACTTCGGCTATAAGCGTGCAGTTCTGGGGGAACCTGGAGAATTCTCGGTGGCTGGGAACTGGGATCCTCTTGACCTAAGGAATTGTTTTTTATTTTGAATTTACTAGTGAATTATGGTCAACAGTGGAGCTCATTTTGACATATTCATAAGTGACCCAAACATAATTGATTCCATTTTAATCTCTAGCACTTCCTCTCTCCATGCCCTGGTCCCCTTCCTCTACTCCACTGGTCATCCTTCTATTTATCTATTATTTTTTGGTGCAATTATGGTTAATATAAAATTGAAATGCACTGTGATACATTCACACATGCACCCAGCAGAACTTGGTCAGCTTCACTCCCCGTTCTTTCCCTGCCCGTGCCCCTGGGTCCCCTGCTTCTACTCTATTCCATCTCTCTTCTGTTTTTGCAAGATCCTCTTTTATAATTAAAGGGAGAGGTTTTAATCTGGGTGCGTGGTGGACTTTCCCAGGCTCGTATCCACTGCTGCTTGCTTGCTGTTAACAGACCAGCAACAAAGGACTACCTGTCATGGTTTCTTTGTGAGCTCCTCATGGCCACCTGCTTTAAGCTGCCTTGAATGCTCTTTTATTTTTCTTCCAACCAGAACACCTCCAGCACACCCCCATCTCTTGACTCAATGCAGAGGATCACATTATTTAGGTCTTCAATCACTAGTACTGACTGCCTGCTAGGTGCTAGTATCAGAGATGCATTTGGCTTGAAGAACCCAAAGCCTAACCTCAGTGGCTTGAGCAAAGAGAGGTCCATTTGTTTCTCATGTAATAATAAGTCTAGAAGTAGACAGCTGATGGTATTGGATCATGGGCTCAATAATGACCTGCAGTTAGTTCTCTTGCTTCTTCCTCCTGGTCACAAGATCACCCCTGCTGCTACAGCCACCGTGACTTCAATCAAGGCAAGCCACAGATCGAGGTGTTTCAGCCAGCTTTTCTGCTGATGTGACCAAAATACTTGACAAGAACAACTTTAGAGGAGCAAAAGTTTATTTGGGGGCTCAGAGTTTCAGAGGTCCATAGATGGCTGACTCCATAGCTTGGGGCCTAAAGTGAAGCAGAACATCATGGCGGAAAAGCAGCTCAGGACATGGTACCAGGAAGCAGAGAGAGTGTTCCTCTCACCATGGACAAAACAGAAACCCAAAGGACATGTCCCCAATGACCCAACTCCTCTAGCCACACCCTCCCTGCTTACAGCTACCACCTAGTTCATCTCTATCAGGAGATTAATGCACTGATTAAGACTCTTGTGACCTAATCATTTCACCTCTAAACTTTCTTGCATTGGCTCACACATGAGCTTTTGGGGGGACACCTGATATCAAGACCATAACAAGGGAGTTGTACTAGACCGCTGTCCCTCTTAATCTGAACATAAGTGTTTTGGAGAACCACCTGTAGATTTTTCTTATTGGCTAGAACTAGATCACATGGCCTCTCTAGCCACAAGCGGGGGCTGGACAGGCATGTGTTTAGCCTCACAGCCTCTCCAGCAGGAAGCAGCAAGAAAGGGAAGCTGGGAATTGGGCTAGCTGGTCTACAGTGGCCACCACAGAGCTCAGGATGTGACTGTGCTCAGAGGCTGCTGAGACGGCTTGAGTCAGCTTGTCTCTGACTTCCCTTTAGTGAATCACATGCCACAATCTAGAAGGCACCTGCCCACGTGCTTCCTATCTACCTGAGAGCAAGTCCCGTGGGGGCAGGAGGCTCTTTGTCTCTGGATCTCGGCTCTGAGCACAGAGCATGGCCAGAGTAGGGCTCAGTGGAGTCAGAAACAGCACTAGCTGCCTGCACAGGGGACCCAGGTCCTGGAACCTTCAATCACTAGGTAATGACCCTGAATACTTCCCCGTGTACAGAAAGGTTGTCGTGGATGTATTTGGAGCTACAGTGTGAAGATGAACAGCTCTGAGCCGGGGTAATGCTGCCTCCCCACGCTCCCTCTGAGGTTGAGGAACACCCGCTCCTGCGTGCAAAGACAGGGGTCTACAAGCTGCCACTGGCTTCTTCCTGTGAGGTGGAGTGGTTTAATGATATATTATTTGCAAGGTGCACTGAGTTATTCACAAGGACAGCCTCGTGGAGACGGGTACTTAAGGAGATGGCTGTTTCTCCCAACTACTTTGAAGCCTCTCAAACTTCTATTTCATTTTGACAAAATATAAAATTTGGAGCCATTAAAACATGGAACTGCAGCATCTCAGGTAGCCTGGGGTTTTCATTCATTTTCCAAAGTTTCCAGAAATTGCAACTTAGAACATTTATTTAAATGGCAGCATCAATGGCAATGGGTGTGTTATTGAGAAGAACGGATGAGCCTCTCTCTTTGCTTGTTTTCCCTGCCGGGCCACACTGGGCCACACTGCTTTTAACAGTGACTGTGCCCCGTCCAAGCCACGTCTTGGGCTGGAGGACGAGGCTCAGGGACAAGGCCAGGGCACCTGAAGCATGTGCATCCTCCAACTTAGCACCCTCCCTGCAAGCCCCAGAGAAAGGCCCCGATGGGGTGGGATGGACTCCCTCAGGGTCCACCGGGGATAAACCAGGCTCTGATGTGAGAGCAGATCCACCAGGCACAGGTGACAAAAGAGCCTCACCTGCCTTGCCGTCTCCTACTGTCTCGGGAGAAGAGTAAGTGGGGCAGACGTTTTGCTCTTGGGAAAGGCTGCTCATCAACAGTATTTAATGGAGGCCCACAGAGTGGGTAATAAATGTTTCTGAGGACTTAACAAGTGGAGGAAGTGGCATGCAGCCTTCTCAGACTTTGTCATTAAACTGGAGCCAAGGCAGATTCCACCTCTGGCCTCCCACCTTTCAGGCGGCTCCACAGCATTTCATCCGGCTCCTCAAAGACAACCTGCTGCTTCGGCAAATGACACCACTTCAAAGGGTGTCATTTGCTTCTGAAAATGTGGCTGTGACCTCCTGAAATGCCCTCCCCACCCCTGGAAAACCCACATCCAAGGTTTTCTCCTTGGAATATTTACCCCATGCCCTCCAAGGTTTTCTCCTTGGAATATTTACCCCATGCCCTCTCCCCGACGATGATGTAGTCAGAACACATTTGGCCATTTTCTTTTCTCATCAACCACAGAACCTTTATTCATTTTTTTCTCTGTGGCTCTTCCCCAAGGACAAGGCAGATCCTAGAGGGTGGTTCCTTATGCCCTTGGTCCCCTCAAGCCCTAGCAGTAGCACACCTGGGTGCTCAGGAGGTGTGTGGGAATCGAGTCTCCCCGCCAGATGTCTGTCCTCTCTTTAGTTCTGCTCCAGTCATGGCCTGTGTCTTCCAGAGACAGAGATGGCCTTTCTGACTCCTGAGGGACACTTAAGACCCCTCCAGTGACAGGACTGCACCCGCTCAGATGGAGTTAAGGAGACCCTGCTCTGCTGTGCCTCTCAAGGACGCTCTCTGCAGGGACCGGTGCCCCCTGCACACTGGGCCCGGCTCACTGCCCGTCCTGGGGAACTGAAGGCTGCCACTTTACCAGCAGAGCCCAGACGGTGCCCTCCCAGAACCCCCTTCCCACACTCGGCCCAGCCCCTCTGAAGAGGTGTCACTCAGAGTTTCCAGACACCATCCAGGGTCTGCACCACGGCCAGGCCTCTGGACAGGCCCATGGGACAACCACTCATTAAGTGTTCTGGGCATGGGGTACAACGGGAGGGGGAGCAGATGTGGCCCCTGTCCTCAAGGAGCTTCCAGTCATCTGCAGGAGTGACAACTCATCACACACCAATCATGGTGGGCGGTGGGCGGGGGTTCAGAGCTTAACACCTCACTGCAAGAGGCAGAATACTGACCCCAGAGGTCCACATCTTTGTCCTTGGAACCTGTGAATGTTATGCTACCTGGTATGAAGGATTTTGCAGGTGTGACTAAAGGAAGGGTCTCGGATAGGGACGGTACCTGAATTCTCTGGTTTTATCACCAGGGTCTTTATAGGCGGGCGGCAGGAGAGTGAGACGGATGGAGGAACATGTGTGGATGGAGCTGGGTCACAGGAAGGAAGGCACTGGGAAGGGCCACCCGGAAAGCAGTGCAGTGGCCTCTAGGTGTGGCACAGCAAGGAAATGGCATGTCCCCAGGGCCTCCAGAAGGGGTGCAGGCCCACCCACCTTCGCAGCACATTTCTGGCCTCCATGTGCTGTTCTCAGCCACCAAGCGCATGAGGACCTGCGGCTGCAGTGTAGGAGATCCCCAAGATGCCCCCTAGGGTGGGGTTTCAGGTGACCTCGGAGTGGGGCAGGGAGGGGATAGAGCCAAGCTGGTGATGAGAGCAGTGCTGCATGAGGCTGGCCGGGGAAGGTGGGCAACCAAGGCCACGTGGCATCCTCAGGACGGCTGCAGCTGTCCAGGTCCCCTCGGCCCTGAGAAGATCAGGTGGGACCCAGCTTCCCCAGGGTGGCCTCTCTGCTGCTCCCATCTCCCCTGGCTTGCCAGGTAACGTGGCTGGCCAGGGCTCCACACGCACTGAATTCCAGCTCACCTGCACTCCCTGGCCCTTTTGTCACATGCCGTCACAGACACAGAGAAGGAGGCAGGCCGGGAGAGTGAGCTGCAGACCGTAATGTGCTAATGCTCCTGGCTCGGGAGGCAGTCAATTTACCTTTCCCTGCGGTGAGCGCCTGGCGCCTGACCCAGGAAGGTGGCTGCAAACGCCCCTGTTTATTATGGACATAAAGCAGATGGCTTGGGGCAGAATGGAAGTGGATTCTGCCAGCATCTTTCATTACCCAGACCTTTTAGACCAGACTCCTCACCTTAAAGAAAACAAGAGACACGATGTGTATTTGTGGGGTTGATGGCCACATTTTTCGGGACCCAGGGTGATCGTTTCCACCACCCGGGTGAGCATACCAGCTCCTCTGGGGCCATCAACCTTCAGGAGAACCCCCGCACTGTTTCTTTTCAACTGGGTTAGATTGGCCCCTGGTTGCTATGGGCACACCCGCGCTGCTGCTGAGAACAAAAGCCAAGCGAGCTATCTTTGTCAGTGTGCAGGTCCTCGCCCGCCAGCCCTAGGAGGAAACAAACATGCCAATTATGCACTTGTCCTAATTACGAGGCTCCCAGGGAAGCAGGCGGCTGGCTCTTCAGTTCTGAGGACTTTCAAAAGACTTGAAGGAGCACAAGGAAGGGAAGGAGGTCCCGGGCCATCCCGCACTCGTGAGTCTGGGAAGAATTTTGGTCGTGGCAATAAGTGGAGCTGAGCAACTGCCACTAGGCTTGCAGAGTGAGGAGCTTGGAACTCTCTAGAAAGTTGACACGCATCGAGCATTGAAACTTCTTCTAACAAGCCTGGGAAGGATGGGGGTTTGGGTTGCAAGAGCCTAATCAACTCCCCCCCGGGGCCCTGTGAGCCACATGGAAGATGGAGATAATGACCTTGACCCCTTTCACACAGGACTTGGTCCACAGGGGCTTTTCCAGAAATTTCCCCTCCTTTCTCTTTCCTTTCATTGTGTTTAGAACAGAATTCACCATTCCTAACTTGCTTCTAGATGCCTGTGGTCTTGTTTGAAAAAGACCCCAATCGTTATTTTTCTAGCCACCTATCATCAAAACCTGGCAGCCCCTGGGCACATACTCCTGCTGATGGGCAGATCGCTCACACCACATTGCCCTGGAAGATGGCACCTGTCCTACTCGGTGGCAGCCCAGTCCAGCTCCAGCCACATCAACCATCAGCTCCAAACGTCAATTGTCCTGGCACAAATCAATATCGAGAAACCGAGGGACGGGGCAGGCTAAAGCCAGTCTGATAGAAATCACGTCTTCTGTGATAAGGAATCAATAGGCCCCCAATCACAGCTGACCGGCCACTGGGAACAAGGCAGGCAGAGGAAAGGGTGGGAGGTGAGGGCGCCTGGGGACAGTAGTAGGAAGGAAGGTGGCAGATAATTAAGAACACAACCCGCCTGCTGCCATGCCGGTGCCTCGGAGGTAGAGGGACAAATAAAACCGGCTCCTGCTCACAGGAAGGTTATGATCTCACAGGAAGGACAACCCCTGGACCCCTAGACATGGCAGCCGGCTGGTACCTCCCAATATCCATTCTTCTTCCACTTTAGTCACAGCATCCGTCTTACCTGGGCCTATTGCTACATCTCCCTGCCACCTTGGCAGAGGGGTGAGACCATGAGACTAGGGTCTGGCCAGTGATGTTTAAGCAGAAATCTTAGGTGTTCCTTCCCAGAACTCTCTTTGCAATAAAAACCATGCCTTTCTCCTCATCTCTTCTCTACTCCTGCTGCCTGGAATGTGATGGCTAGACTCTGACAGCTATATTGTTTGCCAAGAACAAGAACAAACTCAAGTGTGATAGAGAATAAAGTAAGAAATGCAGGAGCCTAAAAACCCTGAAGCTGCCTTACCGGCACCGGACCTCAACTCCAGGTAGCTTTCACCTGGGGGAGAAATAATCCTCTAAGCCATTATTGTTTTCTATTTTCTCCAATACATGTAGCTCAACCTAATTCTAATAGTTACGTTTACTGAATGTTTGCTGAAACAGTTTCTAAAGAAACAAAAAAGTCTGTAAACTTTTGGAAGCTTCTATTGCCTCAGTTAGATCTACTTCATACGCAGCAACTTAAATGCAGATTGTTTGAACGGGGAAAATACACTTAAGGGGAAAAAAAATCTACCATAACTTAATTTTTATATGAATTTTTCATGGGAAAAAAATCCTTACTCAGGAACCTGGAAAGCTGGAATGTGTAGCAGTGAATCTGCTTTTCTGTAGATCACAAAACTCAAACGCTGTCCCATCTACATTCCCCCAAACACATCCATTATGGTGTGCCGAAGCACCCTGCTTCCAGTGGGCATTTGCCATATGGCTTGGCCGTTAAATGGTTTTCTGATACTTGACAAAAATGAAGCACAATCATTTTGCAAGGAACTTGTGTTCCTAGATGGGTCTTTTCCAAATAACAGCTGTGCTTCAAAATTGAGTTACTCAATTTGCAATTTGTGGACACAATACTCAGACATTTACAAGTGAGCAAAACCTCAAGTCACTTGGGCCATTTCCAAGCTTCAGAGTTTATGAAGTTTTTAGCAACATTATGAATATGCAGCTGTCGACAAACTCAAGCCAGCATCTCTGAACAACCAGACCCTGTGGGGACGTCCTACTTATCAGCAGGCCATGTGGTGTTGATGGCAAACCCATAGGAAAAAGAGAGAGAGAGAGAGAGAGAGAGAGTCTCAACCCAAAGCCCACACATGAAATCCCTATGGCTTTCTCTCCACTCCCCACCTCACCTAAGTAGATGACACACACATCTACAGCTCTGGTCTCCATCTTTCTTATGGGCACCTACAGTTCCAGAGACATCTACTTGACAACATTTGATAACAATATAGTTGGAATGGAATCAAAACCAACAAATATTTTCTAATTGAGTGGCCTTGATTGACTGTATCAGTCAGGAGTTGCTGGGTGAGCTGCAATAACAAACAACCCCCAAATCTACAATAAAAGTTTATTTCATGTTAGTATTATACACTGTCTCATGGTGACTAGAAGCTCTGCATTATGTCATCTCTGTCTTTCAACCTAGCACTCAAGATAATAGATCATTCACTACCTGGAAACAGCCACCATAGCAAGAAGAAGAGGGTTCTGGGAGGCCCTTCACCAGCAGTTTTACACTTGGTTCCAAATTGGACATGGCGTTTCCATAGACTCCATCCCACTACAGCAAGCTAGAATGTACATTTCTACTCTGCTGAAGGTACAGAACCAGCAACATTTGGTGAATACCATGTGCTTACCATAGTCAGTGCATCCACCATCCTGCATCCCAGCAACCCTTGAGGGAAATGGAGATAATCATACTCACCTCCAAGGATTGCCGTGAGGGTTACTGGGATCAACTCAAGAAGGTGCTCTAGAAATACCAGTTCCCTCCTCCCCCCCCCCCGCACCCGCCCCATGTTCAAGACATAACTTGTTATTTTCCAAATCTACTCTGGCTGTTGATATCCCCTTGTCTGAAAAACACTCCACCATTTTTCTAGTTGTTCAAGGTCAACACCTGCCAGTTGCCCATGACGTCTCCTCATCCTTCATCAACCCCTGCCCCTAGTATAGTGAGCCTTCAAGAACGGCCAACATTCCCTAGACCCACAGGGCTGTAGGCGTTCAGTATCTTATTGGATTAATTACATTTTTTTTTAAATTTCATATAAGACAAACAAATTCTGGTTATTTTGGTCCTTCTCCCAGCAAAGGCAAAACAGTGAAGGAGCACAGACAGTTCTGAGAAGGCCATCTCTCAGAGTAAAGGAAGGGTAAAGTAGAGAGATCTCAGAGTGGACAAGGCAGGACAGTGTCCCAATCCAGCCTGGACAGGGTCACTGGAGCCCATGCCAGTGTACAATGCTGAGAGAGAGAGAGAGAATTTTTTAATATTTATATTTTTCAGTTTTCGGTGGACACAACATCTTTATTTTATTTTATGTGGTGCTGAGGATCGAACCCAGCGCCCTGCGCATGCCAGGCCAGCGTGTTACCCCTTGAGCCACATCCCCAGCCCCCAATCTGTTCTTAACATGCTAAGCATATTAACCAGTCCTGACGCCAGGCTCCATCACTCAGACTAATGTGGCGCATCGACTGCTTCCCAGGCACCAAGCACAGTCCTGGCCCTTCTCCAGCCCCGTGATAAAGTCTGGGCTAACTTGTTCCCCACTAGGATTTATTTGCCAGGTGACAGCCTTCATCTGGCCTCCTCTGCTCCTCCTCATTTCCCTCCACTGCCCACCTGGGTGCCACCTCCTCACCGAGTGGCGGTCACCTGGTGTTCTCTGCGTGGCTTTTAATTGTGCCTGCTTCCTGGGCCTCTGCTTGGGCCATTTCTGGAAGCCCCTCTTGCGGAACTTGCCCTGGTGGTCCTCCCGGAAGTCAGGGCTTCCCCCTCTGACCTCTGAGAGGGGACCCGCTGTCTATAGGGATTGCTGAGACCCCACCCTTGCCTTGCCTTAACGCTAACCCCCCAAGGGCAGGATGGCAGAGGGTCTAAGGCAGAAGGGAGGGAACAGTTGGCTCCTTTCTTCTTTGGGGGACAAGGTTAAGGTGAAAATTAGATCAAAATGGGAGCCGGGGATCCTCGGCCACAGCATGGCAGGGTCTAGGCCAGCACAGGCGGACGCCACCGAGGGAGAAAGAGCCCTAACCAAAGCAGCAGAGCCCAGGCGTACTGGCCTCGACACGGGTTTGTCCTGATCCCCCAATTTGCTTTACCTGGAGTGTTTCTGTCCCCCAGTTGGGGTGTCAGCTCCTCTCTGAATTTAAATTTTGTTCTCTCCCCACATATCGGTCTCTACTTTGGGTGGGCTCCCCCCAGGACATCTTGACCCCCAATTCCCACCTTAGAAGCATCCTGGGATTTTCAGGTCTCCCCTGGCCTCCGCCCACGCCTAACTCAGGGTCTGTGCCAGGGGCCCTGCTCCGGTCCAGCACTGGGTGAAAGGCCACATCTCATATGCGGAAAGCAGTCCTACGTCCACTATGACCTCAGGGTTTCCCTGGGTGGCAGCACAATACAGAAGCAACTATTGGTGACAGCAGGGGATGGCACTGTGGCACAAGACAGGCAGCCATCTGGGGTCCCCCGCCCACCCTTCCACAGCCTGTTAGTTCTCTCTCTTCAAAATCTCTGCGTTCCTCTCCCACCCTCCACAGTCCTTGGTCTGGGGCCCATTATTTCTCCACTGGGCCTGAATCTACTCTTGTCTCCTGTTTCTGCTCTCACCTCCCCTGATCCATCCCCTGCCCAGCTGCCCAAGGGGCCGCTCAATGTGTGCATCTGATTCTCTACTCAGTCCCCCTCCCAACCTTCTGCGTTCTGTACTGTGTGGGATCTCCTTAGCGTGACATCCGCAGTCACAATCTGCTTGTGACCTATTTTTCCAACCTCATGGTTCACCTTCCGACTCCTTCCTCATGTCTGTTCCATTAGATTGCTTTCCACCCGTCCTGAGTGCTGGGCTCACTCCCACACTGTGATGTCAGCTAATGCACGTCTTGAAGTGCCCACCTCCTCTGGTAGCCACACCTCCTTGGACCTTTCTCTCAAATCTCATTACAGGGCACCTTGTCCACTGTCTGTCTCTTCTACTGAACAGTGAGCTCCTTGAGGGCAAAGGATGCGTTTTATACTCTGCATTCCCTGCTAATAGCCCTGGGTCTTGCTCAGAGTAGCTGTAAGACCGTGTGGAACAATCAAATGGTATGGATGAGTTTGAGACCAGGACAACGTAGAGGGGCAGTTCTCGATGGATCACTCCGTGTCTAAGCAGCAAGGCATTGACTGTCTTTTCAAGAATATTTGTATAGTGAACAGCAGCCTCGGAAAGTAGATAATGTCATCTTCTGGTGCAAAGGCAGGCATAGCTACTCTCTGGTATAATGAGGTTAAGGTCTCTTTGGAGCAAATTATAGGGATGTTGTTGCCCTTTCTAAAATATTTGGGTTCCCTAAGCGTGGGGTTTATTTCCTGTAACAAAAGGCACTGCATGTGAAGGTATGATTTCACTTCTTCACTTGACCCTTTGTTCTACAGCCTAGGAATGCGGCACGAGAAAACCTCAAATCTAACTACGGCTATTACTATGAGTAATGCAGTCCCTGGTCTCTGACTCAGGATCCTCGTGTTTCCTTCCAGCATCCGTGAATGTGGCATGGAAACTTGCTACCTTGCAAGCAGGATAAAGTCTCAGACCCTTAAAGTTCTTGCCAGGCAGGAAAGTAAATTCTGAACCGCTTCTGGTGGCGCAGGAAATACCACGGGGTGGGGGGCGGGGGTAGATCATTGAGAAGGATGTTGGAAAGATATTAGAGGCCGCGAGACCCTGACTACACTTTTCCATGTATGTATATTCTTTTATTTTTGTCATAAAGACACTCAGGCACAAATGACCGTCCACACAACTGCAGCCGGATGTCCTTACATGGAAGCGTGGTCGTGGAACCCCCTTTCCTAGTGCATCTAGCATGTGGGGGCTGGAGGTGGAGGGCAGGGCAGGCTGCCTGGAGCTCTCTAGTGGAAAGGGCCAGTGAGCTTCAGTGCAGGTGGTGGGCTCCAGTCAACAGAGTGGAGTCAGACAGGAGGGCAGTGGCCCAGGGTCTGCCCAGGGGCCTGCCGGTACCTGGGTGGGTGGAAGCAGGCTGATGATCTTGAAGCATTGTGAACTCAGAAGATGAACCAGGCTGTTTTCTGGTTTTAAGGAAGAAAGATTCTGACAAAGGAGAAAGAAAAGTTTCCCAGGAAGGCCGTGTGACAGCTGTCCTTCCTATACTAGGATCAGTTTTGTCCCTATGTTCTCAAATCCCCTTAACACTGAATTTTCGGACCAGCCCTAAATCAGAATCTCAAAGTTCTAACTAAGTAGATGCCTTTGTTTTCTCTTGCTTGTTCATCCACTCACACAAGAAAACCAGCTGCTGTTGCTACCAAGTTCCCCAAGGCCACAGGAGGGGGACCCCCAGGGGATCTTCAAACACTGGAGAGAAGCAAACTTAGCCAGGCTCCCCTGGAAGGCAGGACAGACCAGAGAGGCTCAGAGAATCACAGCAGGGGGATGCAGACAAAGGCCAGATGCTCAAAGGCAGGCTGAGAATTTCCCTGGGCACGAAGGCCAAGTTCAGAGCCATTCTTTCCAGTCATGTGTAATATAATTTCCTCTACAAATTATAAGCCGGGCAGCCCATCTTCCCTTCTTCACTGGGCTAGGAGCAGACGGCCGTGGTGATGAGCAGATCTCTGCACATGTGGGCAGTGATCTGTGAAGTCAGAGCAGAGCTGATCCAGGTTTGGGGCTGTGAGTAATTCACATTTTAACAGAATCCCTCCAACATATAGCTAATGGTGTGCACGATCTCTATCGCGTTGGCTGGAAGTGAGGCCAGAATGGTGGGTAGTTCACAGGAATGACTGTCGCCTCTCTCTGGGTCTTGAACAGACAAACTTAATTTTGTTTCTTCCCTCAGTTATTGCTTGAAATTGGACTGGCGGGGCTGGCAGGGCATGCCATGTCCATGTCCCCACCAAAGCTAATGCAGAGGCTGCCATTTCTCATGAACAGGAGACATGTGCACATAAACAGTGACAGACGTGGGACATGGCTTCCGTCCTTGGACTGAGGCTGCCTGTGCCTGAGCTTGGGGGGGACCTCTGAGATGGAAAGAGTCGCAGGCTCTGTGGCTCCGAGCAAGTCCTCCAGGCCTCCACAGAGTGAGGATAACCCACAGCTGGGTGTCGCGGGGGTGAATTAAAGACACCGAGGACTCCACCCTTGCACCTCTCTGGAAGGAGCAGGACCCATATGGGCTAACCCTGTGTCAAGACCCCTGTCCCTGCAAGAGCAAGACCAATGAAACCACCACCGTCTGAGGGTGTCCAGCTGATTTCTGCCTTAGATGGGATGGGTTAAGAAGGCTGACGCGTGTCCCGGCAGCTACACTCAAACGCCCCAGCGGATCCCGCACCAGGCTCCCTCCCACAGAGCTCCTGACTTTGCTTATGGTGTGTGGATTTGGAGACCAGCCAAGAGAGGTCACTGTGTATCGTGGCGCTAAGTCTTGACGGACGGCTCTTCTGCGACACAGGGCGATCCCTGAGTGTGCAGGCCACAGCACAGGTTCTGTAGTTGGGGCAGAGAGGCTATGCAGAGGTTCAGGCAAGAGGTGGCTGGCCCTGGGGTAACAGGCCAGCCCTGGGGCTTCAAGGTCAAGGATGGAGCCAGAATCCATCCCCCAGTCAGGCCAAAGGGATGGAAGGGCACCCCTTGGCCACAGAATGAGGTAAGTCCAGAGGAGACGTGTGGTGACATCTCACCTGGGTATGCTGGTCTCACGAAATCCGCGCAATAATCGTCTTAGTACAAAATAAAATGCAGGCTAAGGTTAAGTGATCTAAGGTGACTGATCTCCAAGAGCAGATTCACAGAGGGATGTGTGATGGCCAAGGAGAGCTCACAGGTCCTTCCTGTGGCACAGGGACCCCCCTGGCTTCTGGCTAGCAGACCCCCATGCTGACCTCTCAGGGACAGGGGCACAGATCCAGCAGGAAGTGCAGCACCACGCCCCCCATGGTGGCCCATCCCTTTGTGGTAACTGGTCATGGGTGACCTCATTCTGCTCAGTGAGTGACAAGAGGAGGGACCTGGAGGCCACTGGGGTAGATTCCCCAGCTGATGAGGAGCAGTGAGAGAATGGCCCTTTTCTGTGCTTCTCTGACCCTTCCTGCCCAGGACACTGTGGTGTAGGGATCTGACACTTGGAGCTGCCGCAGCCTTCCTGTGCCATGAGGGAAGGCCCACAGAACCACGGTAGCCTTGTACTATCTGTCCCTAACTCTCTTTACTGCTGAGACTACTACAGGTCAGGTGCTCAGTGACTTGGGGCCCGAGGCATCCAGAGAGACACGTCTAGGGTGGCCCTGCCTCCTGCCTTCTATCAGAGGGCTCTGCTGTGGGTAGAAAGTGGTCCAGCATATGGACACGGGCACTCTCTGTCGGAAAACACACCTGATTAAAGAATAGGCAAAAGACTCGGTAGCCACTGCTCTAAAGAAGACCAACACGCCATGGAGCCTGTGAAAAGATGCTCAGGTCAGGACTAAGGGAGGCAGATCAGATCCACAGCGAGAGACCTCCATCCCCCAGGAGGATGACCCCAGGAGAGAGGAGAGAGCAGGTGTGGCAGAGATGTGGAGAACGGGAACCCTGGGCCTTGTTGGGAGGGACAAAAAAAACGATGTGCTGCTGTAGAAAATGGCACTGAGCTTCCTCGAAAGATTAAAAGTAACATTTCCACGTGATCCACCAATCCCAACTCTTAGGGCACACTCCACACAGTGGAATGCAGCCACAGAAACAGCTTTCTCTAGAGCCAAGTTCACAGCAGCGTTATAATAAGAAACCAAAATGTGGACGAAGGGTGGATGAATAAACAAAATGACTGGAACAATAAAAGGACATTGTGTGCATATAATGGAATATTATGCAGCCTGAACAAGGAGGGAATTCTGACATATGCTACAAACGGATGGACCTTGAGGCCATGAGGCTAAGTGAGATAAGGCAGTCACAAAGGGACATGTCACTGACTTCCGTTACATGGGGGACCTTGAAGAGTCAGATTCATAGAGACAGAAAGCTGAAGGCAGGCACTGGGCCCTGGGAGGAGGGAGGTGGCAGTTACTGTTTAATGCTTATGGATTTAAGTTTGCACAACAAAGTCAGTGTGCTACTGAACTGCGTGTTTAAAGATGGTTAAGACGGTGACCTCTGTGTTATGTGTACTTTATGATTAAACATTTAAACCCAGTGCTCTCCTGTGGGAAGCCTTCTGACCCCAGGCTCTTTTTCTCTTTTTCTCTGTGGTATCATGCACAGGCAATCACGCCTCAAAAGGATCCTGAGAGGGCAGAAATCCTTGGCTCAAGTCTTTGTTTTCTGTCCCATTAGGATTAGAGGCTGCTCCCGACGTCACTCCTACTCAGGGCATTTCCACTAAGTGAACCAAGAAATCCCCCTTTCATCACTCAGCCAATTTGAGCTGGTGTAACATTTCAACCCAGATCGACCCAACTGATGGTATGCTTGGTCTGAAATACAAGCACACTGAAAATAAGGGAGGGACCCTAGAGACTTCGAGAGAACAAAGCAAAGAAATTCACAGATAAAAAAAGGATGATAATAAGACTGGCATCTGACCTCTTATTTGCAAAATTAGGTGTAAAAGACAATGAGAAAATGACTGCATACTTCTGAAAGAAAATAAGCATTAAATTCTCTCTGGCTAGAGCACCAATTAGGTATAGGAACAGAAAAAATCCACTTTGCAGATCTGAAAGTTTGCCTCTCGGGCTCTCCTGGGTGTGTGGGGCTGGGGGCTGCACCCAGGATCCCATGCGTGCTAGGCAATGCTATACCGTGGAGCGTGGAGCCCCACCCCAGCCCCTCAGACACTCTTTCTGGAGAAGTTCTTTGAGGATGTGTTCCAGCAGAACAAAGAAGGAAAACCAAAAGGTACAATATAAGGCCTCCATCCAAACCAAGAGATGGGCAGCTAGCATGAAAGTCGGAGGGGCGGGAAGGCAACCACCCAGGCAGAACACAACAATGTGGGCTCTAAGAAAACAGAACACTGGGGACATGCGAACAGAACGCACCTCCCTTCTCAACAATAAGGACAATAACAACAATGGCGGCTAATCCAAGCAAAATAATAATAATAATAATAATAATAATAAAACCCCCCTGAGAGTGGCAGGGGCCAAAATGCATTTGAATTAAAATGAGACATAATTTTAAACCTGTGATGGAATGTAAGAAAGTTCATGTGACCCTGATACTGGGGTATTCCTTTATGTGACCCATGGCTATGTGGCCCAGGAGGGAGCATGCACAAGCCATAAGCCACACTTCCCATTCATGGTGCTTGATATTTGGAGCCAATCTTGCAAAAAGACATTCATTGTGAATAAGGAAGACAAAGGCACAGGCAATATAAGGACAGCTACTGAGCAGAAGTGGGTGGAAGGAGAATGTTGGGAAGACGGGAAAAAACACTAATATGTTCCTCTTAACTCCAGGAGGGTCTAGATACTGATTAAAGTTGATGAACAAGAAACAGAATTGATTGTGAATAACAAATATGGGGAAATAATGCCTTAAAAGAGGACTTCATTTCTCTAATTGCTAGAGATGTCAGACACATTTTCATGTTTGTTGATTGACTATATTTTTTCTTCTGTGAAGTGTCTGTTCAATTCCTTAGCCCATTTATTGATAGGGTTATTTGGGCTTTTTTTTTTGGCGGGGGGGGGGTATTAAGTTTCTTGAGTTTTTTATACATCCTAGAGATTAATGCTTTATTGGAGGTGTGTGGGGTAAAGAATTTCTCCCAATCTGTAGGCTCTCTCCTCACGTATTAATTGTTGCCTTTGCTGAGAAACTTTTTAATTTGAATCTATCCCATTTATTAATTTTTGATTTTACTTCTTTTGCTTTAGGAGTCTTGTTAAGGAAGTCAGATCCTAGGCCAACATGATGAAGGTTTGGATGGAGTTGGAGAATACCGTGCTAAGCAAAATAAGCCAATCCCACAAAACCAAAGGCCAAATGTTTTCTCCAATATGCGGATGCTAATTCACAATAAGGTGGGGGGGCACTAGGGAAGATTAGTGCCACTTTAGATTAGGTAGGGGGAAGTGAGGGGAGAGACAGGGAAGGGATATGGGGATAGAAAAGTTAGTAGAATGAAACAGACATCATTACTGTATGTCTATATGTGACTGCATGACCCATGTGATTCTGCAACATGTACACTCAGAAAAATGAGAAATTATATTCCATCTGTGTATGATACTTTCAAAGTGCATAAATACTTCTACTGTCATGTATATAACTAATTAAAACAAATTAAAAAAAGAGAGAGGACTTCAAATCTGTTTTTTCATAAAATGAAATGAGAAGGCAGGCAGTTCAGGGCTGTAGCAGCAGCTACGATCTTATCAGTAGCCTGGGATCCCTCTAGATTTTTTTTTTTTCCCTAGCATTCTTAGAACGTGCCTCCCATTTACCTTCAAGATTGCCTCACTGTCACAAGATAACCGTCGAGGCTAGAGCCATCATATCTGTGTTCCAGGAGGGAAGAGGAAGAGTGGAGGAGGGCAGAAGAAGCCAACTGCCGAGTCAGCTCTCTCTGTAGTCTTGGTGCAGCCCCACCCAACAACCTCTGCTCACACCTCACCACCAGCCAGAATGCTGTGGCAAGGAAAACCATCACAAGTAAAACTGAGAAGTGTAGTTCTTAGAGGATACATTGATTTTTTAAAAAAATAAATTGGGTTTGGCCAGATGTGGCGGCACATGCCTGTAATCCCAATTATGAAGGGAGGAAGGAGCTCAGTGGCATCCCTGGGTTCAGTTCTCAGCACCAAAAAAAAAAAAAAAAAAAAAAAAAAATTGGAAGGAGGAGGAAAGGAAGGGTGCAGAGAGTACAAGAAGTGAGTCAAATCTTCACTTTTCACAATGAGACTCAGTGGCATAAAATTCAGAGCTGTGCATTTAACCCTTCAAATAATTAAAACGTCCAAGTCCTGCCTTTGGGATGGAGGCAGGGGAAGGGGGGGGGTGCAGAGCTGTCATTTTTCATGAAAAGCCCTTCTGTGTTAATTGGTTTTAAAAAAAACATGTGTACATATTGCCTTGATTAAAAAGTCAGCAATAGTCTATTGTGTTGGGAAGCCAAGTGTCACTGCATTCCTGTACCCTTGGCAACCTGCTTCTGGGGAGACATTTGGGTGTGTATTTTCAGTTCTGGTCACTGGCTTAGAAAGTGACATAATTGGCCATATTTGGGCTTGCTTTATTCACTTCCTGCAGTTGATTTGTTTTGCTTTAAATTCGAGCCCTTCTCAATCCAGGTGCCTTAGGGGAAGGCAGACTGGGGACCACACATGGCCCTGCCCAGGTGCAGCAGGCGCAGCTGGGTGCTGCTCTGTCTGTGGTGAGGCCGGGGACACCTCCCTCCCTGGGCTCCCTGGGCCCTGGTGGCTGGTGACCCTCTGTTCAGGGAAGTGTGCTATCCCCTGCTTCTCTGCACTCTGGATCCCTGTCCTCATGTCTCTATAATATATTAACAGGCAGAGACCAAAGGGAGTTCTGCTGAAATCGGCAGGAGTTTGGGCCATTTTGGACTAAATCCTAGAAGCCCATGATAATGCTGAGCACTGCAGTTTAATTTATGAGCGTGCAGGTCTGCTGTAAAATTGGGGGATGGAAGTAGAAGACATTAGCATTTGCAAGAAAAGGGCAAGGCCAAGTCCAAGGCCCTTCTGGGGGAGGACTGGAGAGTAGGAGGGAGCAGCTGTCCTCTTCTCATTGAACCTGCGCACACTGACCCATCCTTGTATTCCAACATGGCTAACTGCCTGAGAGGCACACGCTTCCTGGGCCTTTTGCCCTTAATGTCGCCCACCACCCATCACTGTTTTTTAACAAGAGCCAAACTCCTGTGTGCCCATCTGGGCAGACTTCAGAAGGAATGTCATGGTTTGGGCGTTGTTTTGATCTACACAGGGGAAGGTGGGATGAACCACTTCTCAACCTCCTTCGAGGTAGGACATGCAGACTATCCTACTGCCACACATTTCTAAATTAAAAAGAGGAGATGGGCACATTTCACCTGAACTTGCTGTAGCTATGTGTGCAAGTTCATGCCATGCAGTTTCTGGGTTAAAGAGCTTGCCAACCGGAGACTTTCTGTCTGACCTTGGCTCTGCCAATTCACCAAATTGAAGCCAATTTGCAATGCACAGAGCAAAATAATTTGGATTTCCTTGTAAATGAAAATACATTCTTCCAAAGAGTTCAAGGGAAATATCACAGGTGCCCCCAAAGCAAGTTAAAATGCTGGGGAAAATAGGTTAAAAAATCCTATCATAGTAGATTTAATAATGTCCCCCAAAGATACCAGGTTCCAACCCCCAGAAAATGTAATTATTATTTTATTTGGAAAAAAGGTCTTACAGATGAGAACAAGGTAGAGGTCTTGAGATGAGGGTGCTGCCTGTAATCACATGCATCCTTAAAAGCGGGAGATACAGCAAGACAGGATACACACACAGAAAGCCACGTGCAGAGGGAGGACGGAGAAAATTGGATATGCTGGCCTTGAGGACTGTGGTGGATGTGGCCACAAGCCAAGGAGTGCCAGCAGCCACCAGAGGCTGGGCCAGGCCAGGAACAGATTTCCCCTAGAACTTGGTTTCCAGATACCGAGTTCAAACTGTGAAAAAAATGGATTTTTGTTGTTTTAAACTGCCAAGTGTGTGACAGTTTTTTAAAGCGGCCATAGGAAACTGATGTACCCATAGGGGTAAATGAGGAAGGGTTTCAGTTTATACAAAAGCTGTCCCTAACACTCCACGGTTCCTGGATGGTACTGGGTAGAATTCAATGTCCTGCCTCCAGTAGGCATGAAAGAGGGTGGTTGTCACACAGGTGGGAGCCGGACCACTGCCCACTCCCAGCCCTGGGCAAGGTGCCTGCCCAGGGCAGAGGCTGAGGGCCTGGAAAACAAAGCCAGTGTAATTCCTAAAGCCAACATCTGAACAGGTAAAGCATGAAAGGGGGCAGAGGAGGCGAGAGATTTGAGAAATTTTCTGTAAATTAACCATAGCGCTGCTATGTCTGTGTAGGGGTGTGTGTGTGTGTGTGTGTGTGTGTGCGCGTGCGCGTAGCACATCTTCAAATAAATGCAGTGTAATTATTAATAAACACAGCCAGATGTCTGCAAGCATATGTTAGCAGGTGATTCTCTGCAGGTTTATCTGGAATAATGAAAAATTAGGAACCTGAAAGTCTACTAAAATAATAATGGTTAAATTCCATGTAGTACTAGGCAACTGTTTAAAAGAGTGACATTATTTCTACATGTACTGATGCGGGAAGCTATTACTGAGTAAATATAGGGTGAAGAAATACAAATTGCATAGAGTATTATATTACTTAAGCCAAGCAATCTATATTACTGTTACACATGGTGTATATTTTCCTATATACTTATGAATTTGTTGGAGGTGTGCACATTTGACAGTAAGCTTTCAACTTCTAGGGGAAGGAGGAGGGTTGTGGGGATGGCAGCAGGAGTGGCCAGACTTGGGCTTTATTAGTACTATTTTATGCTGACCTGATTTTTCCCCTAAGCTCATATAGGAGTTCCTCCTTATCCACAGTTCTGCTTTTTTGTTTCAATTTCCCACAGTCAATCTTATCTGAAAATATTAAATGGAAAATTCCAGAAATAAACAATTCATAAGTTTTAAATCTCAAGCTATTCTGAGTAGTGTGATGGAATCTTGTGCTATTCCACTCTATCTCAACCAGGACATGACTCATCCCTTTGTCCAGCACAGTATCCGTGCTGTATATGCTACCTGCCCATTCATCACTGAGCAGCCATCTATCTCAGTTATCTGGTTGACTGCAGTAGTATTACAATGCTTGTGCTCAGGTAACCCTTATTTAACTTAATAATGACTCCAGAGTGCAAAAGTAACGATGCTGGCATTTTGGGTATGCAAAAGAGAATCTCTAAAGTGCCACCTTCAAATGAAAAGGGGAAAGTTCTCAACTCAATACGAAAATAAAATCCAATACTGAGGTCACCAAGATCTATAGTAAGAATGAATCTTCTCCATGAAGTCATGAAGAAGGGAAAATGAAATTTGTGCTAGTTTTGCTGTTGCCCCTCAAACTGCAGAAGCTAGGGCCACAGAGTGTGACCGAGTGCTTGGTTAGGTGGAAAAGGCATTCAGTGACAGGGTTTGGCACTCTCTGAGGTTTCAAGCATCCATCCACTGGGGAGTCTCAGAACGCATCACCATCAGATAAGGGGTAGGGGGGAACCTCTGGTGCTGTTTCTAGGCTTGAGAAAAAAAAGGCAGAAAGGCAATAAAATGTGTTCTGAGAGCCTTGCCCAGCAGTGTCAGGAGAACAGTGGCACTCCTCGGGGACTGTGCCCTGTGAAGGGCTGTGCGGCCAACAGTCTTGACCCTGCTGTGGCATCTTGAGGTCTCCTGCAGCCCCGCTAGTGCCCAGCGGCAGGAGGCAGAAAGCCTGGCATTTACACAGAGTTCCCTGGCACTGCTGCTACCATGTTCTCATTTAAAGGTATTAAAAAAGACACAGTCAGTGGCCAAAGTCTCCAGCAGGTCTATCTCTGGTCTCTTCCAAGGCAGGGGGACAAAGTCACAGTTCACTCCCAGCAGTGTCACACCGAAGCCAAGGAGCTTTGCACTGTTCCTCCTGAGAAGTCCCACAATTCTACATGGCACTGTTTCTAGAGGTGGTGTCACCCCCCCTCCCCATCCCAAGGGTGACAGTTTTCTCACTAGCGAGCACACCGTTCCTGCAGGGCTCAGCATTGTGAGTTGCTGGCCTGGAAAGGAGGCATTGCTTCTTTGAAAAGGACTCTCCTACCCCCTCCTAAGGGCACAGCGGAAGTCTCTGGTGCTCCCCCACAGGCACGGGAAGCCTGCCTGCCTGCCTGCCTGCCCAGGGGAAGGCCTGTGTGGATCACTACCCAAGCAGGCTGCCCGACAGCTCGCCCAGAGGGAGTGGATACAGCCAGGGAAATACACAGGCACCACAGCAGCAGCTCAGGGGCTCTGACAAGACGCTTGGGTGTGTCTCAAGACCCCTACGCAGAGATCCAATTTCTAGACAAGAAACTATCAGCCCAACTCCCTTTTGGATACATACAGGCAGGGGCAGGGGTCACTTCTATCTCAAACACATGCTATAGGAGCAAAGTGCTTTGAGAGAGTCAAGTCCTTCTAAAAACTGCTTCCATGATGCTTCTTGGACAAATTTCTGCTTTCTGCTGAAAGGAACCAATCCCCTTTCTTCCCCATAACACAAAGTGTTTACTCTTCAAGGTGTGTTCCTTCAAGATTTGCTTCGAATCTGAAAAAGTCATGACACTGTATGATGGCTTTCTGCTAATTTCAGGAAGGCCTCTCCTCTTCTGTATTCAGAAGAAATTGCCACAAGAACACACATTCTTGGGAGGAAGACTCTTTTTTTAAGTAGCAGGAATGCTCTTTCTAGAAGGCTTGTGCTTAATTGAAATATTTAACCCGTTTATTTGGTGCTTTCGCATAATATAACATCAGATCCAAAAATACCACTTTACAGTTAAGAAAACTGAGGACCAGAGAGATGACATTGTTTAACCGAGGTAACGAAGTAAGTTAACGAAGCTAGAATTGGAGCCCCGGGCTCCAACCCCTTGCCAGGGCTGGGATTTCTACCACACTGTGACGTTTAGGCTTAATCTAAAGTTCACATGGCATGCACCATTGCATGTAGCCCTGTACCAGGGCCAGTTGACACTAAGGGACAGCATAGCAGATGCATATGATCCTTTCTATGAAGAGAATAAATTCAGGGAATTCTAAGGCTAAAAAGGACCTGGAGGGATTCTGTACTCCATCTCCCCTCCTTGAGGCAGAAGCCAGACATCTCTCTGAGGGAGAAGGATCTATCTTATTTCTGAAACCTTTCAGGGACAATTTCACAGCTTCACTTACAAAAGGGACTATCTGATTTCCCTTCAACAGGAGGATCCAAGAAACAACCAGAGAAAACTGACATGTAGTTTTTCAAATAAAAATAAGTAAATATAAGCCTCCTCACTGTGATACCTCCAAAGTGATCATGTGAAGTAAGTTTCTGGTTTCATCCAAGATGAACCTTTCAAACTGTAAAAGAAAAACATTCTTGGAAACGGAAAAGAGCTTGGAGTCCGCCCGGAACCTCAGCTGTGGGTTTGCAGAAGGGGTAAGAACGTGAGCCACTCGAGCCTGGTCATATGAAAACCTGGACAGCAAGTCTGGCAGACAGACACCTGTCGAGCCAAAAGCACCTGGGCACAAAAACAAAGGGGCAGGAGACTGGGCAAGGGCACCTGCCCGATGGTTTTCACTCTAAGTTTTGTAGGAAGCCCCCATTTTTTTACAGAGTGGTTCTGCATTAGGCCTCAGTTCCAGAAAGTGCATTTCCAAGTAATCTGAAGGGAAAAAATAAGATAAAAACAAAATAGATTAAAAACCCCTCCAGTGATTCCACATATATTCATGCTCAATAATTCCAAAGCCAGAGGTTATCCTGAGAGGAGGAAGTTGGCCTAACATGCGTGATATTAAGGGAGCGGAAGCTAATAATGTGTGGCCGTTTATCTGCAGACGATGCGGCTGACCCACCGCCAGTGGCTTTGAACAGCTTTTCCATCAGAAGTGCTGAGATTCCAGGCTCCTGAGAACCCGGGATGTAGCTCCAAGGCAGCTGTGGGATTAAGGTGGCCCTCATTTGGGGTGCAGCCTAGGCTGCCTGTGATGGAGAGCAGAGTAAACCCCCAGGGTAGCCAAGCTCTGGGCAAGGACTTCAAATAGCTCTTTCTGCTGGTGCAAAGCAAGGCTTCTCTGGATGCCCCCGGCTCTCTCCCTCAGGTAGAGGGAGACTACACGCCTCTGTCCTCACCAAACAGAACACCTAGACCCTCTCCTTGCTGTGGGCAACCCTCACTTGCTATCCAGTTCAAGTCTGAAAGGGTCTCACCAAGAGCCCTGAAAGATCAGGCTGGGGTTGATTCTGGGAGCAAGGCTCCTGCCCTGGGGTCCACCCCATGCCAGCCAGTGCCCAAGCCCAGAATGGGGTCCCAGGAGACTTAGCATATCCTAGAGGAGCCATGCCAGTCAAAAGCCAAAATCCATGAGGTGTGAGCCTCGGGGCACCCATACCCTGTAGGGAATTGTGAACCTAAAAAGCTTTGGTGGACCATCTGAGAAAAGCTGGAGAGTGAGTCTCTGAGCTGGATCATGTCATTATTACCCATTTAAGGGGACCATTGCTATTTGTTTTATACCCATTATTTCAATTCGATGCTGTGACTCTACCCCTGTAGAAACAAAAACTTGGTCACAGAGAAGTGAACCCATGTGTTCAAGGTTGCACATCAAGGACTCACCGGACCCCGTGAGGAGGGTCCTTGGCTGCTGCTGCCTCCCAGGATCTGGGTGTGAACTGGAAGCCTGTAAGTGGCAACAGCACTTCTCAGTTATGTCTGGACCCCAGAGGCCCTAGTGGGGGACTTGACTGTTCCAACTCCCAGGTTCCCAACTGCACAACGTTTAGGTAGAATAGCAAAACTCTCCAATGCAAATTAAATCCACTTTAATTTTCAAAGCAAAAATGAAGAGAGCCTTGCAGTCTGTCTCCCTAGGAGACAGCACCGAGAGCCAATAAGCCACCATCCCTTCCCTCCCCGGAGAGCGACTAGGAGTCACCACAGAACCGAAAGCAGGTGGCTTTTTATGGTAACTCTAGAAGTTCAAAGTCAAATCCACTAAAGAAACATGGGAGCTTGATACACTTAACCAGAGACTTGCATTTACTTAAAAGAGGATTTAAAAAAGACTTAAAAGCACAAAATGAGTTTCATGAAAAGTCTCTTACTCCCACCTTATTGAAACAATGGGGTGCAAATGTTACAGGACAGAAATGGGGGGGGTCAAGGAATCACTGCTTTGTAAATGATCTTACTGGTATTATTTTGACATTTTCTGTTCCTTCTATGTTTTATAAAAATCTTGTTTGGATTAAATGACTCCTAAGGGGTCATACTGCAAATAAAATAGGACTAGGATGTGTGTTTTTTGTTTTTAAATTTCAAGTGTAAAAAAAAAACTCACGTGACTCAATGTATCACGAAATAATAAAAACGGTGGTTTGTTAAAGACCTCATAATTTTAAAAAAAACGGTTAAATTAAAAATAATACAAGTCAAAAGTTGTTAAATGCTTAAGTTAGGGGAAGCCATTATTTTCCAACAGATCCTGTGTCTTGTGGGTCTTTCGTGACCATTTTCCTGAGTCAGAGTCTTGACAGCGAGCAGACAACCTGTGTTCTGGGACCCTCCCATGTCCACAGCCTCCCTTTGGCGTAGCCTCTCCTCAGCTCACTTCTGAAGGCGAATCTCTGGCCTCTCTGCCTGGGCCCTAGCACACAGGGCACCCCTCAGTTGCTACCTCCTGAAACCCAAGCTGCCACCATGCACCGTCTCTGTGACATAGCCCCACACCCACGTTATCAACCTTGCTGAGGGAACCTTGTGGGGAACACCCCTGAAGTCGATTCTTCCTCCTGCGTCTGAGACCGACCCACCCCTTCTTAATGTTCCTGGTCTTCAGCCTGGCACACAGAAGGTGCTTGATAAATACTTGCTCAGTAAAGGGGACAAGTACCTTGGACCCCTTTTCCTTGGACATATGTGGCCTGGACCGCTGGCCTCCTTCCTTGCTGGAGCTCTCCTCTCCCCCTGGATGCCCCGCCCCCTCAGTGCCTCTGCACTGTCTCCTCCAGGTCCCTGGGAGTGACCAGTACCATCACCCAGCAAGTTGCTCGGGAGGTTGCTTTTCCTCCCAGCCCCTCCTGCTGCTCCATTTACCCATCACCAAGTCCTCTGCATTCCCCTCCTAGACCTCTCTCCACCTCCCTCTGTCCACTCCCTCTAACATTGGGCCAGGCCCTGCCCTGCACCTCACACTGGGGCTGCTGTGTGGCCGCTCCACTTTCTCTGTGCAGCTCTTCAGCTGGCTCAAGGTGAGCCTCTGCTGGCCTCTAAGCCTCAGGGGTTGGCCCCTCCACACCCCCCACTCTGCAGTGACTGTCCCCAAGGGCAGCACAGGCTCACCCTCACCAGGGCTGGAATGTGGACTGCAGGGTCACAGAGAAGCAAACGGTGAAGTGGAGAGTCGTGAAGGCCCTGTACGTGAACTTTGGTTCCAACTTAATATCTCAGGGAGGGGGAGCAGGACGTGGAGCTCTCACGAAGCCCATCCCTGAGGGAGGGCCCCCCACTTCAGCTTCGTCTAGAGAGGAAGTCCCTGAAGAAACCCGAGAAGCAGCGCAAGGGCAGAATCACCTCGCTTTCTGTCCCCTGCCCCCCCTCTCCACAAATCTGTGACAGTCTAGTTCTCCACCCATGCCTGGCAGGAGGACCAGGGAGGGGACAGCTCCCACCTCAAATCCTTCCAGAACATTCCATTCAGTTCTCAAAAACTGCTCTTTCACCCTCACAGTTCACCCATTTCTGCAATATTTAATCAAGTTATGCTACTCTGTTAACAAACAGAGCTGGCATTGACGCACAAGAAGCCCAACGATGGCTGCCACGTGTGGTCCACGTGGGACAGGGGCAGGCAGGTGGGGCAGGGCACTCAGCTCCTTGCCTCCAGCCTCTGTGCCTAGCAAGGGCTGGGCTTAGGCCAAGCTCGTGGAATGGACTCGTGCCTCCCGCAGCCCAGCCCTGGCCCCACCTGAAGTCCCGGAGCCGAGCTGCCCCATGCCCTCCACCTGCTACCTGTGCTCCTGACACACACCGTCAGCCACACGTCTCAGCCCAGACCAACTGACAGCACCTTGGCGCAACTGCTGGTCCCTCCTTGTCACTCCACAGATCCACACGCTAGAGACCATCTCCGTGGCCTGGGCAGGGGCATGTGGTTCTGGTGCTGCCCTGACTCCTCTCATATCCCTGGGTCTCCAGGAGCTGATAGGTCACACAGCAGAGTCTTGGGTTGGGACAGCTCTGAGACCAGGATTTCTCTGGAATAGTGCCACTCGCTGCCGAGGTGGGTGACAACCTTCACACAGGAGTCACTCTTGAGTCCCTCTTGCTTCCCCAGGACTAGGAGCATGACAGGGACCCCAATGAAGAGCTAAGCATTTGGCAACTAACCTGCAGGTGAAAACCAAGTCAATTCCAACCAGGGACTGACTGAAACCTGCCCTGATCCATGACCCAGGAACTGGCTCTGCCAATATAACAAAGGTGGTGAAGGAGAGCCCACCATCGCTCTGGGTGCCCCCTCACAGGCAGAGCCTGAGCTCCATGGGCCGCCCGGGGGATCCGGCTCCATGCAGGGCCACAGAGCAGGGGTGTAGGTGGGATAGGCCTGCTTCCTGGGCTCACAAGCTCCCTCTCCTGCCCTTCAGTGCTTCTAATAATACCACAAGAATAAGATACAATGCAGCAAAAACACTGTTGTCCTGATGATACTATAGTTGCAAAGAAAATATAAGACAGGCAAAACCACTAGGTTTCTTAGGCCAACCCTGCTTTTGACTTGAAGACTGCAGGCCTACCTCGCCATCCGCCCTTATAGTTTAGATATAGACAATCCTATATCTCAGCAGGCAGTGTAGAGCCTTATAGGATTTATTTTATCAATGACGATGTCATAACTGTGCTTTTTCAAAGCCAAACTTTAAAGTCCCTTCAAGTCCTTGGCTTCCATTAATAATCCCTTCACTCCACAGACATTAAATAGCATCTCCCGGGAGCTAGGCAGTGGGTCAGGAACCAGAGAGACCAGAAGGTAAGCCACATACATTCCTGCCATGCTGGTGGGGACAGGAGGGCACCCTGATGGTCACAGCCCAGGGTGGTCAGCTGGTATGAACAGAAACAGGAGGAGAATGGGTGCACTGAGGAGGTTGAAGGAGGGGCTCTCAGGAGGAAGTAACAAGGGTTCTGAGTTTTGAAAAGTGAATAGGAATCAAACAGGAGATAGGCTGGAAAAAGAACACCATTTGCTGGGAATGTGAGAAGCCGTCGGGGCATACTAGAGTTGCAGGAAGGGTGAGGGACGTGGGCCAGGTTGGCTAGAGCCCTGTGCTCTAGGTGGACAAGGTCGAACTGGACCCTGATGGAGGGGGCTGGTGAGCCCCTGCATGGCTGACGCAGGGGAACAATCAATCCACAAGTGATTACCTGAGGGTCCCTGAACAGCTGAGCTGCTCTTGGGATGGCTGCCTTTATTCACTGCTCCTGAGGCAACTGCAACTTAAAAGCCTCATTAGCAGGCAGCTCTCCCACCAACAGCTCAGCCGCCTTCCCTTCCGTAATGCCCTCTCTTTGAGGCCACAGCTACTTTCAATTGCAATCTAATTTCAAGAAGTGATAAACATATGCTCATGTTTCCATTTACAAGTTTTTGATTATCAGCCCGGCATTGTAGCTGCAAATTACCCATTTTCTATTATAATTATTTTTACTTCTCTAAATGAAGGTGGAGAAGAAGCACTTTTAAATTACTAAAGTGCCTGAGCCACAGAAGGAGGGAAGAAGCCAGCATCACTGCATCTTTAGCCTCCGGCAATAAAATAGCAAGAGTTTGCAAACGGCGATGCGAGTTTGGGCTGTGCTCACCATGATCCATTTACCTAAAACCTGGCCCAGGTGACAGCAAGACAGGGAAGAACTCAGATGTGGACACAATTGCTGCTTCTAAGGGCTCTCTAAAAGAAGTTCCTTGAAAACTGCTTTAGGTGACAGGCAGGTACCCAGCACTTCTAGGCACCAGCTCTTGCCTTTTCTATTTCTAGGGGGAACTCTGAAAGGTGTGATTGACATCCCTCAGATGCGCTGCAGTGCCAGGTCACACTGGGATTGGAGTTCAGCCACGCTCACTGCCATTGAGGCCTCTCCGGAGGAAGACAGGGCAGGACCAGGGATGGTGGGCGCTGCCTGGGGATCGTGGAGGGGAAGACAGACCTCCTTAATAGATGGGAGACAATGAATTCAGGTCACTGATTGAAGGGAAACGGATTCTACCAAGCAGAGTGGCAGACATATTGGCAGCTTAATGTCCCATTTAATTGGCATATAACGTGAAGTGACAGAGTAGCATGCAAATGAGGACGTGACTGTGGCTTTGAAGGTGCTACTGGCAGCTTTTGTTTTGAAAGTGCCGTTTGGACAAACTGAACAGTGTTATTTCTGGGATGATTGGTTAGTCAAGAAATTGGGCCATTGTGCTGACCTCCAGGTCCCTGACATCTTCCATGTATGACTGTGAGTGGTCCTGGGGACGTGGAAGACATAGTCCCTGCTCTTAAGGAACTCATTTTAGTGGGGGGGGGGAGAGTAAGATATGGAAAAAGCAAGTTGCTACTTAAATGTTCAAAACACCATCTGTGGAAAAACAAAAAAATTGTAAAACTGTAGTTGCAGGAATTCCAAATATTATCTTTTTCACATTCTGAATCCTCATGAGTGACAATGATACACCAAAATCATAATAAATTGATAATAAAAGTAACAATTACAATAGATAAATGTAAGTGTACTGGGTACTTTTTAGGCCTACTAACTCCTATTTTGGCAGTATCTGTGCCTATACCTACGCAGTCTTGGTGTTATCTTTAATTTGTGCACACGCTGTGCAGAGTTAGGACCATCTTATTTCTGAGAAGACTGAAGGTGGAGGCCAGGTCCAAGGGCGCAGAGCTAGGAAACACAGGGCAGGTAGGGGCTCCTGTGGGTCATGAGGAATGTGCCGTCTCACTTTCCACCTGAAGAGTCAGAGACAACAGGAGCCCAGGGGATCCAGACTGTTCCCAACTGAGCCCCAAGCTCTTTGGTATTCAAGATGGACTCCTTCGGGTTTTGGAGGAGACAACAGACATCATCAGCATATTAACCACCCTTTAGACAGCAGCCATAGGCTCTGTCCTTGATAGTACATGGTTCTTCTCGAGATCCTCACAGTAAGGAAGGGGACAGCAAGTTAGCTCTGACAGCACAGAGATCCCAGGGCATTCCACCTCCAATGGCAGGTCAAGGGGCCTCCCAGGAGCCAGCAGAGGTGTGACCCAGGTGGGGGAGTGTGCAGTGGCCATGTTGGGTGTCATAAGGTGTCCCACAGGATTATGTGCTGTAAGGGGTGTTGCTGGAGTCTGCCAGCGAGGGGTGTGAAGGGTGGTGTGGGTGTTGCATGAGGAGGCAGGTGTGCTGCGAGGGCAGACGATGCAGAGGCCACACTGCACCATGTGTAAATCATGCCATGCAGTGTATACTAGGGTGTGCTCTATAAGTGTCATGAGGTGAGTGGACAGGTTGTGGGGCTGTGCTGAAGGCAGGGAAGACCCTGAGGTCCAGAGTGGTGCCTCTGGTCAATGGTATGGGGTCCCCTGGAGAACCCCCAACCAGACCTGAGAAGGCTCTTCTTGCTCACTGAATCTGCCCAACCCTGGGGACAGTAAGCTCACATCCCAGTGATCCCAGCCTCAGCATCCCCTGGGTTTAGGATGGCCAGTGAGGCATCAGGGTGGCACGTTTTGGGGTCTTGTGGTTGGAAGGACTTGGGAGGTGCCCCTCTCTGTGGCAAAGCCCTGGGGGCGCTGGCAGCTCACATCTAACACAGTCTCCCCAGGGCCCACTGCCCAAGTGAGCTGCCAGGAGCCAGCACAGGGGAGGGAAGGGAATGCCCTCGGCACCCCACCCCCCCCCACGGGCCTAGCGCTGGGGCACCCAGACTCCCCGTCTTCTCTCCGGGCACAGCGCCCCTTAATAAGCACCCTGCCCTCCACTCTTGGCTCATCCCTCCCATCCCACGTTGGTGAGGAGCCATCACAGCAAGACCCACTGGGCAGCTCCTTCTAGAGCTCAGGCAGCAGGAGAAGTTCTCATTTTGAACATCGGTATCAACACCCCCACCTGTATTATTGAAGATCTCCAGCATACAGCAAAAGGGAAAGAACTTTAACGTGAACACCTGGATGTCCATCCCCTAAATCTACAATTAATACTTTACGAGGTTTATTTGATCGGACATCTACCCTTCTATTCAATCACCAATCTAGATTTTCTTGACGCCTTTCAAAGACCAAGACAGCAGAGCACTCAGCCCCGCCCACCTCAGCAGGTGCATGCTGACCAGAGGTCAGCTTCGCTTTCTGTAAGGATTTGCTTAGCTTTCTTCCTGTCCCCCCACCCCACCTCTGAACCCACAATGCACTGTGCCACTCTCAAGCCCACCATTCAATGAAATTTCTTTTTGTAACTTTTTATTTTATTTATTTATTTTTATGTGGTGCTGAGGATCGAACCCAGGGCCTTGCATGTGTGAGGCGAGTGCTCTACCGCTGAGCCATAACCCCAGCCCCATTCGATGAATTTTGACAAATGCAGGTGTCCATGTCACTCCAACCCCAGCAACATCTGGAACATCGCCTTCACTGCTGAGCCCATCCCCCTTCCTGAAGCAACCACTATTTTAAGTCTTTCCATTGCAGGCTGGTCCTGCCTGTTTTAGGTATAAATGGAATCACACATCACCATCGCCTGCATCAGGCTTCAGTCAGCATGGTCCATATTGTTTCAGCATTCATCCATATTGTTGTGTGAATCAACAGTGGTTTCTTTTCTGGGGGGTTTTCCATTATTTGGCGACACCACAGTTTATTCTCCTACTGACCAGTGACTTTATTTTGAAAGTACAGGTTGTCCTAATCAGGGCTATTGTGTAACACAAATTGCTCTTGCTTGCATTTAGACCAGTTTTTCTTATTAGCAGATTAGGTGTGCTCGGAGCTAGCACTACTCTCCTTAGTCCAGGAGAGTGTATAAAAAACCAAAATAAGTGTATTTCATCACCTTTGCAATAGAAAAAGGATCAAGAAACACAATTTCAAGTGAGGCCTGGTGGCACACACCAGCTACTCAGGAGGCCAAAGCAGGAGGACTGCAAATTCAAAGCCAGTCTGAGCAGCTTAGCATGACCCTAACTCAAAATAAAAATTTTAGAAAGAGCTGGGAATGCAGCTCAGTGGTATGGTGCTTGCCTAGAATGTGCGAGGCCCTGGGTTCCATCCCCAGGATTTCAACAAAATCAAGACAATAAAAGCACAGTCCCAGAGTGGAGACTCCCCGAGTGTGATGGTTCCAGGTGAGAACTTAAAAAGTGTCAACAGGTAATACATTTGTGTTTATACTTATGTCCCATTCCTGGCCTGTTAAAATAGTTTTCCTACATGAATATGTGATTTGCTTTTCCAATAAATCTATTTACATGATAAACCCTTGATTTAAAGAAAAATATTAAACAAATAAACAGAGGGGTACAGCCAAGGGAGAATCATGAGGCGGCCTTGGGCAGATTCCTGGAGGTGGGAACATTACCTGGAGCAGTGGTGTCAGTCCTGGCTGGGCATTAGCATGACCTGGGGAGCTCTGGCTCTCCTCTGCTGGGTCCCACACCCAGAGCCTTTCATGGATTTGGTCAAGGCACGTCCAGACATTAGTAGCTTTGAAAAGCTCCCTAGGTGATTCTAATGTGCAGTCTGGGGTGAAAAACCTGTTTTAGAAAGTAGCAGTTTTCAAAGACAAGCAGTATCAGCAACCCCAAGGCACTTGGTAGAAATGGAAATTCCTAGGTCCCGCTCCAGACCTCCTGGATGGGAAATCAGGATGGGGGGCCAGCAATAAGGCATAATAAGCCTTGGGGTGGTTCTGATGCTCTGCACATGGACTCGGTGTTCTAGGGGGTTAGTGGAACAAGCCCCCACCCCTACTTCTCCCTAGCTCCCAGGAAGTCTCGACCATCACCCAAGGTCACTGCCACCCAGGGAAACCCCTCTCCTCCCTGGGGCACAGAGGGTCGGTGGGAGTGTCAGCTGGTGAGAAGCTGCTGGCCAATTACCAAAGGGATGACATCCTGGGGCCCACTGTGTCTTAACCTCAATTAATCCGCATGCCAGTTAATCAGCCCTCAGAAAATCGAGTGTTGACTATAATCTTATTTTCGCCATGATTTTTGATTATCAGTGACCTCCTTCCACTCCATTACCCTTGTTAATTGAGAATTGACTATGCAGTTAAAATGAATGTTTCCTGCACTAACAGAGCTGTACCAGCTTCATCTTAAAGTCCCTTTCAGCTCAAAAAGTCTGATGCATCTGCAGATATATTGATCTGATTCAATTCATTTCCCCGAGAATTTATGAAATTACCACTAAGAGGTCATTGGTCATTACTTCCAAAGGCTCACAGGAAAGGAATGGTTTTGTTTGGAGGATAACACTGTATTTAGAGAGTATCTTAATCCTGTATTTGGCAAAACCTGGCTTCTTGATGAGCAGTGATGTCTCTATTAAAAGATGCTCAGCACAGGCCGTGGGATTTGGCGACATCCTTGGCAATACTGTTGTTACCCTAGAGTTAGAGGAGACAGGGGAGAACAATAGTCCCAGGCTCTTCTTCACCTGCTGGCTATTTTGATAAGGGAGAGTACAAAGGAAGAGGGGGCTAACAGGAGATCGGGAACCTGATTATCTGCTCCGATGCTATGTTTGAAAAATGAACTTTCATGTAAAACCGTAGCGATTACAGAATTGGCCAAAAATAAAATATATAAATAAATAAGCCATGCTGGGGGATCTGCAGTGACAAATGTAATACCCATTAAGTAGTACACACCACGAGGAGATGTGTATCAAAATAACACGGTCCTTTTCCTGAATCGCAATAAAGCAAAGGAATTTTGCCCTTGGGGAGGGAAACTCACCCCCCATTTGTGGAAGGACAGTCACATGCGAAGAAAGCTTTCCATGACCAGGCAACAGGGGACATGGGCCAGCTGCTCCTTATTTACTGGATTCAGGGCTGGCCCTAGGTGGCTGGCAGATCCCCTGTGCACCCGGAATCAGGTCTGCATCAGGTCTGGCCTTCTGATGTCCCTCCAGACCTACCCACTGTTCCCAGCCTCCATCCTCCTGGACCTCTCCACTCTGCTCAAGTGACTTCTTAGGGGTTTTCTCCTGGAACCTAAGGCTGCGTCACAGGCATTCTGAGGCTCAGTGAATGCCTTAAAAAATAACAACTTCTTACTACGAAAACTTATAATCATAGGGAAACAGACAACAGAAGGAACGTCCACCCAGAGGTCCCCAAAGGGTCATTCATATGTTGCCATGTTCACTTCACCTCTTTTTCCCGAAGTAAATACTTCAAAACTAAAGGACGGTTCCTAAAACAAGGACGCTCTCTTACTTAGCCGCCATGTCATGATCACACCTGAAAAAATAAACAATTAACAAAAATTTCCCAGTATCCCTAACACCAGTCCAAATGTCAGCTTGAAAAGTAAAATGCAGAAGTGGTTACGGTGACTGAGAGCAAATGACAGGTGTGAATGTCCCTTCAAAGTCCCTGAGAAGCAAGGGTGCCCCACCTGTTTCACCAAGGCTCCATCATCCCAGAGGCACAGGAGGACTGGAGGGTGTTCCTTGGTGGGGCCCTCCACCTAGGGACTTGGGGGGACCCACTACCACAGGCCACAGCACCCCCGAGTCCCCTGAGCCAGCAGTGAAGGAGGCCATCTCTCTCTTCCTCTCCTGGTGACCATCTTTGTCCAGGAGCTAGATCTGGAGCCAGATAAACCTATTTGTGGTCCTGCTCTGCCCTTGATGAGCTCTACGACCTTGAGCAACACATCTGACCTTGTGAAGCCTGTCTGCTCCTTTCAACACAGTGGGAAAAGACCTGCCATCAAGGGCAGTCCTGAAGATGGTCACAGAGCCCGAGCAGGGACTGGCCCAGGGTAAGCTCACTACAGTCCTACTCACACTGGGGGTGAGGGGTGAGTCATCCTTAAGGCCCGAGGGAGAGGGTCAGGCAGAAGCCGGTCAAGAGTCCACATCCTACAGGTCCCTAAGGCTACAATGAAGCACCACAGGTCAGCCCTGAGCTAGCTCTGGCCTCCTGTCCTACAAGATGGTGCTGTGGAGTGGGGAGTGCTGGGGACGTGGAGGAGGAAGGCCTCATAGACTCTGGGAGTGGGGCATTCCCACAAGGGCCACCTGACACCCTGCTGGGCATCTGGCATCTCCTGCTGACCTCCTACTATCCGAACTTTATCAGAGGCACCAACTTTGGTTCTTCAAAGACACTGCCATCGACTACCCTTCCTCTACTCTATATTAATGACCCCACCTCCACTGTACACCCCTGACATTACTGTTATGGAGCATCTTGGCTTTGCTGGTATCAGACATCATCTCCCTGACTCTAAATGCCGGTCTCCTGAGGCAGGTATGACCACTGCCCCTTAGAGGCATGGGGTTTTCCTATGGCTGTTTTAACAGACCACCCCAAGCCTAGTGGTTTAAAACAACACACATCTCTTATTTTACTGTTCTGCCAAGTCACAAGTTCCAAAGGGACTGAAGGAGGACGTGGGCAGGGCTGCCCTCCTGTCTGCAGGTCTGGGGCAGAAGGCCTTTCTGGCCTTTTCCAGCTTCTCTGCCACTTGGCTTGTGGCCCCTGCCGTCCTCAGCCAGCCGAGGCCAGGGCCTTCATGCTGCTCCTCCTACTGGCCCTCCTGCCTCCCTCTTGCACTTAGAAGGACCCTTGTGATGAGAAGGGCCCGTCCAGGGGACCCAGCATCCTCTCCCTGTCCTCAGCTCAGCTCATGAGCAACCTCGACTTCATCTGCCACCATAAGTCTCCCACGCCAGGATCCCGGAATTAGGATGTGGACATTTTTGAAGGGCTACGATTCCACCTACCACGGCAGGTGAGGAAGCAGAAGCTCAGAAAGGCAATCGAGCTCATGGAGGCCACACAACCATTAGGTAGTACCAGCTCTGCTCCTGCTACCCTCTGTGTGGCCTCGGGCCAGTCACGTAACTCCTCTGGCCTCAGACTCCTCACCTATGAAATGCAAAGGTGGTCTAAGAGCTAAGATCTCCTCCAGCAGCCAGTTCCCAACTAGGCTTCTGGGCCTCCCCCTAACTCTATGGATCAGAAGGCCCTGGCCCTCCTAAGCCCTCAGCTGGTCTATCTCCCCCACAGGCCCAAATACCAATCAAAAAGGGACTCATGGGCACAGCTCAGACATCCTTCTCTCCCAGCTGGAATTTTCGGAGGCTTTTGTGCTGAGCACCATGGAGACATGGATTTTAGGGCCCTTTGAAGACATCCCCCAGACCCCTGCAAGCACACCACACCCATCTAAAGTCAAATGTCTTCCCCCAATCCCCAGCTTAGAGGGAAGGAAGGATCAAGGTTTCTTTGTACAACAAGAAAAAAAAAAAAAAAAAAAGCAAGAAAATCAGACAGCAACCAGGGACATGAAGGCTGGTTTGTTGAGAGTTTTCAAAAAAAAAGCCCCCTTCTCTTTCCTTGATGCACCTTTTATTTATTTATTTTTTTTTTTAAGAAAGCACTTTTGTTACACCAATTTTCGAACATATACAAAAGCAGAGAGATGGGCGCAGTGAGCCTGTTCCTAACTCCCAGGCCTACCCTCTGGTTCAGGTACGCATCACAGTGTGAAATTCAGATCTGGAGACCCGTGCCTGGCTACTGTGCTGGCCAGCCTCCCTTTGTTCTGCAAACTGCTCAGCCACTACTCCTCAGGATTCTGGCATAATCAAGATGCGCAGAGCACTTCAACTTCCTGGAAAAACTGATTGGTCCAGGGGTGGACACATTATCTCTATAGGACTAACAAGTCCCTGTTCAATCTGCACACTGGGCAAAAGAATGGAGCTGTGAACACCATAGAAGCCTGGAACTACCATCGCAGCTGCCTTAGAGAATAAAGCCATCACAGTGGTAAGAAGAACTGGAAGACAGTAAAGGCCAGATTCCTCGGAGCACCTGGATCCAGCTGGGCCTGATACCCAAACACTTTTCTATAACAATAGGCACATTCGTAGAGTTTTCTTAACCCAATTTGGGTGAAGTTTTTATTTCTTACTACAGAAAGAATCCTGAACATATGCCATCCAAGGATGCCTTCTTTAAAGTGACAAGAACAGTCTTGCTTGTGGAGCTTAGAGTTTGGTCACTTGACTTTAACTGAATCAACCTATATTCCTTAAGGAATACAGTTCCTAATAGAAATGACCAAAGATGCTTCCTCGGGAAGGGAACATTCCATGATGTTGGCTTTTTATCAGGACAGCAATTCACTAGTGATTTTAAGGCCCTCTGGTCAACCCCACCCACATCGTCCACCACAACAAAGCCTGCTGGTGGCAGTGTGGGGCAGGACAGGCTGCCAGGCAGCAGACCTGGGCTGGCCAGCGAGGCTGCAAACACGGGGCTCGGGGGTGGGCCTCCACCCAGTGCATGAAGGCCAGCGAGTCTCAGCAAGACCCTGAGGGAGGAACCACACAGGTCTGGAGCGGTAACTGCCATCAAGGGACACCGTGACGGATGACACTGGAGGAGGTAGAGTACAGGCCTCTCAGTCACCTGTAGCCAGGCACCTCCCTGCTCCTCCTCCTCCACTGTCTCCACCTCTGCTGTACAGGGTGGACACAGAGCTCTGTGCCGCACAGTGTGGAAATGCGCTGCAGTGGCCATGTCACTGGCCTCTGGGAGCCCATGTGGACAGAGGAGACTGGGAAGAGCCATGCTGGGATGAGACGCAGGGTGCTGGGAAGAGCGTGCCCGTGACTGGCGTGGCCTCCCCTGGTTACTCACTGACAGGAAAGAGGACACGCACGTGGTACTCGCTGCAGCACTGTCCATAGCGCCCACCCAGAAAACAGATTAGAAAGCCACGGTGACCACAGGATAGAACACGGCGTGTCAGAGAGGGACAGAGAGCCCTCTGCGAAGGCAGTCCTTGCAGACGGATGACACGTGAAAACTGGAAGGTGCAGAAGGGTGGGTGTAGAAGACGGTGTTTTATATAACAAGAGTGAAATATAAAGAGAGGCGCAAACCACGAAGGAAGGACAACAAGACTCCAGGGAGCCTCTGCGGGGCGGGGTGGGGGCAGGGATGGAAGTTCTGGGAGGGACACTTTTGTTGTATATTTTTACTTTTTCTTAACTTTTATATCTTATAAATATATTTGCTGGTAGAAAGACTAGACGTTAAGCATAAACCCCTGTGGACTTAAGGCAGCTCTCTGAGGCACGTTTGGGGGCTGTGGCAAGATGCCTTTCCAACACCGTCACAGCTCTGTCTCCTGTCACTCCCCTCCTGTCCACAAGCTCTTTTCACAGTGAGACGGTGACACGTCTCCTGTCCCCGTGAGGCTAGGCAGGCCACAGGAAAAGGTGGTGGAAGTGACACATGGCAGAGCACAGGCGGTGGCCCAGCTCCCGCAGGGTCCTCTTGGGATGTGTGTCCTCAGAGTCCCTCTGCCAGCCGTGAGGAGACCAGGCCACGTGACGAGACGCTCCAGCCACCCTTCCAGCTGAGGCCCCAGCTGCAGCCGCAGAGCGGGAAGCCTGGGAGGTGGCTCCAGTCCCAGCCACCCTCTAACTGCCCTTGGAGAGACACAGACAGTGCTGCCTGACTGCACCCTGCCACAACCAGAATCGTGACAGATGACGGCGAGGTGGTTGTCTGTTGTGAGGCTTCTCGGTTTTGAGGAGTAGGCCTTCGTCTGTGTGCTTGACTGACCCTGGGTTTCCTAAGACGGCAGCCTCCCGACAGGCTGGCGACGGTTCACCTGGGACTCAGAAATGACCTGACAGGGCAAGTGCTCACTGGCCCCGAGAAAGAAGGAACAGTCTAGAACACACGAAGCATGCTGACTGTGGATGCATATGGGAGCCACAAGAGGAGTCACACGCTGGCAGCAGGACACAGAGGCCGGGCTCCTGAGAGGAGGCGTGGTGCAGATGAGGATGCTGGAGGCGTCTACGTAGCAGCGATCGATAGTTCAAAGCCAGTATGTGGATGGAAACATCCAGGTGGGGTGCATAGAAAGAGGAGGCCAAGGGAAGCCTGTCCCCCTGCAAATGCCAGCTGAGGAAGGGCAGCAGGAGAGGGTTCAGAGAAGGGACCACAAGGGAGGAGAGGAAAACCTAAGACAGGGGTTCCCCAGGTGGGCCTGGTCAGAGGCAGCAAATGCCACACAGACATCGGGGACAGAGAAGTCCTGCAAGATCTGGTGCTGCGGAGGTCACTGGGGACCCACAGCAGAGCAGTCACCCTGACGTGTAGAAAAAAAGTCAAAATCTCAATGCATTCCCACGACTTCCACCAAACTTTTTAAGAGAGAAAATACTACATAATCTGGGGCTACCTGCTTCATCTTCTGGGCAATAAGAAGAAACTGGGGGGGGGGGAATGCAACAATAAAAAAAAAAAGAAGTACAAACACTGAACTAAATGACAATCACCTGCATGACACACAGGTGGCTGCAAAGCCACAATGTGACCAAAACAGCTGCCTCTTGAATTCTTTTTTTGGGGGGGTGCGGGGTATGAAAGTGGCTTTTGTCATCCATGCCCAGCAACGTCAGGGATAAACATGAAGGTTCAAGAGCAGGGAGAATCCACAGGCTTCAGCTAGTGAGCCAGCCCTGACCCCCGGGGGCCATGGGGAGCTCTCTCTGAGGACAGGCAATGGCCCTCTCTCTGAGGACAGGCCCCTATGGTGATGTCTGCTGTGCGCACAGGACACAGTGCATGGAATAGAAGCTCGGTCCTCTCAGTCTTCCTGGGATGCATCTCAGACCACGATTTAAAAGGGAAATCTTGTCTCTGAAACATTAGCATCCTCCTGGACAAATCCTAAAATGCCCATAACTCAAAGCACATGAACTCCAGCCACTGACCCTATTGTACTTGCTACGTGAACACTTTTAAATCATCTCTTGGAGTGAAGCCTTTGTTCGTGGTGATGAGTGTACCAAGAGACTTCATAATAATCAACATATGGCGAGTGTTCAGGGAAGCTGCATGATGGCCTGAATTCCTGCTGCTATTCCTCCTTCATGTTTAGAAAAAAAAAAAGCATACAATATGGATTGGGACCCACACAAGCACAGGGTGAATTCAGTGGAAACATCAGCATGACCGTAACTCGTGCCTCAACTGTGATATTTTGATGGAGATATTTTGATGAAAAGCTTACTAAATCTTTAATTGGAGATGGAGTGTTCAGTATCAAGGCAATGACTACAAAACATTTATCACAGCGCCTAAAGCCATAACTACAGAAATTCTCTGCCATTCTCTGGCATTAGTGTCTGTGTAGTAAATCCAGTCCTAATATTAAAACAGGGCATGGGAGATATAATCATGGGTTGATGCAAATGAGATCAAATGTTTTCTCCCGATGAAGTTTTCTTTTAAAATCATCTCAATTTACTAAAGAAATAACAGGAGCTTTTATTAAATTATTAAATACCAGAGCTATGACAGAAGGGAAAACATTGCCAAGGTACAGATAAATCTCATTAAACACCCAGGCTCTCTCTTCAAGTGTTGGGTCTCCCAGGGGACAGCTACAGAGCACTAGTTTCGGCTACTTAAGTCCAAGATTGGGGTCTATTCTGATTCACTGGGGAAAAAGGATGGTAATATTTTTCTTAAAGAGGTCCCATAATTTTGGGAGGGAAGGTTGGTATTATTTAAGGCAGTCTTCAACATGGAGTTACTGGGTCTGTTCTTTAGCATGGAGTTATGAATGGGGTTGTCTTCTGTTTCGGCCTCTGGCAGTGCTCATTGTTTAGAGCAGATGCTTCCAGGGCTGTACCCTCTGCCTCAGGCCTCACTGTCTTGGAACCCTGTCAGCTTGGCTTCCAACTACCAGCATCTGCTTCTACTTGCCCTGGTGCTCTACCTGGAGACCAGAATCTAACAGAAGAACCCACCAACTAATTCCCCCTAAGGAACAATGCTCAACCCGGTGACCGACAGGATCAGGGTTGGAAAACCCAGCTCCCGGCCCTCTGAAACGATAACTCTGGGAATTACCAGCAGGATGACACTCCAGTTCCCACACTGGAGTGTAATCTACTTGATGTAATCTACATAAAGTCTACTTGATGGCACGCTTCCTTGGCCAGCTCCTTACTTGTTGGTGCTTCCTGGAATCCACTCCAAATAAACCACTCAGACTCAAATCTTTGTCTCCAACAAAGACGTGTCCTGGCTCCCCCATGTTTGGCCAATGGAGCCACTTAGGACACTCTGTTGGCCAGACATTAGGCTTTGCCCAGCATTAGGCAGCAAAAGGTGTGTGCATATAGGGATGACTAGCAGAAACAACTGGAGTTGCTCCTGGTAACTGCTGATCTAGGATGTGTGTGTGTGGGGGGGGGTGGGGGTGAGGACACAGGTGCTGAAATTTCATCAATGAGGTCCCTAAAGTGCAAACCAAATCCCCACCTCTTCCCGTGCCACTTCTGCCTTTCAGAAGGAGACAAGAAGGGCCAGTACCCTTCATCAACCAATAAAACCCTGAGGGTTGAGTCTACCAGACCAGGAACACACCTGTAGGAGTTTGGCCAGGGGACCCAGAATATAGCCCTGGACCACAGACAGGGAGGCAGGGAGCCCAGTCTACTTTAAAAGTTGCTGACAGATTTAATTCAGGATGATGCTAATAAGTGGTGACCTCAAAACGGAAAACAGCAGAAAGATCATTATTTATTTAACTTGGTTCATTTTAAGATTTTTTTTTTAAAGAGAGAGAGAGAATTTTTTTTAATATTTATTTTTCAGTTTTCGGCGGACACAACATCTTTGTTTGTATATGGTGCTGAGGATCGAACGGGGTCACACGCATGCCAGGTGAGCACGCTACCACTTGAGCCACATCCCCAGCCCTCATTTTAAGATTTTTAAAAATAAATCATAGGAATAATAAAGCCAAAAACTTGACATAGTGGGAAAAAAAATGGTATCTATAATTCTACTGTTCGTCTACAAGTCTTGTCCCCTTGGAGGGCTCCCTGCAGACCATCTGCCTGGATGGATCCTTCCTGGCACTCTGTTCACTGTGCATGTGCTGCTAAGGTTTCCCGTGCTACCATCCTTTGTGTTTCTAAGGGGCTGCATAATATTCCATTGACCTGGTGTTTTATAACTTCACGATCCTGCCATTCTGTGCATTCAGACCACGTCTAAGTTTTCACCATTATCAGTAACGATGGAGACAGTATCTTTGTACTGTGCCTTTTCCACTTTTCAGATTATTTTCTTAAAGCAGAGTTGCAGAAGAAGCCAAGAGGTAGTGTGGCATTTCTGTGACACTGACAACAGGCAGCCCCTCTGCTTCTGTCATCTTGAATCCTTTGATTACTGACAAAATATCAAGCAGCTAACCGACACTAGCATCCTTTTTCTCACAAAGAAAGCAGTCAGAAAGATGGGGATCCGCATCCTAAAAGTTTCCCAGAAGGTGGCCAGACGTGGGGAGGGGTGGATCCAAAGCAGGGCAGGCCTTGATGCTAAGGATAGGGTTTGTTCAGTAAACACCTGTTTCTGATCTTTAAAATGAACATTCCAAAGTCAGTCATCATTTCCAGTTAAACTCCTCTGTACTCATTCATGTAACAGGCGTTTTGTCCTAATGATCACCTGCTCACAGAGAAATTTCCAGCCTTCTGAGGCTTCCCTTCCCCTGATGTGGCGAATTCCCTTACCCACGCCAACACTGGCTCCCTCCCACCTGCCACTCACCGAGCCGCCCCAATCCAGGTTAGCTCCATCACTTGTTTCCTCCTCATTCCCCTCTCCCCACCTGCCCCAGAGCTGCCTTGACTGTGGTTAGGGGCCATTAGTCTGAACTTGCTGGTCAGCTGGGCTCCCCTCTCCCTCAGACCCTGTGCCCAGACAGCAAGGACCAGAGTCTGGGCACCAAGCCCTGCAGTTCTGCTTCTAATATGCTAATTCTCTTCTGCAAGGCAGTTCCAGGCCCCTGCCTGGGCTCTCCCCTGCTTTCACACTCCATTTTTATAAGAGGAAGCAAGATGGGGGGGGGGGCGCTGATGGAGGCGGAAGGCAGGAAGAAGGCTGGTCTAATTTAACACCATCTGAGGAGCTCTAAAAAGTTCCAGGTTGACTGATGGACACATTTACTCCTCAAAACCCTTTTCATAAATATCCACCACTTAACACGAGCTTTCAAGAAGCATAAATACCATCACTGGATGTCGGCCTTTATGGAAGGGAGATTTCCAGAGCTCTCTCTTCTTTGCTCTGTGGCTAGAAGCCACATGATGACAATCCTATTAAAGCTGTGCCCTGGGAATACAGCCTTTACCCGCCGGTCTACACTGCAGCCATGAAGCTCACCCCATCAGGAGGGACACGGAGGCCTCCCCCATGTCAGAACAGCTCCGCTGGTCTCCTTCCTTTGCTCTGGGGAAGATGACAGCTAATCTCGAGTAATAAGGTCTACATCTAAGACCGATGGGGATGGAAGGTATACTTTGTCAACAGCTCTGGCCAAACAAATAAAATAACTAAAAATATTCAGGATATACTAGGGAGAGAGAATGCTTCCAAGGGGTGTTTGGCTCCTGCCTTATTTAAAACAAGTCTTTTGGTGTTATTGTCTCCTGTTCTCAGTGGAACTGGACGGGCCTGAGGGCAGGCATGGTGTCCCTCTGGATTCCCCTGGTTCCTCACCAGAGACTGTGCTAGGATGACAGAGCTCTGCAGGGGGTAGAGGGGGACCACCCAGCCATTGTGCCATAGCTGCATGCACATGGGTGGGTGGGCCCAACCTTCTGGACATCTGAGGTGGGCTATGCCCTTCTCTCCTCTCAGATGGGAGCCCGCAAGCCACTGGGTGAGCAAATCTATGCTGGGCCCTCAGGCTGTTGTGCTCAGAGGTATCAAAGAAAGAAGAAAGCAAATAGGCTTTCCAGTGAATTCTGTGGCTTGGGAGGGAGAAGGCTCTGGCATGAACCTTGCAAAATGGAGCTGGGAATGGGCAGGATGCCCATCTACTGCTGCCACCCAGGATGAGATGGGTGACAATGACAACTAGAGCGCCCAGCTGGATTCACCCGTGGAGGGAAGCTGACCACCACAGAATATGTGACCCACAGCAGTAGGATCCTTCTTCCATTTGGCAGATAGAGCACAGTTGTTTTAAAAATACACATTCTCATATATTTGTTGATTGATTGTATATCCTCTTCTGAGAAGTGTCTGTTCAGGTCCTTGGCCCATTTATTGATTAGATTATTTGTTTTTGTTTTTTTTAGTGCTTAGCTTTTTGAGCTCTTTATATACCCTAGAGATTAGTGCCCTATCTGATGTGTGAGGGGTAAAGATTTGCTCCCAAGTTGTAGGCTCTCTATTCTATTCTTTTTCTGAGAAGAAACTTTTTAGTTTGAATCCATCCCATTTATTGATTCTTGGTTTTAATTCTTGTGCCAAAGAAGTCTTATTAAGAATGTTAGGGCCTAAATCAATCAACAAATACGGGGAAAAAATGTTCATCATCGCTCACAATTAGAGAAATGCAAATCAAACTACTCTAATATTTCATCTCACTCCAGTCAGAATGGCAGCTATTATGAAGGCAAACAACAATAAGTGTTGGCGAGGATGTGGGGAAAAAGGTACACTCATATACTGCTGGTGGACTGCAGATGGTGCAGCCAATATGGAAAGCAGTAGAGAGATTTCTAGGAAAATTGGGAATGGAATCACCATTTGACCCAGCTATCCCTTAATCAAAGGACTTAAAAATAGCACACTACAGGGACACAGCCACATCAATGTTTATAGCAGCACAACTCACAATAGCTAAACTGTGGAACCAACCTAGATGCCCTTCAATAGATGAATGGATTAAAAATGTGGCATATATACACAATGGAATTTTACTCAGCAATAAAAGAGAATAACATCATGGCATTTGCAGGTAAATGGATGGCGTTAGAGAAGATAATGCTAAGTGAAATTAGCAAATCCCAAAAAACCAAATGCTGAATATTTTCTCTGATATAAGGAGGCTGAATCATAGTGGGGTAGGAAGAGGGAGGATGGGAGGAATAGAAGAACTCTAGATAGGACAGAGGACTCTAGAAAGGGAGGAGACAGGGGTTTAGAAATGATGGTGGAATGTGATGGACATTATTATCCGAAGTACAGGTATGAAGACATGAATTGGTGTGAATATACTTTGTAAACAACCAGAGATATGAAAAATTGTGCTCTATGTGTGTAATAAGAATTATAATGCATTCCACTGTCATATATAAATAAAAAATAATTACAAGGAAAAAATACACATTCTCAGTAGGATTACCCACAGCACAAAACACTGTTTACCAGAATTTTAGAAAATACACACAACAGTCTTTAAAGGCATGTGAATAAATGAATATGACCTTCCAGTGGACACCTACAGGCTTGCTGAACCCATGTCCACACTGACTGTCTCTGACCCACTTCCACACATAGTTATGGCACCAGAGGCCCCTCCTTCAAGGCAGCTGACCTGGGCAGCTGGAGAGGTGCCCACAGTTACCTGGGAAGGCAGAGGAGCCGACCTAGGAAGGCTTTCCTGCCAAAGGCTGCAGCTGTCCAGGGACTATGGGCAGAGGGGCAGCTCTGGCCAGAGGCAGTGCGAAACAGGAAGATGTCAGGCCTCCCCTGGGCAAGGGGTCAGGGAAGAGAAGGCACCCCTGTGAAGTGAGAGCAGACAGCTCAGGCTTGCAGAAGATGCTATCACCCTCATGCAAAGCACTCTCACTCACAAACCCATCAACTCCAGAGCTGATTTCCAGATTCATACTAGCAATTGTTGCCTCACTCTTCTGGGGCTGGGGGTGTAGTTCATTGGTGGAGCACTTGCATGAGGCCCTGGGTTCCATCCTCAGCATGCATGCATGCACGCACGGACACACACACAAAGAATCCTTTGCTATTTTAATTTCTAAACTGGCACATGGGTTATGTGCACGTGACAGAGACAATGACGAGGGAATTGTGAGTCCAGTGTGGTTTGTTCAACACCATCGTGTGGAACTGCAAGGCTAAAAGAGTAGGCAGGAACTGCTGTCCTGAGGCCTGCCCTGCAAAATGGGATCTGTCCATCGTTACCAGGGAACTATGATAAACAATCACAGACAGACACTGGTCAGAACAAGCCACTTTATTTAAGAGCTTCGACAGCTCAAAGTGGTTTAACATAGATGCCTGGAAGATTTATCTAGATGATAAAATACCTGAACTTGAAAGGCACATAAATTATAATTTTCCAGTTTTTTTTTTCCTTTTAAGATCTCACAGTCAAGTGCTTTAAGTAATGAATGAAACACACAAGAATACACTGAATTTCATACAAACTGTCTGGTTAGTGTTTGCAAAGTACCTTTGCTACCATATGATTCTGAGTCCAGAATTAGTGCCACACACCTATGTCTGTGGTTCCTCATTATACTGGTGATCATGAGGGAAATAATAAATATAATAAAAAATAACACCAGCTATTATAGGCTCGGGGCTTGCCATACTGCCTGTGTGCACTGAGGTCAGAGCTTCATGTAGTTAACTTGCATAATGCTGAGTTAGGTACAAAGAATCCCATTTTACAGATGCAAAAGCTTAGGTTTGGTGAGCTTCTGTGATGCATGGGAGGTGACAGCAGTGACATCATCTGACCACAAAGCTTCATGTTCATCATGAAGCTGCCACATGCATGAACATGCTTGGCCCTCAGCAAAACAACAACAACAACAACAAACAATAGTTATCTTTCTCGGGCTACAGGTTCCATTTTAAAAAAAACACATGATACTCTGCCAGGTACGGGGGTTAAAAAATTGGTTTCCACAGAGATCCAGACAACCCCAGACAATTCCCATACCCATTTGGTTGGTGGAGCTCAGCACAGAGCAAAGGAAGGTAGCCCCCTGAAGGTTCATAGGGCCATGTGTTAAAGGCAACATTGAAAAAGACCATTTAGACTCTCTTCCAATCCTAGTTCTTCCCCCAACCACCACCACCTTGTGCTATTTTTCTGGCCTGAGTCTTCATAGGCTGGACCACTGTGGTTTGACAAAAGCTTCTCCCAGGCCCTTTATCATGCAGAACATCCCTCTCACTTGGAGGCCTGTGCTTCTGGGGAAACCACCACTACACTAGATAATCCAACTACCCCTCTAATCACCCTGCCCAGTCCCCCAAGTCCCTGCCCTGCCCCCAACCCACCTGCTGCTTAGTTCCACCCAGGATGTTTACCCAGAACAAGGCATAACCATAGCTGCAGCAGAGTAGTATCCTGCACAAGTCAGGCAGGCTCAGTGTATTTTAGGTATCCAGACAATCTCCAGGATAACGCACTGAGGTAGGCGCTATAATTAACTCCTATTTTAGTTCATACAGGGGAAGGAGAGGGCAAGAGTTAATGTTTCTTCAGGGACAATGATACGCCAAGCATCTGTTTAGCTCCCACTGTCCTCACACTTCAGGAGACAAGGGACAGCCCAGGGTCAGGGACAGAGTTGCCAGGTCTGTGACCACCAAGACTTGAGCTTCCCTTCTCTCTTTAACAGGGAGCTGTGGTCTTTGAGAGAAAACAGAGGGCTGCACCAGGGCTACCATCTCTCCCTCTCCCTCCAACACCCTTTTGTTAACATCTGTCCTGTGGTTTGGATCACTCCCCATGAATGGTGCCAGGTTCCTCCCTGGACTGTGTCCCCCCCTCCCTGGGCCTCCCAGTCAGCTTCCATGGAGCAAATCCTACCTCTATACCAACAGACCCATAGGAGACCCTGGGATTAATCAAGCCCATAAAACACACCAAGTGACTAACAGGTGAATCCTGAAGCCCAAAGGGGTCTCCCAAATTCATGGGGGTCTCAAAGTCTGAGGGTCCTCAGCAAGGGACCAGCAGAGTTGCTTTTCCTAGGGAGTCTTCTGACCAGGTGCAGATGGTGACCCCAAGAGCTAAGTCACCAGTGAAAGTCATGAAGCAACCTACACCTGATGGTAAAGCGTGAGCCCCAAGTACCGGGACTCATGCAACTGGCAGCGCCCCAGGTGGGTCAGAGGGTGGGACCCCTTACTCTGGTTTTGATCAGGCTGGAACTGTCACTTTGTGGACAGTGCCTCTGTCTGATTTCTCAGAATCCTCAGAGCAAGGGAAGGTGGACACCAGTTATATGTTTGAAGAATGAATGGCTAAACCAGACCTCATCTTAGAGAGCAGGCTGCCTAAGAGATTCTACTGGAACCCCTCACTTGACAAGTCACACTCTCTCCCAACAAGACATGCCTGCTCCCTTGTTTTCCACCCTGGAACTCTGATTCCCATGAAAGTTTGGCTTCCAGCAGCTTCTGCAGTTGGGGCCCTGAAAAACATTCTCCAGCACCCTGGAGTTCTCCTTCCTAGCTCTTTTACACCTGTGTGTGTGTGTGGATTATCTATTCGTGTAGGTCGCTCCCCTGCACGGCCCTTCACGCGGCCTGCACCACATTTGCCAGCCCATCACTGTGACCCCAGTACTTGGCCCAGTGGCAGGTGAGCACTGAGCAGCACACGAGGAAGATGAGTGGATATTATAGTTGCGTGCACGCGTGCAGAAGGTGGTCTGCCTGCCGAGGTTGGAGTCAAACGGGTAACGGAGGGAGGGTGGAGGCGCAGGTGGACGCAGCAGCGAGAACCAGCAGTTTGGGAAGCAGGGACGGAACTGTGCTGGGCTACAGGAATCCGCAGCTCCGCCGCCACCTGGCGCCCAAGTCTCCGCCGCCAACGGGAGTCACGTGGGCCCAGGTGTCTCGCCGGGATCCAGGTCCTTGCGGGTGCCCACATTGGCATAGGCAGGCGGGCGGGCCAGGGCCCCTGGCTCTTCTTACCTGCGAGTCGCGAGGCTCCGCAGTGGCACCCGCAGCGACAGGGACTGGGGATCTGTCGGACTGAACTTGGGCCCGCGCTGGAGGACAGGTCTGTAGGGATCGCTCCTGGTGTCCCAACGCAGGGCCGCCTTGGGGCCCGTACTGTCCAGTGGCTGGGACCAACTGTCCGGGGCTAGCCCTCCCCGCCCCCACGCTGGGGGGCGGGGTCTACGCGCACTTGACCTTGCGCTCCCTGAGCTCCCCGCTGTGGGCGGAGTGTGTACGCAGCCGCTGGGCCGCAGGCTCCCTCCGCGAGGGTGGCTCCTAGGGGACACGGGCCACCCGCCCCGCCCCTTACCCAAGCCACGCCCACTATCCCCACCCGCCCCCGTGCTCCTGCCCAGAATCCCAACCTGAGTTTTGCTTTTTATTTTCCTATATTTTGTATTCCATTTCTTTCTCATTTTCACTTTACTTTCTTTTTTTTTTTAGGGCTGAATTACAAAGTATATCAAAGTATGCATGAGCACTTTTTACAAAATAAAATGATTGCCTGTAATGTGCTTCTAATGGAAGCAACAGGCCTCTCGCCCTTGCTTCTCACCCACAACCCTTTTTATCATTTCCTTCGTCGTTTAGTTCTTCTGGTGGTCACCCCTTGTCGCTAAAAAAATAAGCTTACATAGCGATTTCTTGATTTATCTATTGACTTTCTGCCATGTTAGATGAGAATTTACTCTCTTACTGCGCCCCTGCTTCCTTCTCCTGACAAATTTACACCTCTGTTGCCCAGCCCTGCCCTCTGAGGGCTGAAACCTCAAACCAGGAGTGCATGAAGGTTTTCTGGGGCCTGAGCTTACACAATTGTGGGGGATGGAGAAGGGCAGTTTTAGGAAAAAAAAAAAATACAGAGCTAGGACCAGCAAGGGAAATTTTATTTAGAATGAAAAAAAGAATTGATCTCAAAAGCCTGGGGCCTGGGAGATTCAGGTCCTAAGCCTCTCAGATCTTCTTAGGTAACATGGGTCTCTAATTTGCTTCCCTAATGCAGTCTGGCCTCTCTGCTCCCCACCCCCAAACCCTCCAAAACTCCTGGCACTCACAAGGGACTTGCTGCGAGGGTCTGGAAGGTCAAGACTCAACAGTTTCTGCCAATCGGATTTCCTAAAGGAATGAATTGGACTGTTCAAAAAAAAAAAAAAAAAAAACATCAAGGATGATGTCAAGGTTTGTATTCCTAACTACAATGCCAGGCCCTCACCTGAAGATGGGAAATGCTTCTGGAAGCTCACTGTAGGTCCTGACCCTCTTGTCACCAGATCCTCAGAGTGTTCTCATGAGGTTAGTTGGGCAGGAACAGTGATCCCCCAGCACAGGGAGCACCAATCTATCACCCAGTAAGTACCCAGAGTAAGATGCTTCCCACTCAGGCTGGAGATGCAGTGCCCATGCCTTGTGGGTCCCTCTCTCCCACCTGATGAACTGGGGCAAGTCGCTTTACCTTTCCAATCCTCAGTTTCATTCACTGTTATTGAATCTTCCCCCCAACTAGCTTTGGGGGAGAATTAAGTAGCTTAACATCTAAGTATACAAGCAGAATAATCTTTGATTCTTCCTTATTAAGTCAGTTTATATGTCCCAGCATGGCAGGAGCACCATGAGAGCTTGGGGATTTCTAAGCATCTCTATGTAGCCTGTGGCATGATGGATTGGTAGGAGCTCTCAGATTAAATCAGAGGCCAGGTCATTATGAGTCAGGACCCTAGGCCAGGGAGGGAAAGACTGGGCAATGAGTCCCCAGGAATCAAAGCTTTCTTTCCTGGGCTAGTGAAGACCAAGGCTTGCTCTAGAAGGGAGCCTGGCTTCCTGGGCAAGAGATAGTGACCACTTATTATAGGAGATAGGAACCTCATCTAACAGCCAAACTTTACCTAACCAGGGTGGGAGAGAGGCGGTGACTGAGAAATCTATTCTGGAGACACCTGGCTCCTAACTTTCAGAAGGGAAAATACCTACATGTGAGCAATGTTCTTTGCTTACGATCACAGGCAGCAACTGGATCCTAGGTCTGATGGGGTTGGAATTTTTGGTCCTCTCCCTTATTAGTAAGTTTAATTTCTCCTGAATCCTATTTGCCATTATACTTAAGGAAAGTGCCTAGGTGATGGCTCTGAGGAAGGAGAAGGACTTTATATAGAAGATGGGTGAGATCGAGTCCCCCAGAAGCAGATCTCAAGACAAGTAGTCACGTGCAAGTAGTTTATTTGAGAGGTGCAGAAATCCCAAGAGGAGAATTGAAGTGTAACGGAGGACATGAAAGGCAGTCCAAAGAAGAAGGCATGGAAAAACCACCATAGTAATAGGTAGGCGCCTAATCCCATGGGAATGTTCTAGAAAGCAGTATAAAGCACACACCTTAACTTAACCCATCCAAGAAAAGTCTTCAGGAAGCAGGTCTCTAAGGGGGGAAACTGGAACTTTCAGATCTGCTCATGATTTTGAATATTTATAATAGCTTATTTCTAGGCATAAAAAGGAGTTCAAGCTATAATATAACATTATCCTGAAGTCTCCTTGTGTCACTTAATGTCCCAGTGAGAGAACACTGGGCAGCAATCAGTGTGCAACTGGGAGTCACAGGTTTAAGCTGTGTTCTGAGAACATTCTGGAAAATAGGCTCTTCTTGGGTGTGCGGTAATGTACCATACTCTGGATATACCTCTGCCTTTAGATGCACCCATTCTAACCTTGCTTGACTTCTGAGCTCTCCCTCAGAAAGAGCAGGGTTTGCCTGGTTGGAAATAAAAAGTGAAAAAGGAAACTGGTGGGCTTTTAAAATGACCATAGGGCAAACTTCTCAATCACTGGGAGTACTTTGGAAGGTGGTGAACAGGCAATGCTCAAGCCGAGTCCTTCTCCTACAGCAGGCTTCCACTACCATTGGACCAAAGTGACTTTTTCCAACATGAGTTGGTTTGCAATACTTCCCCGCTCAAAAGCCTCCAGTGGCTTCAACCATAATAAGCTTAAACATCTCAAGTTGGCCCCATGGCTGGCTGGGCCCTCGTGTGTTTTGCCTTGACAAGTTCTCCAAGCATCACCTAGTCCTTACCTCTGTACTAGATTTTACTGTCCTCCCTTGGACTCTGTTTTAGCCAGTTTTTCATTGCTGTGTTCAAAATACCTGACAAGAACAACTTAGAACAGGAAAGGTTTATTTTGACCCATAGTTTTAGGGGTTGAGTTCATGGTTGGCCAAGTCCCTTGCTCTGGGCCCAAAATGAGGCAGAACTTCATGATGGATGGCCCTGGAGGAGAAGCTGCTCCATTCCTGGTGGGCAAAGAGAGATGGAGGGAGGGGCAGCAGGGAAAATGCACCCTGCCAGGCATGTTCCCTGTGACCTACCTCTACCACCCACTTCTGAAACCCCACCTGCCAAAAACCATTTAAGCTAGGATGGACCAATTAGGGTTCAGCTCTTATAATCCCATCATTTTACCTCTGGAAATTTCCTGCATTAATAGGTGCTCTGGGAGGACACCTCAACTCCAAGCCATAACAGATGCCCTGGGCATTCTTGTACCCCAGAATTGTGTAGCTGTTGTCACTCACTGACAGGACACATCCCCTCAGTCTCAAGGCAGCGTGCCCAGTTCATCAGCCTTCGGAAACTCCACCTGCCAAAAACCAAAGAAGCACTCCCATACACCACCCCTTTTAGAGTACTTCTTATTTGTTATTGGAGTATATTTGTATTTATTGTCTGTCTCCCTCACTTAAGTGTAAGGTCCAAAGGAGCTGAGTCTTTCTAATATATTTTATTTCTGGATGTATCTCCACATCCAGATGAGTGCCGGGCTCCTGGTGGGTATTCAAAAAATATTTGTCAAATGAATGAAAAAAAAAAAAAACAAGTGAAAGAACAGAATTGAGTGAATAAAAAAAAAAATCAGTGAATACATAGATTAAAAGCATTCTAGGATGCAAGCTTTCAAGTAAGCTAGGCTGGATTCCTCACTCCGGAAAGAATTGTTAGAACACAGAAAAAGGCCAAAGGGAGTTTGGCTGGGCTGCATTATCTAAACCGATTCATAATTACAGGTTGAGTATTTGACTGAGAAATTTTGCTATTTTATATTTGACCCCATGTCTGTGTTAAATATTTAAGTAAAGGTCAGCTTGAAAGGCTACATGCTTTTTTAAAAGTAGTAAAAAGTAAAAAGGTTCCCCTTGTCATTTTAATAATTCAGAATGGTGTTCTGTGGCTTCTGTTGGCGTTCCAGAGCCCAAGATGGTAACTGGCTACCTGAAAAGGGAAGGCCTTGATCAAATATTTAAGATCTCACTTATTTTCATTGTCTGCATATTTTGTATTCCTGCTTCTCTCTCACTTTTTTTAAAATTTTATTTTACCCATTTTGCAGTCACACAATTCATACACACTAAAGTTAATAGAAATGTTTCATGGATTATTAAATGCAGCTAAGCAATGAGCTTTTGCTAGAACATAAGGCCAAACTGGGGCCACTTTGCTGTTCTAAGAAAATATTTTTTTTTTTCCTTGAATGTGTGGACTGAGTTTACAGAGGTCTCGTCCCTTTATGCTGAAGTTTTGCTGCAAAAGAGGCATTCAGATGGAAAATAAATGCCCCCTAAAAACATCTTTTACAATGGAGTAATTAAGAAGTCTTAGATCCAAGAACAGTTGAAATCGTAGCAGTTTAAGTGGACCCTGGAAATGATGGCCAGAAGACTCTTTGCTAATGAAAACATTGCATTCTGGCACTCGGTGGATTCTGATTGGCATCTACCTAGGCTTAATTGTCTAAGGAATGCCCTAGCAGCTGCACCCCAGTGATTCCGTTGTCTTTCCTAATGGAGCTTTTACATCCCACTCTTGCCTCTAAAACCTGAATGCAGATCTTGATGTTCATTAGAGCCTATTTGGTACAAAAGGGCTTTCTGTAAGTGATCAGAATTTTAAAATTATTCAGAACGGTCACACTTAAAGAATAAGCCATCATTTTGTGATGAAAGATTGTTACCCAAAGAGGTTAGAGGATTTTCTCAGGGTCTCACACAGCAAGCCAGTGATGGGGATGGACTATTAGGGTTTTGTTCATCTGTTTGATACCATCAACAAACACAGTCTCTGCTCACCCCATAGAAGAGGCTTTATTAGTAGGATTGGACCCCAGAATGCACAGGAAGATTGGAGTTCAGGGTTTAGAAGGAGGCAGGAAGAAGGCAGCAGTGAAAAGCTGGAAAGCAAGAACCTGAGGAAGGAGCTCTTAGTAGAAATGGTCCAGTTGGGATGTCACTGCAGGGTACCAATCAGATCTTAGACATTCTTATGGTCATTAAGTCATGAGTGACAGTCCTGGGAGAGGCCCTCTGATTGATCACGTTAGTTAGTACATACTCTGTTGAGAGCCACAGCCCAAGGGGCCCCAGCAAACTTTCAGACTGCCAGCTGATGATTGGCTCACAGCGGCCCAGCAACATCTAGCTGATTGGCTCCTCTGTGGTGATGCTCATTGGGCTGTTACCCTGCCCTTTCAGACCACGGAGCTGCTCATTGGGGGACTTCTTTGGCTCCGCCCACACGACCCAGCCAATCGGCCTCAAGAGCAGGAGGATTGTGGGAGGTGGAGAGGCGTGTGGTAGCGTGAGAGGCTTGTGGGAAGCCAGTGGTGGCAGTTGGGCTCTGAGGGTTTTTCCTGAGGAGCTGTTTTGTTTGGCGTGTGTGGTTCTAAAAATAAAGTTAGTTTCTTTTGACAAGTGGCTCCTGATTGTGCCCAGCCAGACTGTGGCAATACTCCCCTGTCTGTCCTAAGGAAGGTGCTACCGACTCCTTTGAATTTCCTCACCTACTAAGACTCTCATAGTGGAAGAGAGGCCATCCCCAAAACGATGCTATTAAGAGGGAGACAGGGATGCAGAGAAGACAGAGGGTATTAAAATCCCCACAGGTGGATTCCTGGACAGTTCCAGGTAGCCTTGAGAAGCAAATAGGAGCCTACATGGGATAACTAGGAAGGTTTTGCTTTACAAACTCAGGAGATCCCTGTCCCTCTCCTTCTTTCTTTTGATCTAGACTGTGGATATAAGACCACGCAGCCATCTTGAGTCTATGAGGTAGCAAGCCTGATGTCCAAATCCATCTGCTAAGGATGAGTGGGTAAATAAAAGGAGCGTGATATGTTAAGTACATCATGGAGCTGCTGTACCAACTGCCTCTCCTCAGACTTCTTAGGAGAAGAAAATTAAAATTTGATCTGGCCACGTCGTCGTAGAGTATCAGAACACACAGTCTTGCACAATCCAATAATGCAAATTGGTTCTAGAGTGCTGTTCTTGCAATTCTCTATGCAGCACGGTTCCTGTTCTACTTACAAAGCCATGGTTTCTGTCTACAAGGACTCATCGTCAAACTGGGGCTTTATTATACAGGGCTCTCCCGAGGAGCAACCAGTAAGATAATACACTGAGATCATAAGAGGGGGAATCTCTTATGGGAATCGGATCCCATGATGGTGGAAGGAGGGAAGTTCCACGGTGGTTCTGTCTTCTGCTAACTGGAGAAACAGGAATGCAGGTGGTGTAATTTAGTCTGAGTCTGAAGGCCTGAGATCAGGGCAGGGGTGAGATGGGAGCAGAGGGTTTGCTCATGTGAGTTCTAGGGGCAGAGGCAGGAGAATGGCAAACCCTTTCATTGAGGTCAAAGATAGATGTCCCAGCTCAAGGAGGGAGGGAGAGTTTGCTTTCCCCTGCCATTTTGTTCTGTTCTAGCCCCTAACAGCTTGGATGATGCCTACACAGATTGGCAGATCTTCTTCACTCTGTCTACTGATTCAAATGCTAATCTCTTCTGGAAACATCCTCATCTCACCCAGAAAAAAAAAAATTGTTTTACCAGCTATCTGGTCATTCTTCAGCCCTGTCATCATGAAGGTTAGAATAATATTCCTGACCAACGACAGAGCAAGAAGCTGATTGATGGAGAATTCTTAGCAGCCAAGGACAAACTGCAATGGCCAAGACACAGTTCAAAGGCCAGCTCTTGCTCAGGTCCTCACCCCTTCCTGCTGTCTCTTGGCCCTCTCCTCTTCCCTGTTACTCCTTTTATCCTAGCAGTAATCCTTGCCAGATGCAGGGACTTCTCTAACAACCCACTGTGCACCTCCTCTTATCTGTACTTCTCAAACAAGCACCCCATCCCCACCTTCTCTCCTCCTGGGAATCCTGAACCCAGAGCCTCTAGCTTCTGTCTTCACCTCCACTCTGAAGCTTGCTCATGCCTGGGAGCAAATCTTCATTTTATGGGGCCTGCATTGGACTGCCTTGGATGCTGGTGGCCACCTCCTTCAGAGAAACTTCTCCCTAGGCTCCTCCTGGTCTTCTCCTGTTCTGGAGGAGAGAAGGTGGGGATGGGGTGCTCCTGACCTCTACTTTATTTAATCATTGGCTGCCCCAGAAGACAGCATGACCTTGACTGAAAACAGAGGCAGACCCTAAGAAGATAGCAGCTGCAGATAGTCAGGAAACCATGTTCCTCCAGCACCACGAGTAACTCCTTCCTGAAAGCAGATCTAAGCAGTGAATCTCTGCATGGACCGTGAGCCATGGGGGCACTCAGGTCTCCCCAGAGGATGAGCAGCTCTGTGCCAGAGTTTCTGGCAGAGCGAGACAGGTTAGAGCTCTCTGTGTATCAAGGTCTTTCCCCATATCCCAGATCCTAAAATTGTAGCTAAAGGGAAGACTTCCCTGCTGAACACTTGCATGCCGTGACAAGGGATGTGAGTGGTGGCCAGATCTCCTTCCTCCACCTGCTGGCTCTGCCCTGCCCCACTTGCCCACACCTCCTCTGCATGCCGCTCAGGCTGCGGAGCACCAGCAATGCCGTGCTGAGTCCTCACTGGCAGAGTGAGGGGAAGAAGGAAGGAGTTATGTATGGAAAGAGCGAAGGAAAGAATTCAGGAAAGAGCAAACTGAATGGAAACGTCATCAACAGAGTTATCAGCTGAGTCACCGAGGGATGAGATGTCCATCTCCATCCCCCCCAGGGATTCTTTGCAAAAGCACTTGACCACTTCATATGGTGGCAGAGGCAGTGTCTGCTTCCTCTCCCACCTGCTTCCCAGTGATGACAGCTACTCATTTCAGTCTGAGCCTGCAGCTGGAGGGTTAAGTCACCCTTTCCCCTGGAAGGCAGAGTTGTTAAAGGCACAGAGAGCACAGATTGTCTATAAAGGCCGTGTGGCTCTCTGGCTCTCAGACTGCAAGGTGGTGATTGACTGCACTACCCCCAGTCTCCCTTCCGTCCATCTTTATTGCTTCATGCTGTGCCCAGATGGCATGTGAGCTTCCTGCCTCCAGTTGTGAACGCAGCTGGTGGGAGCTCTGTGCCCCTGGAGGGGAGGAGAGCGGGCCAAGCGCCCCCCTCCACATGGTCCCATCATGTCTCAGAGCCACGCGCTAATTGGCCTGCAGATCCAGAGCCCGTGATGGGGACGGATTCTGACAGCCTGTCCCGTCAGGAGAGCATGCTGTGGAAGTACACCCCGGAGGAGGAGATAATTGTCCCAAGATCATTTTCAGAAAGGACAAGTGGAATCTCATACTAATGCTTTGGTGAAATGCAGACGGCTCTCTTGCTCTGCCCTCCAGAATGGGGGACTAGGAAAGGCCCAGTAATTGCTTCTACATTTGCAGCTTTACATACATCAAGTCAGTCGGTGTAGATCAAGTCTCACAGTGGTAACAAACAACCCCACACCCCAGCAGCTTAGGAAAAGAAAGGTCTAGTGCTTTTCCAGGTCACCTGTCCATCCTTCAACCCACGTTTACACACGGATCTTCTTGGGGACGGTTTTAATCAGGGTTTCTGCTGCTGTGACCAAAAGACCAGACGAGAACAATTTTAAAGGAGGAAAAGATTATTTGGGACTCAGAGGTCTCAGTTTCAGAGGTCTCAGTCCACAGATGACAGACTCCATTGTTCTGGGCAGAACATCATGGGGGAAGGGACAAAATACACACCCTGAAGGCACTGTCCCCAAGGACCCACCTCCTCCAGCTGCACCCCACCTGCCTACGGTTACCACTCAGTCAAGCCCTATCAGGGGATTAATGCACCGTTTAGATGAAGGCTCTCATAGCCCCATCATGTCACCTCTCAACCTTCTCGCATTGTCTCACACAGGAGCCTTTGGGGAATACCTGATACTAAACCCTACAGGGACCTTGCCTGTGGCAGAGAGAAGGGAGGGACAGGGAGAAGTGTGAGCTGGCTCCTTGTGTCATGTCCTCCCAAGTTGTTATTAAGTGAAACAAGTCACATTCCACTTCTAGGTTCCACGGGCCGAGGATGTCTAGTGAGGTCACCTTTCCTGGAAAGTCCACCCCCAGGAAAGGCTAGCCTCCTGGGTTTCATTGTACTGAACCTCTCACATGTACAGTGGGGAGCCAGGCAAGGAAGTTCAGGCAACCTGGTAAGCTTTCAGGCACGTGCCCACTCTGCACCTGCAGGAGGAGCACAAGCTGGGCTGCTGCACAAGCAGCATGATTTAGTGGCTGAGGGCCTAAGGTCTAGTTTGATTTCTACATCTGCCTGTGTGACCTTGAGCAAATTGCCTAACCTCTCTGAACCTCTAAATAGGCATATAAATATCTCCCTATTAAGGCTGTTGTGGAGATTCAACCAGATATCAGGCAGGTGCATATTGCATGGGAGAATTTTATCATGATAAAGCAGTTCATGCTGGCTATGGACAATTTGAAAGATTTAAGGAAATAGAAAGAAAGAAATAATACCAAACTTTTCCTGGCCACCCAAAGACAGCATGTTGGCATATTTCCTTCCAAAGATGAAAGCAGGCTATTTTTAAAACAGTAGCTGTTTCTGCATCTGGGCAGAAGGACAAGGTGCCTTAATAGGCCTATTAGCTGTCCCACCCTTTGCTAGGCTGGATGGTAAGCATTGTAAAAAAAAAAAAAAAAAGTTTTCTCAATTCTTTGCATGCTAATCAAACAAGTTTTTTAAGTCTTCTGTCAAAAGCCATATGAGAAAGGGGGTTCCAGTGTTGGGGCTCCAGAAATTGGAAAAAAAGACAGGCTGTGAGCCCAGTTGGGAAGTCTAAGGGATCTTGAGACAGAGATACTCAGGTGCTCAGGTGCACAGCGGCTGAAGAGTAGGCGACACAGCAAGACTAGTGACATGCAAGGGACAGAGGGGACTGAGAATGCTCTTGCGCATGCGCACGCGGAGAACAGGACACCCAGAGTGCCAGGGGTACCTGCCTCCTCAGTAAGAGGCGCCAGGCAGTGCCTGGGACTTGGCAGGTCTTATCACTCCAAAGGCTGAAGCTGGATCTTCCGTTGGCAGCTTTTTCTGCCAATCCTGCAGCCCCCCGCCCTTTTAATTTCAAACCTTGAGGCTCAAGTATTTCCCAAATAGCCTGATGTGGCTGGTGCCCTGGGGGGTGCGGGCGAGGGAGGCTTGTCCTGAGGGATGAAGTGGCTTAGGGAGAGGAGCGGGCGAGATGGAAAGGTGCTGAGATCTCTCAAGGGGATTAATAACCCCGCTAAGAGGGTTTGCAGAAAAATGGTGAGAAGCAGCTTCTAGAAAAAAAAAATGAAATCCTTTTTCTCAGGGTGTCCTTGAAATCTCAAGGAGGAGGCTTTGTATTCCTTCCTTTTGGTGAGCTTTTTGGGCTTGAGTTCTTATGTTTGGATATTCAAGAATTCTGTAAAATGATATGTATTAACTCTAAAACATCATAATGAAAGATAATGATATTCTAGAGCTAATACATCCTAATTTGCAGAATATAAATAAATATATTTGTGTATATATATACATATACATTTAACGTAGTTGAAATCACACTGTCTGCCTATTGTATATCCTGCTTTTATTCTCCTACAACATTAAAAACACTCCATAAACATCATTTGGGTTTTTTTCCCCTCTTAATAGGCATGGCCGTCGCCCTCCCGGGACATCCTCCTGCCGCCCACCTGCTTTGTTTCCTGAATTTCTCGTGGCTGAGCCGGGGAGGGGCCTCCGACAAGGTCCTTGGGGGGCTCAATTATGGAAAACACGGACAGAGTCACGAGTGAGTGATCGTCGCCTCCCTCCTGCCTGTTACAGGGGACCATCAGGAAGATGCTTCCCGAGTGCAGGCCCAATTTTGTTATTTGCCGGGGTGGTTAATGAAAAGATGAAATTGGGGCCTGTGAGTGCAACATGTAGGCAGCACCATAATTAGCCCTTTGGAAGGTGAAGGATCCACTTTAAAATAAAAGAAAATAGCTTTACTCCCACAATGAAATGGCTGCAATTTTCCAGCTAATGCAGAACCTGCAGAATTTCTATAATTATGTCCCCTAGGTCTTTTATCCACTGTAATTTCTTCCTTTCTTTCTCTCTCTTTTCCCCCTCTTTCTCTCTTTTTTACTCCTAAGTAAATTTCCTTCAGTAAAAGAAGGCTAAATAATATTATTTGCAAACAGAAAGAAAAAGCTCTTATACACATGGTAAATGCATTTTGTTTTGAAACATAAAAAAATAAAAGGCAAAATAATTAAGTTCTTAACCTACTCAGCTGTTCTGTTTAAAGTTCAGCCATACGTGTATCTGTGATACTTGGCAGTTTGTCTCTTTTTTTTTTCTTGTGGTAAAAGGAAAAGATGGCTCACTGGGAGGTGATTGACAGGTGCTACGGCATATCACAGGCCGGATGTGGCAACAAGGTGGGTGGGGCCAGACAGTCTGGGCCATGCCCCAGACGGAATCTGATCTCTCTGTGCCCCATTCTCATCTGTCAAGTTCATAAAAATCCCCACTTTGCAGGCTGCTCCCAAGTGCAAGTACAGTGCTTGAAACATGGTCAGGGCTCAACAGTAGCTTTTACCCTGGGGCCATTGTTGGCCTGAGTTTCAAGAACTCTTTGGCTTCCAGGAACTTCTGCTTCTAGAAATCTAGAAGATGGTCAGAGGGAGAATCTTTTGATAGTCTCAAAGCAGCACTTTGAGGAGTTTTGCAGAACACAGTCTTCCAAGACCCATGCTATCATCCCTGTTTTATACCTGAGGAAGCAGAGATACAGAAACTTGCCCAGGTTGCGCATCTTTTAAGTCAAGCCAAGACTTAAATTCCACTGTGTCCAACTCTATTTCTCTGCTCATCACTCTGTGCCTTTGCTCAAATCCTGTTATGTCTTGACTATGTACTGTTTTTTTTTAATCTATGAAATGGGCATGTAGTTTGTCAAAGTGGTCAAATGCCTGCTGTTGGTTATCAGATCTGAACTTAAGCTCCAGAACTTTCTTTGTTAGTTGTGTGTCTTTAGGCAAGAAATTTAACATCTCTGAGATAAATTAAAAAAAAAAATTAAAACAACCCACCTGTCTCATAGATGCATGTACTTAAAAGAGGCAGCATTTGTAAAGGCAGTGAGAATGGAGCCTCACATCTTCTAAGTGTCCAGTAAGAGAAGAGCTTTTCTGATGTCACCCCCTATGCTTCTGTGATGAGGATTCATTGAGGTCACAGACACAAAGGGCTTTGTAAGTTGGGAAGCCTCAGATCCATATTGTCCCATATCGTAGATTCTGTATCACTGGTCTCCATGACCTCCTGGAGATACCGCTCACAGGGCCCCGTAAGCAGGGGTGACAGAATCACCCACACGATGCTGCTGCTCTCCACTCTGAACTGATCCAGAATCAAGAGGACAGTTATCAGGTGCAAGTGTTTGCAGGAGGCTTTAGCAGCCTGCGTGAAGGCTTAAGCCGCAGTCCCCCTTCCTGATTAGTTTTCCTACAGATTCTAGGCAAACAGAGTCCCTGTTCCCTCAGCACATAGCAGCCCTGGAGACCCATCAGGACGGCAGGAGGGGGAGCGGCTGATCTGTGATTAGAAATTCACTGCAGATCACCAGCCGGCAAATCGTGCCCTTCGGGAAGACTAAAAATTGACTGCAGTGTCAATTTACTGCCCCAGCTTGGGAAACTGTGCCCCTGATCTGGGGATAGAGAAGTCACTGTCTTTGTCAGATCTGAGGTGGGGGCGGGGCAGTGGTGGCAGGTCAGACCTTGTAGGATTGGAAGAAAGGCCTGTGGCAGTCCTTGGGAGATGGTACCCCCCTTCCCTTCCTCCCACCTCCCTTTCTTCCTACAAATAATTCTTGAGTCCCAGTTGAGTCAGGTCCCAGTCCAGGCTATGAGCTTGAGGATCAATCTGAGCTGGCTCTTGTCTCAAGAGGTAAAGAGAAGTAAAGGACATGACAGGTGAGTGGGTGAGGGTGTCCAGGAAAGTGTTCTAGAGGAAATGCCATCCACTAGAGGTTTTAGAAGTGCTGGCCAGACAGGGGTGGGACTTAGAAGAGCTCCACTGGGGCCCAGAGACATATGCAGGGCACTGACCATTCAGCAGGGGTGGAGTGTGGAGCGGAAACATGCTAGAAGCCAGGCTTGTCATGTCAGCCACTGATGTCACATGTCCGATGGCCTCAAATTCTGGTCCTGCCATTTGCAGCTGAATAACTGTCTGCAGGTGTCCACACAGAGAGTTTCTCAACCTGTTGATGGCAATACTCAAACCTACCTCTTAGAGGTGACTCTCTAAGCCAGTGTCTGGCTCATGCCAACACCCATTCTTCTCCCCAGGTGTGATGATTGGAGAGATGTGGCACAGGAGACCATGCCAGCAACTGGCCAGAAATATATTTCCTCTTCTAGAACTATCTATTGCCAAGCCCGTTAAAGTTCGTACTGTTGCTGGAATCAGAACCCAGCAGTCTCCCAAGTTCTTTATGCTGGGTGTGGAGGTGCAGGGGTGTGTGTGCAGTCCAGGTGTAGCCAGCCCAGCAACCAGTGTCATTTGGGGAGGCTCTGAGTGGAGGCCTTGGCCTTAGGGAGGATGCAGATATCTATAGTCTGATTGAATGCCGATGCACTTGGTTTTTATTTATATACTCTTGTCAGAGCCACACTCTTGGAAGGGGGAAACAGGGTGCACCCTAGCATCTGGCAGAACTGCACAGAGCTCAGTGGAGGTGAGTTGAATGAATGCATGAGCCATCTGCTCCTTCCCATTTTCTCTTTCTTTCAAGTAATGCCTTCCCTACCCCACACTGTAGGAACCCTCAAACCATGGGGCCTGGGGAGGTTATCCTAGAAATAGCTCAGCCTTTTGCCCTCTCAATGCCCTATTTCTACCCAGATAGTTGGTAGACTTGGCCAGATGTGCTAAGTGTGCTTCCTCTTTGAAGCAGGGGTGCATTTCACATGCCAGAGGTTATTCTTTCGTGCCACAGAGGCCTGAGACAGACAGGCAATGGGTCAGGGGCTTCTTGGTGCCCTCACAGGTCACATCATGGGACAGCTATGGCTCCTAATATTCTGAAAGCCATCTTTACTTTCTGCTTCCAGCCAATTCATCCTCCTCCTCCAGGAAGCCTGCCCAGGACTCTTCTGCCACCCTCCCTTTCTGCAATGTGGGTTTCCAGACACTTTACGTTGGTCCGTGTAATGTGGGAGGGAGTTGGCTCCTTGGCAGACAGCACGGGGATTCGAACTTCTCTGTTCTTGCCCAAAGGCCAAGTTCACGTGTTATTTTTACCCTCCCCATCAATCTCTTGTAAATTACTCCCAAGTGCGACTCTCAAAAGCTTTGAACAAATGGCTTGGCTTTTGCTGATGCTTTCATAAGGAGATGGAGCAGGGACAGCATGTATTTTATATTAAACTTTTCTAGATATTTAAAAAATCCTTTCGGCAGCTGCCCCCTCCCCTGAAGTCTTTCCTCTTTAACCTTCCCCTGCATGCTCTTCTCTCCCACTCCAGGGTCACCATGTCACACTATTCCAGGGACTGCATTCACTTCATAGTCCCAGCATCTGGTGTCCCCTGTCCACTGTGAGGCTACAGGAAGGTGGTGACCCTGCTGTACTTTCTTTAAAAACCCACACTAGCACACTGTCCCCAGTAGACCAAAGCTATACCAGGATGTGCTGGCTGCCCCAACCCTGGGCCTAATGTCTTCCCACCTCAAGATGGTCCCAGCCGGGACCATGTACTGCAGGCCAATACCAACCCTACCTCGCTGCACGGGAGCAGGACATCTGGAGGCCAAGCTCAGTGTCTGTGTTTCATAAACAAAAAGCAAACGGAGGCTCTGAGAGGTAAGTCACACTGCCAAGTTCACCCAGATGCCCAGAGGCACCGCCTGTAATCCCTGTCCACAGGCCCGTGCTCTCCACCCGCCCACGAGGCTTGTCTTTCTATCTGGATCATGGAGTTAGAAATCGTGTTCTGTGCTCTTATTTTACTATTCATTTGAGATTTTTCATAATGCCACACACTTAGTAGGGACTGAATAAAGAAATCCAGAAAGATCAAAACCTTTCAGACCATGAATGATATAACAGCATGCTCTATTTCTATTCCATGCAAGGCCGTAGCCTGGGGACTTAGGACACAGACTAGAGCATTGCATAATCTGTGTCCCCAGCCCAGCTCCCCAGCTGTTGTGACCAAGAGCACGGTGCGTAGCCTCTCTGTACCTCAGTTTCCAAATCTGTAATTTGGAGGTAGTTACCTTATATAGTAGTTGTGATTAAATAGTAGGCACAGACACTTAGAAGACAGTCTGTATTTTAGTAAGTGTTGTATGTCAGTTATAGCTAAAAATATTGGGCATTCATTCTTCAGCTGGACGACTCTGACAGAGGTCAACAAAGCGAAAACAGCATCTGGGTTCTGTTCATTCAGAGGCTCAAGACCTGGACAATGATTTTAAGGGCATTTTTAACAACTTTGCTGATTAGTGAGAAAAAAAAAAGAAAAAATTGATCCGCAGGCCAAATCCTTCCCATCTTGGCCCAGGTGTAGATTCAATTATAATGGCTCTGGCTGCCCCAGGAAGCACAGGCCATCCTCAGCCCTTGGGTGCATGCTAATTTGCATGCCTGCATTCAAGTAAAAAAAAAAAAAAAATGGAACTAGTCAAAGCAATGTTTGATGGAAGAGAAAGGTATTCTCTTTGTTCTCTCCTGCCCCCTAACTGAGAAGCAGATTGCCTTCAAGGAATAAATGAATTCAGTCATCCATTACTATAGGGCACTCACTAAATAAAAATCCAGATTCCATGACCCTAAGCAGAGCAAATCCCATTGGCAAACTTGAGCTGCACCAATAAGGAGGCCTGGACATCTAACTGTGCCAGGATTTTTGAAGTGAATGGATACAATATGATACATTAGCTATGGAATTAAATACCTAGCTTCTACAAATGACTAGAAGAAATATTTCTCCTATGATCTCGTTCCCTCCATTCCCCCATTGCAGTTAATTCATATCTGGGAAGAGGCCCAAACAACCAGCCTTTCTGGACTGGAGGATCCTTCCCCTCTGGCTGGGCTTCTCCACCCAGACCCATGCCACATTCTCTGTTTCTGGTATAAAAATAGCAAAAGTAATTATGATGGCTAAGAACAATTTGGGAATACGTTCTAAGCTTAAAAACATCTGTGATGTTCACCAGGCATAGTGGCACAAGGAGGCTTGGGAGGAGGCTGAGACGGGAGGGTCACGAGTTCAAAGGCAGCCTCAGCAATTTATCGAGGCCCTAAGCAACTCAGTGAGACCTTGTCTCCAAATAAAATATATCAAAAAAGGGCTGAGGACGTGATTCAGTTAAAGTGTCCCTGGATTCAATCCCTGGTACAAAAACAAAAAAGAAGGAAAGAAAAAAAAATCTGTGATGATCATGCCACACTAGCCCTGCTGAGCCTCTAAGTGTGGGCTGGTCCTCTCCAGGAAAGGACCCTGCAGGACCATGCACCCAGTTCATCACAAGATTATGCACCATTTGTGCATTTGCAGAGCTGCCCAAACCCAGAAATCCAAACCAAGAAATCGTGGTGGAAACTCTTCAGGGTGTGTGTGAGGATTTTCCTTTCACTAAAGAGAAGCCAAGATATATGCATTTGCTAATACTCCTTCCCAAGTCAACAGAGCTGGGCCCGATTTCCAACTGGGTAGCTCCATGGCCTTAATGGGCTATAAGGGCGTCATTTTTGTTAATTTTGTAACCGACAATTTCTCCTCTGGCTTAAGCGGCCTGCAGACTGTGATTTGTTAGTTCTCATTAGAAGGGAAAAGGTGTAGTCCCGCACTCCACAGCTTTCATAAATCACATTTTCAGGTGGTTTTAGCATGCTAGAACATTTCTGAGCACAGGGCCTGACATGAATAATCCCGAGGCCGTGGATCTGTGCCGGGCAGCCTGCACTGGAAGCACTTCTACGATCCCATCTGTGATTCACCGAACATTCGTGCTGAGGCACAGACAAAGGTGAATTAGTTCCAGACAAAAATGCATCAATGCTCTATTGAATAGTCAATTATTAAACACATAATGGAATCCGTGGTTAGCAAGGCATGCTGAAGAGGTGCCATGTTTGCACAATTTCTAACAGGAAAGGAAGGCTGGCCCTGTACGTTTTGAAAAATGAAACAATTCAGTGGTATTGAAGGTAAACTTGGAAACAAATCTTTCCTTTCCTGGGGGGTGGGAAATTTCTTTACTCACATGTTCTTCCCTTAAATAGACCTCGGGTGGTCCACTCCTGAAGCTCAAGGGCCAGCAATTGTGGAGAGAATGTAATGGGGTGGACTGTCCAGGGCGGTAGAATATCCAGTTGTTTTATGTTTGGGGTTTGTTTTGGCCTTTCTTCAACTTACGTGTGAATACGGGGGTGCACGTGTCCTGAATGTGCATGGTGTGGCTTGTCTTCCAGCCCTGTGTCCTTGGCCTCAAAGTCTTCAATGGATGCCGAGCCCTGACTTCAAGGCACTGTTCTGTTCAGTCTAGGTGTGTGTCTGCATCACCTCAGAGTGTCCTGGGGTGAAAGAAGCTCTTAGGTGGCTTGAATCCAAAGAGCCCCTCCCTGCCCCTCGCATCCCCAGCTTGGTGATTAGGATGATGCTAAGCCCTGGTGCTTCCTTAACCCTATCAGAAATCAGGCATGAGCTGTTCTGGGTTCTTCTCCTTAGGCGTGTGTCTTGGGGTGAACCATCTTCCTTTTGTGATAAAATGGGTGGGTTAAATGAAAAAAAAAAATAGGATGATTAAAAAAATCTTTGATTGCTCCGAAAAACATTGAAACCAGATAACAAATTTGTAAGGCCCCCTGTGATTTGTGGCATAGTCTTAATTCACCTGGGGTGAAATAAATAAAGTTGGGATTTTTTTTTTCTCTTATCATTACCTTTGCCTGAGCATGTTGATGCTTCTCCAGCCTCAGCAACTTCCTGGGTAGATGCCACCACTGTTCTGTCACCTTCACTCATTAGAAATTGAACCCAGTTTAAAGTTTCAATCTGAAACTCCATTCAGACCTCCTTGCCAACCTTCTTCCAGAGAAGAGCTCGACCCTGGCCCTAGGAACTTGTAGGAAGGAGAAAGCCATGGGCTGATCCCTTTCCCGCCTCCTTGGACTTGGGGGTATGGAGATTGCTTTTCAGACACCTGCACCCCTCTCCCTTTTGAGGGTCCAGGTCCTCCAGGGTTGAGGGCAAGGAGGGGGAAGAGAAGGAGCAGAAGTCCTCCCTCTTGAGAACTGGTCAGTTGTGGGGTGACAGGTGCTGCTGGCCTCCTGAGGTTTGGAGCAGGTCTGACTCTGGCTGGTGGTCAGTCTCATATTGTGTAGGGTCAGCTTTTCTTCACTGTGAGAAAAAAAAAAAAACCTGACAAGAACAACTTAGAGGAGGAAAAGGTTACTTTGATTCATGGTCTCAGAGATCTCTACCCATAGATAGCTGGTTCTATTGTTCTGGGCGGCCCAAGTTCGAGGCAGAACATCGTGATGGCAGGACATGGTGGAGGAGTGCAGCTCTACTCAGGTGGCCAGGAAGCAGAGAGAGGGAAAGGGAAAGGGATCACAGAAAAGATGAACCTTTCCAGGTCAGACCCTCAGTGATCCGCCTCCTCCAGCAACACCCTATCTGTCTGCCATTACCACCCAGTTAGTTCACCTAGAACAGACTGATTAGGTTACAGTTCTCAGACTGTAATCATCCACCTCTGGACATTGCTGTGCTAACACAAGGAGACAGCTCATACCCAAACCCTAACCCACACCAATGGTACAGGTGGACTTTGGGGGCAGTATTCAACTTCCCCGTAGCTGAGGACTTATCCATAAAGAGGCAGTCAGGCTTTCCTTCATTCTATTCCCCTAGTGCTCATTCCTAATCCCCTTTGAGGAGGAGAGAAGTTCTCTCTGGCGCCATCTGTCGGCTGCATGTGGTAGCGAAGGTGGTGGTTTCTCTACCATATCCTCACATTGCTTGTGTGAGCTGTTACAGCCAGCCTCCAAGCTTCAGAAAATCCTAAGAGAGATCCAGGCTCCAGCCTCTGTCTAGAATTTGCCCCAAACTTCAGGGAACACATTTCAAGCTTTCTCTAACAGGTATGCTAACCTATATCCCAAGTGGCACCAACAGTAGAGGCACTGATGTGAGCCAAGGGTACTGAGCCACTTACAGGCAGGTGAGGCCTGCCCTCCCCTCTTACAACCTCCCTCAGCCTCCAGAAGCCTCATGGCCTTGGCAAGGGACAGTGATGGTGCAGCTCTAAGGAGGTTCCCAGAGGAGGATCCACGTGAGAGGGAGATCTCACACCTCAGGGCCAGGGGGGCAGGATCTCCAGTCAGGGAGGACGTGACTGATGTTGCTTGCTGGTCCAAGAAATGGGGTGGGCAGAAAAGGATCTTTGTGAGGCTGAGTTTCAGAATGGGTCTGAGAGATGGCACTGAGGGGCCTGCCACATAGGGGACACCAGGAGACAGATAAGGCACCATGGCACACTATAGTGGAGAGATTGTCCACAGAATATGAGATATTCCACAATGTTTAGCCAAGCCCTGTCCAGGAGGGTCCTTCTGGTTTCAGCTGAATCTCCAGGCATGAACAGAAGGGCCTTTGCATCCAATTCATTCTTTCTCACGATACACGCTCTGGACTCTACGAGGGAGCTATTCTTAGCCCAAGCTTCGTAGCAAAGGCCAGACTGTATCTTTGTCACAAATCAGTCTCCAAATCCCAGTGACTTAGTACAACAAGAGTTCATTTCTCCTTAGACAAAGTCTGGTATGGATCAGCCTGAGCTGGCTTCCACCTGGTGGCTCAAGGACCCAGACTTCCTCCGTCTGGGTGATTCCATCGTCTTCCCACAAGTCCAACAAGAGCTGCAGGGCAGACAGGAGCACTGGAGCATATCTATTCCTGGGTCAACCTTGGATGTCATGAGCTTTAATTTCCTTAATGAACACTACATTTCTTCATAAAGACTTCCGGACGTTTGTCATGTCCAAGGGATATTCCATGTCCAAGGGACATTTCCATGTCCCCAGGAGATGACTGTAATGTACTTGCCCAATAATGTTACAGTGAGTTAGGACTGAACTTGTCTGAACTGCAAGAGGTGGTAATGACACTGTGCATTTATAGAGCCCTTTTATTTTCCAAGAGCTTTCCAATTTATCATCCCATTTCACTCTTCCAACATTTTTCTGGGTCTTGTAGTCTGCTGCTCCTCTATACTGTTCAGCTGAAGGAGCCAGGCCACACCTCTACCTGCACAGGTGTAGCCAGCTCATTCAATGGCACCATGAAATGAGGGCGATGGAAGATGGATGGGACTCTCAGGTCCCTTTGGGATCTCCCTCTCATTCTCTCCCACTGCCTGTCTAGGCCTTGTGTCTCTTTCCCACCCGGCTGGAACCCCTTCCTCCATGCTCACTCCCACTCAGGTCTTGCGGAGACCAAGAATCCAATTTTAATGATAGGGAACTAGCACAGGTGAATTGCATCAAATACCAGATGGCTGGACCTAAGCAAAGTATGTGGGTTCCAGTGTGGGTGGGGGGGAGCTGAATGTACCTGTTCTTGAAATTTCAAAAAGATAACTTCTTAGGGTTCTTGAAAATGTGTTAGAACTGTCAGAAGAAAGAGAATTGACAGTTTCAATTGTTAAATACAACAGCTCTGTTTGGTACGAAACAACGTTAAAATTGCAATTTTTTTTAAACAAAAGAAGAAAAATAGAAAATTTGAGTTAAACAGGGTGATTTGCACACATGCATTTTCCTTATTCTCTCCTGAGATTCCATTAAAATGGTAGAGATAAACATGGTATACATCTGCAGAGACAAAGAAGACAGTGGGTAAGAGAGAGCTGAACAATGGGGAGGAAGAAACACAGGCGGTGGAGATGGCAGAGAGGCTCCGTCTGCAGCAGGGCCACCAGTGAGCACCTGGGTGGTCCACAGCCAGAGGGGGTGGTTCAGGGACGGGAAGCCCAGGTATTCCCAGGCAAGGATTGAGACAGCAGGTAAGATGCAAGTCTGCATAGGGAGCAGGAAGGCTCCAGACCTCCTCTTCTCTAGGAGGTGACTCTGAAGTAATTCCTCCAGGATGCTGTGATCTCAGGACACCCAGCACAGGGAGCTCTGGGGGATGCTGGTGAAAGTAGGATCAAGTCAAAAGTCCACGGTTGACTGGGAAGAGCCCAGCCCCGCTCCCTCCCTCCACTCCCACAAGAATGCCGGTGGCCCAGCTTAACGTCATTATGTAGGGATTTTCCTGAATGATAACTAGAACACAGAAATAGGATAAAAAGAAAAATGAAAAGAAAAAGAAAGAAGGAAGGACAGATGGAAGGAGAAAGAGAAAAGGAAGAAGGAAGAAAAAATTATAGACTCGGTCTATAGGTCTAAAGCTAACTAACGGGAGCCGCAGAGATAGAGAACAGACAAGATTGGTGGGAAATTATTGAAGAGATAATATAAATACATTTTCCAGAGCTGAAGAACTTAAGCTGCAGGTAGATAGAGAGAGCCTGCCGGGTGCTCAGCCCAGGGGATGAAAAACGACCCACACAGGCCAAGGATCCAGAGACCGTGCAAAGATCCGAAAGTGGGTAGAGGATATATCATACAAAATGAATGGGAAGAATTGGCAGCAGACTTCTTCACAGCAACCCAGGAGGCTGGCGGATAGAGCAATTCTTCAAAAATCCTTAAAGGAAAAAAAATTTCCATTCTAGAATTCTCTGTATGGCCCAACCTTCAAGAAGAATAAAACGGTGACCTCTCAGGCACCCCTTATGTAGGTACAAAACAGAGACATGGGGTCCAGGAGACAGAGGGAACCGGGATTTGCAAGCTGGTGACACAAGTGACCTGAGAAGACAGATGTGCAGCTAGAAAATGACCTTCCAGACTGGGAGCAGAAGGTGGAGGGATCCAGGAGAGATGTTGCCAATAAAAAAAAAAAAGAGAGAGAGAGAGAGAAACTTAAAGATTTTTTCTTACACCTTTGACTCTAATAAGAACCGTTTTCCAACTGTGTCTGGGTTGAGCATGAATTAATGACTGATGCTGAGGAAAAGCCAGGGAACAGAAAAGGGAAGGCAATTTCAACTTCAGGAAAAATCAAAAACGTATTCAAGAAAATAAATGTAATTACAAGGTACTGTTCGTCTCAGCTTTGAACAATGTTTTCACGGTCCTAGAAACGTAAACACTACAATGATTCACCCAAAAATTGTGATGTGATGGAGACGAAAGGTCATGTGTGTGTGTGTGTGTGTGTGTGTGTGTGTGTGTGTGTGTACTGGGCCACAGGAGTGAGAGAAGGCTCGGTCACCATCTTTCATGGTGGAAATTGCTAGATACTGTTTAACACACTTACACTTGAAGCACTAGCTGCCTTTTAAGCATCTTATTTAGAAAGATGGACATAAAAGTCAGGAAAACATGGGCGGGGCTGGGGCTCAGGGGCAGAGCACTTGCCTAGCATGTGTGAGGCACTGGGTTCAATTCTCAGCCCCCTGTATCAATAAATAAAATAAAGGTCCATTGACAACTAAATATATATATATATATATATATATATATATATATATATATATATATATATATTAAAAATAAAGTCAGGAAAACATGCACCAGAGTTGGATTTTTTTCGCTCTGGGTTGGGGTGTGCGTGAGAGTGGTCAAACAGGCTGGGTTGGAGGTTTTGGTGCAGAGGCTTCGACAATTTTGGGAATCCCCTAAGAAGAAGAATTTCCAAGTTAGGAAACAAACTTTGGTGCAGTTCATTCCAAGGAGGGGCTCTGCAGCTTGAACATAGATTGCTTCCTGGTGCAGCCCCCATCAAGGTCGGGAGACACTGTTCATCACTGTAAACCTTAGGGTGTTATTTATTGCTTCATGCTATGGACTAACACACCATGTGTATCATTTCATGTGCATTTAAGAAGAAGAAAGAGCACACCGCTGACATGGGACTCGATGCCACTTCAACTGAACCGCTTCTAACCAGCCTTACGTAGCGCTGTTGGGCAAAGGGATCTGCTGTGGCTCCTTGTCCCCCTCTTTGCATTGCTCAGCACATGTGTTCCTTTCTCTCCATTTGACAAGAGTTGAAGTGAATTTCTCATAGTGCTTTGTGCTTGCCTGAGAGCCTTAGTGCTAATAAGTTAAAAAAAATATCTGTCTCCTTCTCTCTCCCTGCCCCATCCCCAAGGGTCAGTCCTTCAGGGCCCCTTGAACACAGAGACAATTCACTTTGGTCCTAGCAACCATCTCAGCTGATGGATGAGCAGTGGAAGACCTAATTTTCAGGAGAAAGCTCCTTTCTCTCTCCATCTCTCTCTCTTTCTTTCCTTCCTCTTCCTTTCTTGTAGCATTTGGGATTGAACACAAGTGCTTTACCACTGAGCTACATCCAAGCCCTTTTCTAATTTATTTTTTTTATTTTGAGACAGGGCCTCATTAAGTGGCTGAAGCTGGCCTCAAACTTGACATCCTCCTGCCTCAGATTCCTAGGTCACTGGGATTACAGGCGTGTGCCACCGTGTGTCAGGCTTTGGTTAGTACTTTAGATGCTCTATTTCAGGAGGCAGAGCTCAGACCAGAACTCAGGGTAGTGGCAAGAAAGGGGATTAAGATTGCTGCAAATTTTGGTAGGGCAGAGTCTCTCTTAAATGACTATAGGTGTCTCTTAAAGTCACATAAAATAGAGACCATCATTCTATCAAAGTGGTGCAGCTGCATTGGATCATTCAGAATGTTCCAACCATATTCAACAGACGTGTGGTGAAGGCCAGCTAGGCACCAGACAGCTCTGTGCTGGAGGGAGCCCACAAGAGGGCACTTGGCCCTGCCCTTAAAGAGTCCCTGGCCCAGGGTACAGGCTAGCTTGGTCCAGATCAGCTCTAAAGCTGCTCCCACCTTCCAAAGCTAACTGGACTTTTTCGTGTGCCAAGCTCTGCTTCCAGAGCTGGGGATGTGGGTGTAGAAGAGACACAGTCCCTGCCTTCTGGCAGAGCACTGTCTTGCCGAGGTCCATGGAAGACAGAAGTGCAAGTTGTCCTTGCTTCTGAGAACACTCTGCCCACCTGTGAACAGGAAGCATACCTGTTTCAGTCTAGAGCTGGCCGGAATGACATTCAGGGCAGGTGAAGAAGAAAGTGATTTTAACTAGGGAATTTCTTGTAGATTGGGGTTTTGTCCTTTTTCTTTACCTGGAATGTATTAAATTTATGAGCAAATGAATAAAAAGCAAGGGCACAGATATTCGGTTATTAAAAACATATCATTGTTGAGTAAACAAACACCATAGGTTTTTTTAAATTCCTAACATAAATGAAAGTTCATCTGTCTCATAGGAAAAGGGTTAAAATCCAAGTGGGCAAATAACACCATTTAATAACAGGCTATGAATCTGAGTAGACAACTCCCCCAAAGAAGATATAAAGATGGCCAATGGATGCATGGGAAGAGGCTTAACATAATTATCAAACAGGCAAACAAAGACCAAAACCACATGAGATCCCACTTGATACCCACTAGCATGGCTACACTAAAAAAAGACAGATAATAAATGCTGGCAAAGATGTGGAGAGATTGGAACTTTCATTCATTGCTGGTGGGAATTTAAAATGGCTCAGCTACCTTGGCAAATAGTCTAGCAGTTACTGAAAACATTAAATATTGAGTTATGTAAAACCTGGAAATTCTTCTAAGTATATGCCGAAGAGAAGCAAAAACATATAGCTACACAAGAACTTATATTTTAATGTTTACAGCTACATTATTCATGAAAGGTAAGAAGTGGAAGCAACCTAAATGTTTATCAATGGGCCAATGGATAAACAAAATGTGGTAGATCCATGCAATGGAATATTATTTGGCCATAAAGAGAATGAAAGATGGATGACCCTTAAGCATGAAGGAACCTTGAAAGAAGCCAGTCACAAAAGATGAACCATGTGGTTGCTATGTGTGTGAAATGTCCAGGAGGCAAATTTATAGAGATAGGCAGTAGATGAGTGGTTTCCTAGGGGAATGATTGGTGATGGGCACAGCGCTTCTTCCTGGGATGACACAAATGTCAGAAAATTGATTGTGGTTTTGGTTGTGCAGCTCTGATTATGCCCAAAACCACTGAATTTTATACTGTAAATGGGTGAATTGAGTGGCGTGTGCAGTTTTTTTTCAGCTCTCCTAAAAAAAAAAAAAAAAAAAAAAAAAAAAATCCGAGCAGGGAATCAGCTAGTCTTTCCCACACATATTGGGATTTCTTTCAGGGCAAATCTGGCATCTTCTGCTTCTTTGGTTTCCCATGAAAGTAAGCACAGGGCCAGGCCTCAAGAAGCCTGCTTGTTGATTGACTGGATAATTGAAAAATATCTCTTAAAATGGAAAGAGGGACTGGGTTGGGGTGTTTGCTCCTCTCCAGTCCTTCTCACCCTGATAGGTGGGTGAGGCAGCAGCAGAGGCAGGAATGGAGGGACCTCCATCTTTATTCCAGCTCAGCTGACTCCTGGCCCTCAGCTTGGGCTCTGGGACTCAACTGCCTATCCATAAAAGAGGGGGCAGGCGGTTAAATCTCAGAGACAGCTTGCTTCCCTGGAGAAAAGAGGGATTCTGCCTGGGATCTGGTACACCAGCTTTGCCCCAAGATCTCAAGGTTCTAACTTCCCTCCTCTCCTGGGGAGTCCTTCTTCTGGGGGTGCTGGGTGGGTGGGGCTCTGGGCCTCCTGTCTTCCCCCAGCAGAACTCTTGTGAGGGGGAGCACAGCCAGCTCCGGGCCTCCCCCTAGGAGTGCAGATGGCCACTTTACTGGAGTCCAGGATGTGACAGGGTGCCTGCTTTCCCTGTGACTTCTTAATCCCAACTTGACGTTTCACTTTCCCCCTGGGCCCAAGGAAGAAAAGGCAGAGCAGTGTGACTACAGTCGACAGAAGAAGATCAGCAGAAGGAGAGATAGGAGGAGGAGGAGGAGGAGGCAGAGGTACGGGAGAGAGCCCCAGGGACCGGGGCTGCAGCCCAGCAGGGCAGGCGTTCTGGCCGCTCTGATGAGGGCTTTGAGGAAGGACAGGGGCCGTGACAGCCATAGGGTTGTGGACATCAGTTAGGTGGCCTCGGAGCCCGTTTGGGTGGGTGGCATGACAGAAGTGACTTTGGAATCCTGACTGGCAGCAGGTCCCCATCTTTCTAGAATGGCACTCCTGCCACCACCTGCGGTAGCCTCTGTGGGCAGACTCACCGGCCTCCACGGGGGTCTTATCTCCAGTGGTAACTCTGTATGGCCATGTCCCCATGAAATCATTATTATCCCACTTTAAAGACGGCCCCGGAGATGGACACCTCCTAATGCTCTGCAGAGTCAGATGCATCTACCTAGGAGGGCCCAGCCCTTTCCACCCATGATGCTCCTCTTCATTGACAAGAGTCTGGGCTTTTCCTCTCTTCTCATCCCAGCCCACACCAGGCCACTACTTACAGATGAAGGCATTCAGCCAATATTGGCTGACTTTTGAAGTTCGATCTGGGCTTGATTCTGCAGAGAGAAGGCTCCAAAAAATAATCACCTGGAGTATGTCCCTGAAGGTCTCCTTCACTGCTCCCCACAGAGGGTTGGGCACGGTAGGATGAAAATTGCCTTTCATTTGGCTAATCTCACTTCACACTCCCTGGGGAAAGAGGCTTTTAGAGCTTTAACATCAAACCAATACCATATTTCCAGATGATTCTCTTGAGCCAGTCTCTCCACTGCCACAGGCCTCCATCCCTGGGAGAATGGCCATTTGGCTGGGGTAGGATGGATTTCATGCCTGCTGACTCTCCGTGGCTACACCCTCTGGTAGCCATCATGGAGTCTCTGTCAAGATGCTTGTTAAAGACTATTTTTAAAAAAGTCCCATTTAGCATCGAAGAGATGCCAAATATGCAGTCTATAAAGAAAGACGGCAAATGATCACTTCCTCTTCCAATTTTGTCCGAGACCCGAAGCTGGAAGACTTACTGCAGAGTCTATTCTTGGACATTCACGACAGAAGTTTCTGTTTCTATTATTTTTTAAAAATGTCAATCAAAATGTAATGCAATCAGCTTTCTCTGGGAGTCTCGGGATAGTGTGTGAGCCAATGAGGCCAGAACGTTGCCAACAGAATTGTCATTGTGGAGGAAAAGGCAGAATATTAGAGAATAAATGCATCCGAATAGATGAAACCGATACCTTCCCAAACACCATCTTCCAACAGTGTTTATGGGGTAGCTATGGTGTACTAATGTAGCCCCACAGGAAGTACGTTATGAGGGCCCTGGATAGTAACAGCAAACACTTCTGAAGCATGAACACTGGGCCAGATGCTGTTTTAAGTGCTCTGCATATTTATATCATTTAATCCTTATAGCCACTCTAGTAGGTCAGTACTATTATTATCTCCATTTTACAACAGAGTAACTGTGTCCCAGAGAGTTTCAGTGACTTGCCTGTAGTCACAGAGTAGAGCAGGAATTCAAAACTCAGGCATTCAGGCCCAAAGTGTGGCCTCTTAACCCCTCCCTTGACTGCCCTCTCAAATGCATGCTCAAGAAGGTCATGCCGGCAGGGTCGGGGGAAGCTGCCTGGAGGTGGTGGAAGAAGCTGGATTTGGCATTTGGAAGGGGGCCTCCTGCACCTCCCCTGGCCATTTCCCCATGTGTGACTGAAAGGCGCCATGTATTTCTCATACTATTTTGGAGAACATACCAGGTTTCCCAGTACTTTTGCCTTGTGCTATGGATTGAATGTGTCTCCAAATTTCCATATGTTGGAAATTTAATCCTCAATGCAACAGCATTGGGTGGTGAGGCCTAATAAGAAGAAATAGGTCTTCGGGGCTCTACTCTCATGGATGGATTAGTTATAACCCAGGAGGGGTCCTGTAATAGAAGTGAGTTCAGCCTCCTTTGGTTCTCCTGGTTTCAGCCTTTCTCATTTTTCTAATATGGAATGGTGCAGCATGAAGTCTTCACTAGAAACTAGTGCTCTCAGATTTCCCAACCTCCAGACTTGTGAGCTCCCCAAAAGCTTCTGTCATGTGTATCACCCAGTCTTGGGTATTTTGTTATAGCAGCAGGAAGCGCACTAAGACTTCTTGTCTCACATCCACACTAGCTCCATGTAAGCAGGATCTGTGTCTTCATTACCTTTGTGCTTCTGACTCCTCCGCCCACACCTCACACCCCATGGGCTGGCTCAGAATAAGAGCTCAGGAAACTTAGTCTGGATGGCACTGTTGACCTAAGATAAAAAGAAGTGATGAGGAAATCTCAGGTTGGGCAGCCATATGAACAAAACGATGGCAGTAGGAGGGACTGGGGATCTGCAGAGGTCCTGGAGGGCTCATGGTGAGGCTAGGTCAGAGAGTCAAGAAGGTAGAGGCCTTGAATGCAGAGGAGGAACACAATCCACCAAAGTCACTATATGGCAAAGAGAGTTTAGGTCTGACCAGTTCAGGAAATCTTAGTGAACTTTGGGATCATGGGGAGCCCTGGAAGATCACGGACCCCAACAAATGCAGACAAGAGCATTGGGAGGGTTTCTGATGTCTGCAAGGGGGAAGCTTAAAGGGATTGCAGATGGGGGGAGGTTCAGAGGAGGACTCAGAATCAGCTGATGGAGCTTCATCATACTGTGAGACAGATGGCAAGCCCAGTGAGTGGTGTTGGGGACACTCTCTCTCCCCCAGCCCTCTCTCCCTTTCCCTGGTGTTGCCACAGAAGGATTCCAGGGGCTCTGTTCAGCGTCACCAGTTGTCTGCGTCCTGTTGGACACCATCAGCTCTACACAGCGTTTCTCATCACAGTTATCTTTCCCGCCACAAGGGGTGAGCCTACAAGCCTCCATCTTTCCCCCAAGGCTGCAATTTCAGGCATTATTTTCCTCTCATGCAAGGAACTCGACTCTTTTATCCTACCCCATAATATAGGATTGGGAAAAAAAATAAGAATTGCTCCCTCTCAGCGAAATTGATGCAAATGCCAACTCTGATTTGAAAACAGCCCTGTCATTGGGAAGCCGAGTTTCTCCCTTATAAGCTATTCTTGAGTTCCCAAGAGAAGCAGAATAATCATTTATAAGAATAATAAAATCATTTTCTCAGTTTGACAGTACCTGCTTTCCAGCATAGATGGCTATGAAGCAGGTGCTGATTCTTAGGACTGTGTTTTTCTAAAGAAATAATCTCTTTTAAGCACAGCCAAAAAATAAAAAAATAAAATAAATAAAAAGTGCTGGTCATTTAGCACTAGAAGCACCCCCAGAATACCCTTAGCTAGTAACTCAAAGGTAGAAGCGAGGAAGTGATAGCTCCTGGTAGATTTTACACCCCTTATCTTTTCACCTTTGCACACTTAGATTTTTTCCCCTAACCTAAATGTTCTCTTCTCTTCCTCAAATTCATTTCCAGCTTCTGGCCTCTGATGGTTAATTTTGCATCAACTTGACTGGGCTAAGGGTTGCCCAGATAGCATTATTTCAGGGTGTGTCTATGTGGGTGTTTCCAAAAAAGATCAGCATTTCAATCAATAGATTTAACAGGGAAGATTCTTCCTCTCCAGTGTAGGTATGCAAGATCCAATCTGTTGAGGGCTGGACCCGAACAAAAGGGCAAGGGAAAGGCAAACTCATTCTTCTTGATCTAGGATATATGTCATCTCTTGTCTTTGGGTGTTGGAGCTCTTAGTACTCAAACTTTTGTGCTGGGACTTAAATCAGGTCCCCTCCCTGGTTCTCAGGACTATAGACCTGAGTTGAATTACATCACCTATTCTCCTGGCTCTCCAGTTTGCAGATGACAGATTGGAGGACTCCTTGTCCCTGTGTGACCCAATGTCCACAATTTATAAATACCACCCCATCTCCTATAGTTTCAGTTTCTCTGGAGAACCTTGACTAATGCACAGGCCTAGAACAACTGACATTTGTTTGGTGTGGATGTCCCCAGATTTCTCCTCGTCTGCTGGAGACCTTATGAACTTTAGTCTGAACCATTTGAATTACCTCTAGCATATTCTTTGATGCTGCCCTTGGATTCTAATATGTTAATTTTCTCTTATCAAAGAGGAGGCCATTTGATGAGGGGTTAATAGCCAACCAGACCTGGCTCTACTATTTACTGCTTTATATAAGTCACTTCATTTCTCTGAGCCTCAGCTTCTGTATCTGTAAATGGGAATTATAATGATAACTTCCTCGGTTGCTGTATAAGAAAATAACTTGTATAAAGTTGTCATATGAGTAAGCTCTCAATTCATGCTACCTGTCATTATTATCTTGTTCCTCCTCCTTCTGCTCCTCCTCCACAGTATCATCATCCCGTATATCTCTAAAGAAATAAAAGGTCTGAAGCACACATCAAATGTTCAATACAGGGTTAACTCATTCACCAGGCTCAGTAGGCACAGAATCTAAGGCCCATGATAATTTCAGGGAACCATAAAAATCATTATAATTGCTTTTAGGTTTAAAACTGAATATAGCCTGGATTGTATTCATAATTATAACAATGTAGTGATGAAATACAATTTTTATTTTATTTATGGAGAAGTTGGCCCACAAGGGCAAAAATTTCTACAGCTGATCCATAAAAGTTATAAGGGGGATCTGGTTCAACCTACCTTGGTTAGGGTCCACCTTTGGGGCTGCTGTCAAGAGGACAATGTACTTGGAGGGTGTTGAAGCCTCAGGGGCCTAGTGCAGGACTGGGTACCTGGCAGGAGCCGAGGAAATGTGAGTTATTCTTCCGAGACAGAAAAAAACCTCCTGTCTTCCCTAGCAATCCAAGATATGCCATGTGACTGAAAGGTTCTCAGAATTTTTATAGATTCCAGAAATGTTAGCATCAGTGATCTGGAGGAATAAAATCCAACAGAAGAGAAGAATCACTGTTTGGCAAATAGACTTTAGGCATGAACAGCTTTGGAAATTTAAAACATCATTTCCTTGGGCAAGAGTGAATATTTGTACTAAGGTTAGAACCAGAATTCTCCAGAGGCTTTGATAAAGGACTGCTTTAGAAACCGTGAGGGAGGCAGCCTACCTCCGAGTCCTCTCTGACAGAGTCCACCAGCAGAGGCTACCACCCAACCCTCCCACTTGAACCTCCTTTCACTTCCCGTGGGGAGGTCAGGGAGGGAGTTGAGGGAGAGAGAATGCAGGCCTGTATCCATCCACTGAGCCCTGGGATGCAGGCCCCAAAGGCCAGGGAGTCCTGCTACTCTCATAGATCCAAGAAGGATTTGGCGGTGGGCTGACTCATTGTGAGGCTTGTGTTTGGGTGTCTTGGGAGAAATTTACCATGACCCAAGGGGGAAGAGTTTTCCATGGAATCTTCTTCCTATTTGAAGATTCCTGGATGGGATTTTCACTGCTCCTAGCAACAATATTAGCAACCAATATTTATAAAGCACCATTAAGGGGCTTTCTGCTCACATTTATCCTCCTGACAACCTTGTGGGGATATTTTTATTTCCTGGTGGATCTAGAAGTTTCCTGAGAAAGCCGATTAAAAGACCCATGAATGTGCTCCTTGTCAGGTCCTTTAGTTTTTTCAAAGTACACTGCATTACTATTAAACACAGTTGGTTTAGAAACCATCTTGGCTGATGGCCTCTGAGTCCCCACCACTCATCAAGTTCTTCGCATGGAGACTCTTAACCTTCCACACGTCCTTTGGTGGATCCTGTTAGCATTTCTGTCTACATCTGAGGAAGCTGAGGCAGAGTTCAGTGAAAACTCGCTCAAGGTCAAGTCTGTTAAGCGATAGAGCCAGGACTAGAAGCCAGGCACTTTGCTTCAGAGATACCGCTAGCTCTCTGGTTCTCTTGCTGTATGTTTTCTTCTTCTGTTCTTTCTTTCTCCTTTGTGAGGACCGTGGGTGCCACCCTTGGTTTGTACCCAGCCCTCAACATCTGTCCACATAGGGCCACTCCTGTTTACCATTTATCCATTCATTTCTTCCCCCATCTCTGATCCCTACACTCATTCCTCCATCCTTCACCGTCTCCTATGCTAACAAGTTTTATAGAAAAGTTTAAATACTGTGAAAGTTGTCAAAATGGAGCTCCTGTGTCAAACCTGAGCAAATAAATAAAAAGGGTTTGGAGGAGATCACATGTGGGTGTGTTGCTGATAATAAAAACCATCACAAGAGACTTGACCAGAACCGCCGCCTTGCACAGAGACCAGTTTTAACCTCACATAAAAAAATTCTTCAGCAAGGACATCTGCCTAGTATGCCTGTCCAACCTTGCACTGAGACTACTCTTATTATCGATCTTTGTGGTGAAGGAAAATTGTTTCAAAACAACTTATGTAACCCTCCTCATTTTACCTTTAAAAACCCTTGTCTCCCTTGGCCTCCCTGAACACATCCATAATCTAGTATTGCACGCCTACTCCCAGAAGCAATGTTCATTCCTAATGAAATTCATTATCTTTCTCTATTTGTTATTTAGATTGACAATAGCCATGTCACCTTAAAACATCTCTGGAAAGTTTTTTTTTTTTTTTGTGTGTGTGTGTGTGTGTGTGTTTGTGTGTGTGCATGTGCACAAGCTTAGGTTCTAATTTACAGAAAAGGTGTTGACCTATAAAATCCATCTGGTTCTGACTTTTTTCATAATTTACTTAATTATCCTTCCCATGACCTCCAAATTTAACTTCCTGTGATTAGAGTTAATAACATTGTTGATAAACATCCTCCTATTGGTTCCCTTACAAAAACTATGCACAATCTCCTGGGATGCATAAATGCAAGTAGAATTGACAGATTATAGACATAAATAACCATTATTTTACCAAGTCCTGCTATGTTGCTTTCCAAGACAGTTGTGCCAACTGAAACTTCCAGAAAGAGGCCACGGTGCTTTGAACTCTTCACATTCTCTCCTTGACAGCAAATCACTCACTTTTCCAATTTCTGCTTCTCTAATGGGTGTAAGCCACCACCTTATTCACGATGTAATTTGCATATATGGATTACTAGGTAGTAAGAAAATTAACTTATTATTCACTCAGCTTCCTACTTTGACTTGCCTATTCATATCCTTGTTCGTTTAAAAGAAATTGGGTTTCTCATCTTTCCTCAATGATTCAGAGTTTCTGATACAGTCTAGAATAGAAATTAATTCATTATTGGTATTAGATACTGCAATATCTTCTTTCAGTCTGAAATTGATCTGTTAGCTTTGTCTGCGGTGCTTCTTGTTAAACCCCATGACTATTAAGTTATGATGTTCATGATTTTTGAGGATTTTTTTTTGTCTTATGGCTTATGCATTTGAGGATTTGATTATAGGCATTCAAGTTTACTTTCTTCTATGAGTTTTATACTTTTACTTTCTGTGCTTAGGTTTTTATTCCATTTGGAATATTTCAGCATAAAATAACCACCCAGATTTCTCTTCCTTATAGCTGACAAATTCCTAACTCTGCTGACTAAACAACACTTTCTCATCTCTCTGTGGAAACGCCTTGATCTTCTTGTGTTCTTCTATATAAAGGGTAACATTGGTCGATTGGGTACCATTGGGCTATTTAGTAATATTGGTCTTCTTTGTTCCTATTCCAGTATCATTCTGTTATCACTCCTATGGCTTTATAGTAGCTTTTACTGTCCTAGAGTATGTCTCTCGGCTCTTCCATTTTTATTGACTTAGCTATCTATGATTCTGTATTTTTCCTAGAAGATTTTACAATGGGTTTGTCAAGTTCTTACAAGAACAACTGCCATTTTGTTTGAATTCCATTGAATTTTTTTATATTCATTTGGGGGATTTAACTTGCTTACAATATTAAAATGTCACTGAACATGGTGTACCTTTCATAGTACTCATGTTTTTTATGTATACCCTCTTATAGATTAAAACGAATCATCATATAGATTTTGTTAGATTTGTAGAAACTTTACCTTTTTGGAACTTTTGTTCTAGCTAATATCCTATTTTTAAAATTTATGTTCCATAATTGATGACTGTCTGTATGGCAGAATGCTATTAAATTTTGTGTGATTATCTGACATTTAGCAGCCTGGCGAAATTCTCTTAAAGTTGTAATAGATGGCTGTAAATATTTTTTTTGTTTCTTCTGTGTATATCTTAAAATCTATTTTATTTTAAAATTTATTATTTTGCCTCTTTTTCCCCCCCTTGGTCTTATGGCATAGTTGGGGATCTGAAGTGCCTGGTTAAATGGTGCTATAGACAGCAGAACTACCTTCTTTGTCCCAAAAGAGTAAGTCTCAAGGGAATCAACTCTTCATGCCTCTGTTGGAGTCCACAGCTAAAAGGTTATAGGACCACAATTTGCCTTTTCTTCTCTTAAGATTTATTTGTACTATGCTTGTGAAAAGTTTGCCATTTTTACTGGGAGAATGGAAATCATTTCGTTCTTAATTTTAAAATATTGGCCTTCTTTACATCTAAGCAACACAGCACATTTACCAAGAAGACAAAAGGACACATTCCTTTCTGTTGAAACAGCCAGTGTGTCCAATCTTTCTGCTTTGCTTTTTTTTGCTCCAGATTCTCACTGTAAATTTGACTAAAGGCACCCAATAACACTGTGCCACTACCTGCGTGTTTTGCTGCCTGAAATTTTCTCTACCAAATAAGTTAGCCCACCACATCTCATGGTTTGTGGGAAGCTGAGTTTATCAAAAGTCTCAGGGAATGAATAAAAGCACAACCAAATTCTTTGCCACATAATAATAAGGATGGCCCCTAGTCTAAATGCTAACAGTCCTTATTTCCACCTGAAGTCTCATAAGCATAGCTTTTACTGTCTGTATTCCCACAGAATTCTGGTTTTATGAGTCTGCACAAGAATTGCCCATTAAGTTCCACTTACAGGATTGTAGAGTTCTTCTAGCCCAGTCCTCTGAATTTTCCCCAACTCCTTTTGCAAACCAACTCTAAATACTCTTCCTCATTGTCAGGCATATGGTAATGGCAAACATCACCCCACTTCTTGGAACCAATTTACTGTGCTAGTCAGCTTTCTATTGCTGTAAGAAAGGTGGGATAATCAAATTACAAAGAGAAAATGCTAATTTCGGCTCACAGTTTTGGAGGTTGTACTGTATGATATGTTGTTGGTCTTATTGCTTTGGGTCTGAGCATGTGGTGGGGCAAAACCTCATGGTTGGGAGCAAAAAGAGAGAGGAAGAGACTGGGGTGCCACAGTCTTCATTTGAGAGCCCAACTCAGTGGCTGGAAGACTTCCCAGTAGGACCCACATCTTAATGTTTCCACCAGTTCCCAGGAGCACCAAGCTGAGGACCATGCTTTGAACAAATGGGTCTTGGTGGGGGGAGTATTCCAGGTTCAAATTATAGCAGTAAGGAAAGTTTTCATGAATTCTCCCTCTTTCATTAGAACTCACCACACTGGTTAGACATGTAGTAATGCAGCTTCAACACAGTGGGTGGACATTCAACCAGAGAAATGAGTGAGGCACCCTGGATCCATGGAGGAGGGAATACAGGTGGCTGTGACCAGGGAGAGGAGCAGAGTGGCCTTGTAGAGTCAAGTTTTGGAACTGAGTCAAGTATGACATTGAAGGGTAAGTGGGAGGTTTGGAGCACACTTGGGTATATGGAGTTATGAGATTCCATCAAGGGCTTAGGGTTTTTCAAGTCTGGCAGAATCAGGTGTGAGTCACCTCCTCACTTATAAGCTGTAGACCATCAAGAAAGCAACTTAGGCTGGGTGCAGTGGTTCATGCCTATAATCCCAGCGGTTCATGAGGCTGAGGCAGGAGGACCACAACAAAGCCAGCCTCAGCAAAGATGAAGTGTTAAACAATTCAGTGAGACCCTGTCTCTAAACAAAATACAAAATAGGGCTGGGGATGTGGCTCAGTGATTGAGTGCTCCTAGATTAAATCCCTGGTACAAAAAAAAAATGAAAGCAGTTTAGCCTTGCTGAGGCTAAATAAATAAAGCAGAGTAGATAATTCTAACCATCTGAGTTTTTAAGTGAGATCAGAGGTGATATACGTAATGCATTCAGTATATTCCCCTCCCCACCAACTCACACTCACACACCACAGATGCATACCTGTGCACATACACATAGACATGCAGGCAGGCAATGGGAATAACTAGAGTTCAGATGGATCATCTGGTGAATAGATGATGGGACAATGATCTATGTACAAATCAGCAAGGTCCTAGTTGTGTTTTGGAGAACACACAGGCAGGGAGACGTGGCCTTAGCCACTGCCCTGGTGTGTTTAAAGAACAGACTGAGTAGATGCTGCCTCTTAACCCCCAGTGTGAGGCTCCAAGAGCAGACAGTGTGGTGGCAGGACCTGGTCTTGTCCTTCTGGTTATGCCTCCTAATGGCTCTCCCTGGAGAAGTCAGGAGTGGTTCTCAGGTGTACAGGGATTGTGTCAATGTCCGACAAGCAGGAGTCGTCCCTTGACAGAGAATTCCCTTCTGAGTGAAGACCAGCATTTCTGTGCCCTGCCCGGGTAGTTCCAGAGAGAGCCAGACACTCTTGGTGTCTGTCCTTAGGAAGGATTGCTCTCAGGTGGAGTTGGTGATCTCTAGATCTCCATTCTGAAACTCATCAGGATGCTGGTTAAAGACCCCGGGGTGACCTTCGTTTTTGGCTCAAACCTGCTTCAGAGGAACCAGTCCACATGGCACATACGATTATATGTGGTTTCAGGCTCTGATCACAATTGTCTGAGTTTAAAGTCCAGTGGTACCACGTAGGAGCTGGGTGATCCTGGCCAAATCATTTAATTTCTCTGAAACTTGATTCCTTACTTGTATGAGGAGCTACAAGTACCATACCTGTGTTATAGAATTGTCAAGGGAATCAAATGGAACCCTTTGCACATTTTCTGGCACACAGAAAATGCTTAATAAGTGATACATACCTGGGTGGAAAAGCTGGGTACAAAAGGTGGCACTTGAAAGAGGAACAGATGTTTGGTAGGCAGCTCTGCTGGGGGGCTTTTGGGTGGGAGGGAGCAGATGAACAAAGGCCCTGAGGCGTGAAATAGCCTGACATTTCAGGTCGCTTTAAGTGGTTTTGTTTGGCTGGAAACATAATGTAGGGGAGAGGAGAGACGCGTTGTTGGTGGCATGCGCAGAGACAGTTAATTATAGACAGGCTTAGGTGGCTCTCTAATTGCTTTGTGTGCATCTCTGGCTATTTCCCTAATATTGGAGCCTCCTCTTTGGTACTCTGCTTGATGGTCAGCCCAGGCTGGGCATCCATGAGAAATGTCGCCCCTTCAGATCAGCGCAGTGAGCCAAGGCGGATAGGAAACTTCAGAGGTTTGAGGCTAGGGGACCTGAATGAACCCTTGATCCTGAGACCCTCCAGCCAGCCCCCCCTGACCAAAGCCCTCAGCTGTCTCTCTGCAGGATGCAGGCAGGTTGCAGTTTGGGACACCCGTGACCTTGCTACTTCTCTAGCCACTGGCTGCCAACGGGTCCTAAAGCCAATGAGACTTGTGTCTGTTTTATTACAGCCGCATTTCACTCCTAGTAACAGTTCTGTGTCAGGTACAGCTAGATAAAGTAGAGCGCTGTGTGTGTCATTGGACAGGAATTTATTATAAGAATTAGAGTTTTCACAATGGTGGAAAGAGTCGGGAGGGGGAGGTCTGTGTTATGGGATGAATGATATCCTCCAAAATTCGTACGTTGATGTTTTATTCTCCCGTGCCTCAAAATAGGACTGTGTTTGCAGACAGCATCTTTAAAGAGGAAGGTAAGCTTGAATGAAGTCACTGGCATGGGCCCGTCCCTCGAAAGCCCATAGGTTGAAGGTGTGCTTCCCCGTGCAACAATGCCCAGGGGTGGGGCCTTTGGAAGTGATTGGATCATGAGGGCTCTGGCCTCATTGACAGATTAATCCATGGCTGGACTCATAGCTTCATAGGTTATTGGGGAGGTGGTAGGGTCTCATGGGGGGAAGTAGGTCACTGGGGTGTTCCTGAAAGGTTTGATTTTGTCTTCTACCCCTTCTTCTCTCTGCTTCCCAGACACATGAAATGAGCAACTTGGCTCTACCATATGCTCCTCCTGATGATGTTCTAGTTCACCATGGGCCCGTGGCTATGAAGCCAAGGGACCCTGGACTGAAACCTCTGAAACCATGATCCGAAATAATCTTTCCTCCTTTTAAGTTGATTTTCTCAGGTATTTTGTCACAGTAACGGAAACTGACTCATGCAGGTCCTGATCCAATATGACTGGTACCTTCATGAGAACAGTGTATTAGGACACAGACATGCACAGAGGAAGACCATGCAAATCCAAAGTAGAGAAAGACAGTCATCTACAAGCCACAGTGTGAGGCCTGGAAAAATCCCAGGCTCGATGGTGGACTTCTAGCCTCCAGAACTAGAAAATAAATTTCTGTTGTTTGAGTTACCCAATCCGTGGTATCTTATTATGGCAACTCTAACAGGCTAATGGGATCTGGAAAGGGAAGATGGCAAACCAGAAAGAGTCACTATCCATCCCTCTAAAGCCCTGTCATGGATGGACAAGATGGAGTTTGCAGAGAAAATTCTGAGAAGTCAGGTAAGTCCAACTGTAGAAAAGTGAAGGTAGAATTAACGGAAAAACACAGGGAAGCCTGTGGCACACCTGTAGCTGCTACCTCCGTGGTCTCCAAGCATCTGGTGGTGGGTCTGAGCCACTGTCGGTGATTAGGGATAGAAATTAGAACAAAGAGCCAGGCACACAGTAAGGGAGGACAGGCTGGAACTCATTGAGTACTTCTGCATCTTTCTCCATCTCTGACCTCAGACACCTTCAGGGAGAAATGGTTTCTGCCTTACCTCCACTTCCCACAACTCAAGCAAGTTCCACTTTCCGCCAAGTGGAACTTGAAACCGTAGACAGAAGGGCGTTCTGGGAAACAAAGCTTCGAACTGGACCAAACAGCTACGAGAATGGCGCAGCTCACGAATGCTTTGAAATGGCTGGGGGGAAAAAGGAAATCTAAGATATATCAAAATATAGGCCTATCAAAAACTATAAACCTCATCGTTTACACATGAATGGTTCTTAGAAGCCTTTTGAAAGGAAACCCATTTAATTTTGATCTTTTCCCAAATTTCTTTGGCCCCTGAAGTCTCTTTCTCCTGGGGACGGTGATATCCATAGACTCAGAATGGATGTGGGAACTGCTGCCAGGTGGAGCCTGGCAAGCAGGTGCCCACCTTCCTGCTCAACCTTCCTCTGGACCATGCCCCACCACCTAGACAGTAGTCCTCCCCCAGAGGATTGACTCTTCTGAATGAGAGTCCTCCTCTGTGTCCTCCTGCCAGCTCCTGTCCTGCTCCTGGGACTGCATAGCACCAACCTGGAACATCCAGCTCTCCTCCTAGTCACCCCCAGTGGGCTGAATGGGTCAGGGCTAAGGGGCATGAACCTCACTCAGCACTGAGTTTGTGTGTGGGGATCCTCTGTGGAATCTTGCCTGCCTTTTCTGGCTGTCTGCATTTCAACAAGAGTCTGTTCCCCCCAAATGTCCCTTGGGTGACAGATTCACTTTTTAAGAAATTAAGGGTTGCCTTCTCTTTATCCCCACCATTGTCTCACTCACCCTCTTACATAGCACGATGCTCCTGTTATGGTTTGGATGTGAGGTGTCCCCCAAAATCTCACCTGTGAGACAATGCAAGAAGGTTCAGAGGACAAATGACTGGGCTGTGAGGGTCTTCAGCTAATCAGTGAATCAATCCCTGATGGGACTAACTGAGTGGTAACTAGAGGCGGCTGGGGTGTGGCTGGAGGAAGTGGTTCATTGGGGGGCGTAACTATGGGGTATATATTTTGTATCTGGCAATTGGAGATCTTTCTCTCTCCACTTCCTGATCATCATGTGAGCCGCTTCCCTCTGCCCCACTCTCTTCTGCCATGATGTTCAGCCTCACCTTGAGGCCCAAGGAATGGAGCCAGCCTTCTATGGACTAAGCCCTCTGAAACTATGAGCCCTCAAATGAACTTTTCCTCCACTACAATTGTTCTGGTTGGGATTTTGAGACATAACAGTGAAAAAGCTGACTCAAAAGAGTTCCCTTGAGCCAGACAGTGTGGAGCAGAGTTGATAGAGAGTCTCCTGGGTCCAGGAAGGGCCCCTGGGAAGGAAGCACAAACAAGCCTCCCACTGGACACGTGGGCCCAAAGTGCATGCCAGACGAAGCCTGTGGTTTTAGAAAGCAGGACAGGGATTATTATTTGGATAACACTTTAAACATCAGCCAGATGTTTCTAAATCTATTGCCTCAGGGTCCAGGCTATTGTGATGTTTGCACTCTGCCCTACCAGGTCCTGTGGATCTGAACAAATACATTCTGGAGATGTATTTGAACAAATATACTGGAGATGCCAGAAATCCTGGCTGTCAGCCCAGACAGAAACCGAGCGGAGGTGGGCCCTGCACGTGTATCCAGGCTCCTGTTTTTCTTTGTCAGTTCAAACATTCATCGAGGACTTTAAAGCTAAGTTTCCCCTAAATCCAACCAAGCCTTGGAATTGGAAAAATTAAAAAAAATGAAAAGACAGACATATTTCTGACAAGATTACAGCCTTTGGTTGGCTTGACAGGGCTTTAAATAGCTGTTATTGGGAAAGCGCTGAAGAGTCTAAAAAGAGTGCATTCCGGTTCTCGCCTCCTGCACCCCCCACCCCCAGAGGTCAGTGGGCAGAAGAGCTATAATTACACTTCAAGTGGTTTTAATGACACAGGAGGGAATTCTGAAGACTGAGGTTGGAACAAAAGCAGGCGCCTATCTTCAGCTGGGCATGGTTCACAAATCTCCTAGCCTTTCTCCAGATAAAAACAGTCTTGAGAATTCCTGAGAGATGAGGTTCCCTGGAGGGGGCTTGGAGATGGAAATAGATGAACTTATTTTAAACAGTTTGAATCCCTGGCCTTAAAGACCACTTCTCCGCCCTTCAGCTCTGTGTAAACTAGGGCTTTGAAGACTGAAGTATTTGGGGGTGAGTTTTTCTATATTTATTGGAAGAAATTCTCCTGTGAATGAACATTCCTAATCTCTCTCCCGAGGAAGCAATGTCCTTAGAAAGTGCTGTGTTTGTGTGTGTGTGTGTGTGTGTTTATTTGGGAAAGTGGCTAAGAGGTCACCTTAGCTAAAAACTGGCTTTCCCCAGCTTCCTGATATGGGAATGGCTAAAATACTCTGGCCACTTGGGACTCCAGGGAAGCGCAGGTGGCAGAGAAGGAGAGCATCCAGAGGACTGGCTTTCTAGACTATAAGGCCTCCCCCAGCCAGTTCTGTCTAGAGCTGACTCAGGCCAAGTAGCTGCATTTCCCTCAAGGACCAGCAGAGGGCGCATGGAATAGAAACCAATCCCCTCCAAGGGCCTCAGATGGGAGCCTCAACAATTCCCATTTGTTTCTCTGTTTTTGACACCAAAGGGACAGCCAAGGTCCCCTCCTTGAAGTTGTAGGTGGATTTATGCTCCTCAAACCACCAGAGACACCCAGAGTGCCCTTTGGGCAGTGGGCTTCCCACAGAGTTTGGCAGGTCTTAATGAAGGGTGTCCTGCTGCCTGGATCCTGAGTCCCACCCAAACCCCATGCATCGAAAGCCTTGGGAGAGTGGGAGCAGCTGCCCCCACAGCAGAGAACTCCAGTGCACTGTCACAACCTGACACCTGGGAAGCAACGTGGCCTCTCAACGAGGAGGCTACTGGAATAGAAATATTTTCCCAGGACTAATTTGAACAGAGCTAGGTATGAGAGACCTGGGCCCTCCTGGGAAGGATGACAACCTAGATAACTGGGTGGACTTTCTGTCTGGCAAGAGGGGGCTTAGCATGAGGAAGAGGCAGTGAAAACTTATAAGAGAGAGCTTTATTTTATTGTCACCCATTTCTTTTTTATTTGAGTTCTATTCCTTACCATAAAGTGTCTCAAGCATGCAGCTCGATGAGTCCCGACTGGGTAGACACCCATGTGGCATCACCTGGATCAGGATACTGGGCATTTCTGGAACCCCAGAAGTTTCCTTTATGGCAGTTCCTGGCTAGTACCTACTGCCTCAGGATAATCACTGTTCTGACTCTTGTCACCATGGGTCTGTTTTTGCCTGTTGTTAAATTCATATCGTATGCTCATGTTTGTGTCTGTGCCAATTGTCCACTTTGTGTTGGACATTGATGAGTCATTCTTGATGCCAGATGGTATGTCATTGCCCGGGTATATGACAATTTGTTCATTTGTTCCTCTAGTAAGAATACTTCACTTTTTATCGGTTTTGGGCTATTTACAAGTAAAGCTGCTAGGAGCATACATTCTTGTACAACTCTCTGGGAGGACAGATGTAGTCGCTTCTGTTGTGTATGTGTTGGGAAATGAAATCGCTGGTTGTAGGGCAGGTTTATGTTTAGTTCTAGTAGATAGATGCCACCTCACAGCTTTGTGAAGTGTTGAACCGACTCACATGGCTGCCAGCAGCGAGGGGAGCTACACTGGAGGGCTTTTCAGCCAGGATTGTCACTGCCTCCTGTCTTGTTTGATTCCACGCTGCTTTGCTGGTTCTTCCTGCAGATGCCACTACCCCTGCCCTGGCCATGACTAGGTTTATAAACGCATGATTATCTTAGTAGGACTTTTGAGTGTAGTCTGAGTTCAAGGCCAGGGTCAGTCCATAGTCAAGGGATCAGTCTGTGGTCAAAGAAAGAGGGAGACCACCTTCCAAGTCTGATGGTGGTGCCTGGTGCTCTTCACTTGCTACAATGCTAGTGTCTGTGATGGTGGTGGAGGGATAACCTACTGAGCCTTAGCCTGGGTCACTGTCTCCTCCAACCTCACAATAACCTGTTGTGATAAATAACATTATTCCTGTTTGCAAATCAATGAAACCAAGTCCCAGGGAGGTTAGCCGGCCCACCCTAGGTGGAAGGGCTTGGATGCATGCCCTCCTCTAACTACCAAACCCACCGTTTTTTTTCCTTTTTTTTTTTTTTTTTTTTTTACATTTACTTATCCTTTGAAAATATACACTGGTTGCAAATTCAAAAGTATACAAATATAAAGAAGAGCAAGCTGTCCTTCCAGCTCCTGATCTATTCTTTTCTTCTCCCCAGAGCCTACTACCATAACCAGCTTCCTGTGTGTGCTTCTGGAGAATGTCTGCTTCTACAAACACAGACACCCAGAACAGTTTCCCTGCTTATGTAGGGTCCCGCACCTTGCTTTCTTCATTTAACAAAACATGTCGGGTTGCTTTTCGCATTGGAATACACAATGACCTCGTTTTCAACAGCTGTACCAATTTATTTAAGCATTCCTATTTTGGTGGACATTTAGATCATTTCCAATTATTTGTCATCATGAACCATGCTGCCACAAATATCTGCACATATGCTACTTTACTCATGTCAATATATCTGCAGGGTGAGCTTCTAGAAGGGGGGGATTGCTGAGCATACTTATTAAGTTCCATAAATATTGCCAACCTCACCCTCCACATGGCAAAACCTGCAGGCCTACCTCCAAAAGTCCAGGAGACATCTGATCCCAGAGAACTTAAATCCTCATCTGCACCCCATTGGTGGATGGGCAGGATTGGCTCACTCTATTTGCTGGATGGGATTGAAGGATCCCCTCCTCCCTATAGCAGGGCAGGTAGCTCCTGTGGAGGCTGCTGCTTCTCACCCACGTGGCTTTGCCCTTGAGGGTTGACTCCCAGGTGAGACAGGGAAGAGGTGAAGACAGAAACAGCTTTCCCACCTTTGTCCATTACATTTCACCTGTGCCAGTTTGAGGCTGGGGCTTCTGAGTGAGTGTGAGATGGCTATTTAATTATGAAATGATGACCATTTAGGAAAGACAAGTTCATCAGGCTCTCAGAAGAGTGCCAAGTCCCTGGAGTGGGATTTCAGGCACTCCCTCCGGGGGCAAAGATCAGGGATAGGAGGGAAATGGGGCTTCTCAGTGCCACTGGAGCCTCACCTGTCACCTGCAGGTGGTTTCCTAGACTCTGGGTTTTTGTTCCCTTCTTTTCTCTAAGCCTCTGAACAGGGCTGGCAGCAGGTGGGAGACACGCCTCCTCTTCCAGGACAAAAGGCTTCTGCCAACTGCCGTTTTCATTTACATTTTGTTGACTTATTAAAGTGAGATCCAAATGTTTCATTGCTCTCAATTGCATTTATTAATGGAGGCTAAAAGCTTCCAAGAGTGAAGCTTATTGGAACATATGGTCCACCTTCCACCTCTGAGAGCCTGGGGCCTAGGAACACAAGGAGGCAGGAGGCTGGGATTTTAGTAACCGTTTGTTTTTTTCCTATTCTCCCCACCCTAAATAATCAAATAAAGATCTCACCTTCTTAGATTATTAGGGAAGACTAGTCGGTTTAAATATCGGGTGAAAAAAAAAAGCTAGGAGATGTATTCAAATAATATGAATAATGTCTGTGGCCATAGACATCAGAGGTGCAAATTTGCCTCATTCTCCAACTTTTTCTCCAACTTTGCCTTATTTCCAAATAGTTTTAACACTTGATCAGAGAAGGCTTATGGACACCCAGCTTTATTAAAGACCTCATCAGTACCTGGCTCACAGAGGAGGACACTGAGTCTCAGAGAGAGGAGCAAAATGGCAGGTGACCATGAGCAGCAGAAGAGCTCAAACTGGGGAGATAAAGAGAGAGGGACCCTTATGGATGGGGGTCACCAGGAACCCTTCTGGGGAGGATGTGGGTTTGAACTTTGATTTGAAGAATGGATAGAATTTGGTCACCTGAAGAAATGAGGCAGGGACATCTGATGAACAAATGTCCCGAGAGAGGGCATATGTTTAATAGACGGTGAGCATGGGATTGTGAAGGAAAAGGGGGGGGGGTGGGACCTGAAGTGGCACATGGAGGCTGGGACCTCAGGAGGTGGCGCTTAGATGTTTTGTACATTACCTTTGAGTGACCCTTGGGGCTTAGTGCTTGGAAGAGTGTTGGAACAGAAGTAGTGTTTCAGAGGGATGGTCTGGTCCTATCCGCATCCCACATGGGCAGTGGGAATGGGGTTCCTCTGGGTGGAATGGGCTGGTGAAAAAAAACCCCATAGAAAGTAGTTTCAAAGAGGGGGCCAGCTGATCAGATGGATCAAGCCTCTAGACCAAGATGGAGCTTGCACCTGCTTTATTTATATCAGGAGACATCAAAGAGATTCTATAGAATGTTCTTCTCCAAAAAAAGGCTCAAGTTGGGCTGTTCAGTTCCTAATGGGTTACGCCCATCTCCAGAGCTAAACTATGAGGAACCTTCCTAGCAGAGAGGAGGGAAAGGTCACATGCATTGGGCAATCTATTGCCGTGGGAGAGTCACGGGAAGGTCCCAGTGCCAGGCAGGCCACCTCTCCCTGACTATATGCTGGGAGAAGATCCTCACGTATTTCTCGGATGGCTTCCTGCAGTCTGGTAGCTCCATGGGGTGTGGCTCTCACGTTGGCCCGCCCAGGATTCACCTGGCACTCCTTGTGTTGTTGATGGGCACTGGAACAAGAGCTGAAGATCCATGGAATAAGGTACCATGTCCTGATGGTGTGGGGCTCCTGGTCTCATGGGGGAGCTTTGGTCCATGGTGGGAACTGAGATCATCAGGGTGCACAAGAAGGTCCCAGGTGTGAAACGATGTAGGGTTCAGTCAGGATATTGTGGGAGGTGGGAGGGAAAAACATGGGAGGAAAAGATGTTGTTAAGGAAGCCAGGACCCAGGGGGACGGTGGGATTTTGATGACCAAGTGGGGAGGAGCCAGCATTCACTGAATGCTCCCTGAGAGTCCTATGAGTGAGGCTTTTCCATATCTGCACTGTTAGCAGTTTGGGCTGGGTTGTTTTCTTTTGTGGGGACAGAAATGTGCATTATAGGATGCTTAGAGCATCGTTAGGACCCTCTCTAGTAGATGACAATAGCAGCACTCTTTTGTCATTAAATTAGATATCCAAAAATGTTTACAGACACTGCCAAATGTTCCCAGGAGAGCCACTGCTCCCATTGAGAATCATTGCCTTAAGAAGTAGGAGTACTAGAATCCTCACTGAGTCCCAGGAAAATGGAGTAACTTCTCCTAGGTCCCTCAGCTGAAAATGGTTGCAACCAGGTTTTAAACCCAAGCAGGGTGGGAGGACCTTCACCAGGGCGAGGCTGCATGAGTAGGGGAGGGAGTTTGAATTCCCAGCTAGGAGGGGGAAAAAATGACTGCTGAGCTGGGCGCTCCTGGGAGCCCATCCCCATCCGTGCTCTTAAAAGGGACTGGATGGCAAGGTGGCCCAGCCCAGCACAGTAGAATATTCAAGAACCAAAGAGGGAAATGTTTATTTTTTTTTCCATAGAGTGAGGTTCCCAGGCTCAGGGGATCTGTTAGTGATACGCTGCAATATTTTAGAAGTGATTATCCAGCCTGGATTAAAATGCATTTTGTAGTTAAAAAAATTCTCAAATCTAGAGATGATGTTTGCTTCTCTCCAAAGTCTAATTCAGGCCTCACCGTGCTACTGTATCTATTGATCTGTCAGTTTGTCTCACATTGGAATAAAGTAAATTTATAAACTCCAACACCTGGTGGATCTGTTAAAGAACACATTTCTTCTCAGGGCGTCTTCCCTGCTTCGTTTAGCTGATCTCATGCGGCTTCTTAGCATTCTGTGATTTATTTAACCAATGTGATGTTGGGAATTTTAAAGCATTGAGTTTGGAGCTGGGGCCTATAGATAAGAGAGAGCTTCTGCCCTCAAAGAGCTCGCAGTCCATGGTCAGTCAAAGGCAAGTGTGTGCATCCTGGAATGCTTCCAAGATCTTTGAAGTAGGGCAGGACTTAGGGACATGAAGGGGTGCAAGGCATTCCAGGGAGTGGGCACAGCCTAAGCAAAAAGCCTGGAATCACAGCAGCTTGCAGTTTTAAAGAATTGCCTGCCCTTGAGCGTGACTGCAAAGAAGAACCCAGGTGAAGGCACAGCATGGACTTCAGGCCAGTTGTATCCCATGGGTCCTTCTTTCCATTCTGGCCTTTGTATCTGTTTTGTGGACTCTCATGCCACCCTCCAGCATCTTACGTGTTTCAGGGGTCAATCCCCCTTCACAAGGCTTCCTTCCTGTTCCCCACCTCCATGGCTCTCGGGGGGCATGCCATCATTTTGGTAATAATTGAGCTTTTGTTAATAGGAGGCAGGAGCTCTGCTGATGCTTTGAGGTGTTTTGAGGGCAGGAGTGGTGTCTTATCATCCTGGATTCCTGCAGACCTCTAGGAAAGAGCTGGTCCTCAACAAATCTTCCATTGTTCGTTTCCCTTTGAATTTCAGAACGTGGACTTCAAGGCCTGGTGTCATTCATTCTGGACAAATTTGACTGCTCTTTCACCTCCTGCTCCGCTTGGCTTCATTTTCCATTCTCTCCTGCCCACTTCTTTTGTGATCTCATTAGACCTTCTCTGCCTCTGTGCACCAGGGTGTCCCCGAGGTTATGATCTCGGATCTCTGATTTCCTCACTGTCTGCATGCTGCGTGCCTGAATTCCTACCCTGTGGTTTTCATTACCACCTACTTGCTGACAACCTTCAATCCAGCCGGAAGCTCTGCCTGTACCCGGACCTCTCTTTACCCGAACTGCCTCTGCCCCTGGGGACTCCACACAGAAGTCATCATCCTCACCACCCCAAACCCAAGCCTACTCTTCCTGCTCTGTATGCTGCAACCTGGTGAATGGCACCAATGTCGGCCATGGAGAACTTTAGACAACGTTCTAGAATTCCTCCTCCCTCCTTGGGTCCCATCAGACATAAAGCCCAGTAGAGACTCCCATCAAATTACTAATGGGAGTAATCTGATCCTTCCCTCCATCTCTCTCTACTGTTACTCAGAAGACTTGCCCTTCACCGCCCTTCCTGTTTTAAATGGAGTCCCACTATCTTTCTAAAGTTCAAGGCTGATCCTGCCATTCTTGTATTTAATTATTAAGGATTTAAGGATTGTTGAGAGCCACAGCCAAAGGGGCCCCAGCAAACTTCCAGCTGCCAGCGCCCTTTCAGACTGCCAGCTGATGATTGGCTCACAGCGGCCCCAGCAACATCTAGCTGATTGGCTCCTCTGCGGTGATGCTCATTGGGCTGTTTCCCTGCCCTTTCAGACCACGGAGCTGCTCATTGGGGGACTTCTTTGCCTCCGCCCACGCGACCCAGCCAATCAGCCTCAAGAGCAGGAGGATTGTGGGAGGTGGTGAGGCTTGTGTTTGTGGGAGAGGCTTGTGGGAAGCCGGTGGTGGCAGTTGGGCTCTGAGGGTTTTTCCTGAGGAGCTGTTTTGTTTGGTGTTTGTGGTTCTAAAAATAAAGTTCATTTCTTTTGACAAGTGGCTCCTGAATTGTGCCCAGCCAGACTGCGGCAAAGGATAGTATTTAAAATCCTCAAGTGACATCTCAAGATACTTCCTCACTCCCACAAGTTAATGGATGGTAGAGACTCCAAAATAAAGGGGATCCGTAGTGTTTGGTGAATGAATAAAATGCTTTTGACTCTTGTGGATGTGCTTTGGGCTTGGAGTTGGATGGTATAACTTCCCAGCGCAGGGCCTCTTGTTCAGATTAGCACTTCTGACGTGAGACCTCTCTCTGTGTTCTGACATTTCATTTTCTGTCACAGAGAAGGTGAATTCCCTGTCTGGCCATTAGGTCATTACCTAATGCTCTGCCTTATCACTCAAGGTATGTCCAGAATGAGTGTTCTTCAAAGGGAAACTAGTCTTCTTTTATTAATAGGCTTTGTTCACACCATAAAAAGAGGACTTCGAGCTTGGTTTCTGGAGTATTTGTTAGAGAATCAGATGCATAAGAGGTTTTTATTTGGTAGGAATAAATCTGTCTAACCTGGCACTGCTTGCCGCACTATTTATTATTTTACTTGCAATACAATATCTTATGTGCTAATGCCTTGGTGATACAAAAGTGCTTTCTCATGCAGTATTTCATTTTTATTTTTTGATCTTGGGGAGGTTGGGATGGCAGGTGTGGCTATCTGAGATGAAGGACAGGATTTCAGTGAACTCCCAGCCCAGTAGACTCCCAGCCCAGTGCTCGTTGACAACAGTCACAATGTCCTCTTTTGGAAAATGACCCTCTCCATAATACTGTAGTTTCCAAAGTGGTCTCATGAATTTTTTCTAGTCTATTTTATTTAAAGGAAAATGTGTCCCTTTATGTCTTTGATTTCTATCTTAATCCAACACTGGTAAGATAACTGAATAGAACAGTAGCTAAGATTCTTTCTGTTCTAGCATTTTCTGAGGACTAACCAGAGAAAGAACTGCTGTGGACATTAGCATTCTAGCACCTTGGACAGTGCCCACTCTGCTCTCCCCCGCACCTTGATACTCCTCAGGTCTCTTGTCTTCAAATTCATAGCTGAGTTTCCATCAGGTAAGGTGGGAAAGTCCCAGAGATCTGTACAACAATGTGTTTATAGTTAACAATGCTGTACCAAACAGTTACAATTTTTGTTAAGAGGATAGAGTTCCTGGGACATTTTTGTACTAGAATAAAAAAAAAAATTCTTATCTGAGCACTTAAGGGTATGCTTGCTGTGTCTGGGGATCAAAAGTAGATTGCAGCCCAAAGATCCCGGACAGACAGCTATGCTATCTGTGTGGCCTTACACTTTTAGGTGACAAAGATGGTTCTCTTGGAGAGCTTCCAGAGCAAGGGTCAGGTTGCACTGATGGTGGACATCTCTGGTCATGTGGATCTGAGTTCTCAGAGCTGTGAAACACAGACATCATCATGCAATGATGAGAAAACCAGTGCTTGCTGTGATGGGGAAGGACTGCTTCTGATCGCTGGGCCCTCACTCCCCCTGGAAAGCTTTCTCTTTGGCTTTGCATACTGGATTCTACCCTGTACAGCTCTGGAAATCCTTCCCAGCCCCTCTGGGAAATCCTTCCTCCTTCAATTCAGAGTGAACTACTCATGCTGATGGGATCCCATGATGCTTTGTATGCATTTTGATGATGTCTCTTAGATAGAGGTAGTGGAGTGTAAGTCGAAACTCCCGCTCTGCAGCTGGGCTGTGGAGTTTGAATCCCGACTCTGCCACTCACCAGCTGGGTGACCTCAGGACTTCGAGTTATCCCCACTTCTTTATCTATGGTGTGAGGATGTTGCTGATGATAACACCCACCATGTGGAGCAGTTGTACTAGACCACACAGTGCAAATGTCCTGTGACCAACATGGCCGCTAGCGTAGCTTGGCCACGGTTAGAGTTGCTTACCTTATCCTCACTGAGCATATAATCAGCTTTAGTATTTGTTGAGTTCCCAACTCTACATAATAGATACTCAATAGTTATGTGTTTATTGATTTTCATTGAATTAAAATTAATCAAGACATATAGGAAAAACCATATTGAATTAATCAACCAATCAATGAAGATTCTGTTAAGTGCCCACCAAGACACTAGCCTGTGTGAAGATTTATAGGCCTTTGTAGAGTATAAATCATAGCGCTCTCCATAATATAATATTGGTGTTTACTCTAATTATAATTAATAAATTCCTTTAAGTACCAAACTCAATCATCTAGCACAGAGCAGGATACTTAACAGACATTTTAGATGTTTAACAAACATCTAGTGACTCAAATTTTTCTCCTGCATTTAAAGAACAAGGATCAGTCTTCAAAAAACTTCAATTACCGAAATTTTATTAGGAATCTGTTCACTGGGACAGGTAGCGACAGCTGAGCACACACTGTGTCATTTAAGAGCAGCCTGGAATGTAGCCTTTAAAACCAGGTGCCTGCCTTTGAATTCATTTTAACTTCTTATTCAGAGACAATTATAGATTCCCAGCAAGTTGGGAAGGCAGTGGTCCTCTGTTCCCTTTACTCAGTTCTTCTCAATGACTGCATCTTATATAACCGTGGTACAGCATAAAACCAAAGAATTGACCTCATCTGTACAATGTGGGTATACAGTTCTTCCTCTTTATGTTCTAGCATATGTTCTAACCCTGCCTCTCTGTGAGAAAGCAGGGAAGGGGCTTTGGTGGAGACAGCCCACAGGCCACCCTGAGCAGGTACTGGCCCAAGAGCCACTGGGCAGGGGCATCAGACCCTCGAATCCACACGAGACTCCTAGCAGAGATGTAGCAAGGAACTTGCAAATCCTCTAGGTTCGCCACCAGCAGAGAAGCAGAAATACAGGCATGGGAGAGGTCGGGAGCTTCCAACCTTGAGATTTATGTGCAGGATTTCCCAAACACGACTGGATTTGCTTTTCCAATTAATCAGAGATTACCGCTACCCCAGGACATAACTCTTCAATGGATCCCCGATCCCAGGCTGGGCTCGGGGCCTCTCGCGGGGCTCATAAACACAGCATTCCAAGGGTCCAATCCACATTTATGAGAAGGAACAGAGGGAGCGCCAAGTGCGGCCGAGACACCCACCATGTAGCCTGTTTATGAAGCTGCAAATAACCCGCTTTACCGAGGTGTCGGCGATGGTATTTTACAGGGGTTTAGAACACCTCATAAAGGCCTTTTATTCAGCATGCTTAATTTTAAATAGGTCCTTAAATTGTAGGGCATCTAAATGCCAGTGTTCTTTGAATATTTATATGCTTTCTTCAAGGAGAAAAAACAGCAGAAATGGCTAAGACAGAGGGAAGCAGACCCAGGCTGCTTCAAAGGGAAAGGAATGGGGGGGATGGAAGGAGGGGGTCTCTCTTATTAGCAAGGCTAGGAGGAGCTGTGGCCATTAAGGGCTCTCTGGCAGCTGTGTGCTGAGATGGCAGCAGACAGACCTCACGCTCTGCAAAGAACAAGGGCAGGCCTCCCCACAGAATAGGCAGCAGACCTGGTCACTAAGAAAGGGCTAGTGGGCAGCCGGGGCCTTGTGCATGCCAGAGTTTTTCTGGAACTTAATTTGGTCCTCACTGCAATCAAATTAGAGAGAGGCTTTAATTACCATTCCAGAGAGAGCTGAAGTCAGGCTGGAGGTTAGGCACCGGACTCTAAGACACGGGGGCTGGCATACAGGAAACCCGGAATCTAATTTGTTCACCCTTGTAGATTCACCCCACCCCTACAAGCTTCTTCACTGCAAAAGGAGGATGAGGAGAGAAGAAACACCCATGTCATGGGCAGATGAGATTATCCGCATAAACATGACTCATTTGGGGCTCAACCGCAGGCAGTCTGGCTCCAGAGCTTCCTACGGGAGGCTTCCTCTTCTGCTGGGTGGTCTCTGGGATCTGTGTGGGTACTGACCGTCTACACGGACTGCTTGCTGGGTCTAGTCCTGGGATCGCACAGGTGGGCCTGCTTCAGCGTCATAGTGGGGGAGTCATAGCAGATCCCTGGGCCCTACCCTGCAGTCAGGGTCCAGAGGACCTGGGTGAGATCTAAGAATGTGCATTTCTAATGGTCCCCAGGCGATGCTGGCCCTGCCTGGCTGGGAGCACATTTTGAATAGGACAGGTTTAGAGCGAGACCAGGCTCCACCTCTCCCACACTCAGCAGGACTGGCGGTAACAGCCTCCCTCAACTCTGTCCATCACGACCTCACCAGGCTTCAGTGAAGTTGGGGTTTGCCTCCTTCTTTATGTTGGCTCTGATCCCCTAATTTCTCCTGCTCTTCTTTTCTTGACCCTCCAGGGATCCTATGGTTGCTGACACCCTATCCAGCCCAAAGTCACTTCATGGGCACATGAGCAGTGCAGACACCCAGGCCCTGTGTTCAGAATACACCCATGCTTGGGGGTTTAAGGTGTTGTGGTTGTTGTCTTGAAATTCATAATCACTGATCTTTGAATTTGTGTTTTGCAAGTGATGTTTGATGGGATGATGGAGCATGAGCTCAGGCTGAGCCTCAGCCCCCACACGGTGCCTCCTCCTGCTGCCTCTCTTGGGTACGTTCTCGGCTGCCTGCTCTCCCTTACCCTAGCGTCCTGGGCCTCGTCTGGTCTCCCCACTTCTCACTCTTGTCCTGTACTGCTCAGGTGGATGGAGCAGGTTAGAGGAGGCCCAGGTCTGTGCCTGGGAAGATATAGGGATTGGGTAGTGCCCCGTGGCATCTCAGTGTGCGGCAAGGTGGACGCCGCTCTCCCTGGGGGTCTGCAGGGACACATCATGCTTAATGTAGAAACTTGCAAGGGCCTCTCCTTCACCTTTCATCCAGGTGCCAGGCATGTCCATGTGTGGAGACACAGTCCCCTGGGGTAGCCCGCCTCTGTGAGTGGAGGCTATAGGTCTTGGGAAGAAGGTAAGGTTGGTTTCCTAGCCAATGGCCAGGGCTGTGCATTTTCCTGTTGCTCTGAGATCTGCAAGTCACGTAGCTGCCCTGATGTGGCCCTCAACTGTGCCGTCCTGCCCTGTAGCTGTGGCTCTTGTGTCTTCTCCTACATTGCTCAGTGCTCACGTGGACACCCCTAGCAGGACACTGGATGCCGCCTCGGTGGTGTTTGTGACTGTGGTTAAGTTGTGCTCAGCCTGAAGGGTGCATATGTCACTCTGATTTTCAAAGGAGGGCAGAATACATGGTCAGCTGTGTGCCCAGAAGCCACCATCGGCCAGCCTCGGCCATAGGTACTATGTGTCAAATGAAGTTAGCATGCATGTGGTTTAGGAAAACTGTCCAAGAGAAAATTGGTGATCTTTTGAGTATAAGTTCTGGAAACTTGAAAAGCACGTCAGGCATTGTGTGATGAGAGAAAGGGGCATTACTGGAAAGAAGGTAAGTTAAGCTTCCTGCCACCCTTTGCATTTACCAAGGCTTGGGCTGTCTTTGCCACCCATTACTTAGCTCATTTAAAGACTCTGGACTAGACACCTATACATGTGTCAAAACCCTAACAAGTGTCAGGGATATGAGTCTTTTCTTGTCTTGTGGAGCACCCAGGCCAGTGGGAAGAGTAGTATCTCAGGTATAGCATCTCAGGAGCTCTGCTAGGATTCTGCCTGGAGGATGGGTGGGGAGACAGAGAGAGAGAGAGAGAGAGAGAGAGAGAGAGAGAGAGAGAGAGGGGGGGGGGAGAGGGAGGAACTGATTCTTTTGGCAGGGTATACTATACAGGGGTCAGGACAGATCTCAGAGAAGAGAGGACAAGCAAATTGAATTCTGAGAGAGAAAGGTACAGCATGGAGTCATCTAATCTCTGTAAGCACTGAGTGGGAACAGAGATCACAAATTTCAAAATCTCAGCTCTGCTATTCACTAGTTGTGCTTCAAAGGACAAATTAACTTTTCTAAACCTTGGTTTCTTCAACTGTAAAATGGGTACACTAAGCCTGATTTTGCAGCAATTTCATAACTGTTCTCACTGTACGGTACCTAATGGGATGTCTCTGAGGGGTGGAGTGGAACAGCAAAGGCATTCCAGGTGGGGGGAGTGGCAGGTGCACAGGTGAACTGCTGGGAAGTGGCTGGGACTTGGTGAACCAGCTGCAGATGAGCAGCAGGGCAGAGCTGGAAGATGACAGAGCTCGAAGGGCGGGTGCTTTTGAAGTACCCTGTGGGACAGGGGTATCTTGGAGGGTGTGAAACAAAGGCATAGCAGAGCCACATGAAGCACTGCTCCCAGGTGCCTAACCCTGTCTCCCGATAGCCACAATAATGGAGGGAGGGTGCAGGGAGGGGAAGCTTTGCGTCTTTCTTCTCTGCTGCCACTGACCATGGGTGCCCCATTCATGGAGTGGCACATGGCTGTCAATCAGCACATCTCTGGAAGTTGCAAACAGCATCACAGCATTGACACACATGTCAGCAAGACCCTCTAAGGGAGCCATTCTGCTAGAAGTGAGCCAAGAACTGGCACAGAGAGAGAAGTCAGTCCCGGTTCGCTCATTACACCAACTTCAAAACAAACAGAGGATGGGCTGGGGATGTGGCTCAAGCAGTAGTGCGCTCGCCTGGCATGCGTGCGGCCTGGGTTCGATCCCCAGCACCACATACAAACAAAGATGTTGTGTCCGCCGAGAACTAAAAAGAAATAAATAAATATTTGTAAAAAAACAAAAAACAAAAAACAACAGAGGATATGGGCTCAGCAAACGGCGTGGGGAAATATCAGCACCATAAACGGGAAGGCACAGGAGCCATATGTTGGCTGCTCTCCACCCACACAGCCCTCCAGACGAGCGCACTCCCCCCGCCCCCCCCCCCCCGCCCCTGAGTCATCTGGGGATGATTGACAGGGAAGCGATCATCCAGATCAGACATGAACAGATGCTTCGAATCGACTCTGACGGCTGTGCGGGTGACCTCCGCCTGCTGTCCATGCACCATGGGTGGTGGTTCCTGTGGCATCTTCTAGGCCAGGGGGGCAGCTACCCATCTCAGGGGCATTCGTGGTCCCCTCTCCTGGGAATCCTAGGATCTTGCAAGGGACAGCTCTGGGTTCAGAAGTGCTGCCCCTCGCTGGTGGGGTAAACTTGAGCAGTTCACTCACTTTGACTGTAAAATGGAGGTGATCGTGTCTACTCAACAAGAAATTACCATCACTTGTTCCTTCAGCAAATGTGTCCTAAGCACTCATCTGGCCTAGGCTATGTGTTCAGCCCAGGAAATGAGGACACATAAGATAGGTCCTCCAGGAATTCCCAATCTAGCGGGGAATTCCTCGGGGTGGGGGGCGGGTTGTCACAGCACTACATACAGCTGTCCATACCTAGGGCAGCCAGGAGGGGACATAAGCCAGCTTGAGAAAAAAGCTTCCTGGAGGGTTTCCACATCTATGTGAAGCAGGAGAGAAGGTCATGCACTGTGAGCCAGGGGCATGTGTGATTGACAGGAGAGTATGAGAGGCCACTGGCCAGGGATTGACAAATGGTGGCTGCGGGGATCATGGCGGCCATGGAAGGAGGCTATGTGTAAAAGAAAGCAAAGGATGAGCAGCTAAGAGCAATGGTGTTGTCAGTGTTTGCCAACAGGTGCCCTGGTACCTACTACTACCTCTCCATAAGGAAGCTCCACCTGGCGCCCTGCTGCATCCCACAGTCCAAGAGCAGGTATGGTCAGTTCAATGCCACCTTCGTTGACTAAGGTGGCCTCTCAGCTCTGTTTCCTGACGTGTCTGTGTGTATTCCGACCCCGTCCTTTTGCTCAGGTGCCCCTGCTTCTCTTTCTCCTGGCAAGGTGGGAGTCAGTGGGGGAAAGGTGTAACTGCCAGGACCCATGTTGGGGGCTACGACCACAAACGTGATTAGCTATGGCTGCAGAGGCCACCGGAAGTCAAGTGGCAGGAGAGAAACACCCTGGATTTTCTCTTCCTCATGCCTCCTGGTCAGCTGAGCCAGGAGCGGGCTGACCTGAGGACTTGGCAATGCAGCATGAGGTTTCAGCCCCTTCGTCTTGCAGAGCAGGGGATGAGCAAGCCATAGACCCACAGGAATGCAGTCCCAAGGCCAGAGGGGATGCTTTGTGACACCACCCTCCCACCCCCAAGGCTGCTCACGCATGACAGGCCCTTCTAAGGCAGACTCATGTGGACTGATGGATACTCTGGTTCTCATGCCCTGGGCTTTGTGTGCCATCTTTGGGGACCATGGAGTCCTGGAGTACAGGCTGAGCAGCCTGGTGGTGTCCGAGACACAGAGGATGACCTGGGGATCTTGCAAGGGACAGCCAAGGGGGGTAGGGCATTCAATGAGGACCTGCACATGGGCTCCAGGTCTCACCTCTGCCTCCGAGCTGCCTGCACCTCTCCCCGCTTTTCTGCCCCGTCAGCATTTTCTTACCTCTTCACAGTAATCACCATTGACAACTATTGACTGGCAGTGACGGGGCAGAGAGCTGAAGGTGAGGGTGTGAAGGGTTTCCTTATGCAGCAAAGACAGTGGTCAGCTCTTGTCCAGATCTCAAGCCTAACACTCCCTTGCTGCCATCTCTCTTCCTTTAAAACAGGACCCTTTGGAGCTCCAGGTAAAGATCACCTCCTCCAGAATGACTTCCTTGATTGCTGCATCCCACAGTCCAAGAGCAGGTATGGTCAGTTCATTGCCAAGACTAGCATATTCTGAAGCAGAGCTTCTACAAATAAGCAGGCAGTAGCATCAGCTGGAGGCCTTATGAAGCACAGATCCAGGGATCCCAATCCAGCATTTCTGACTCTGTGAGTCCAGGTGGGCCTGGAGGATTTGCATTTCTAACATGTGTCCACTTCTGATCTGAAGTGACAGTCACAGCTTAGTGGGCCTAGGTCTATTTCTTCAGTGGCCCAATGAGATATTTTGGCAGAGAAGGGATTCTCTTTACCAAGAGCCTTTCCTAGTGCTTTGATAAAAGCAAGTGCTTAATAACTCATTGGTCCTACATGAACTGAAAACCTTTTGATTTTTTGTTGTTTTTTACTTATGAGCAAAGGAAATGGAAGAGAAAGGTTTTAAAGTTACTGGATTGAATTTTATAATGATCTCAAATGTTGAAATTTAACTATAGAATAGCTCTTTCTCCTTTAGGTAAATGAATCAGGATGTAAAATATTCTGAGCAATCCCTGCCATACATTAAATGCAACAGAAAGTGTTATTACTTTTATGGAGGCACTATAATTCTGCCGAACCCCTTGGCTTGCACAATCTCTGTTCCAAGACACAAGAGGAGAGAGAGCAAAGACCACTAGAGGCTTTATGTTACCCAAGATTTTCTCTTTTGGGAGGGGGAATAAAATACACCTAGATTCAGCAGTTACCTTCTGAAGGGTTGATTATAGATGAGTTTTATTTTTTTTCTTTATACTTCTACATGCTTTCCTAAGTTTCTTTTTTTTTTAAATAATATTATTTAGTTATGGAGTGTGGAAATTTTTTCTTTTGTTTTTTTTCACTTTCCTAGTTTTCTACTACAAACATGGATCATCACCATGATTAGCAGAAAGATGTTATTTACAAAACCCTGGGCATCTCCAACACAAGGTACATAAGACATCCACTGGGTACCCTCAGTGGTTAAGAGTGCTGAGCAAGCTCTTCACCAGCCATGTGGGCGAGCTCCATCTGGGATATGGAGTGGTTAATCACTCACTCATTCATTCTTTCACTTGGTCATTCACTTATTCACTTAAATATTAATTGGGTCCTTAGCACCTGTTAGTCCTGTTCTTGGATTCAAAGGTTAAGAAGGCAGCATAGCAAACAGTTCAAGGCACGATGCTGGCATCTGCAAGACCTGGGGTCCAGCCCTATTTCTGCCACCTTCTGGCTGCTGCCTGGACAATTGACTTGCCTTCCGTGAGGGTCAGTGCCCTCATTTGTAAACGGGGATCATCACGCTTCCTTTATTACAGGGTCTCCATGAGGGTGCAAAGGAAAGCCCATGTCCAATACCTTGCCAGTACCTGCCAATCGGAGGCTGTTGTTCCTACAGTCATTGTTCTGAAATCTTGTTCCTATCACAGTGTTGAAGCATCAGCAGCAGTCTCAGGACACCTATGTGGATGACTTTCTCACTCTGGTATACTAGGTATGATTCAAGATGGAGACCATGTGGTCTAGACGATAGAGCACTGACTCAGGGTGCTACGGAAGTACCTAGAGTCTCACTTTGCCCTAATGGGACCTCTGTGTCACATTACTGGGCATGTAGAGTGACACAGTTGACCAACTGTCTCAGCTAATGGCTTTGCTTTGTGCTATGCATCAAAGCTGCTAAGTCAATTTGGCTGCTTTTGGAGTAAATTCCCCAGCCCCAACATCTTAGTCCACGTGATGCTGCTATAACAGGAGAGCACAGATGGAGTAATGAACAGAAATTTGTAATGAACTGAAATTGAGTTCTCATGATTCCGGAGGCTGGCAAATCCCAGCATCTATCCAAGGCTTTCTTGCTGCACCATAACGTGGTGGAGGGGAAAAGAAATGATGAGAGAGGAAATAAAAGGGGCCAAACTCATCCTTCCATAAGGAACCTGTTCCCATGGGAACATTAACATTCATGATAGCTGAGCCCTCATGACTCAATCATTTCCCAACACCATTCCACTGGAGATTAAGCTTCCAACACGTGCTTCCTGGGGTACATGCTCAAACCACAGCAGTGGATGTCCACTGCACTTTGGAAAATCTTTCAGGAATGAGGTCTAAAGGAGTTGTTCTAACTTAGATCACATGGGACATCTCACACCTGCCATGGCAGCCATAAAGCTCCACGTGCTATATTAAGTGCATTGAGATGAAACAAGGCCTCCTAGGAGATGAGAGCTTCCACCTGCAACTGAGTGCTTCTATTCAGGGAGCACGATGCAGCCCTAGCACGAATGAAAACATCCTTCAACATTAATAATGTGATTAGAATCAATTAGACAATGATGGCATGTGGAATGAAAAGTGGGTGCCCTGGGAACATGGGAGTCAATGGATCCTAGGAGGTTTGATTGCTTCATGTTGGATGAGTTATTTTAGAGACAAAGCCACCATTTTTTTTCCTCCAAGGGAGATACCTGGTGTGTTTATTAATAGTTGTTGGTATTCTTCCCAAAGAGGAACCACCAGGGATAGGTGAAAACCCAATGTCTCTGCCAGCAAAGTGGGAGACCCAGTCTGTGGTCCCAGCTTCGGGATTGATCCACTGTGGGGTCTTGGAGAAGCCATTTAACCTTTCAATACTCAACATCCTCATCTGTAAACTCAGAGTGATAATGTCATTCTCTCACAGAGATGCTGGGAACCTAATATTAGCATGTATAGAGAAGTTGTTTAAGAGTGAGGGAGTGCTGTATGAAAGGCACTTTAATAATAAACATAAACATTTAGTAAAGATTCACTGATGGGCTATTTTTGCTGGAGAGTCTGGTCTGGGCCATTTGTCTTCCAGAAATAAAAATTTTCAGAGAGGTAGAACTTTGGTGGGTTTTGTGGTTCATCGTTTTATTAAAATGGCTCTTTTAAAAAATGTACTACTTTTTTCAGATGGTCCCTATCGCTTTATTTATTTAGCCTTTAAGAGGCTGCCCTTTGCTATATATATTTTCTTTTTCATGATGGGAAGTTTCAAAGACATACAAAAGCAGAGAAAAAAACTATGACACACCTCCATTCACACTTCACCCAGCTTCAACAATTATCAGTATTTTCTATCCACTTTCTTCCCACCCCACTCCAGTTATTTGAGAATGAATTCTAGCTACTCTATCATTTCATTCCCCAAACCCTTCAGGTTATACCTCTTGTAAGAGAAGCTATCTTTAAAAAGCCATAGCTACAATATCATCATATAAAATTTAGCAATAGACCATAATTTTATGAAATAATCAATCTGCACTCAAAATAGTTCCTTAATTTTATCAAATCACCAGTCTGCATCCAAACTTCCCTGAATGTTTTATATGTGTGCTTTTCACAGTTTGTTTGAATTAGGATATAATTAAGCTTCTTGTATTTTGATGGATTGATGTGTCATTCTTTGTTACCTATATATATATTTATCAGGAATTGAACCCAAGGGCACTTAACCCCTGAGCCACATCCTTAGCCCTTTTTATTTTTTATTCTGGGTCAGGGTCTCACTAAGCTGTTTAGTTATATTTAAACCTATAGGTTCTTCCTTCACGATTCTTTTGCTCCCTCATATATTTTTGCTGGAGAGTCTGGTCTGGGCCATTTGTCCTGAAGAGGTCCTCATGCTTTGGATTTGCTAATTCGCGTGGTGTTGTTTTATAAGTTGCCTGTATTTCTTGCTTGTGTGTTTTTCTTAGCAAAACCACTTCTTTTAACGTGGGCGGGGGCCAGGGTACTGTGCAGGCACATCAGGGGTTGTCTCGTGCTGGCAGACGCTGATGTTCATTTTCTAGATTCATTAATTGATTGGGGCTGGCACGACGCTGAGACACCAGTACTGTGGTGCCGCCTCTGTTTATTCGCTAGAATACATCTATAAATAGATGATTCTCTTCATCAACCCTGCCGTTACCCTAAGGGAGGGTTCTTTTTGGAAAAGGAGGATAAATGTTTGATTAGCTCCCCTCTTTTCACCAGTTTTGAAGATCATTCCTTGGTTAGTTTGTGCTTTACAATGATGACTAGTTTATTTTTTGATTTTTTTTATAAACTCGTAGACTTACACATATTCAATATCTTTTAATCGATCTCAGTCATTGTTGAAGCTCAAATCCCCAGCTTGACCAGTGAGTTCGACTTTGAGTGTGCTTTTTGGACCTTCTGACATGGCCCTAGGAATCTTTGATATTTTCTTTGCTTTTCAAGTATGACAAGGTGTTCCAGAATTATCTTGTACGATTCTTGTCTTCAAACATTTTTTTTTAAAGGATTCCTGGTTTCATTATGTGGGAAAATAGGTATGGACATTGACTTATCCCTAGTTTTAGGCATTTTTAGTGGCCAGAGATAGGGAAAAATATATATATGCATAAAGATTTAAGGTTATATACATTGTGAGCAAGTACGACTGCTACCAATTTGGACTTAGGGCTATAGAACTGTACTTAACCTCATTGATCTTGCACTTACGTACCTTTTCTCGCTTACTGAAAACATCTTTCTTTCTGTCACCACATAATTATTCATGTGCTTTATTGCATGACACATATGCCCCAGTCTAAGAACAACAATAGAACCATCACACGAGCCCTATGATTTAAACATTAAACATGAGTTTAAGAATTTTTTGCAGCTCTTTTTGTCCTTAGGGCATATTCCACTAGGGATAAATGTAGAGTTAAATTACTGTATTTGAAAATTGCTTGGAATAATTCTGCCCTGTGTGATTATTCTACCCACTGAATACAGAGTTAGGTTCACCTACTTCCTTGAGCTTTTGATTCCCACAAATTACTTATGTAAAAATTTAATTTCATTTTATACTTATGTAAAAATATTTTCAGGGTTCCAAAATTAAATCTGCAAGGCAAGGTATATATAAAGAAGTCTAGCACTGATCTACTTTTAATATAAGCAAATATGTTTTATGCATTTATAAGTCCTCCTTTTGTAGATAGTTGGTGGCATATTACACATTTGTTTTTTTCTACCTGGCCTTTTGCACTTAATATATCCTGGAGATTCTTCTGTCATAGCATACATATTAATCTTCCTTTTTAAGTGCTGGTATTGTTTCTTGTAAATACTGCTATCCTGCTGAGTCTTTGTATCTTGAAGAGAGGCTCTCCCAGCTTACAAAGGATGGTGTGTTAACGAAGAGTTAATAGGTTCTGAGTAACGGCTCAAAGAGCTCCACATAAGGAATGGGTCTGGTCTGACAGGTACCCTAACTGCTGATTTTTATTGTTCAATAAAAATTAGTTGAATCAAACTGCTTCAGGATATTTCAGACATATTGAAATTGATCAGAACAGGCATCACTTTGTTGGCATGAGAAACACCCAAGGCATTTGGTCCTTTTTGGCAAAGACAGAAGTGTCTGAAAATCATTACTTTGCGTTTGGAGTTTCTCCTGGGAAAGTTGTAATTTCTGGAGGATCATGCAAGTTTAAGGATAAAGCATCATTTGGCAAGATCCATTCTAGGGCTTTTTCTTCCATAGCAGGATTTTCGTTATCAATTGACTAATTCACCCACTCATGTGTTCACTAAACTTATAAAATAAACATTTCTCGAGAATCTACTATGTTCGGATGCCATGCTGGAAATTGGAACTGAGGGAATTTTCCTTCCTCCTCTGAGCCCATTATCACCTTTTCTCATCTTTTCAGAACAATCCTACACAACATGATCATTTTCAGCCCCCAAATGCCAAATTCTCCTTCCACAGAGGCGTCTCAAACCCCAGGCAGGTGGTAAGAATGGGCCAGGGTTTTCACACACCTGTTAAGATGTAAGGAGAACACTGGGTGCTTCCATTCATGTGTCCTTAATTCACCCAGCTGAAAGCATTTGCTTAGTTTTGGTAGTTAAATCTGGCACAGACTTGGGTCAGATACATCCAAGTAAATACTTAGATGTTTTGAAGAATGAAAGATTTTATGGATTAATAATGTAGTTGCGTGTGGCATGAAAATAATTGGTCCCTTTTCTGAATATAAACTCTTCTCTGGTTTCTCAGTGCTGGCAGGCTCTTTGGTATTTTCAGTATTTGGGGCACAGTTTGCATTCTTTTCTGCAGAACCAACTCTTGTTTTCAATAAAGTTTGAATGGGTTAAGCAGAGTACTGCTGTGTAATGCTGTAGTTTTCTGCTTAAAACAATTTTCTTTTAAAGGCTTTTACAAATTGCTGTACACACACCTTCAGGCTTCGTCGTCATTAAGCTACCTCTTGAGGTTACTGTGCACAAAGAAGATAATATAAGGAGTGAACCTCTGAAGGCGTGGACCAGCAGGAGGCAGAGCACACTTAGGAGGGGTGAAAGGAAGGAGCCCTCAAAAGTGTCATACATATGCATGCATCTACATATACATTGACACACTCACATGCACACACTCTGATGCACACAGGCACACTCTAATCTATGCATGCACACGCACCACCCTCACATGCAGATGCATATGCAGATGTACTAAGCATACATGCATACTCGTGTACAATCTACCTACTCACATCTACACCCACACACGTTCACACAAACTGGGCCAGTGTTCATATACGCTTGTTCAGATGTAAGGAGAATATACAAACATTCATGCTCATCTAAATACTCGGTGTTATGGTTTGGATATGAGGTATCTCCCTCTGTTAATGCAGAAATGTTCAGAGGTGACCTAACATTGGATTGACCCATAATAATTTGAAAGAACTGGCTGGGTGGTAACTGTAGGCAGGTGTGGTGTGGCTGGAGGAAGCAGGGTGTACCTTTGGGGTTTGCATTTTGTACCTGGGTCTTACTCTTCTCTCCTGGCATCCATAAGCAGAGCAGCTTTCCTTTTTATCTGGAGGAAAAACAGAACCATAATGTTCTGCTTCATCTCAGGCTCAGAGCAGTGGTGCGGGCAGACCACAGACTGAACCTCTGAAACCATGAGCTCAAAATCAATTCTTTCTCCTCAGTTGTTCTTGTCAGGATTTTGGTCACAGCAATGAAAAGCAGACTAACACACCCGCGTAACTGCTAATCCACATTCAGACACAAACATCTTCACTCTCATTATTCACCCCCTCACATCGACACCCTCACGCTTATGCACGCTTATGCATAAACATGTATAAAAGACACACTCAGAAACAAATCTACACACACACAGGTTCAAGTTGACAAGTGCACTTTTGCCTTTCTTTCTTATTCAGAGGTTTGAAGTGATCGTTTATGATGGAAGCTCTTCTATTCCACCATTGCTACCCTCCTTGCTGTGTATAAAAACCAGAACAGACATGGAAAGCTGAATAGTCACCTATGGCTATTAATCTTGTCCTGGGTGTCCTAATAGGCAGCAGGTCTATTATGGTTCAAACCCAAGGGACAGTTTTTTTTTTTTTTTTTTTGCAGTAAATGTTATCCCCAGAACCAAAAATCTAAACCTCGAGGAGTAAAGTTTTGCAATCTCTACTCCCTGGCTGGAGAAGGTAAAGCAGAAGGAAGCCCTGGGACTCTCCCAAGGCCTTCCAGGGAGGTCAAAGGTTGTTGAGCACAGCCCAGAAGGAAGGTGCCTTGAAATCATGACCACCAGTTTCAAGCTGAAGTGACTTGCTTGCTGGACACTCCCAGGCAAGGATGCTTGTTTTTAGTTTCTAAACATTCTCTACCATTAATGAATCCCTTAATCAAACTCTTTAATTGTGTTTTTCATTATCCAAAAATTACCCCTGGAATAAAGCTCCTTACATTGTTCAGAGGTAGTAGCTGTACATTTTGCATCTCATTTATCAAGACTTTCGTGAAGCAGTAAGTGTGTCCATGTTTCATGAGCCAAGCATGTCCTGGAACTGCTGGCGATGTAATTGTTCTGAGTACTATTGCATTGCTGCCAGTCTGAGTGACAGAAAATGAAGCTGATTGTACAAGTGAGACTCTGCTTTCAGAGAGGAAACTAACAGTTTGCCTAATGCAGGTCCCTTCCCTGGAAAGACCAGATTTACATTTATGTTTTCCTCTGGACAACAAGGGCCTAAATTTAGACCCTCACATCCTGACATGTCCTGTGCAAGTTCACATCATGGAGGGCCTTGAGTCATGGCCCAATCCGACCTGCCCCAGCCTGGGAAAAATCCCTTACCCTGAGCCCCTTTTTAACCTCTCCTTCCTAGGGGCTTTGGAGGAGCTGGGGATATGCAGTTGCTTTTTATCCAGGACACTTTCATGACTTTTGGTTTGCAGTTCTGCATTTGAGAAGTCTGGATATTACAACCCCATTCTACCAAGTTAAAAATCTGAACAAACAGAAAAACCAACACTTCTTCTCAGATATGTAAAGACATAAGTTTACAGGATCAAATGTTGACACCAAAATGGGAAAGGCCCACAAGTAAATACAGAATCACAACTCCCCAGAGAAGAAAGCCAAGAGCAGTGATCTTCAAGGGAACCAGTCCAATATAAGGAGACCTGAGACTTAACTGATGGGTTGCTGGAGGTTCAATGTGGACAAATCCAAGAGGACCCAGTTATGGGGGTGGGGAGGCTCTGACACTTCTGTGAGTTTCATCTTCTGGATCTCACAATGAGTACTGGAGGAAAATCCCATCAGGTTTCTGGCAGAGAAAAAGAAAAGGAACCATTTTGAATAGAGCCACATTCTGTTCTTCTTAACAACAACAATAACAACAAATTCCACAGGGATTTTTTTCAAGAGACCCAAATTTCCTGGGATCCTACTGGAGTCAAACTGACATGGTAAGTGGGAAACACCCTACTCCAGCCTCCTCTAGCCTTCCCTTCCCCAACTGTAGGCCCTCTAGCCTTCCATTTGGGAGAAGGTCAGTGTGCCAGTCCAGCCCCCTGTAGCCATCCTGTCCCACCAAAGGGAAGCTAAAGAGCATGTGAGGTCTATCCAAAAGACACAGATCTAGCCATAAAGCTACACAATGCTTCTTCTATCTAAAAACTTCACTAGCACATCACTAAAAGATTATTATTTTTCACCTGGTATATCAGGTATAGCTTGTTGAGAGCCACAGCTGAAGGGGCCCCAGCAAACTTCCAGCTGCCAGCAAACTTCCAGCTGCCAGCTGATGATTGGCTCACAGCTGCCCCAGCAAACTTCTAGCTGCCAGCTGATTGGCTCCTCTGCAGTGATGCTCATTGGGCTGTTTCCCCACCCTTTCAGACCACAGAGCTGCTCATTGGGGGACTTTTTTTGGCTCCACCTATGCAACCCAGCCAATCAGCCTCAAGAGCAGGAGGAGTGGAGGAGGTGGAGAGGCTTGTGGGAAGCCGGTGGTGGCAGTTGGGCTCTGAGGGTTTTTTCCTGAGGAGCTGTGTGTGTTCTAAAAATAAAGTTTGTTTCTTTTGACAAGTGGCTCCTGAATTGTGCCCAGCCAGACTGCGGCAATAGCTATCAAGAAAAACATACATGACATACTAAAAGGAACAAGAACAATTCAGTTTGAGGAGAGATGGTAAGCACTAAAACCAGACTGATATACGGCATGGATGTTGGAATTATCAGAAATTTAAAACAACTATGATTTTTTTTTTTTTAAATAGAGTCCCACATACCCTTCACTCAGCTTCCTTTGATGGTGACTCTCTTTTTTTTTTTTTTTTAAAGAGAGAGGGAGAGAGAGAGAGAGAGAGAGAGAGAATTTCAACATTTATTCTTTTTTTAGTTATCGGCGGGCACAACATTTTTTTTGTTTGTATGTGGTGCTGAGGATCGAACCCGGGCCGCACGCATGCCAGGCGAGCACGCCACCACTTGAGCCACATCCCCAGCCCCAAAACAACTATGATTAATATGCTAAGGGTTTTCATGGATAGACAGTATGCAAGAGCAGATGGGAATTTAAACAGAGAGATGGAGATTCTAAGGAAATATAAGAAGACTTGCTGAAGATCAAAAAATGCTGTAGTGGAAATAATAAATTTCTTTGATGGTCTTATTAGTAGACAGTACACAGCGGAGGAAGCAATCTCTGAGCCTGAAGCTATCTCAGAAGAAACTTCCAACACTAAAAAAGGACTGGGAGAGAGGGGAGAAATATAAGAGAATATTCAAGTATTGCGGGACAATTATCAATAGTATAACCTATATGTAATGAGAATGTTAGAAGGAGAAGAAAAAGTAGAAATGTTGATACAGCAATGACATAATTTCCTCCAGTTAACATCAGACACCAAACCGTGGATCCTGGAAGCTCAAAAGCACGCCAGAAAAATCCAGAAAAACCATGCCTAGGTATGTCATTTCCAAACTACAGAAAAATCAAAGATAAACCAAAAATCCCCAAGGAATCCAGAGCTGGGTGGAAACAACTTACCGATGAGCAAAGACAGGAATTACATCTGACTATGACTTATCCTCAGAAATCGTGTGAGCTGAATAATAGAAACAGAATAAAAGGGCAGTAGCTAGTCGCAGGTGGAGGGAGTGGGAAATGTGGAGATGTTTGTTGGACAAAGCTGTAGATTGTAAGATGGATCAGCTGAAGGACTATAATCAAATATTGTGTTGTGCACTGGAAAATTGCAAAAGGGTTCTATCAGAGGTGCTCTTAAGCACAAAATATCAGGTTGCTTTCTCTCCAGAGTTCTGCCATGACTTTGGGGGTGCTCTCAGACACAAAAAAGAATAACTATGAGAGACGTGAATTTTCTTGATCATGGCTATCATTTTACCAATTTTACCACGTTATATAAAGATCATGTTGTACAGTTCAAATATGTACAATCAAAAAAGGAATCATGCAATTAAGAAGAGAGTGAGGTATTTTGTGTTGAGAGCGAACAAGTCCACCAACCTAGAATCTTGAACCTGTGAAGGTATCCTTCAAAAGTTAAAAAGAAATTAAGATTTTTCTCAGAGAAGCAAACATTGAAGGGATTTCCTTACATATATTTGGTCTGTTCAGGGTTCCTCTTTCTTTGTGATTCAGCTTTGGAAGGCTGTATGTTTCTAGGCGTTCACTCATTTCTTCTCCATTATCCAATTCGTTGGTCTATAATTGTTCAGATTAGTATTTGAGATCTTGTTTATTTCTGTGGCATAAGCTGTCATGTCGGTTCTTTCATTCTGATTTTGTTTATTTGAAGCTTCTTTTGCTTTGTCTAGATAGGTCTAGATAAAGGTTTGTTAGTTTTATATATTGTTGCAAAAAACCCCCAGGTTTTAGTTACATTGATTTTTCTATTGTTTTTCTCTTTTCTATTTGATTATTTCTATTGTAATCTTTGCTATTTCCTTCCTTCTGCTAATTTTAAGTTTAGTGTTTTATTTTTCTAGTTCTTGAAGTTTAAGGTTCTTTGAGATCTTTTATCTTTTTTTAATGTAGGTATTTATCACTATAAATTCCTTCTTAGTTCTGCTTTGCCCCATCCCAAATATTTCAGTATATTGTGTTTTTATTTGTCTTTATATATTTTATGACTTATTTTAAAATTTCTTCTTTGATACATGAGTTATTTAGTAGTGTGTTATTTAATTTACACATAGTTGTGAATTTTCTGATTTTCTTTGTTATTGTTTTCTAGTTTTATTCCATTGTGATTAGAAAAAATATTCAATATGATTTCATTCTTAAATTAGTTAAGACTTGTTTTGTTATATAATATGTGACCTACCCTGGAGAATGTATCACGTACAATTGATAAAAATGTGCTGCTTTTGGATGGACTGTTCTGTATATGTCTATTAGATTCATTTGATCTGTAATGTTGCTCAAGTCTGCTGTTTCCTTATTGATTTTCAGACTGGATCTTCTGCCTGTTATTAAAATTGGGATAATGCTTTCTATATTTTCCTTTAGTTCCATAAATATTTGTTTTATATATCTTGGTGCTTTGATGTTGAGTGCATACATATTTATAATTGTTATATCTTCCTGATGAATTGACCCTTTTAGCATTCTATAATGGCATGTAATATTTTTAAATCTCTTCATTATTATATGTGTGGCCTTACAAATAACGTTTCCTATAGAAAGCATTTGGTTGGCCCTTATTTTTTTTCCCATTCAATCACTTGGCATCTTTTCATTGAGGAGTTTAATAATTTAATTATTGACAGAATAGAACTTTCTATTATCATTTTGTTAATTGTTTTCTGCCTTGTAGTTCTTTTGTTGCTCTTTTCTGTTGTTTTCCTTTGTGTCTTATTGTTTTTTTGGTAAGGAACGTGTTTTGATCCCTTTTTTTTTCTTCTATGTATAGGTATTTTCTTGTGGCTAACGTGAGGCTTATATAAAACATATTACACTTCTAATGGAATATTTTAAACTGACAGCAACTTTACTCCAATCATATACCAAAATCTTACATTTAATGTTCCTTATGACACAACTAATATATTTTTCTATTGTGTCTTCATTGACTAATTTTGTAGTTGTTATTCTTAGTACTTTTGTCTTTTAGCTTTTATATTAAAATCAATAGTGATTTTCATATCATTAGTATTACTGTATTGTTTTTATCTATATATTTATAATTACCAGTGAGTTTTATAATTTAATATGCTTTCATGACCTATTTAGTTCAACTTGAAGAACTTCCTTTAACATTTCATGAAAGGCAGGTCTTGTGGCAGTGAACACCCTCAACTTTGTTTGTCTTGAAAGGTCTTTATTTGTTTATAAAAGACAGTATTTCTTTGTTTATAAAAGATAGCTTTGTTGAGGATAGTATTCTTAGATGTCAGATTTTTCTTGAAGAACTCTGACTATACTATTCAACTGTTTTCTGCTCTGGAAAGTTCCTTCTGTGGAATCTACTGATAGTCTTGTGGATGGTCTTTGTGTGTGATGAATTGCTTTTCTCTTGTTCCCTTTAAAATTCTACCTTTGAGAATTCTGGAAAACATTTAAAGAATTGATACTAATCCTAATCAAACTAATTCAAAAAAATGAAAGATTAGGGAATAGTTCCAAATTTATTTTATAAGGACAGAATTATACATATACCAAAGCCATACTACACATATACCAAAGCCATACCACACATATACCAAAGCCATACTACAAGAAAAGAAAACTACAGGCTAATATCCTTGATGAATATTGGTGCAGTCTTCTCCTTCTCCTTCTTTATGCCTGGGATTGTGCATGCTGAGCAGGTGCTATACTACTAGGTACATTCTTAGCCCTGGGAAAAACCTTCTTGACATCGATCTAGGCAATGCTTTCTTGGATATGACAGCACAGGTAACAAAAGCAAAAATAGACAAGCGGAACTATATTGATTTTAAAAGCTTCTACATAACGATAATCAATAGAGTAAAAAGGCCACCTACAGAATGGAAGAAAATATTTGCAAACCATATATCTGATAAGGAGTCAGCCATCCCAAATATATAAGAACATCCTGCAACTTAATTCAAAACAACAACCTGGTTTAAAAATGGGCAAAGAATCTGAATAGACATTTCTCCAATGAAAGCATACAAATGACCAACAGGTCATTAAAAAGGTATTAAATATAACTAACCATCAGGGGAATTCAATTAAAAATTATAAGGGATCACCTCAAACCTGTTTGAAGAGCTATTATTATTATTATTATTTTTAAAAGGCAACAAGTGTGGGTGAAGATATAGAGAAATTGAAACACTGGTACACCCAGGTAGAAATTTAAGGTGGTACAGCCACTATGGAAATCAGAATGGAAGTTCCTCAAAAAATTAAAAACATAATTAACTATTATATATTCCAGCAAACACACTTCTTGATATATACCCTTGGAAATCAGGGCCTTAAAGATATCCATGTTCAGGTGATGTTATTCACAAAAGCCAAGATATGGAAACAATGATCAAATATCCACCAAAGCAAATGTCCATTGCAAGTAAAGAAAATGTAGTTACAGATATTCAATAGAACATTATTCAGCTTTATAAATCCTTCCACATAAAACCACATGTGTGAACTGAAGGACATTATGGTAAGTGAAACAAATTGGTCCAGAAGGAAAAATACTACACGATCACACATGTATGTGGTACTAAAATACCTCATGAAGACAGAATGAAATGGAAGTTACCAGGAATTGGGGAAAGGAAGAACTGAGGAATTATTGTTCAATAAGTATAAGGTTTCTACTATAAAACGTGTAAAATATAGAGGTCTGCTATACAGCAGGGGGTTAATAGTTAACAATAATGAATTGTACATTTGAAAATTTAAGAGAGTGGATCTCAAGGAAAGTGATCTTACCACTCAGGCACAAATATACACACACATGCACAAACACAAAGGAGGCAGAGGGGAAATTGTGAAAGGAATGTTTTTTTTACTTTGATCATGGTGATGGTTTCAAGAGTGCATGCATTATGGTCAAGGCCATCGATTTATATACACTAAATATGGAAGTTTTCATTAGAAAAGAAAAGAATTTAAAAACATACTCTTAGTCCAAAAAATGATTGAGGGAATTTCTTTCCAGAATATGTGTCTTGTAAGAAATGTCAGAAAAAAGTTCTTTAGAGAGAAGCAAAGTTATGTAAGTCTGAAACTTGGATCTATATAAAGAAAGGAAGAACACTGGGGAAGAAATAAGTGGAGGCAAAATAAAAACTTCCATCTTTCTTATTCTTTTAACTGATTCCTGTAAAACAGTGTATTCAAAATAATAGCGTCAGTGTATTTGGTTAAGTATAAGTGAAAGAATGTCATTAATGATACAAGAAATGGAAGATAGAAATTAGGATGATTTTGTTAATGTAAGTTACTCCCATGAAGCAGTATGGTTTTATTTGAGGGTAGACTTAGATCAGTTGTAAATGAATATTGCAAATTTCAGGAAAACAACTGAAGAAGAAGGAGAAGAAACACAAATGAAGTACTAAGAAAGGAGAGGAAATTGAATCATATAATTAGTTGATTAAAATTCCCAAAGGCAGAAAAAGTGTGAATAAAGAACAAGGGCAGGGGGCTCGGGTTGTGGCTCAGTGGTAGAGTGCATGCCTTGCACAACATGAGGCACTGGGTTTAAACCTCAGCACCACATAAAAGTGAAATCAAGATATTGTGTCCAACTACAACTAAAAAATAAATATAAAAAAAGAACAAGGGCAACAAATATAGGTCTTATTAATCCAAATATCTCAGTAATCACTTTGAATGACAGTGGGCTAATTGCCTCAATTGAAAGAGATTGTCAGAGTGGATCAAAAACAATCCCCAACTAATTTTTTTTCTATAAGAAATCCACTGGAAATATAAAAGCACATATAGATTAAAAGCAAACGAATATGAAAAGACATACCATGACATAGCTAACTAAAAGAAAGCAGGTATGGCATATAAAATTTAGACAGAAAAGACTTCAGAGAAAGGTTTGTTATCAGAGATAAAAAGGGTCCTACATGACGGTAAAGGGGTCGGTTCTCCAAGGAGATAACCACAATCCCTTACATGGGGGCTCCTAGCAGCACAGTGCCGAAGTGAGGCATAAGCTGATAGAACTGCAAAGAGGTATGAATGAACCCACTATTAGAGTTGAAAACTTGGACCCTTCTCTATCAAGTTTGTGCCTTTGCAGGAAGAAAATCAGCAAGGGCCCAGTTGAACTCAACAGCACCATCAACCAACGGGATATAATGGACATCTGTAGACTAATTCATTCAACAACAGAATCCACATTCTTTCCATTCCTCATGCTAGACCACACTCAGGGCAATAAAGCATATGTTAAATTTTGGAAGAATAGAAATCATACAATATTTCCTTTCAGCCACCATGGAATTAAGCTGGAATCAAGAGCAATACCTAGAAAATATAAAACAACTTGTAGATTAAAACAACACACTTCTAGATAACATTAAGGTCAAAGAAAAATTATAACAGAAAATTAAAAATAAGTTATATTAATTGAGAATAAAAATACAACTTACCCAAATTTGTGGGATGCAGTGGAAGCAGTATTGAAGGGGGACTTAAAATATTGAAGACATAAATTAGAAAAGAAGAGAGATCAATAACCCAAGTTTTCATGTTAAGAAACTAGAGGGAAAAAAGAGAAAATCAAATCCAAAATAAGTAGAAGAAAAATCATAAAAATGAGAGCAGAAACCAATGAAATTGAGAACAGAAAATCAAGAGGAAACCAATAAAACTGAAAGTCTATTCTAGGGAAAGATAAAAAAAAATGATAGGGCTCTATAGAGACTAAGAAAAACAGAAAACAAAATTACTAATACCAGAAATGAAAGAGGGAACTACAGATCCCAGGGATAGTAAAAGGATAGCAAAGGGGTGCTATGTATAATTCCATGCCCAGAAATTCTTAGACAAAATGCACCAATTCCTCAAGGACACTATTTGCCAAAATTTACCCAACGAGATACAATCTGAATCTGTTAACGAAATAGAATTAATAACTAATAACCTTCCCAAAGAGAAAGAACTCTGTCCAGACAGGTTCACGGGTGAATTTTGGTGAATTCTACCAATGTTTAAGAAAGAAAGTATAATAATTCTCTATGAGTTCTTTCAGAAGTTGGACGCTCAGGGGAAATGTTTTCTAGCTCATTCTAGGAGACCAGCAACGTGCTAATAGTAAAGATATTACAAGAAAAGAAAAGTAGAGACTAATAACCCTCACCATCACAGGTGCCAAAATCCCCAACAAAATATTGGCAAACCAAATCCGACGATGTGTAAGAAGGATTATTCACTATAGCCACGTAGGATTTATCCTGGGTATTCAAGGATCACTCAAAATTTGAAAATTAATAAACATAATGCTAAAGAACGGGCTAAAGAAAAACATACAATTTTATCAGTACAGATTTTTTTTTTACAAAATTCAATATTCATTCATGATCAGTAAAGTAGGTACAAAAGGGTAACTTCTCTACAAGAAGCCTATAGCTAACATCACGCCCAATGGTGAGAAACTCTAGGCTTTCACACTAAGATCAGGAAGAAGACAAGAAGGTCCCTTCACTATTGAACGGAGCCTGGCACTCAGGGTACCTCATCCTATAATAGGACAGTCACAGTGAACTCTCAAGTGTCCCAGTCACCGTTCTTCATATTCCTTGTCAAGACAGTACCCATGACAGAGCAGCATCTTGAGAAGAAAGAAGACTTTGGGTTCCCATTGACCCTGGCTCCCACACTACTACTTCACTTCCCTGAGCTCCAGGCTCATTCCTGCAGACATGAGGATAATGAAGCCCCTCCTGTTTGTCTGGTGGAAGATGAGGATGAGGCCTGACTTTGGTGCACCTGGCTGGTTCCTCCACACCTGTACATCATTTCTTTGCTCTCAGACTGGGCTTACCTGTGAAGCTGAACCTCACCAAGGTGTGGGTGTAGGGATTCTCACTCAAAGGTACACTGGAAACACAGGAAGTTAAAAAACACTCGTGCCTGAGTCCTTGCTACAGAGATTCTGATGTAACTGGTTGTCTGTGGCCCAAGATCTGGATTTTTAAACTCTTGTTCGGTGTTTTTACTTTGAAGTCCATCAAAACAGCATTGGTTTACCAAAGTATGACAACTTTCCCCCGATGTGCTTTTCTCCAAGTTCTGAGTGAGGATCCTGGGAGCCTTAGCCCTTGGAGATGTGTAAGGGCACTTCTGCACTCTGATGAAGACCAGGAGACAAAGAAGAGGAGGTCATCCCTTCACACGCCCACCCCAGTCCCAAAGGCAGTCGCCTCCTCTGCTGTTCCAGAAGGCCGGCCTTGGCTGAGGCATCTGAGCTGGTCTGATGCCCGACTGCCTACCCACGCTCACATTCCTCAGCTGTCACGGATTTATCTTCCTGGCAGCCTCAGCAGCCAGCTTTTCACAGGGTGCTGTTCCTGATGGGAGGTGCACACACCTCCATCCACCAGGGTACCTGTAGCCTTGTCAAGTCTCCTCTTCTCAGCTGCCCAGCATCGGCCTTCCCTGGATAGAGGGGCACTACACCCCCTGTTTCTTCATTCCAGGCTTAACCATGACGTCTGCCTTTGGGTTGTGGAAGATCCAGCTAATTTAGGTCAAGTATCTGAAAGCTATAAAGTGACATGAGGCAGGATTTAATAAAATGACCTGGATGGAGACTGGCATGTGTGACAGGAGGTATCTTGGGTGGATGGGTGGATGGGGTCTAGGGCAGCTTAAAATTAAAACAAGTCATTGGGCTGCGGCTGTAGCTCGGTGGTAGCGTGCTTGCGTAGCACAAGTGAGACACTGGGTTCCATCCTCAGTATCACATAAAAAAATAAATAAAACAAGTCATTGTCAGAAATCTTGGACAATTTTTGGCACTTGGAATTGGGTTGGTCACAGATGTTTAAACAAATCCTAGGTCTGAGCCTGAAATACAGGGACAGAGCATCTCACAGTGCTGGTTCCTTCCCGACTTCCCAGCATGATCTCAGATCTGCCCAGAGCAACCTATGCTGGGATCGGGATGTGGAGGGGGAGAAAGACATCCTGAGGGCTAGACATGGTACCTCACTTTACAATGAAAATTCTTCCCCCATTCTGAATCAGATTCTAAGGTTGGGTTTGTGTCGATCTTGGACATTTCAAACAGGTCATCACAAATGGCTTTGGAATCCATGAGTGCAACATCCACAGTCCTACCTGAGTGACAGAGTGTGCGACAGGTTCATCCTGATGTCATTTCAGGGCCTGACCATAGCAGATACCTAAGTCAACATTTGGAGGAATCGTGGAGGGTACCCGAGACATGCCAGGACAGAGGTGCAATGGCAAGGTCTCTCGCTCAAGCAACTGATACTGGTTAGCAGGGCACTGGGTTGAAAATCAGCCAAACCCAACAAAGTCCATGCCTCCAGGCAGCTTCTAGCCCTGAGAGGGAGAAGGCAGAAGGCAAACTGTCCCAGACATCATCATATGGATACATTTTTTCAGGATGGGATGGAGAAAGGATATTAGGGAAGATCCTAGAATGAAGTATGAAGTGGGAATGACTTGGGCCAAAAGAGGAATTGGAATTTTCTTTGTCGAGGGGACAGTTTCTGTGAGGGTTGTGAGATGTCCAGACTGGATGGGTCCTGCAGGTTCCTTGTGTCCAGGCACAGACAGTGGAGGAGGAAGTTGGCGAGACAGGACCTCAGGTTGGGATCTGACCTGGAAGAGAGGTGTCATGGACAGCCAGCTCTGTCATCAGGACTTCTTGTGCAGGCTGCAGTGCTTGCTGTCACCCAGAGCCCTTCACTCATCTTGTACCTGAGGCTCGAGAGTCGGCTTGTGAGAAGCCCCCTCTCCCCATTGACTTAATCAATGTGAGACTGCAAAATGAAATGAGTTGAAGCTGGTTAATTCCTCTTTCCCTCCATCTAGGGGACTGCCAGAAGAACCGCACACTCACGGTGAGTGAGTGGATGGTGGACACCCTCCTGGACAGGGCTGAGAGCAATTCTCGAGGAAAGGGGCAGCAGGACCCATTGCAGCCAGGGTTGGGTGCATCTTCCGGCCTCTCTCAGCACCTTCAGCCCTATCTTGAGGACCCTGGGAGCTGGTGAGCGGGTGTGCATTTCATACTTCTTATCCCTGTCTCTCCAGGAGGGAGGAGCCTGTTCTCTTTGGCACCACCGTCAGGAGAGTACTGGCCAGGGAGGTATCACCCCTCAGGAGGGCTCCTTGTTTGATCCTGAGAAAGCCTCAATATTCCTCAGGATCTGAGGTTCTCCAAGTAGGGGTCTGGGGTTTCTAGCACGTGACACACACTGGGGAGGCCCAACACCTCTGCCCGGCATGGGGAGCAGGAGCCATTTAATTTTGCAACCTCACATTTCTTAAGCCGATGGCTCTCTTCTTAACCTCCTGAGTGAGACCTCGGTGGCCGGATGTACTTACTGTGCCTGTGCTGTCTCTGCCCAGTGATGGCAGTTTTCATTTTTGTGTGCCATGTTTTGATCAATTCGTTGTGCTTTTTTGAAGAAGTGCCATCCCGGGCTCTGTTGGAATGAATTCCATGGTTGATTATTGGTACCCGCCATGGCGGAGGGAGGGAAGAGGTTCATGTCTAATGACTGTATCCTTGAATGGACAGTTTTGAAGGTCTCTTTCAGCTAAGGCATCAGTAAAACTCTACCTAAAACTTTCCCAGACTCATTCTTCTTCCCTTTCTTTCTCTCAGGAAGATTTATTTTTAAATTCCTATTCAATTCCATTGACAGCTACAAAATATAGCCTAATGCTACTTCCATTTTTGTTTTCATATATTACGGGACTTCAACATTATTATGCAAATTCGTTACTTACCACATCCTCAGGTAGATAATAAACTCCTCCAGGGTAAGTCCTCTGCACCGGACATTCCCTAGAGGGCTTCCTACGCAGATGGCTGCCTGTTGAGGAGGATGTGGAGAGGCCTTGATTTGATTTAATTTTATCTGCCCATACAGGGTTCTTTGTAAGTTCTTGGCACCCTCTTGGTTCTGGCCTGCAGACTTGATTTATAATTTAGACAATTATCATGGATGCTCTTGGTGCTCTGCCAAGATCTCCCCATTTACCTACATAGGGGTCTTTGCAGCGGCAGCTCATTTGAGATCTTTTTTTTTTTTTTTTTGACTGGTCTCTCTTGATTCTTGAGATGACCCAGGAAGTTCAACACTTCTGCATCTTCTAGCTTGAACCTCCTAGGCAGCTCCTAATTTTTTATCAGACCTGAGGCTACCATAGTTATTTCTTTAAATAGGGTCACTGTTGTGCATTTACTGAGCATATTAGTGCTAAACATGGGGGAAAGAACTTCAAGTCAGGACTGTTGAGGGAAATGCAGGGTGTACAGTCATGGTGAGCTCTGATCTGAGGTGTGGATAATCAGCAAAGCTCTGCCACGGGTTCCCTGGGAAGTGGGGGGGGGAGGCACTTGGGGCTGATTTCTGGGGGTGTAGGTCCTTTTTGTCTCTCAAAGAATGTCCTAAGCTGGTTTTGTCTGTAGCCATACCCTCCTCATCTACCCCTCTCTCTGCTGAGAAAGCCCCTGATTCAAAGAAATGGGACTGCCCAGTCCCCTCCATCAGAGGTGGATGGCCTACAGGAAGGGCCACCCGTGTCACTGTCTTGGAGCCTATTTGGTCCACATGGCCCCACACTTTGACATTTGCATTGCTGACAGTCCTCGCATTCCCCGTGTGTCCCCCTGCTGTGGGCCCAGGAAAGAAGAATGCTATGGGAATGTGGGCAGACATATGACCCCCGCTCCCCTGCCTGAGGCCTGCAACAGCTGTGCCCCAATTAAGCATCCTGGTTCAGACGAGGCCACTGACCCTGGGTTCACCCAATAAGTCCAGTTCTTCAGGAATGTTGGGGATTTCACACAAGGCCCCATGGAGCTTTGGAGCTTTAGAGGCACACCCTGGCAGCATGGGGCACTGGGTGGCCACACACTCTGAGCCTCCAAGCCTGGGAGGGCAAATGACAGCTTCCCCTTCAGGTAAACTGTAGTAGGCTAGGAATGAACTCTGTCATTCCATAGCCAGTCACCTTCTAGAGGGCTGTCATGATGAGGCCCTCTTAGTACTTACTTCTTTATACTCCGTGTCCAGAGGAACTTCCTCTCTAACCTGAGATGCCCTACAGTAAAGCTTACCAAACTATGACCCAATGTACCAAATGTGGCCAGCGACCCATCTTTGTATATAAAGTTTTATTGGAACATAACCAGGTCTGTTTCCTTGCATGCTGTCTGTGATTGCTTCAGGCTACGGCAGCAGAGCTGAGTGCTTGTAACATCTACTTTCTGGCCTTTAAAGCCTAAAATATTTTGTATCTGACTCTCTATAAAAAAAAAAGTTTGCTGAACCCTGTCCTATACCATGGAAACCAACTTAGCACCAGATCCTATGTTGGGACTTGAATAGGGAAGGGATTGATTTAGGGAGAGACTTAACCCAAGAGCTTTCTCTCCTACCAGAAGCCCCTTCTGGGAAATAGGAGCATATGGCAGAGGAAAAACCTTAGGCGGAATGTTCCTCCCAGAGAATTTCTGATGGGCCCTGGTTGTTTAAGATGTACCCAAAAAAATAGGTTAGAAGCCAAAGATGTTTGAGAAAACCCATTCCTTCACCTCTTCTTGAAGATTCACAGCATACATAGTATACCGAGGGCTTTGCGAAGTCTCTTGGGTAACAGACTTATTCACTTTGTTTAACAAAGTCTTTCTAACGGAAATTGATTTCAGAAATATTTTTTTTTTTTTACGTATGCACCTCAAACATAACCCACAGAATCTAGAAACGGATTTGGGAAACTATAGTCTAAAAGGGAAAGTAAATTTCATGAAAAGTAGGAATTATTTGTTCATTCCAGAGCACTCTCACTTAGTTCTAGAAGGGGCTGGCGAGACCACTGGAGCAGCCTTCCTTGAACAAAGCAGCATTTGTGAGGGTTGCTCAGTCCGGGGTTCCCAGAGTTCTCTCTGTTTTCTCTTCAGTGGCTCCTGGCCAGTGAGTTGGGGAGAAAAACCAAACATTGGCATTCTGGAGGATTAGGTTGGCTGGATGAGAGAAACCTGTACCAGAGGTCATTTGGGTCCCCCTGTTCCCGCTTCCCATGTACTCTCTTCTCAGCACCAGCCATGCATATAAAGCGTGCCTCTACAGAATGCCCTTGGCATCTAGGCAAGGAGAAGTGCAGGCCTCATGAGGACAGAGAGACCCACTGGAGAGAATCCCAGAGACCAACTGGAGCTGTGAGCCTACCCAGGCCTCTTGCCAATCTCTCTCTTATCTCACTCGCTGGCGTGAGTGGCTGGGAAATAGGGGGCAAGGAGATGCCTCTCTCCCTGGTACCTCTGGTGGGAGTTGGGGTTGGACACTGCTCTTGTGGGCCAGGGCTCATTCACACAGAGAGATTGAGGGAAAGGCACCCCCTCTAGCGAGAGTTCATGAAGGCACAGGGATCTCTCAAGGAGCTTGGGAGGGACGAAGGGAGCCCCCACCATCTGGTGTCCTGGCGTTCCAACCCTGCTATGTGAGTTTCATCCTGGAGGCTTTTTAACATTCCTAGTCAGCAAAGGAAAAGCAAGATAGACCAGGCAGAAGTGGGCCAGTCATGGGAACATATGGAAACATGAGAACACGGGCCGGAGAAGGAATTCCGGGACAGTCCATCACTATGGGCTCAGACCTGGACACAGTGGAGATTAGAAAGAAGAGATGCATTTATGAGATGGAAAACGAGCCATTCTGGGAAGCCAAGTTAAACCCACTGAGAAAATGAGCAGAATGCCTAACAAAGTAATTAAAAAAAAAATGAACAAAGCAGCCTGGAGAATCTTTTTTATCTGAATCAGAATAGCAAGGCTTTTCAAAGGGGAGATAATTGAGGGATGGCAGGGCTGGGGAGGCTGGCCTATCCCAAACTGCTGGTGGGGATGAACACTGCTGCCACATTTCTATAGTTGCTACCCTTTGACCAGATGGTTTCATTTCTGGAAATCTGTCTAAGGGAATGATCCGACGTGGGGAAGAAACAGCTTCATGAACAAAGAGGTTCATGTCATGCGATTTACAGCATCAAAATATCAGAAGGCTTCTCCGTGCTCAATGACAGGGGAAGGGTGAATTAGATGGATACCTGCATACAGTGGAGGATCTTATAGACTTTAAAAATCATGCTGGTAAAGATTTTCATACAGTTTTTGATACAGAATTAAAAGAAAAAGGAAAGTACACAAACATCTGGTTCACTTATATCTGTATACCATGTATCTATATGTTACCATGATAGATAACAAAATGTTTAAAAAATACTTTTATGGACTGGGGATATAGCTTGTGGTAGGGCATTTGCTTAACATGCACAAGGCCCTGGGTTCAATCCCAGCACTGCAAAAATGGGGAAAAACATATTTGTAAATGGTGGGATTGTGAATAGTTTGTTTTTTCTTTTATGTATTTTTCAGATTTTTGCAGTGATCATACATTATGTTTATCATCAGGATTGTAGAGCAGATTCAAGTGTTCAGAGAGGGGAAAGGATACAGCCCTGAATAATCAGATGCTTCCTGGAAGAGGTGAGAATCGAGAAAGGCCCCATTTAAAGTGACCAGTGCTGCCACATGAGGTGCACCCGGTGGGTGTTACTCTTCCCACTTGACAGCCAGGGAGCCAGAGTCCTGGGGTAAATATGTCACTCGAGTTTGTGCTGCCAGCTTTCGTAGTCAGGAGGAGAACCCAGCTCCCGATTCTGGGCACGTGGACTTTTCATTAGGCTCAGCTGCCTGGTGACCAGAGGAGCCCGTGGGCATCTGCTCATTATCTCTCAGCCCTCGTCCTCTGATTGCTTATCTGGAGTGACTGCAAAAGCGAGCCTGGGATGCCTGCCCCTGGCCAGGCTGGCTTGCTCCCTCTCCCACCGTGTCCCAGCAGACATTGCTCCAAATCACTGGGGCAGCTGCTCCGAGCTGGCATCTCTGCAGAGCCTGCGATTCTCAGGATCACGGAGACTAAATCCCCGGCAGCACGGGGACAGAGACACAGTATCTGCTCCACACAGCAGTGCCTCATGCAGGGGAGGCTCTGCAGGCACAACTGCTATTTTTTTTTGGAGCAAACACCTGATCAGATGTGCATTCTGGGTTATTTGAAGGTGTCCCAGAGAAAAACAGCAGCTGGGACTGTGGCCAGGAAGCAAAATGTATCATCAAACAACCCACAGAAAAAGAGTGGGTCCCTTGAGATGAAGCATAGGAACCGTGGTGTCAGACATACTTGGGGTTGAGTCCTGCCTCAGCCACCTCCAGCTGAGGTGTCCTTGCCGAGTCAACAGATCCTTCCGAGGCTTAGTTTTCCTTACCTGTCAAACGGGCATGATGATACCTACTCCTCAGAGGGAGAATAAGCAGCATGAAAAAATGATGTTCCATAAAGATTTGCTCCCACTCAAAAAGTGATGACTTAATATTTCAACAAGTATCTACAATTTTACCATCAGATATAATTGGACAATATTTTATTTAATTTAAAATATATTCCCACTGAATGGTTCAGGACATGGAGGAGTACTTTGGGACAACTGGAGCTATTTGAGAATCTTCATGAAGCTCATGGTGGTGGCTGGGCAAATGGGAAGATCAAGTGTTCTATGACCCTGAGCTTTTTCAACATCAAGAGAAAAGTGAAGAGATCAAGGTTGGGCCGGGCTTGGGTGCTTGTACCCAGATGACATGGCCTCCCATGTGCTCCAGGGCTGCACCCATTCCTGTCCCCTGTCTCTGCAGCCTCTTTTCCCAGTTGGAGAGGCCGCTTGGCCTCCTTGACTCCTGTTCTTCCAGATCTGCTCAGAACTTCTCTTCCTGCTCCACCCCTGCTTCTCCATCCAGAAGTCACACGTCAATCAACACTCCCTTTCTCCCCTCTGCCTGCTCACCTGTCCCTCTGTCTCAGAGGCTGTGCAGCATAACAGCAAAAGCAGTGGCAGCCACAGAGTCACACAGTTTCTGTCACATCAGTTCTGGGGCCGAGGGAAAGTGACACACAGCTCTGAGCATCAGTTTCCTCATATGAACCTGTGAATTGTACTGACCGTTACCAGCCCTGAGCACTTACTGTGTGCCAGGCATTCTGCAAAGAGCTATAAAGACATGATTTCCCTGCATTTCTATGTACGTGAGGTAGGCACTGGTGTGCTGGTAAATGTTTAACAACTGGCTCTCTCTCAAAAAAAAAAAAAAAAAAAGCCAGCCGATGAGTAGTTTGCCAGTTCTGTGGTGTACATGTTTCCACCCACCATGGTTAATTCCAACTTTGTAACTTGACATCAGTGACCAAAGTGGGAGAGAGACGTGCACAGCAACTCCCACAGAAGCCAGTATCTAGCATACCTCTGGAACAAGGGAGGAAGATGCCATCGCTCTTAGTCTATGGGTGAGAAAACTGAGCCTCAGAGGCCTAAGTGACCTGACTGTCACCCAGAAGTGAGGGCAGAGCAGCACTCTCTCAGGCTAAGGACTTCTGCTTCACCCCACCATGGGACTCTTAGGAGGATCTTTATAACCAGGGTGCTCTTGATGTGGCCTGGTGCCTCGCAAATAGTGGATGATCCCAATGGCGGCTGCTATTGAAATCATTGTCAATGATAATGTTAACAGGCTTGGAAACTTCAGTGGAGACTCTTGGACTGTTCCTTCCATCTCTGTACCTTCCTATAAGTGATTCAGATCTTTACCTATTTGCCTGATGAGGAGAGTATTGGAAAAAGTGTCTTCTCTATTAAATAATGACCTCGGTAGCTGCCAGAGGACAGTTTGTTATTTCACACTACTTTACACAAAGTTTCAGAAACACATTCAGGAGGGTCCCATGTCCATTAGAAAAGGAGTGGTCAGTCATCCTGGGCTGGTCCTGTGGAGTGGAGAGGGAAGGGCAGAGCTCATGCTTCCTTGGTGGTTAGAAACAGAAGTTTCCAGGAAGTCTGTGTTTTTGCTCTTGGACATTGATAGAGAATGTTTTCCTCAATCCAAGAACAAGTCCATGAAAGTGCCCCACACATGCTTGAAGTCCCAAACGCTTCAAAGTTAAGAATGCAGAGGACAATGAGAAGGAGAGGGTGGTGGATGTGGACTGAAGGTTCCGTTGGGAGTCACTAGGGGAAAGGCTGAGGGAACCATGGTGTTCATGTATGGAGGGATGGGTGGAGGGATGTAGCTTCCTTCAGAGCCCTGGGCCAGAAGTGGGGTCATGATTTCCCCAGGACAGGACCAGCACTTTTTCTCACATTTTCTCTGGGAGTAACTTCTTCAGGGACATCAGTCTCAGCAATGGCTAAGACTTGGGAAGTCCAAGCAATGGTGGAAACAAAAAAGCGAACACCCAATACTAACCTTATGGATCATGTGCTTTTATCCTCCCAGACACACTATGACATAGTAGCTAATTTATATCTCTGCTTCATGGTCCAGCAGACTAAGGCTTAAGAGGTTCAGCAACACGTTCAAGGCCAGGCTTTCACAAGTCTAATATCACATTGGATTCATCCATGTGGGTGGTGCTATTGGTTTTCCTTTTGACTTAAATGGACTCACAGAAGTTAAATGAACTACTCAGAGTCACCGAGCAAACCATGGAGGAGTGAATGGCCACTTCAGTGTCATTAACTGCAGGTCGGCACTCATAATGTTTACCCCCTAAGCCTGCCTGGACAACCTGAGATTATTACCTGCCTGAGACCTGGCCTCTAGCCTGACTTCTGGAAGTACTGCTGCCCAGCATTCCACCTGTGGCTTTGGGGAGAAAGGTAATTTCGTTTCTCAATATTAAAACTCCAAAAGCCATCTCATTGCTTACAGATAATACACAAATTCCTTCTCTCTCCTTCTCAAAGCATGTCACATGGGCAAGAAACTGTCATTTCTTGGTTGGTAGCATCATTCCAGCCTGGAGAGAGGAAAGTCAAGCATTTCTCTGGCCTCTGGACTCTTTCACTTAACCCACCATGGATTATCCTAAACCTACAGTAGTCAAATTTCTGCACTGCCAGCCTGTGTTCCTAATGGCTGGTACCCAGGACTCTGGGGAGCTGGAAAAGTGAAGGCTTCTTTTAAGGAAAAGGGTGGACCCTCTTCTTATTGCTACCAACTTTATTTAGACCTTCATTAGCTCTTGTCCAGGATGGCTACACCATTTGTAGCATTCGGGGAAAAACAAAAATGGTGGTGGTGGTGGTGGAGGAACTGGTTCCATAAGTAAAGAATTTCAAGAGTGGCAGCAGAGATTTAAATCAAAGCATGGGCCCTCCTAAGTGGGGGGCCCTGTGTCAGTATAGTCATATGATCATCTAGATTATGGCCATCGCCTCCCTATTGGTTTCCCTGCCCCTCCTCTCAGGTGCCTCTCCAAGCTATTTTCCATGCTGCAGCCACAGTGACTTTCCTTGATGGTTGTTCTATATAAATCATGTCCTGAATCACCCCTAAGGGAGTGAAAGCCCATAGGTACCTAGCAGGTGCTCTGGAATGGTTCCCTCCTGACCCAGGCTTCTCAACCTCCACACCATTGACACTTGGGCCAGGTCATTCTTTGATGTGGGAGCAGGACACAGCATCTGTATTTGGCAGCATGCCAAATGTGTACATGTGGAAACATGTACACCACAGAACTGGCAAACTACTCATCGGCTGGCTTTTTTTTTTTTTTTTTCTGAGAGAGAGAACCAGTTGTTAAACATTTACCAGCACACCAGTGCCTACCTCACCTCTACCTGCTAAAGCCAGTCCGCAGCCTCAGCTCCTCACTCCCTCTGCAGCATGATAGTAAACAATGTCTCCAGACATTGCCAAATGTCCCCTGGATGCAATACAGTAATACCCAGCTAAAGAGCCACTGCTCTAGGCCCGGAGACACTGAGCAGGGGCAGAGCTCATGCAATGCATGGGCAGTGCTGAGGAGGGAGCCACACACCACCTATCCCTCCAAGTCAGACTCCGGTTGGGTTTGGCTTGGTGGGGGCTGTGGGAGTGAGGTTCCTGACATTTCTTTCTAACTCTTTCTTGAAACCTCAACATCCTCAGATAAAACCTCAATTCTGACTCAGGAACATGTTTTACAAAACCAGTTTCAACTTTCAGCTCTTATCATTCTTGCAATATTTCAAAGGATTTTAGAGACTGCCCAGGCCAGGCCCATTGCCTATATTAAAGATGAGGAAGCTTAGGTCCCAAGAGGTGCCATGATCTGTCTAGTGCAGTGGACATCACTTGCTTTTGCTGGCCTAGTTTCCAGACCTCTCACATAAGGTAACATGGCTGTTATTTTCTCTGAGAGACCGCTCTAAACTTTCAAGTCATGTGGGTGGGCTTGAGCTTCTTGCTTTGTGGGTTATCACATGACCCTAAACTGGCCAATCAGAGTGGGACCTGGGATTTGTGCTGAAATTCTTAGGAACAGGGTCTCTCTTTTTTTCTGGAGTTACTGAGTTGTTCAGAAGGAAGTCTGGAGATTTGGGGCCATTGTGCAGGGAGCCCAGTGAAAACAAGGGTTGTGTGGAGCCAGGCAGAACTAGGGATGGAGCACTGGGGTCCTGCGGGCCTAGGTGAGCTCTGAGTCTGCCCAGGTCTGTATGTAGACCAGCTGTTGGCCATTTGCAGCTTTGTGAAACCATAAAGTCCTTCTTCTCTCAATCAACTTGGGGCTTATTTATAGTAAGGTGCTGCTCATAAACAATTGTGCGAGAGCTTCAACATGGCCAGTCATATGTGTGATGGCTCCAGGAATCGGCCTTTGCTCCTGGTGAGGATCACAAGAGATAGTGCCTAGTGGCATAGACTTACCATGCCACTGGGCGATTTCTTTACCACTCATTAATGCATTCGTAGGGAACATCCACCCAGAGACACAGCAAGGAACAGGCCTCATAAATCTTTTAAACTGACATGAAAGAAAGGCTTTGATTTTTCCAAATCCAGGGTAGAAAGGGTAGCTTCTCTGTTTCAAAAATGTTTATCTTTTAAGCATCTTCAAGCCTTGAGTTTATCAAGTGAGTCTTACTTTCGCCATTAAAACAAGCTGTTGAAAGCAGCCAGAATGGAGATGTGTTTCTCTTTTATTTTGCTACCCAACGACGCTTACTTAATGAGGTTCCTCCTTGGTAAGGCCAGATTCCTCCGGCCAGTGCTTTGGCCTTTGCATAATCTCATCTGGTTTTGGAGTGGCTTCCATCAGGTGGGAGAGACAGGAAAATAAGTAGGAAATTATTCTATAGGGCTGTGTGTGGCAGGGGACTATGGGAAACCAGTGGTAGTGTGCCCAGGCCAATATGGGGATCAAGAAAGACTTCCTGGTGCTGGGGCTATGGCTCAGTGTTGGAGCACTTACACCTGTGAGGCCCTGGGTTCCATCCTCAGCACCACATAAAAATAAATAAATAAAAACACCACATAAAAATAAATAAATAAAAACACCACAGAAAAATAAATAAATAAATAAATAAATAAATAAATAAAAACAATATCTCTCAGGTAGCAATGTGGAGGGTGGCTTGGAAGGAAGGGTGGGTTTGGAGGCAGGAAGAACTAGTAAGAGGTCTTTAGGGTGGTCCAATCAGAATACAGGAGGCAGGGATTGGGGTGATGGTGGAGGATAGAGCAGGAAGGATGAATTTGAGAAATTGAGTCAGATAGAAATCAGGACAGGGTGAAAGGAAGGATGCTACTGTTGGGCTATTCATCTTGGATTCCTGGTCCATGTCCTGGACGTGCAAGGTTGGGGGAGGAGCTGCTGTGAAGCAGGTCCACCATGCACACAGGGATGGGTTCGCTTAGGAGGGAAGCCTGGGTTGGAGGTAGAGCACGGGCTCATTGGAGCCCTGCAAGTGGACCCTGAAATGGGGATATGGATTGAGAGAAGCAAAGGCCATTGGGGAGAGCATCAAAATTTGGGAGACAGCAGAGTCGAGGGCCATGTCTTTCATCTGGACCAAGGTGGCCAACCTTGATACCATTATGTCCACCTTTCCCACAAAACATTATGGTTCTATATAGTGGATGGCAAAGTTTCCTCTCCCAGAGGACAATGCCTCACCCAGGGAAGTGGAGTGTGTGAGCATAGGGAGAAAAGTCTGTAAGCAGAAACTGAGGCAGGGAGGGAAAGAAAAATCCTGCCGTTCCTGTCTAAGATATGTTATGCATTACAACAGCATATGTGTCAGTGTGTCTATATGTGCATCTGCTCAGGTATACACTCATGCATGTACACACGTGCATATATAAAACGTGCATCCTGCAGAATTTTTGATATGGGTAGAGAGCTTCCTCATTGCCTTAGCAGTCACCTACCTTCCCTGGTGTACTTCTGTCATAATTTATTGCACCCAATCTTCTCTCGATGGGCATTTATATTTTCCAGTCTTCTGCTACTAAAAACAATGCCGCCACAAATAATTCGGGCATGCCTTATTTTGTTCAGTGCGTGTTCACGTGGGGGGTAGATTCCTAGAGGGGAAATTGCTGTTGGCATTTCCAGTTTTGTCGCTCACGGCTGGTCGGCTTTCCATTACAGGTGTGCCAGCTCCCGCTCATCTGGAGCGCAGGTGTGCCCGCCTTCCTGCTCCCATCAGCAAAATGAGAGATGGAACTTTTTGATGTTTGACAATCCACTAGGCAAAAAAATGTCATTAAAATGTTCACTTTTTATTTAAAAAAATATATATATATGGTATGCCAACTGCTATTTTAAGTCTATTTCTCTCCTTTTGGGGGCAAAGATCACTTGTTTTTGTCTTTTTTTTCTGGGGCCTCATTAGATATTAGGATTAGCCCCCTGTCTGAACTGCAAATATTTTTATCAGCTTATACTCTGTCTTTATTTTTTAAATTTTATTACTGCTTTATGGTTCTACATAGTAGTTGGGTTCTTCTCAACAGACTTATACATATATGGGAGTTGGTCTCTGTCCATGATCCCCCACCCCCAATTTTCTCTCCCTGTTCCCTCTTCTCCTCCCTCCCTCTCTTCTACTTGACTTCCTCTTACATGTTTATTAATTTATATTTGATGGTTCTTTATATTATCCTATATATTCTTCCCCCTTTCCTTTATTTTACTCTAGCTTTTGAATAGGAGAAAAAAAATTCTACCTTTGAGTTTCTGAGTTTGGCTTATTTCACTTAGCATAACAGTCTTCATTTCCATCCATTTCCAGCAAATACCATAATTTCATTCTTTTTTTATGGCTGAGTAAAACTCTATTGTGTTTATATACTACAATTCCTTAATCCACTCATCTATTGTTAGCCATCAGAGTTGATTCCATAATTTAGCTATTGTGAATTATACTGTTGCAAACATTGAGGTGGCTGTATCACTATAATATGCCAATTTTGAATATTTTGGGAAAATACTGAAGAATGGAATAGTTGGGTCATATGGTGGTTCCATCTCTAGTTATTTGAGGAGTCTCCCTACTACTGTTTCCAGAATAGTTGTACTAGTCCACAGTCCCACCAACAATGTCCAAGTGTACCTTTCCCCCCCAAATCTTGCCAGCATTTATTGTTGTTTGTATTCTTGATCATTGCCATTCTGAATGCAGTGAGATGAAATCTTAGTTTAGTTTTGATTTGCATTTCCCTGGTTGCTAGAGATGTTGAACTTTTTTTTTTTTTTTTGTACTGGGAATTAAATCCCAGGCACTTAACCATTGAGCCATATCTCCAGCCCTTTTAAAAATTTTATTTAGAGACTGCTGAGTTGCTTAGATGTTTAGTTGTTTAGTTGTTTAGGGCCTTGCTAAGTTGCTGAGGCTGGCTTTGAACTCGTGATCCTCCTGCCTCAGCCTCCTGAACACTTGGATTATAGGCATGCACCGTCATGCCCGGCTGTTGAACATTTTTTTCATATATTTGTTTATCATTTGTGTTTCTTCTTTCCCCCACCTGTCTTTATTCTTGATGAGCTCCTGGTATCTTGTTGCCAACAGTACCCAGCAGGAGGTGGGCCATCCATGGTACCCAGCAGAGGTGGAGGGAGCCCTAAGCGTTTGGAGGTTGAAATTGAACGAAGAAATCGAGCAGGTAAATCCTTAGTAGGTTCCAAGAATTCCCCTGGAGAAAGCTGCCACATAACACAGCAGAGGCAGGCAGCCCTGGGGTTGTGCCTCGGTGGGGGCTGGGAAAGGAAAGCTGTGTTTATTCAGCCTCTTACAGAAAACTCCCCTTTCCAACACCCCTGGAGCCAAGTGAAATTGATATCCTTGAAATAGGCTGAGGCAAGCAGGGGTCATAGCCCCAGGCCCTGGGCCAGAAATAGCAGGACACAGTCTTCAGACAAATCTGGTGGGGGACAGTGTGCAGGCAAAACGGACTAGAGGCAGCTGGAGGTGCAGGTGGGTGGCAGGTGACTCATATGTTACCACTGCCAGCCCACATTTGTCACTGTTCACCATGAGCCAGGCCCTGGGGACACGAAGATCCTGCCTTCGAGGAATTCACAGACCAGATGAGTGAACAGATGATGTCAGAACTGTGTGACAGGAACTGTGGCAGAGACAGCAGGAGGAGGCCCGGAGCCCCAACGAGTGTGGCACAGTCTGTCTGGAGAAGTCTAAGAAGACTTCCTGGGTGAAATGGCATCTGAGCATTTCACCCAGGAAGTCTTCTTAGACAGACAGCTAGTAGTTAGGAGTCAAAAAAGAGTGCACCAGGGATAACCAACAGGTGGAGGGGGGATGGAGGGTGAAGTCCTAGAGGGAGAGAAAAAATTGTCCTTCACCCAGTGTAGCCAGAGGGCAGGTAATGGGAGGGAGATGATAGAAGAGGTAAGATGCACCACCCAGGGGATCTGGAGCAGAGAGTGTGAGGAGAGTGTGAGGGCAGAGATGGGGAAAAGGACTGAGAAATGTTGCACAAGTAGCATCCAAAGAATTAGGTAGAATATGCTTGATTGTGGGGAGACAGGGATTTTGGAGTGAGAGACGAGTCTGTGACCTCTATTAAGTAATGACAAGTGGGGTAGAAGAAGCAGTAGATTTGGGGAAATACTGATGAATTCAATTTCACCACGTTGAGCCTGTGGGGTATCCCCACAGTAGCAGTTCGATCTGTGATTCTGAAGCTCTGTGGATCCTGGGGGTGAGGATGAGTCACTGGCAGGTTGGGGACTGAACGTACGGAGTCAATGGTGTTCACAGGGGTGGAGAATAGGAGCTGAGAAGTATACAGGACAAGGGGACCATGGGACTGGACACAGATTTTGGGTATTAAGAACTGGCCAAACATTATCAACCAGACGGAAGGAACAGAGAAGGAACCAGGGCAGGAGTGGTCAGCAGTGACCCCAGCTACAGGGAAGAGTCGTGGGGCCTGGGTTCAGCATAAATCTGCTCAGCTGGCCCTTGGAGCTCAGAGGGTCCACGTCAAGGAGAGAAGACCTGGTCATAGCCTGGGACGTGATCAGGGGACAAGAGCTGGCTTCTAGAATGTGCAAAGGTAGGTGGATGGCCAATTCAGAGCTGAGTCCCTGCCTGACCTGGTGGGAGGATGGAAGTGGCTTTGTGGCAGTGGGAGGTCCTACTTTCCCTCCTCCCATCATCCTTTTCTCCTGCATCACAGACAGGACATCCTGGTTCTCCATCTACTTCATTTATTCGTTAGGCAATGCTTGGCGAGAGCTCAGAAAAGTGTCTTGCATGTTGTAAGAGCTCAGTAAATGGTAATTTTTCTTCTTCTTTTTTAATTTGTCATTTTGAGTTGTGGTTGGCTGGCAGACCACCCTCTGGTGACCCCTATGGATGAGTCCTTTACTTCTATAATCCCAACTTTATTGTAGCCTGAGCACAGGTTTCAGCTCACCTGAGCCCAGATTACTGACCCACAAAACCTGAGATAATTGACATGCATTTTAAGCTGCTCGAGTTGCAGTTATTCACTCAAGTTGTATAATTTGTTAAAATAGTAATAGAAAATGAGTGCATTGATATTCACTTATTAATAAATGCATAATAAGTGAGCTTTACTGGTACAGTGTGAGGCACTGTGGGGTCACTAGATGCATGAGATATAGTCGTTATCTTCAAGGGCTTCCAGTGAGTTCCTAAAACAGTGGGTTCCCAAAGCATGAGTTGGCTTATGGGCAGTGAGGTAAGGAGGTCAGGAGGGACTTCCAGGAAGAGGGACAACATGTGGCAAGATCCACAGGCTTAAAAGGGTTGGGGCATCCTGGTGGGTGAGAACTTCAATAGAGGACTGCGTGGTACCTAGCGTAGATGGGAATGGACCTCTGTCCCCCAGGGCCATGACAGCCACACAGGAGAGGCTGCAGAACTCTGAGCTGAGGAGAACAGCAGACAATAGACGTGCTGAGGGCAGGTGGACTGGTCTTCACTGCTATGAGGGCCAACGTGACACGGATGCTCTGAGATGTCAGCTATCATCTCAGCTGTATCCGTGGAACCTGCTGGGCTGGAGGTGGTGCTTCTCAGCTTCAGGCTAAAATACTAACTATGGGTGTCCTCAGACCACCCTGCGGATAGGTTCTTCCTCCCAGAGCTGCAGTTGCAGCCCAGAATTCTGGGGTTTCCGATCCTTCTCAAATGCTAGAAAAAATGCTCCTGCCACAGAGGGGAGGGAGGCACCATTCAAAGAATCCTTCTAGAGGAGGTGGCACCAGGGCATCTCCCCACCAGCAGACACCAGCAGTGCCTTCTCCTGTGAGTTCTGCCTTCTCCAGTCCACCAAACAGAAATTCAGGAACAAGGCAAGTTTTCCCAGATAGAACCACAGTGGAACTTGGGAATCCAGCTTTTCTTCTCCATCCAAAGCCTCTTGTGGAGAGGAAACACTGACTTCCAGGGTTTGAAGTCCTGCATACTCGATTTCCCCTGCAAGGAACATTCTACGTCTTCTCAGAACAGAGCTGGGGGGGGGGCAGCCAGCGTTTCCTGGTGAGTTCTTTACAGGAAGGAAGTGCTCTCTTCCAGGATTACTGTTTTCCTCCCACCTCTCCTCCAAGGCAGCTGTGCACAGTGGTGTCTGGTGGATCAGCTGCCCCCGGGGTTGCGATCCCCAGGGCCTGGGCTAATGGCCTTGGTGTTGCCAGCCCCCGAGAGTGACAGGATGTTGTCATTTTTGTTTGGAGGTCTCAGCACCATGAGACTGATTTCCCCTCACATCTCAGCATGAGTCTTGGGAATCACACGCTCAGTGGCAGCTGTGTTGCTGTAGATGTGACAATAAATATCCAGAAAATTGAGTGCTTTCTGGTCTTCAATTTAAGAAGTCATTTGCTGGATGATGCTAACTAAGAACAGTCATTAAACTTGAGAAAGCGCTTGTCTGCCTCATTCCTTAATTAAATGGAAGAGAGAAACAAAAACCAGGCTTTGTGATGCCCCAGGCTCTGTGTGGAAATGCCCTGGAGGGAGGAGGCTCAGGTGGAGGAGTCTGGCTGCATCTGAGTGCCTGCGGTGTGGGCTTGAGGATTCCTAGACCCGAATCCTGTCTCTTGGCCAGAATCCAAAGGCAGGGGCCAGGATGGCAAGGGGGAGTCGGGAAAGGCCCGAGAAAAATTGACTGTCACAGATTGAATTGTGACACCTACATTCACCCATTGAAGGCCCTAACCGCCAGTACAGCTGTATTTGGACACAGGACCTTTTAAAGAGGTAATTACACTTAAAGGAGGCCATTATGATTGGTGTTCTTATAAGAAGGGAAAGGTTCACCAGGGATGCATACACACAGAAAAAAGACCGTGGAAGGACACAGGGAGAAGATAGCCATCTACAATCTGGAGAGACCTCAGGAGGAATCCAATCTCCAGACACCTTGATCTTGTGGCTTCCAGAAATGTGAAAAGTGCAATTCTGCTATTTAAGTGGCCCTGTCTGTTGTACAGCCTTCCCTCAGTGTCTGAGTGTGACTGGTTCCAGGACCCTCCTCCCCCGTACCAAAACCCACGGATGTACAAGTCCCTTATGTAAAAGGCTGCAGTGTTTGCACGTAACCTACACACATTCTCGGGGATTCTTTCGATCATCCCTAGATTTCTTAAAATACTTAATACAGTGTAAGTGCTGTGGCACGGTTGTTATGCAATATTGTTTGGGGAAAAATGACAAGAAAAAAATCTGTACACATTCAAGACAGACATGGCTTTCTTTTCAATTATTTTTAATGCACATTTGACTGAATTCTTGGATGTGGAACCTGTGGATATGGAAGGTCTACTGTTCTTGGTTATGGCAGCCTGAGTAGTGACCATCCCCAGAGGTCAGAGAGGGCAGCGGGGCAGACAGGAGGGCAGCACTGAGAGGATCTGGCAGGTCCTAGAGGCTAAGACCAGTGAGGCTGCCCTCCCTTCACCATTTACCCAGAGGAGGATGGTGACAACTTAGGTCCCAGGGATCTATTTCAATGTCCTAATTACGTTTATTTATTTCTAATGCAGGTAGACTTAAGAGTCTAAAGGAGTCCAAAGTCCCTTGGGTTTCAAGAACCTTGTAGAGCCTAGCAGTGTTTGCCCCATGGCTGGAGCATGGTCAAAGGAACTCTAACCATTACCTCAGCAGAAGCTTCTGGAGGTGATGTGTCCTCTGGCAGTGGGCTGCTTGTGGCCAGTGTCTGATCTGAATTCCCCAACATTCCCAGGGCCTCTGCTCCTTCTTTCCTGACTCCCAGCTTTAAGGGAGCTGCCTAAGACTCACCTTCTCACCTCTGCCTGCACTCAGGACAGGACCCCTCCACAGCCATGGTGGGAGAAAGGGAAGAGCATGAGACCAAATGCTCTGGGCTCATCCTGTAGTGTGGCATGGGCAAACAGTTGGCTCTCCTGGTTATATGAACCCATATATATTTTTTTCTTTTAACCAAAGTTGTTTGAGAATAGTTTCTACCAACATGCTGACAAGTATCATGAATTGGGCATTTTCTTCATCTTGACTCCTTTTCAAAAATGAGGGTAATGCCATCCATTTCCAGATGTTGTAGGGTTAGGTCAGTAGCCAGTCCCCAGGGCAAGGAAGGAGCTCCAGGAGTGATGTCTGGCTATGTTGCTGCATCGACAGAGCTGGGTTTCTGTTCTGCCCTTCCTGCTCAGCCTGGTCATCTCTCTGGTCTTTGAATTCAACATGGCACCCATTCTACTGGAGCCCAGTTGTTGTATCACGATGGCATCACACTCTCAGAGGGGGCAAGCAGGCGGCCAGTGCTGACCCTATGCCCTGTCTCCCTTCCCCAACCATGTCCCCTCACCACCTGGGGCCTCCCCAGCCTCCTGCACCCCAGCGAAGGACAGACACTCCTTTGTCTTATGCCTACTGCATCCCTGAAGACTTGATATTTGGATCTCTTTTTTTTTTTCTAGTAGAGAATTGACAATTCCAGTGCATCTGAAAAGATTCAGTGTTCTCTTTCAAATTGTATTGAGTGAAAATTTGGTAGTCAATACTCCACGGGCCGAGGAACACAACACATTGCTTGTGGAGTCGTCATAAGTGAGTTTTGTGCTTGTCATAAATATGCTTTTGAAAATGAAATAAAATTTTCAAAAAAAAATTTTCAGAAACAATTGTTATGTGTTTGGTGGTGAAATGCCCTGGTGTCTGTAGCTAACTTTCAAATAGTTTAACCAAACCACTGGAGAGAGAGTGTGTGGCCCTATGTGATGAAATTAGGTGACAAAATCATGTTCCCAATACAGATGGGTTTTTCCAACACTATCTGTTTTATTTTCTTCAGGATTAACATTTCCTAAATAACATTTCTGAATAACATTTTCAAAATATTGGGAGAAAGGGTAAAAGCCAGCTGCTGATAAGAACACAAAGAACAGTGGGTAATATTCACTGTCAATAAACTCTCTAAGTCAGGCATACTTACGTTTTGGAACTCACACGTAATTTATTAGCTATTTCAGCTGTGTTGGTCAAGCTGTCTGGAATCTTTAACCAGGTGCTCAGGGTTCACAGTTTCAGTCCTGAGCAGCCTGCCCTGACCCACTTCTCACACCTGCTGTGTTTTGCCTCCTCATACCCCTGGCCATAACCTGAGAGTTCATCCTCCCTTTTCTACCTCTTTCTTCCCCTTGCCTCTGAAGGTGGCTGCTTGGGAGAGCAGATCTGGTTCTCTAGGCTGACCACACGGTCTCTGCTGGCCTTGGATAAATCTCTCTCCTGGTGGTAGAGATTCCTCTATTCCGTGGGGGCCTCTGATGCTCCGACAGTAATTGAACTAGAATTTATATAAATGAAACCAAGTTTCCCTGTGCTTATCTGTTATTGCAAAACATAAAAGCATTGGGTTTGATTTCCGCAAAGCTTAGAAAGTCTCTGTGGGATGAACTGTCTTAAAGTATAGGCCACGTGGCCTCTGTGAAATCCTTGGGGGTCCCCGGAGGCACCTCAAAGCAGTCAGCAGACGGCTTCACTGCAGCCGAAATGAGGCATGAGGGGAGACCAAGGGGTTACCAGCCAGAGGACAGACAGCAGGCATATTAACAAAACAAACAGGGCTTTCCAACATGCACCCCTAAATCAAAGATCCCAAGTGTCGGTTCTCCCTGGTTCACAGATTGATTTGCAATCTGGCTATGTCTCACACAGGCAACTTCACATGGCCTGTTTCCAGGTGAGGAGAAGTAGGAATTTCATTACTGAAAAATCATGGAGGAGTCCCAAACGACATTGGGTGAAAGCTAGAGGGAAATGAATATCCTGCAGCACCTCCTTCTGCAGTTCCCAAGCCCAGTTAAGCCCTCTGACTTCCAAGAATCCTTCCCTCCACTCTCTACTGACCAGGAGACATTCTCAGGGCTCCTGGCTTCCATGGTCCCCTTCTGCCTTTCTCTGTGCCCTGCTCTGCATTGAGTGATCATTCTGTGATTTCCAACAGCTTAGTATACTTCTGGCTGTCCATGCCATGTCCTTCACCTGGCATAATTTCAGGGGGTTCCATTCAAATAAAATATGATATTGGAAGATAAAAGAAATGGGTTGAAGTTATTATGGGCAATGTGGCTGGTGAAGTGGGGTAGTCCTTGTCCTTGAGGAGAAACATCTTACTGCCTGAATATTGTGTACAATATCCAAATATTTTATACCACCAGTGGGGATCTCACATTGGTCGAGGGAATTACTTTTTGCTATGGGGTGGATAAATGTTTCCCAAAGGCCCATTGGTAAAGCTTGGTCCCTGGAATAGTACTATTGGGAAGTGTTGGAAATTTTAAGAGGCGGGGCCTCATGGGAGGTCTTTAGGTTGTTGGGAATGTGTCCTTAAGGGTGCTATTAGGTCCCTGGCCTTTTCTTCTCTCTCTCTCTCTCTCTCTCTCTCTCTCTCTCTCTCTCTCTCTCTCTCTCTCCATCCCTGCCATGAAGGGAGCAGTTCTACTCTGTCATGTGTTCCTGCCATGATGAGCTGCTTCAGGCCTAAAGCAGTGGGGTCAACCAGGTCAACCAGTTATGGACTGAAACTTCTGAAGCCATGAGCCCAAAATAATCTTTTTTTCTCTTTATGTATAGATTATCTCAGGTATTTGTTCTAGTAGTAAAAAAATCTAACAAACTTCAGTATCTCTCCATCAGTAAATTCAAGCTAAATTAGGTAAGGACAATCTTCAATGGGATCCCAGAAAGAGGACTATAATCTATCAGGAGGTCAGAGCCTGGGACTACAGTGTTGCCTACTTCCTCCAGCACTGGCCTGGATTGTGGTCCACTGGGTCCCCCTGGTCAGAGCCCACCACCCTTCCAGAGGCAGATAACCTTGGATTGGGATAGCCTTATGGGACCCTCACCTGGAGTCATGCTGAAGATCATCTGTCTGCACAGTTGGGCCCTGTGACATTTTTGGGGAGAAAGTATAAATGTTGATGGGACTGGAAACAGGTTCACCTAGTAGCTACATTTTGGAAGAATCCTTTCCCTGAGCAAAGATAGAGAGAGAATTCTTTCCCCTCCAGAGGCATGTATATTACGGAAGTTCATTCTGATCCACTGGCACTAGTTCTAAACCCCTTTGTATCTGCCTTCAGGAGAGACTCCTGTTTTTTTTTTTTTTTTTCCCAGGGAAATGCCTGAAAAGACTCATGTCCCTGGTCCCCAGGAGTTTCTGGAAAGGCTGACTGTGACATTTCCTTTGTTAGGTGGTGTGTTAGTTTCTGTGACTGCTGTAATGAATGACCACAAACCCAGTGGCTTAGAACAGCATGAATCTATCCTGTCGCAGCCCCGAAGGCCAGGGATCTGAAATCAAGGTGGCACCAGGGTCACACTTCCTCTGGAGGCTGTCGGGGAGAATCCTTCCTTGCCCTTCCCAGCTTTGGGTGGATCCCCTTATCATTGTCTCTGACTCTTTCTCTTCTACATCTCCTCCTCTGTCTCTCTTACCAGGATGTATGTCCTTGCATTGAGAGATCACCCCATAACCCAGGACGAGCCCCTCAGAAGATCCTCATAACCTAATCATGTCTTTCGCCATGTAAGGTGACAATTCAATTTCTGGGGATTAAGACACAAATATACATTATCTTTTGAGGACCCTCATTCTACCCACCCCATGTTGTTAGCTGCTGGAGGGGTCTGTGTCTTACCATATTCTCCAAAAGTGAGCACAATTTTGGCAGGTAGGGATGCCCCCTTGATATTAGTGGGGTGGAGGGCCAGGTGCATGGAGGAAATGTACCCATTCAGAGGCCATGAATCTTAAGAGGCATCAGTGGTTGGAAAAAAGATGGCATAAATTCTGTTCCTGTCCCTGTTTCTAACAAAACAGCCTTCTCTCCTGGTAACAGGTTTTAAGACAAAACATGGCTGGAGTCTCTGAGAATCGTGCCTGAGCCAGACAGTTGTATTACATTCCATAAGTCATAAATATTTGGGGAGCAAAATCGATTCCTGCAGTAGTAGTGGAGGGATGGTAAGTGGAATGTTTGATTTTATTCTTTGGGTCCAGAATGCGCACATTGGAACACACTGTTTCTGCTGCTTTTCCCAGCAGGGGGACTGCTGTACTCTGAGACAAGACAACTACCTGTGGCCACCTGAGGTGCATACAAGACTTCCAAGGAGGTGGGGCTTGATCTCCAGCTGAGGGACTTCTTGGGGTGGTAATAGGTAGGGGGCTCATGTGAGCTACTGGCCCTCTTGCCTGTTCAGTGATGAACCTTGGTGGGGATCCACCAGGATTGGACTCCATAAAACAGAAAGCTGGGGAAGTGGTGGGCTTGGTACTCTTGGATCAGATTCAGCCAGTTCTGGTCCATCTGGGGAGGAACCAGAGGGTGAGGCAGGCTGGCAGGGGCTGACAGGCACAGAAATAATTCTCCTAAGGCTCACAAGCCAAAAAATGAAGTTTGACTCCTTCATTCGACCATCCTGGGTCTCTTCCATGCCCACAGTGGTGAGCACAGTTGGGAGTGCTGATTTGAGTCTCCTCCTGTCCCCCATATTGAACTGCAACTCGGACTCTATCAAGGGTCTCCCCAGATTTGCCTCTGGTCTCCTGAGCCCTGCACAGGAGGCAGGACAGAAGTCCCCTGGCTGGAGTTTCCCCTCAGCCTATCTACAATCCTTTCTTCCCACAGAGGAGTTCGGAGCAGACTCTCACCATCTGCTTTTTCTACTTATTTTACTTTCCCCTTCTTTTTATCCACCAAGGGTGGGATTTCTACTTATGGTTCCTATTTAAAAGGGATTTCCCCATATGCCGTGTCCTCCCCCTCCTTCCCTCCCACCATCATGGCTGACTGACTGCTGAGAAACACCATTTATGTAGGAGAAGGTGAAAAGCACAGAGTTTCATGTTTCCCAGATATTAACCCCATTTTTCTCATTTTTATTGTGATGTACATAGAATTGCATCAAAAGTGATTTCTGTCCTTGAGGAGCTCATGTTTCCAATGGAAGGAAGGACTTGACACTTAAAAAAAATAGAAAGAAAACAAATAAATGACAAACCTGCATAGAAAATCAAGAAGGGCCAGTGGTTGTAAACAAGGAAGAAGGCAGAGCTCTGGAGGACATTTTCCTCTGGGGCAAGGGCCCTCCAGGCTGGAGTTGAGAGTTAAAAAAAGATGGTCTTGGCTAAAGACTATAGCAAATATGTGCAATATGGAAACACAATAATCGAACTAGATATTGAGGTTTCGTTGACATTCCATTGGCATGAGGAATTGCGTATTTATGTTCTTTGCATTAAACACATTATTGCTGATGAATATTTAATTATGCACTTGTTTGTCTTAGCAAAGATTCCAGTTTAGCCTGTATTTTCTCATGACTCAAAGTCTGAAGTCTCACAGACTGACCTTAAGGGAAGTATAAACAAGATCCTGACTTCCATGTACTGCAATCATTCTTGCTCGAGATGAGCGTTGGATCATCATAGCAACCTTGACTCTAGACCCCTAGCACCGCAGATTAGCTGGTCTGCAGTTAATTCAGTCAGTTACAAATTCTTCATAGGCAAGGGCTTAGCTTTTAATCTGATGCCATATCCATCTCATGCAGTTTTGAGATGGTCCAGTGATTTTGCTTCCTTAAAGGTTGCACATAATTTGATTGATAACTCAAGAGCTCAAATGTTTTCAAAAGGGGGGTAAAAGTTATTCCACAAATCAATTTCCTCAACTGTTCGATTTATATATATATATTTGTCATGAGTTCTCAATTTAACCACTGGAACCGGATCATTTTTTTAAAAAAATCTATTCGAAGACCATAACAACTGAGAGGCCAAATATTCATCTTAAAAGTAAATGTTAAAACAGACTTTTTATGTTTCTGACTATTTGCATTTATCTTAATAGTTTTTTTTCTGACCAAAAGAGCAATGAATGCACATTGTAGAAAAAAATCAACCATATTAAACAAACAAACAAACAATAAGTTGAAAATCCTTTAGAAATCACCATGAATAGATAACCACAATTGGCATTTTGGTATACACCCATCAGGCTTTTATTCCTGTTAATTTTAACCATGTGTGTTTAAGCTTCTATATTTATTCACAAGTAGCTTTATTTTAGCTTTATATATTCGGAACAATTATCTATGCTTAAACATGTATTTTATGAAAGTATCACATGTGCTTCATAATTGATTTAATTAGTTTCCTGTTGTTGGATATTTGAGTTATTCTATTATTCCAGCATTTTAAAATTTGCTAGGAAGAGGTAATAATCTCCCCAGGCCAGAGGCAAACCTGAGGAGACCTTGATAGAGTCCGAGTGGCAGTTCAATATGGGGGACAGGAGGAGACCCCAATTAGAGGTGACAATGAGATGACAACAAACATTTTTATACTTATCTGATTAATTTCTAAAAAAAATTCTTGAAGCAGAGTTTCTGAGTATTTGAATATTTTGAACAGTATTGATGGGTGCAGATCATAAAGGAAATCATGAGGGGCGAAGAGCATTAGCCTAGGCTGTACCCATACCCAGACTGGAATCTTTCCACATGCATTAGCCTAACTTGACATTATCCTTTGATAATGGTGTTTTATTGACTTTAAAGAACTGATAGAAAGATTCAATGAAATCCTATCTTTGTTTTCTAATGCTGTAACATAATAGCACAGACTGGGTAATTTATAAAGAAAAGAAGTTAGTCAGCTCACAGTCCTGGAGGCTGGGAAATATGAAGTCCTAGCTTGAACGTCAGTGAGGGTTTTCATTCCACATGGTATGTAAGTAAAACATAAAAAAGAGAAAAGGCAGGTGAGCAGGTGCAAAGGAGGAAGCAGAAGGGAATTGACTCAAGTCTAAACAACTTACACTTGAGATAACAGATCCATTCCAGGGATAAGGAACTTAATCCATTCCTGAGGGCTCCACCCTCCTGACCCACTCATTTCTTGTTGGGTGCTGCCCCCAACCCTACCGCTTTGGGGATTAAGCTTCTGACACATGAATTTGGGGGGACACCTTCAAACCATAGCAGATATCATGAACAAAATATCTACTCCATTTCTGACTTAAGAAGTTAGCTGTGCTCATACTAAGGCTAATTAACAAGTGACATGGGAGCATTTGTCCAAAAGACGCTGCAAAGGGACTTTAGACATCATGGAGGCTCATTCTCAGAGCTTCTTCTCTCTCTTGCCTCCTAACCCCTCATCCCAGAGGAGAGTTTGATTCTCTGCTCTAATTCTTGGAAGACCAAGACTTTCTCCTAAATTCCCCACCTCTCACATGACAAGAAGGAACCAAGGAGCAGTTGGGTGTAAGATTCATAGCATCCTGCTCCCTGGAACTAAATCCCAACTTGTCCACCCGAAGCTTTGCCATCTTGGGGAGGTTAATCGAGTGTTCCATGCTGAGGTTCCCCATTTACAAAGCAGGAATGAAGAAGAACAGTCTCTAGAGGACAAGGAGAAGTTCATGTAGGTAAATCACTTAGTGCAATGCCTAGTACATACTTTGCACTCAGTAAATGCCAGCTATTACCACTCCCCAGCACCATTCCTACCTCAACCAGAGTAATTCTGCAAGAGTACCTATTTTTGACTGTCTCATTCCCTAAAGATTTCTCAGTGCCAGAACAGTGCCTGGCATGCAGCGGGCCCTCTGAAGGTGTTTGTGGAACAAAGGAACGATTCCCTGGACCTCTTCATCACCAAAACATGACTGTGGGTACTGTTTGCGGCCACTTGTTGTTGCTGTTATTTTTCACTCCCGACAGAGCCGTTCTGGAGTTTGCCTCTAACTTCTTCCCCCATGGGAGAAAAGGCTACAGTTTCTTGGGCATAAATATTTAATGTGACTTTATCCGCAGAAACGCATTCCTTTAGTGCTTTTGGAGTGACTCCTGTGTCTGCACAATCTGGCAGGCACTTTCTCCATGCAACAAGTATTTATGGATCCAAATCATAAGGCACAGCGGCCCAGGCAGCGTGCTGGGTAGTATCCTGGGGAGAGCAATCTCCAGTCAGCAGACTCTTGGCTTTAGGAGAGCAGACACATACGGACACACACAGCCCACACTCCCGGCCCTCAGCTAGGGTCCCAGTCTAGTGGGAGTTGTTTCTTGCTCAGAACCATGAGTGGTGAAAGGATTGATGAGAGAAGAGAGAAATTAGGGAAAGGGCATGATGCTGAGCAATATCTCAGCTCCATAAACTTCACTGAGCATAAGCCATCCACCAGGCATGGGGCTGGATATCAGGGAAAAGATGGGAACAAGTGTTATGGTTTAGATGTGAGGTGTCCCCCCTCAAATCTCATGTGTGGAAGAAGTGTCTGTTTCTAAGGAATAGTGATGGAGCATTCTCATGGGTATCCCTGCAACACCTGGCTCTAAAAGGAAGTGACCCTGGATTCCAAAATCATTTTTCTACACCCCAAATAATTGGGATGGGTGGATTAAAACAAAAGCTGAATTGGGGCTGTGTGGTAATCAGAAGAATGACTCCTGAAAGAGAACTTATGAATAGTTTACCTTATACCTGTGAATATTTTACCTATATCTGCAAAAGGGATTTTGTTGATGTGATCAGGGGAAAGCTCTCAATATGAGAAGATGATCCTGGATTTTATGGGGTTAAATCCCAATGTAATCACAAGGGTCCTCATAAGACAGAGGTAGAGAGATCAATGTTTCAGCAAGCAAGGAGGATAGGGGCAGAGAGAACACGACTGGAAGATGCTGTTCTGCTGGCCTTGAAGACAGAGGAGGGGCCATGAGCCACAGGAAGCAGGGGAATCTAGAAGCCAGGCAAAGCAAGGGACTGAGTACCCTCTTGGTCTCCAAAAAATGCAGCTCGGCTAACTCCTTGATCTTAGGACTTCCATCATCCAGAACTGTAAGGGAATAAATGTGCAAAGTTTAATCCACAAAGTTTGCAATGATTTGTTACAACAGTAAGAGAAAACCAGTAGAGGTCTTCTTGGAGGACCTGGGTATCACACTGATGGTTTCTCATATGCATCATACAAACCCATGCAGTTACATCTCATAGGTCATGAAGAGACACCAAGGTTTTTTCACTTGAACTTTAGGAAAAGACAACCCAGGGTTCTGGACGGAAGTGGTAGGTCCAGGGGCAAGAAGCATGGTGGTAAGGTCACCACTATACTTTGTGCATGGAGGTCCTAAGCCAAACCATAGGACTAGAGAAGACAGGATGAATTCAGGAGGCATCCCAAAGTGGGATTAATAGGATTTATAAATCCAGGGTTCAGAAGACATTGTTCTGTGGAGCAAAGGGGGTCCACCCACTGTGGAAGAAACAGGAAACCCAGGGGGAAGACCTGATTTGAGTTTGGCTGAAGGTGGCTTGAGTTTGTAGACCCTGAGGGACAGCCAAGTAAACAAGATGGGCAGAACACAGAGGAACATTCTAAAGCTCAAGGAAGAGGAGGGAGCTGAAGACTCAGGCTTGGGAGTTACAGAGTATTGGGCAATGGTCCATCATAAGGGGCAATTGGGAGTGGGGAGCAGGAGAGGTGAGGTGGAGAGCTCACCAGGCTCTGGTGGCCCTGTCCTCGTGGTTAGGAATTCAGGCTTCAATCCCAGACCACTGGTGGTTAAGAACAATGCCTCTCTAGATGTTCACCAGAGGAAAGGGGAGCAAAGGCAGAAGACCAGCAAGGAGGTTGCTGCAGAAACTCAGGCCACAGGAACGCACCAGGGAGAAACCGTAGGAAATGCTACTTGGAATGGGCACAGGGATGCAGATAGACAGGAGGAGTAAATTTGAATGTTCTACAGCGCAGTAGGATGGCTGTGGTTGACAGCAACCAATTGAATATTTCAAAGTAGCTACAAGAGAGGATTTCAAATGTTCTTAACATACTCAGAGAAATGATAAATGTCTGAGGTGACAGATGTGACAGTTACCCTGATCATTGCACTGCATATACGTATTAAAATGTCTCACTGTACTCAATAAATATGCATAATTGCTACGTATCAATTAGTAAGGGAGGGACGGAAGATGCACTGGTTCGGCTCCAGCCTCCAGATGGATGTTCCTCTGAAATACCTGTTTAAATAGCCTCCTTCTGAGCACTATGATTAACAAGTCTTACCTAAAGCTGGGCCAGCAGCCTCCACAAGCCTTGGGAGGATTGTACAGTGCCTGAGGCTTTCTGGGGCCCTAAAACCCAAGGAGCAGCCCACCTTTGACTCTTCTGTGTCTGGAGGTCTGTGTAGCTCCCTTGGGCTCCACCTCTGAAGATGGGTCAGTCACCCCATGCTTTGCATCTTTTAGCTACAGGGGTCAGAACGTAAGCTGAAGGGTCATTCCAGATCCAACAGACATGCAAGGGGTAGGGTTTCTGTGACATGTCCTCCCTGGTCCATTCTGAATGGTGAAGAAAAGAGGTGAGCTCAGGAGGGAAGGGGAACCAGGGGATTTCTTCAGGAAAGGTCTGGGTCACCAGGTAGGGTAGCATGGGAGGGGCTTCTCAGTGGAGGCTGAATGAGAGAGGTCAGATGCAATCCTTAGGGTGATTGAAAGAAGCACATTTATTTTCCCCCAAAGCTACTTATTGGCTGGAAATACAGAGACTGAAAATTCTACAGGAAACACAGAGAACGCTGATGGGGGCTGGGAGGAACCAACTCTCAGTCCACTCCTGGCTCCTTCAACAACTCAGAGGCTCCTTCACTCCTCAGAGGCAGGTAGATTCTAAATGCATGTTAGAAACTGAAAGAAATCAAGGCAAGCCCTACCACTGCTCTAAAGCATCCCGAGTGTGGTAGGGAAAAAGGAATAGAAAACGGCCTGATGGGAGGTGCCACCGGAGGATGCTTTGAGCATGAAAGTAGATGCCTAACCATCTGGGCATGGCCAGAAATAGCCTCCTTCAGGAGCTTATGGCTGTCCAAAATCTGGAAGATGCTTAAGAGTCAGGCAGAGACTAGGAGAAAGAGTGCCTTAGTTATCTGTGCCTATGCAAGGCATTATCCCCGAACTCAGTGGGTTAGGCAACAGTGAACATTGACCTTCTCACAGCCTGTAGAATTCAGGATCATCTCATCAGGTCGCAGTCAAGATGTGAACTGGACCTGCAGTTGTCTGGAAGTTGGGGTGAGGATCTGCTTGCAGGTGAACTCACTTGTGGCTATTGGCAGGAAGCCTCCTTTCCTTGCTTGTGGGCTTCTCCAGAGGGAGGCTCGAGAGTCCTCAGAATAGAACAGCTGGTTTCCCTGGCCGATGATGGAAGAGACAGAGAGGCAAAATCTGCATGCCTTTTATGAACTGGTTTCAGAAACCACACACCCACTTCTGCAGTATCCTATTTGTTAGGAAAGTCCACCCTATTCAGTATGGGAGGGGACTGTCCAGGGCAGGAAGAGCAGGAGGTGGGGCTCATTAGGGGTCATCTTGGAGGCTGGTTACCATGAAGGTCCATCCATACCGGGGGAATAGCATAAGCAACGTCCCAGGGTTGAGACACTCACAGATTAGATAAGACACCAGCAGCAGTTTGCTTTGGGGAAAAAAGGTACAATCGATGGAGAGATAAGGCACCAGGGAAGGCCTTTGTACTTCTGAAGGAAGTTGGACAGCACTTAGGTGATGTGGAGGGCCAGTGGGGACTGGGGTGTGACGTGGAAGTATCATCGCACCTGTCACACAGAGGAGTCAAGTTTGAGCCAGACGGATCAGCAAGGAGGCAACCACCGTCATCTGGTCACAACTGCAGGTGTTCTCTGGAGACAACACAGAGCATGATGCCAGTCACACACTTAAGAAGTGACAGGCCCTGGGAACTAATGAGTGTGGGATGGGGAGAGTTGAGGGAGGCTTCCCTTTAGTTGGATGTCTGGGTAGATGGAGGTGCCTTTAACTGAGACTGGGGTCCCAGAGAGGTTCAGGGTGGAGTAGAGGAACGAATGGAGATGGTGAGTCTGTTTTGACCATGTGGATTCTGAAGAACCTTCTAGATTTTCCCTGCAGGAATTGTGAGGCTCAAGAGACTTCCCAATTAAAGATAAGAGCCGCCACCCCTCAAAAAGCACAAAAGTATAGAATTCTCATTTGGGGTCTAATTAAAGTGATCTTTTAAAAAATATTTTTATTTTTTAGTTGCAGTTGGACACAATACCTTTATATTATTTATTTATTTTTATGTGGCGCTGAGGATCGAACCCACGGTCTCACACATGCTAGGCGAGCGAGTGATCTTGACTATAGTTTGAGTCTTGCCCATTCAGAGGTGTGACCTATTCTAGGATGCAGGGAGGAATAGAGGTGGCCTTTATTGTACACCTACTATGTGTTCGGAACTGTCCTGGTTCTTCTTTTTTCACATGCATTACCTAATTTTTAAGACCCAAACAGCATTATCAAGAGCGTATTAATGGACAGACAGTCCCCTCACTATTTCATGTGTGTTAAACCATTTAATTCCTACAGTGAAACCACAAAGCAGCTACTATAGATAAGGAAACAGAAGTCCCCCGGGAACTAAGCAATTTCCCCGAGGCCTTGGAAGTGGGAAGCATTGCTGGTCGGGGTTTTATGTTGTGTCCAAGGTCACACTGATATGAAGGACAGAGCCCATGTTGAGCTCTCTCCTTCACATCTACTTAGATGTGATAAGTGGAGGTATGAGGAGGTGGCTTCCTGGGTGGCTCATAGTACCAAAAAAAAAAAAAAGGAGAATGAAGAAAAAGCATGTGAACATAAAACCAGAGACACTGATAAAGTCCAGGGGCTCAGGGGTCAGGGAGTTTCCAGTCCTCCTCTGAAACCACCCTGGTCTTTGCAAGCAGGAGCCCAGCACCTCTCCCTTCTTCCAGTCATTACACACCAGGTCAGGCAGAGGGGACCTTCTATGTACTAATGAAAGAAAGGAGAGTAGAAGGTCACCGCACTTCACACAAATTCAGTGATATGTGTAACTGCTACCTTCTGTGTGTAACAAACATTCCCAAACTCAGTGGCCTTAAACAACATTTACTCTCCCTCAGGTGCCTGCAGGCCAGCTGAGTGGGGATAGGCTCATGGGCTGGGCTGGGCTGGGTTCTGCTGGATGTGGCTCTAGGCTGGGCACCACCTGGAGCAGTTTCCTGTGTCTTTCATCCTCCTTGGACCTGTGGCCATCCCAGGGCATGCTGATCTCATGTGACGGCAAAGCACAAGGAGTCACAACCAGCCACCCATGCACAATGTCGGTCTCTGTTTGTACCAAGGCTGGTGACACCCCATTGACCCAAGCAAGCTATGCAAGTTATGGACTGCTAGGGTCAAGACCTGGGGAAGCAATTTCACCCATCAGGAGGCCCTGGTGACACAGATGTAATACTACTATAGAGGAGTAAAGAATGGGTGTGTGTACTCGTTGTGAGGGTGAGAGCACTTGGCAGGGACCCCAGTGTGGCAGTGTATGCCTTCGATTCTAGTGATTCAGGAGACAGAGGCCAGAGGATCACAAGTTTGAGGCCAGCCTCTACAACTTAGTGAGACTATTTAGTAATAAAAAAATAGAAAGACTGGAAGATGGAAGATGTAGCTAGGCAGTGAGCATCCTGGGTTCCATCCTTAGTAGTGCCAAAAACCGTACCAGGCAGGGGCAGGCTCCTCAGATCCGAGTTACTCACTTCCCACCTTCCCACCATGAGTGCTTTACTCCGGAGTAGGGTTGGGGTGACAGGAGGATGGGGACACAGGGGAGGCTGGCTGAGGCAGAGGAGCAAACAGGAGGTGATGGGCAGGGTGCCGTGGATGGGACTTGAGCTGGGGTTCCCAGTTGCCATGACAACGGAGCAGTCTGCCTTCTCAGATGGAGAAACTGAGGCAGGCTTGATTAGGAACAGGTTTGGGGCCACCATCAGGGGCTTCCCGATGCCTCAGTGTAGGATCATCCTACAGAGTGAAATCAGGGGAGGTTGGTTGAGGGGCCAACTTTGAGAGCAGGCTGCTTCCCGGCAGCTGCCCCTTTCCTTCAACAATGAGACTCATGTTTCCAGCCACAACAGCCCCAGATGGAGAACTCGGACACAAATTGAAAGCAGTTATTGGGCTTGGACCACAGATTCCTAATCTCTGCAAAGATCCCTGGGTCACATTAGGTGCCAAGAAAAGAGCCAGAAGAAGAAGAAGAAAACCAAATGGCAGGGAGACCAGGCCACTGGCACCTATAAACTGCAGTGCGTGATCTTGTGACGGCCTGAGTCCCTGGGCACAGTGACAGCGAACTGCCAGCCCTCAGGACCCCTCCACTGCCTAACTGCACTGAAAACCATTTCTAACCACAACCCTTGGCCTGAGGACTTGGCACAGGAAGGGAGAAAGGAAGGGTGAGCTGGGAGCAGACAGGGCCTGGCTTTGCCAGAGGGCACGAGCTGTCTCAGATCTCCTGTGAGGCCAGGGAGGTAGGGAGGTGTGGCGGGAGCTAGAGAGCTCATCCCCGTCAGAAAAGGGCAGTAGGTATTTCTGGTGGGCTGCAGCCACGTGGATATGTGAGCTTGCCATTGCTGAGGCTTCCAGCTTTTCAGAATAATCTGGCACTCTGCTTATTAAAGTAATTTTTAAAAGATTGCTAATAATACTAGCAAAAGAAAGCTGGTTTATGAGCCTAACTGGGCTCTTGGACCACAAATTCCTCATCTCTGCAAAGATCCCTGGGTCACATTAGGTGCCAAGCCCAATAACTCCTTTCAAATTAGGTTTCCTCAAAAAACAGCTGCACGGATCCAGGGATGCTATGAGGTGGCTCTTGCTGTGATCCCTGGAGCCCTAGGAGCTTCCTTTGCTGGCTGCCTCTGATTTCAGAGATCACGCTTGATTTTGTTCATTCAACCAACACTCACTGAGCTGAGCTCAGCACTGTGGTTACAATGGTAATCAGGACAGACCTGGTCTGTGCCTTCAGAGGTGCCCAGTGTACCACAGGGCGTGCACAACAGGCACATAATCATGGGAATAAATACAGGCTTAGTCATGGACTCATGCAGAGAGTGAAGATCAGGAGGTGCAAGAGACGTGTAACAGAGGAAGTCAGATTTAACCTGGGAAAGTGCTCAAAGAAGACCTAGGAGAACAGGGAGCCTTCTATGCCCTGGGGCAATGTGTGCAGGGCCACGCAGACCTTGGAGCTTTTGAGGAACCCTGTGGAGGCTGCACAGCAGGAAGGCAGAGAGTTGGGAAGAGGTACCAGAGAGAACTGCTTAACTATGGTCTGGGACCTCACTGTCCACATTGGGGAATACTAGGGGGCATCTGACCTGCTCCTGTGTCAAAGCTTGCTCTGGTGCTGCCTACGGAGGAAGCAGAGTATATGAAGGGAAACAGTGGGAACAGTCTAGAAGAGGGAGAGGGAGGATGGAGAATGGGCTGGGGGGGGGTGGCGCAGGCAGTGTAGAGGGATAAAATAATAGAGAGTTATACTTGGAAATGGAGCTAATCAGACACTTCATAAATGCACTTCCATGGAATACTACCACTGGGACAAGCCAAGAGTTACTTGCTGCTACTGGAAGCAAAGTCCCTGTTGAGGCTGGATCTGGGCGGAGGATAATCATTATCTCTTCAGTTCTCAACTGCTGAGGATCATTCCTGCTTCCTGCACTGAGTCCTCTGGTCCCTGTACCCGTAGCCTCAACAAACATGGCTTACTGTCTGCAGATTAACAAGATGAGGCACTTACCACCTCCTAGCCCTGGGCTGAGTTTGAGGTGGGGGGAACATAGCAGAGATTCTCCATGCAAGCCTCCTACCAGATTAGCTATAGCAGCTAGCTCATCAGGTGCTGGGTGCTCCATTCTGTCCTAAGTGCTTACCTATAGTTAACCAATTTCACGGGTTTAATTGTTATTCCTATTTTTCAGATGAGAAGACTGAGGCACACACAGGGAGGGTTAAGTCACTGTGTTAGGTTGCTTATGGAACAAATATCATTCTGGGAGATGAACCCAGTCTGTTCCTCAATCCACATACTCAAACTCTACTCTGTGTGTGAACACGACATAGTGGTCTCCGAAAGAGGGGTGTCAAGTGTACGCTTCATTCTGTGTATTGTGGAAGGCTCATGAAGTGGCTTTGCTTGCATTGTCCCCATCAGACTCAGCACTGCTGCTGGAGGACACGTCCACCTCAGTGTCTGGATGGCCTGTGGTGCTCTTTCCTGGCTCCCAGTTCAAAGGAGCAGTGGTGGCTGCTGGTTCGACCAAGAGTCAGCCCTTGATTCAGGAAAGATCTGTATAAAGGGTGCCAAGAGTCCTGAGGTGGCCAGAAATGCAGGGCTGTTCCTCGAAGCGGGGTGTTGTGAACTGAGCCCATCAGCAGCCACCCTGCAGGGCTTTGCCTGGAGGATAGAAATGCAATTGGTTCATAAATAGCCAGAGGCCAGCAGGGTGGATATGCAGAGTCTAGCAAGGAAGGTGGACAAGACAGTAGGTGACCAGGTGACACACAGGTAAACACAGAGACACCACAGCCCCACTTCCAGGCTGAGTTTCCATCTCACAATTGCCTCTGAACAGCAATGAATTTTGCTGGTAAAGAGGCTTCCCAGGGAGGTTGTAAACGCCTCAGAAGGCATCTTCCTGATAAGGAGGCTATAGGGCAACTATGCTGCCTGAGAAGGTGACAGAGGCTGGCCAGTTGCTCTCAGTTTGCATTTCCAGGGAAGCTGGTGGAGGTGAATCCTGAGAAAGGGGGAAGAAACAGAGTTCCCTGCTGGCAGGCTTCCGGACAGAAGGGCCCGAGTTCTGTTATCTATGGGAGCAAAAATGGGTGAGCTGTATGGCTCAACTCCTTGGGGGACCCCAATTGCCATATTTTTTTTCTGGGCAGAAATTGATTTGACAAAGTCTGCACATTTTGTCATTATACTTTGCTTCATCTTTCAGATTCTTAAATTTGAGATGCACATTCCTGCAAGCAAGTCCAGGGCAGTGATTTTTCTAAAGCATGTGTCAGGAAACTGGTCATATAGCATCACCTCTTTCCGTTTTTAATCTCCCTCCCCCCCCCAATTTTCCAAGCTTAAATAAGTTTGGGGGCACTTGAGATGAGTCTCCAAGTCTCCAGGAGCTGGTACACAGTCCTCCATGTTGGAAATGTTTAACCATCACTTTCTAGTTAAGGGAGAGAAGCTATGGATTTTGTTTTTCAGCAAAAGTACCTTTAATGATTAAGCTATAGACATTTTTTCAGGATCATTTCCTTTGTAATTGAGAAACTGGTGATTTGGAAGAGCCATGGAGGACCCCTACACAAAACTTACTGACCTGTTTCTGACTTCACTGGAGCATGCGGAGTTGACGTTGCCAAGGGCCAGTTTAGATTACACTGGAACAAACATGTCTGTCTACCTTTGCAGAAAGTGAGCAGATGGGGAGAGAGACTTATGCTTTCTAGACAGTCATTATTAAGCCACTTAGAAACTGTATGCCTCCACTCTGCACAGAATCAATTCCTTGCAAGTGCGCAGGACAAGAGCTCTGATTTCTCAAAACTGACTGCGCAACAGCATGGGGCTGGGTGTTTTCCTGCAGGTTATCTCATTCAATCCTCTTAACAACCCCCTGGGGAAGAGGGATATATTATTCATTTTAATTATGGAAAAAAAAACGAACTTTGGAGATTTAAAGTGACTAGGCAGGAGTGTCTTGTTGATGTTTGGAGACAGATCTGAGTGCCCAGCCAGATTATTTCACAGTGCCTCCTATGAGATGGGAAATTAGTGTTTTCAAAGATGGGCCTCCATTGACCCTCCCTCAAGATGTGGATAGAGCACCCAGTGCTCCTGCCTCTGAACTATCATTCTGTGCATTGAAAACCCAGACATCAACTCAAATTGCTCAGTCATTTGTAACTATCTCTCAGAGAATGCACCCTAAGCTGCTCTCACTGGTAAGATAAACTTTCTTCTTCACCTTCTCCCAAATTACCCGCTTTCCATCAAAAGATCATCTCCTCTTGTGGTTTATTGACTGTTTTCTCGGTAGATAGTGGAGAATGGAGAAAATATTAAGCACCCCCCTTCAGTTCTCTCTTCACTTATCACGTCCTAGAGATGAGTGGTGTACCTTTATATTTAGCATGCTATTATGGCTAATTATACTTCTGAATTAAAAGAGTTTGCTCAAATTAAATGGGAAATGATTAAGTTCAGCCCAGTCTGATTTTTCTAGTGAGATAGGAACCAAAAGAAAGCTAAATGTAGAAGCAGGATTTCCATAACTGGAGAGTTGCAAGAGCAGGTCTCAGGAAGGTAGGGGTAGAGGAGGGTGAAGCTGGCTTCTTTCACTAGGTAGCCCCTGGGGAGGAGCCAGCAGCTGCAAGCGCTGTCCTTGGTGCTGAAGCATCTTCCAGAGTGATTAGTGAACGGCTCAGAAACCACCTCGTGACTTAGCACCTTGGTTATGTTGGATTCTTACTTCTCCTCTACAGTCACAGTGTTCCCCTTGGAAAAGGAAATCAGCTCAGTTTCTTATTGCACCACTCCAGTGCTCATTAGCATGTCTGAATGGGGAATTAAAGAGGTCTGGTTAATTCTGGGGTTGATGGAGCCCTTTCGGACCCATGAACTGTCTCTATACTTCCAATGTTAAGTCACAAGATTCAGAAAGCATACCCCAGGCTAGAAGACACACCCTTTGGGACATGCTTTACTGAATTCTTTTTTTCTCTCTCTGATGTTTTTAGATGCAGAATACCTGAGTGAAAATCTTAAATGGATTCCTGAGATACACAACAGATTAAAATTTACTGCTTTGGTTGAAGTAGAAGAAGTATCTGAAACTCTGGTCACATAGTCCTGTCCTATCACAGGGGACATCCCCCCAAGAGTCTATGTGGGTATCCTCAAGGATCATGGTGCAAGCTTGAAGTCACTAATTGTAGTCCAACCCTATGCTGGCCCTTGACTTCTAGCTTGATTCCAGTTTATTATTGGAAAAGAATTTCAAGTTACCTGTTGCAACTAGCTTTCCCTGTCCCCTGTGCAGAGTCAGGAGGTGTGTTCCCCTAGCCCTGGGCTCCATGTCAGTCATTCCATTGGGTAATCATGTGTTTCCATCACTGGACCTAGAGGTCCTTGAGGGCCAGGAGCATGTGCCTGGAACATAGTAGGTACACAGCAAATACTAGAGGGTTTAGGTTTAATGGAACTCTCATACAGAAGACTTCCAACAGCTCCAGGGATGGGGAACTCATCCCAAATCGAGGTGGCCCATTCCACTTTAAGTCTACTGTGATACTAAGAGGTTCCTTCTTCATTTTAAGCCAAAAATATCCCTCTGTAGTTCCCACTTTCTAGGGCTTATATGTTTTCTATAATTGGATCTGCAAGTACTTAAGGGGAGATAGCACATCCATAGATCCTAGGATTAATTTTATTCCTCATGGAATATCATATCTTCAGTCCTTTTACTTACCTGTTTTCTTCTGCACATAAAACAGTTTTCTGTATCCCTCTTAAGGTCTGGAGTTGGGTTATAAAATTTGTATAATCACTTCAAATTTATTCGTCTTAGCCCATTAAATTATTCTTTAGTTTCATCCTACTACTCTGGTTTGAACTGTGAGGTTTTCTCTTCTATACTTTCAGGATATTTTTCTATCTAATATTGGAGAATTTCTAAAGTAAAAAAAAAACTAAGGAGGTGCCCTATAGCCTTTGGCCACTTCTTTGAGCAGAATGACTGATAGTGTGAAGCCAGTATTTCTTTTCTATGGGTCACCCTGGGCTAGCATTTAAAAGCCGGAGGGCAGAAAGCTTTGTCTGTTTTGTTCACAACTATATCCCCAGCACATAAGAGCGCTTTGACTAACTTAGGTGGTCAGTAAATATTTGTTGAATAACTGAAACAACTCAGACTAATACTGGCATTTATTGGGCTTAGATACAATGGAGGTACCAGACACATGTTGGAGGAGGGGCCTCTTGCTTCATTATTCAGGGCCAGATTCCCTCCCACCTGCTGTTCATGTCTGCAGACTGGGACAGCCATAATCTATTTCTAGTAAATGGTACCTAACAACACAGGAAAGTCAAATGGAGCCTGATGATAGGAGATAAAATGAGCTTCTATTGCTGATAAAAGTACCAAGATGAGTTTATATTTGTTGAAGGTTCACTATGTATTCAGCACTTTATGCGCATTACCTCACTTAAATCTTACAACATTTCTATTATTTTAGAATGAAAATCACATAATTCTCAAGTCTACTGCCCATTTATAGGAAGGATCCCTTCAGTACCCACTCAAGTGCTGACCCTGGCCTTAGCTGAGTCATTGCTGGGTCTATGCCCAAGCAGAGCTTGGGGAAGAGTCACTGCCTTGGACAAAGAAGTTTGATGAGAGTGAGTACCATCAGAGACAGGGACCAGTTGAGAAGCTGTTCTTAGTTATGGCTTTGGGGATAATGGGGTCACATAGCAAAAGATAATACATATATACATATGTGTTTATTTGTCATAAATGTATATATTTAACAGTAAATGCAAAAAAAGTATTTTTAAACTATTTCTTTTGTTAGTACTAAGGATTGAACCCAGGGCCTTGTGCATGCTAGAAAGCACCCTATCATGAACAGCATCTCCAGCTGTTTTTATTTTATTTTGAGACAGGGTCTCACTAAGTTACCCTGGGTGACCTCAAACTTGTGATCCTCCTGTCTCAGCCTCCCGAGTATCTGGGATCATAGGCATGTACCACCCTACCTCCATTAAAACTAGCTTTTAATAAATTACATTTTAATGCTCTGAAAGCCAGGGTTTCCTTTCTTCATTCTTTTTTTAAAAGTCAGTGATAATGAGATATAATTCAATAAAACAAAATTCACTCCTTTTAAGTGTCTAACTCAATGAATAGGGACAAAGGTTTAAGCATGACCACCAATGTGATTAACATATAGAAGAGTTCTGCCACCACCAAAGGCCCAAGTGCCCCTTTTCATCCAATCCCTACTTCTTAGCACCAACCTCTGACAACCACCAATCTGACTTTATTCCTTTCATTCTGTATTCTTCTAAAATATCATACAAATGGAATCATATGACAGAGGCTGTTGTGCCTGACTTTTTTCATTAGCATAATGCTTGCCTGAGAGATCCACCCATGTTGTTGCATGTGATTCCTTCTTTTTTTTTTTTTATTTCTGTCTCTTCTATTTTCTGGAAGAGTTCATGCAACTGATATTATTTCTTCGTAAAATACTTTGTAAGATTCTCCAAGGAAGCCATCCAGGACAGAAAGGTATATTTAAAGATTCCAGTCATTCACTGGATATTTGGGACCCTTTACCATTGGGTGTAGGGTCGATGCTCCTTCCTTTCCTCGTCAGAATGGGCGGAGTAGCCCACATACCCTGGGAGACTCTCCTGGCTGCTCCTGGGTGGGCTGGGGATCACAATGTGCATGGGAGGAGCAGGAGCAGAGAGAAGGAGAGGGGTTCACCAATGGCTTGGGAAGAAGCTGCTGGGAAATGGCGTGCAGGACTTCCAGAGCAGAGCACAGGAACCAGGAACCCAGGAAAGCCTAGTCCTCCCCATGGCCTGTACATTTGGGAGAAAATTATAGCATGGAGATCGCTTTGTTGTTTGTTTGCTATTTCCACTCTCTTTAGAAGGAAAGACAAAGCAATCTCCAGAAAAAGAGGCTTCTCAGGAGATTTCCAGCTGTGTGTCTAGACCAAAGTGGTTTTGACAGGCTATAGATAAATTTGGAGTTGCCTGTAGAGCCTTGGTAAGGTGAAACTTCCAGATCCTGGAAGGAGTTCCTGATGCTACTGAAATTTTTCAGAATTTAACACCCTGGGATCTTCCCAATGGGAGAAGTACTGATTTTGTCATCTCTGGTCTCATATCCTAAGGAGAGAGCTCTCAGGCAGGTGTGCTGAACGTCCGGCCCCTGTGAGGGCTTCTACCTGCTGAAGACTGAGAGGACGTGGGTTTTAAAGAGACCCTCCCACTTGAGTGGCACAACAACACATAATGCTGATGTAAACTAAGGCACCACCATCGCTGATATTCTGATGATAATGTGCTGCTGTTCCAGAAGGCTGGGACTTCTAAAAATCAACAAGGAGGGTTCTGGACAGAAGGAAAGGCAGACCAGAGGGAATATGATGCAGAAGGCATTTGGGGTGCCAGGACCCAGGGTCTTGAGAAGGTTTACCATGGAGTGACCTCATCCCCTGTCCCTCTACTCATCTGTCATTCTAGCAGTGCCCCAACAGTATCCTACCGTCAGCCTGCCACCCACCTCACCTTTCCAACTCCTCCGTTGCTGTCTGGTTTTCCTTTTGTTGTTGTTGTTGAGTGGGGGGAGAGGTTCACCTAAAACAACTTGCCAACTCTTTTAACAAACACTCATGGACTCTCCCTATTTGTCAAACCCATGCTGAGCTAGGTGTTCCCTCCTGAGCTCCTCAAACATCACTAACTGGTGCCTAAGGTCTGACCTCCTTGGGTTTCCCTTGCCTGGTTGGTGGGCAGCCTATTAATGATGAAAAGAAAAACACACTTCACACGCAGTAGGATAGCTATTATTAAAAACTCTCTTTGAAATGAGAAAATATCAGTGATGGTGGCAATGTGGAGGATGTGAACTCTTGTGCATTACTGGTGGGACTGTAAAATGGTGCCATTGCTGTGAAAGATGGTATAGTAGTGCCTCAAAAAATTTTAAAAACCAAACAAAACATACATTTAACATATGATTCAGCACTTTCACTTTTGGCTATATGTCCCCAAAAGTTGTATGCAAGGACTTAAACAGATATTTGTCCACTCACATTCATAGCAGTATTATCCAATAGCCACAGAGCAGGAGCAATGTAGGTGTCCATCAATGTGTGGGTGAATAAACAAAATGTAGTTATATATACAATAGACTATTGCTCAGCCCCCCAGAGAAGGAAATTCTGATATATGCTACAACATGGAAGGTCTATGCTAAGTGTGAAATAAGTCAGTCACAAAGGGGCAAAAATTGTATGATTCCACTAATCAGAGGTATCTGGTGTAGACACATTTATAGTCATAAAATATAATGGTCTGGGGGGAAGGGGAGGTGGGGAGTTTTTATTTAATGGGTGCAGAGTTTCAGTCGGTGAAGATGAAAATATCCTGAAGATGGATGATGGTAATGATTATAGAGCAATGTAAGTACACTTAATGCCACTAAACTGTACACTTATTTGGTTAAAATAGTAAATTTCAAGTTAAGTATATTTTGTCACAATAAAAAAGTAATACACTCAATCATCTCTATCTACTTAACAGAATATGAGAGCAGAATGCCAAGCTACTTCCAGACACGAGGTGAGTTTTATGTCAGTTCTTGACTATAAAGTACTGTCCATATATAAAGAACTAATGTGATTTTTCTGAAGAACAGGAAATCTTTGGTGGTTCGGAGGTCTAGGTTGTGGTTAATGGAAAAGCAAACAGACAGGTTTGTTCACTACAGGGGATTTCCTGGATTGCACAAGTGAAATGTGTAGTGGTGATCTTTTTTTTTCCTTGCTCTGTCATTTATTGTCAGCTTCATCTTCTGCTAGGTTACCCTCATTTATGATGGTGGACACCACAAACCTCACATCTACACATCCTATTGTCCAGAGAGGTGGGGGGGGCTCTCTTCTTTCAGCAACCAGAGGGGTTTTTTTTTTTCCAGGATTTTCTCTAATTGGGCCAACCTAGACTCCACTGATTGACTCAAGCCATTTGGGAACTAACATGCAGAAGGAATAAGGAGGCCAAGTTCACCCTCCTGTGGCTAGCCTCAAGTCAAATCTACATATGGAGGCTTAATTAGATGAGCCTTTTGTTCCTGTGGCTGGCAACCAAAAGATTCTGGAAGGACTTACACCCTTAACCATGGAGGTGGGGAGGGAAGAGGAAAAGGATGGGCATAAATAGAATTAGAATTTTATTAGGGGGAAAGAAAATTGAGGGATCGAGTTCCTTTGGATTCTTCAAGTGGGTCAGATGGGCCTGGAATATCTTGTTACACCAGAAATCAAGGAAACATTTAGCCAACTAGAATGGGGTTTAAAGGACTTGGAAGAAAAATAATCTCCCACTGGCCTAACATGAAATAATTTGAGGATCAATAAGGGTAATAACTGAAGTGGATTAAAAATACCAGAGTCATTCTAAAAAGGAAAGAAAGAAAAATTCTAATCAGTGACCCATGAAAGATAAGTCCAGAGACTTAAAGAAGGTTTTCCACTTTTTGCCGCTCATCTGAGTCTTTCTTGAATCTGGGCAGGTGCCTGTGTCCACCAACAGGAGGGGTTGGACTGAGGCTGTGTAACTTTTGAGGCTGAGACTCACAAGGTCTGAATATTTCACCACTCTCTCTAGCTGTCATATCTCTTGTCCGAGGTGCCAGGAGACCGCCATGCTGTGAGGAAGCCCAATTCAGCCACGTGAGAGACAGCCACCTCCACAAACCCCCAGGCATCCCTGCCATTCCAGCTGAGGGGCCAGAAAAATGAGTGACAAAGCCATGGTGGAGGATCCAGGCCCAGCAGACACCACAGGAAGGAGAAGGGCTACTGAGCTGAGCCAGTTCAGATTGCAGAATTGTGAGGAATTAAAAAATTGTCTATTGCTTTAAGCTACTAAGTTTTGAGGTTGTTGGTTACCTAGCAATATGTTACTGAAGCCCTTGGGAACGGCCTCATGATTTAGTCATTATTTTGAAAATAAAGGGAAAGAATTTACCTTCCCTTTCATTTGGGAAAACCAAATAGGAGATGAGGGTAAATTTCTCTTATCTGATACATTCCAACAAATAAATGGAGAGAAAATGATGGAAATAAAATGTCAGAATTTTGCGACCCCTAATGAATTAATGGACTTTGGCATTAGACAGTAACTGCTAAAATCCCAACAGAGAGAAACAGGCATTTATGGTTTGTCTGTCTGAGACAGGATCTTGCCAAGTTATGCATGTTGCTCAGGCTGACCTCAAGCTGCTAATTCTCCTGCCTCCGTGACCTGAGTAACTGGGACTACAGGTGCAAGACACCATGCCCAGCAAGATACATGTGGTTCTTGATAACAGAATATACCACCACCTCCCATGAAATTGTCTTGCCAAAAATAAGAGGAAAGAAAATCTGTATCTCATTATGCTATTTGATTTAATTAGCAATTTACAGGAAATGCAGAGAGCAGGAAAACATATTAATCTACACCAGATAGACACAATTAGAAAGATCCAGACCACAGTCAACTCTATAGCAAAATGACCCAGTTTCGTTAATGATCTCAGGAGGGAAAAATGAAAGAGATGGATGAGGGAGTGGTTTTTAAAACATATCAATTATAATGTATGGAACTTGTTTGGATCCTAGTTCAAGTAAACATATGAAAATTTATGAGCTTCTTGATTCTTTAAACACAGATGAGATATTGGTAATATTAAAAAAAAAAAACATGTAGTCAGCCTTTTTATTGCTGGAACAAAAAGACCTGACAAGAACAATGTACATCAGGAAAGTTTTATTTTTGGTTCATGCTTTCAAAAGTTCAGTCCATGATGGGCCAACAACATTGCTAAGGGCCTGAGGTAAGATGGAGCATCATGGTGGCAGCTCAGGATATAGCACCAGGAGTGGGGGGATGGGGGGAGAGAAAGAGAGCATGCTCTGCTCACCAGGGACAAAATGTAAACCCCAAAGTCACACCCCAGTGACCTACCTCCCTACCACCTGGTTAATCCATATCAGTGGATAAATACATGTGGGCTCTCATCATCTAAGAGTTTCACCTGTGAAATTTCTTGCATTGTCTCACACACGAGCTTTGCAGGGTACACTTCCTATCTAAACCACAACAAAGAATTATGGGGGTTTTTCTTAGGTGTGACAATGGAATTGTGGCTATGTTTCAAAAATATCCTAATATTTTAGAAATTAATAGTGAAGTGCTTATAGATGCAGTGATAAGAAGCTTGGAGGTTTGCTTTCCAGTAATGTAGGTGGGGCAGGATTGACCATGAGCTGAAGATTGAGGGGTTGGGTGCTCATGCCTCAGTGTGTGTGCGTGTGTGTGTGTGGGGGGGTCATTATTCTGTCAACTTAAGTGCATAGTTTAAATTTCCTGCAATAACATATTTTTAAAACTCTGTAAACAGACACTAGTATGGCTGTATGTATAACCAATGTGATCCTGCAAATTGTACACGTGGAAAAATAAGAATTCGTATCCCACTTGAATTAAATGTATGATATGTCAAGATCATTTTAATGTTTTGAACAACTATTAAAAATATTTAAAAAAACCTCTATAAACAGCCCCACCCAGCTCTCACTGTCTTCTGAAAGACTTCTGCTCTCACAGAAGCAGCCTGTCTCAAAGGTCTCACAAGCAGTCCACAGTGCTACTTTATTAATCTCTGATATGTGTTTCTGAGGTCACCAGACTGACGGTGAGAATGACAAGACAGAAAAATGTCTTTGTCTCCCCTGCCCCCACCTGTCCTGCAGGGACTTGAGCCTCTTCACATTCCTCCTGATTTCCTCTACACCTGTGTTACCTTCTCTTTGGAGGGGTGTGGACACAGGCCACAACTGCTGTGCCTGTCCCCACTGGGCTGCCCACTGTTGCATCAGTCCCTGAGAAGAGCCCAGCTTCTGTACCCACAGACTATCTTTCTCCACAACCACAGTGGACAGCCGTACCTCCCGCCCCAGCCAAAGCCTGGCATGGCCCTCATGTTTCTGGTGCCTTTTACTCGCGGTGGGGCAGACATCCTAATAGTAGGTATACCTGTTCCACCCACTGATGTGGCCTTGATTGTACACGGAATCTGCAGAGATGAGCCCAGGCCATCATGCTGAGGCTGAGTGACCGATCCCCTTGGCCACAGACAATTGGATTGAGGGAGGCCCCTTAGCTTACTCTGAGCCAAGAGTTTTCTTGGAAATGTAGGATTAAGAGAAAGAGTATGGCTAGAACTATACCAAGTAACCTCAGCCCATCATCTAGCCTACAGCTACAAGGGACAGGGTAGCTGATGTTTCCAGTTTCCTGAGAAATAGCATCACCCTTGTGCTGAGCAAAGCAGAAAAGAGAACTGAAGAGACAGTACTGCTATTTTTTTCCATCCCTAGTTTAGACCTTTCTGGTCTTCAATTGCATCCTGAACTTCAGATACTAATATCCTTCAATTCCCATTTCCTGTTAATCCAACCTCACTGAGTTACTGTTATTTGCAACCAAAGAGTTCTAACAAATATTCTAGAACTCCTTTAATTTATATATTGCTTTACAAAAAAAGATTGGAAGTCCCCTTTGGCTAGGGTTCTGAGTGAGTTTGCTCCATAAAAAGACCAGACTCCAAATTAGATCTCAACCTTCCCATCCTGGCTGCCTGCCCTAAAAACCACACGGGGCATGTTTTGGCCTGTCCCTCCTCTTGGGGGGACTGTTTCCCAGGCAGTTTCACGTCAACAGGCTCTCGCTGAGCACAGCACAATTGCACTCCTGACAAACTTGAAGGGAGTACCTTTTAGAATCAAGGTGTGGCCCTTACCAGCCATGTCTCCTAAATCCTATGGAAAATACCAATGCAGGAGCTGAGTAAGCCATTTCCTGCCCCTTCCTAGGGACCCGCATAGAGTAAGTGCTTACAACTGTGCTTAGAGACGGATTGATTGATTGATGGTTGAAAGACAGCTTCACATTTCCAATTTCGCACGGCAATTGTCTACTTTTATAAAACCTCCCTAGACATGATAAGAAGTTAAAGTAATTGCTTACATTGTTCAAATTGCTTGGCTTAATTGCTTTTAAAAGCAAATAGAACTCCAAAAGAGAAGCATGTAAAAACTGAGTCTGTTCTCTAGCAGGATCCTCTGGTTAACAAGAAGACTGAGAGCAAACTAGAGCCCACATCCCTGACCCCAAAGTCATGGTAAAAAAGGGAGGTGTCTGTTCTGGACCAAACTTTTGGTTGCTTAGTTTTTGTTATGAAACTCAGTTCACAGAACACACTGGGCACATCTCTCCCCCAGACAACAATATTCAGGTTTGTGTTTTACCCATCCTGCTGTTCTGTTGTTTCTGGTCCTCATGAAAGCTCTCTGTCTTTCTCTTTAATGTTTAATCAACTGAAATAAATTAAATATCTCCACTGAGCAGGTGAAATATGGGGATTTCTTTAAAGGGGCAGGCATGCAAATCAGGAGAAGAATCTGGTAAATTTATGTGTGAGTCCAAGAATTCTCCATCTCAAGATGTGTCAGAGGAAAGATGTATTTAGGAACACATGAGAAAACACCAATTACCTTCCTCAAATTGGACGGAGGGAGCTGAGGCGTACAGAAGACCCCCCTAGAAATCAGCCTTTACAGGATTTCAACAATATAACTTCCTTGGAAGTATATTAAGAAAATAGGCGGAAGTTGTGAGAGTGCTGGGGATGGTAATGTTTTAGAGAAGCATTAGGGAGACAGGAGCAATTTGCAGGCTTTTCTGTGTTGTTTGAGTAACACCTCAGATTTTTCTCTGCAAAATGATCAAAGACTAGACTCAGGTAGGAAAGGCCCAACCACCCTAATCTTTAACAAAGACTCTGGGCTGGTGATAAAAATTGCCATGGTTGGAAAATATCTGAGGGGGCCAGCCCCTGCCTGCTTCATCATCAAAGCTACTGCAGAGATGTTGAGCAGAGGAGGGAAGAGGACCATCTGATGATCATGGTCATCATTTTTCACTTAGAGAAGAGCCAGGCAAGGGGTCACCAGCCAGACTGTTGTTCACCTCAGCTAATGGGATGGCTGCAGCCATACACAGAAGCTCCAGTGAGATTGTAACTTAGGATGGCCCTGGCAACATGCTGGTCCAGCTGGGGTGCCTGTCACTGTGGACCCTCCTGAAGACTGAAAGACATTGCCAGGGAGCTCAGGGTTTTGTGTGCTGATTTAGGTCTTTCTTCTTTCAGAATCCATGAGTGACTCCCAAATAAGAACTCCTTCCTGAGAAAGACAGGGCTCTAACTTTGAATGTAAGCTATAAGTTTCTGTCACTTAAATATTCAGGGTGTTCATGTGACTATTACACAAGGTTGATTGGATTGGGGGAAAAAATGAAATGATCTAAAGTGTTTGGCACAACGCTTGGTGTATATAGATGTTCAGTAAATGTGCTGTTAGCATTAATATTAGTGTACGTATGTAAGATTTTCTCTGGGAAGCTGACTATTAGTCAGGGAAACAGAAGGGACTCTAAATCTTTCAAATAAAGAAACTTACCACAGGGAACCTGTCATAATGGAAGATCTGAGAAGCCAAACCATGGATCAGTGGAGAATCGCAGATATTTGCAACAATGGAAAATGCTGTAGTTTTAGTCCTGGAGGAACAACAGGTGGAGAGCTCAGAAACCAGGTCATCAAACTGGATTTGGAAGCATGGTGGAAACTCTCCAGCAGGCTGTGGGACAATAAAGGAAGTGTGCCACTCCAGAGCTAGAATCACAGGAGAAAAGCAGTCATTGCTACTGTCCCTTCCTGAGACACCACTAGAGGCCATCAATGCAGGACAAGAAGATGTGCCCTGACTTCATTCTTCCCACTCTCCAGTCTCCCATTAATGTCTGCCATTGACTGAACCTCTTTGGGAGGATGCTCAAGGGGTCCTGGGAAATGTAGTTCTTCCCCCACAGAGTGGAGCAGGCATGGAGAAGGAAGAAATAGGAGAGCAAGAGCGCAAAGGGAAGCATGTTTTACCAAAGCCAGGAAGCTCACTTCCTGGAATGCCCAGAAGTGATAGAGGTGGTCATTAGTTTTCCTAGACTTTTTGACCTTGGGCTTATCTTTGCTAAATATTCATGTTCATCTTGCTCCTTCAAGCTTGCTTCCAAAGAATTTTTTTTTTCTGTCTGAGGGGGTCACTAGTGGCAACAATATAAAAAGCTGCCTCTTAGAGAATTTTCATGTCATGGATATGAGCCAAGATGACAAGGTAGAGAAATGTTATGGTTTGGATGTGAGGTGTCCCCCAGAAACTCATGTGTGAGACAATGCAAGAAGGTTTGGAGGAGAAGTGATTGGATTGTAGCCTTAACTCAGTCAGTGAATCAATCCCTGATGTGATTAACTGAGTGGCAACTGGAGGCAGGTGGATGTGGCCAGAGGAAGTGGTTCATTGGGGGCGTGGCTATGGGGTATATATTTGTATTTGGAGAGTGGAGTCTGTTTCTCTCTCTGCTTCCTGATCATCAGGTGAGCTGCCTCCCTCTACCACACTCCTCTGCCATGATGTTCTGCCTCACCTTGAGCCCACAAGGACTGGAGCTGGCCTTCTATGGACTAAGACCTCTGAAACTGGGGGACCCTGAATAAACTTTTCCTTCCCTAAAATTGTTCTGGTCAGATCTTTGAGTCACAGCAGTGAAGAAGCTGACAAAAACAGGAAAGATGTTATAATGGTGACATTCCAACGTCATGAGCTTCAGACACAGGAAAATGTACTTATTTTAAACCCCAGATTCTAAGAATTACAACACGTGAGCTGTTTATGTGGATGCTTTGATTTGTCATCATAATCGTGATGGTAGATGGACTGGGTGGATGTCCCCCATTTTACAGGAAAGCACAGAGAGTCAAAGGCACTTGCTCAGTGTGGTAGAGCTATAATTGATAAAGATGGAAATAAAATCCAGTTTTCTCTAATTCTAAAGCCAGTTATCTTCTCACTCAACATTGTGCCTTTCTCAATTCTGCCCAATTTAATCTATTTATCTAGACCTGCCTGGGTATCATTCTGTTTAGATAACTTTTGCTTTAGAGTATATTTTAATTTATGACAAAGTATATCACCGTCCCTTCTATTTTTCCTCCTCTTTGCTGCATTTCTCAACAATTTTCTTGGTACTTCTTGTATATTTTCTGGTTCAGGATAAACTTGGAATCTACTCACCAAATTCCAACATAAATCTGTTGGACTTTTGATTAGGACTACATTGAATAACAAGTATATCTTGGGAGCGTGGTCATCTTTGCAATGTTGAATCTTAATATAACCACATGAAGTGTCATTCTATTTATTCAATTCTTTTGAAAATGTCCTTTGATAAAGTTTTAAGGTTTACTTCAAGTGGGTCTTGCATGGGTCGCCTTAGATTTATTCCTGGGTTTATTAGAGTTTTGGTTGCAGGCATGAATAAGGTATTTCCTCCCATGACATTTTGTAATTGGCTATTGCTGATGCAGAGAAAGCTCTTGGTGGTTGTGTTCTATTGTATCCACTCTCCTTCGTAAACTCACCCATTGGTTTTAATGGCTCTCGAGTGCACTCTCCTGGGTCTTCCAGGTAGGGAGTCAGGTTGTCTGTCTTCCCTACGATACTTAAGCTGTTCTTCCTTTTGTGTTTTCATTCCTCCACAAACACTCTATAATTTGTCTTATTGCTTTTATATTCTTCTTGAATTATAGTAATGTCTCTGCATTTTATTGCCTTTAGTAGATTGTCTGAGAGTAGAAATTGTCTTATTTATCTTTGCGCCATCTCTCTCCATTCCCCCAAGACCTTGGCATATTATCTGGCATATAGTATATACTAGACGCTCAATAAATATTTCTGTAGTAACCAGTCATGCCTGTTAGTAGCAGATTGTGTATATTAAATACAGACTAGATTATGTGGTAAGATAGCATTTTTTTTTCACTAACACATCTTAACCTGATTTCCTTGTATGCCGCAGTTCTTACCAGGTGAATTAATAGGAATCACATTATTCTGAGCATGGAGGGAATCAGAGTACAGGAGGGAGCAAAGATGTCACATTCTTGGCTTTGGAATTAAAAATTCTAGCCCAGATTAAAAGCCAAATTTTGTAGTCCATTGAACTTTCACTCTTCTTCCCTCCCATCCCACCAAACAGACACACACACACACACACACACACACACACACACACACGTCCTTGGACTAGACAAAGGTTCCACCATAAGGAAGGGGAGGAAATGTAGGGCTGCACCTGAGTCAGCAGGAAGAATCCCACCCCATGCCTGGAGCTCTGTCTGGGTGGAGGCCATCACCGACCCCCTGGAAACCTACAGTCTTGTGCACGAACACGGAGCCATGGTAGTTATCTTCTAAGATGCAGCAAAAAAAGGTTCAGGCACCATTATCTGCCAGCAGGTCTATTAGGTGCAATGACAGGTGTGACATCTCCCTCCTCCCCACCCCATTCCAACACTCTGCTCTCCTTGGGCCAGGACATTCCTAAGTCTTGACACCTCAGGTTGTGGTGGTGGCCTAGAAAGCAAAGCTCTCCTCCCCTACCCTCACCTAGCCCTGGGGCAAAGGGGGCCTAGGAGGACCCTGCTGTGGCTCCTACACTGGTGGAGGCAGAGGTGGAACAATTACCTGTTTACAATGAATCCTTTGAAGGCAGAGATTGGCTGAGTCCATGGTGACTCTTCCTCTGCACCTGTCATCACCCCGATGGCCTGGCCAAGAGCCTGGTGCAGGAAGGATGTTCAGTAGCTATCTGTAGGTGGTTGCTCTGGAGATGCACAGATGCAGATGGGGGACACCTAGGACAGCAGGGTCAGAGACGGGTTCGTCTTCTTCTTCTTTTCAGACCAGCCCTCCACCCACCACTTCCACCTATGATGAGGAACCAGCTCGGGAAGGAGGCTGCAGAGGGGCTGCTGCAGGGGCCTCCTGGGGAGACTGGCAGCAATAGTTCCAGCTCCTCACTCCAGTGAGCTCTTCAGCCCAATGGAGAAATGAACTTCAGGGAACAGGCTGGGGTTTCCATGCATGGAAGAACTTTAAACCTGGATTTGATGGCCCCGTGAGCTCCCTTGGAGTACACTGCCACATCAGACTCAGAAGCAGAGGAAATCCAGCACAGTGTCACCTGGAGAAATGAGTTGGACACTGTTAGGGAGCTCACAGCTGAACAGCAGACCAACTATGGAAACTGTAGAAAACCAGAGCATGTCTCTACCAGGAGGGCTCCAGGGATGCTAAGTCCAGCTTTATTCTTGTATTGCTGGGTCCCTGCTGGAGGCAGCTGTGAACCATGTCCCCACAGCTGTTCAGTGTCATCTCCAAGTGCTACTCTAGTCCTTCCACCCCCCACCCCACCCCTAGGCCACAAAATAGCCATGGCTGCCTGTCTTTTCTTCCCAAGCCTGTGCAGCTCTGTATTTATGTCTGCAATGCTGCCTTCAGAGAGGGTTCCCCCTTTCCTGCAATGCCTGCACGTGGGTTGGTAAACAGAAGACAGTTCGTAAACATTTGTTGAGTGACTGAATGTTACCCTCCCACTGCTGAGTCAAAACAAGGAGCTGGAAGATAAAACAGCCAATCTCCCCTCTCCTACTATAGCCCTTCTGCTGCGTGCCTTGGGAGCTTCATTTGCAAGATTGGAGGAGTCATGGATCCTGCAAGGACCTGCATCATGCAGGAGCTTGCAGGAGCCTGGAGTTTTTCACAATATCAAAGTACTCTTCTTTGTGAAATGTGCTTGAGTGTCTCTGAGCTTGCTCTAGTTCCTAGGACTAGTTCCATAGCAAGGAACACAAATTAAGTGGCTAAACAACAGAAGTATCTTCTCTCTCCGAGAGGAAAGCCAAGAGTCTGAAATCAGGGTGTCACAGGGTTGTTGCTTTTTGAGGGCTCTGAGTCTTTTTTTGCCTCTGCCAGTCTGTGGTGGCTGCCAGTAGTCTTGGTGACCCTCAGCATGTAGACACAGATCCAATCTATACCTCTGTTGTCATATCAGGTTTTTCCTTTGGTCTCTATATGTCCTTTTCTCTATATTTTATAAAGTCACCGATCAGATTTAGGGCAACTCTAATTCAATATTATCTCATCTTAATCCTTACCTTAATTGCACCCGACAATATCGTATTTCCAAAAAGGTCACATTGTGAGGTTCCAGATGGTCATAAATTTGGGGAGGAACTTGCTGAATCACTATGGGTCTGGAATCCCATTAACTGGATTTAATTCTCTGTTCCAGTCCATCCAGGAAAATACCTCTTAGTGATAACTAGGTTCTCAAACAACAGCTCCCACATCCTGCAAAAGAGCAGGAGGGGAAAGAGAGAAGTGACTATTGTCAAGAATCTGCATGTGCCCAGGTCCCATGAGGCTCTGCAGGGACTTCAGTTTATTTAAATCCATCACAACTCCATGAGATATTCCTGTCCTCATCTTCTTAAAGAGAAAAACAGGCCTAGGAGGATTAAGAGACTTTTCTGAGAAAAGGAATAAAAAAGAGATCTCATGCAAAAGCAGAGGAAGGGGATGGAGAGGGAGGGAGGAGGGCCTGGGGAAGTACTGGGAACCAAATCCACTGACTTATGCTATATCCATGTACAAACATACCACAGTGAACCCCACTCCTGTGTATCTAATTATAATGCACTAATTAAAAAGTAATAATAGGAGACCAGTAGAGTAGAGGAAGACAATCAGGGAGAGGAAGGAGAGGAGGTCCTAGGGAGTGAGATTGTACATGTGTAAATATGTTAGAATGAATCCCACTGTTGTGCATAAGTATAATAAACCAATAAAAACCATAAGAAAGGACTTTTCTGAGATTTTGAATTCCATGCTAGGGCTTAAGCCCAAGACTTTCCAACCCAGAGTCTATTCCTTATCACATCCATTATACCCCTGGGAACCCGGGGCACTAGAGATACAATCGTGACAAAGGCTCTGTGGCACAGACCTTGTTTTGGTGGAGGAGATGGGCAATACACAGCATGGGACTACGATAGGATATATATGTCTCTGATGAGGTGACAGCCCCTAGGAAGAGTGGGAAGAGTGGTGGCTGGCAAAGACTTCTCTGGAGAGAGACACTTGCCCTGAGATTCAGAGTCGAGTGAAAGTCAGCTATGGGAGCAGCCCAGGCTGGGGAGGTGGAGAGTACATAGGCCTTGAGGTGAGAGTGAGTTTAGAAAGTTAAAGACAAAACAATTCTGTGGGGCTGGGCCAAGTCAGGTGTTGGATGATGTGAGGTCATAGAGGAGGTAGAGGCCAGATCAAGCCAGGCCTTGTGAGCAGGGATGGAGGATAATGGAAGCCCTGGAACGTGACCAGGTGTACCATGTTCTTTCATGTGGACCCTTAGACTCTGTGTCAGTACTGATTGTTTCTGACCACGGGGAGGCAGGAGACTGGTTGGGGGGTATGGTGAGCTGGCTGGGTGAGAAGGGGAGAAAGATGGTGGCCCGGGCTGGGACGGAGGCTGTGGAGATGGATGGAGGGCTTGGAGTGAGGGAGTTTGGGGACCGAGTTAAGATGGAGGAAGGATGAGCTGGATTTGAAGGAAGAAACAGGATGGGTTCTGTTTAGACTGACCAACCGGTGGGAGGAGGTTCTTCTTACTAAGAAGGGGTGTCTGGTGGAGGTAAGAACTTGGTGTGTGTGGGGTGTGTTCGGAGAGGGGAAGATATTCTGCCACTCTGCTTCCTTCCCCCTCCATCGCAGTTCACGTGGTAACATATTAACCACCACTAAACTCCCGGGGTGCAGGAGATCACCGTGTTGGTCATCAGTTCTTGTCAGTTACCTGAAACCCACCCAGGGCAGTCCAAGTCGGTGTTGGGTGGAGGTGAAGAAGAAGAATCCTGGAGGCTGGCACTGCTCTGGAGGGTGGTGTGAGGGAAGCAGAGACACTGCTGGACAGGCACCGAGGTCTTCTGTAGACAGAAAAGCTGGAGGTGTGGAAGAGAGAGTCCAGGAGAGGGAAACTGAGATGGGGAGGGCAAACGTACACCCTGCTGGTGGCAGGAACAGGGCCTGAGCAATGGGGTCAGAAACTGGGACAGGAGGAGAGGGATGTCACCGGGCAGTGGGACAAGCAGTTAGATGATTGCTAAGAAGTAACACCAAGGCCAATAAAGAGGCAAGATGGTGTTCTTTGGTATGGCACTAGCAAATGGCATGGTGCAGGTGTGGTGTTACCATGAGCCCCTCAGGGTGGCCCCTTCCCTGTCACCAAGCCCACCCTCCTGCAGAGAGGAGCTAATTGAGAGGTCCACCAAGGGGTCTGTGTCTTAAACCAGCTGGCCTATGGTGCTTCTTCTCTTTCACTTTCTACACTCCTGAGGGATTTCAAGTTTAATAGATTCAGAAAATATTCATCTAAAAGGTGAAACTCAACTGCACTGTACCAGGTGTCAGGCAGGAGTGGGGAAAGTGTCATCTGACACATATGGGCTCTGACATGCCCCTCCGATCACACCCCAGAGCTGCCAGGTCCCACTCTACTCGAGAACGGAGCCTGCTCATCCCCATCCATGAGAATCTTTGGTTCATTAGAACATCTCACTCCCAGAGCCCAAGTTTTCTGTATCAAGCACTCTCATAGACAATGTCTCCTGTTTAAATGTAAATATTTAAAAATCATAATTCATTCTCTATTCCTAGAAGGATCTGAGGCGGCTTACCAATGAGTTAGGGGAGCTTAAGCAAAGATTTTTAAAAGAGCTTGCGGAAGGTACTTAAAAGAAAGGGAGAGGAAATCACATCAGGAAATCAGGAGAAGAGGAAATGAGCTCTAAATTTAGCTCAAAGCTCAGGCATCCCTAGGGTGGGGGGAAAGTGCACTCGTTTGTTTAGTCTTGCGCGCCTGAGAGAGGTGAGCTGCAGAGGTGAACATCTGGCAAAACACTGTGTCCTACTGCAGGGGGAAGTGCCTTGGTGACAGACACTAAGGCCAGGTGTGACACTGGGCAAGGCATTAAATTCTGTGAGCACAAAAACTCTCTGTGGTAAGCAGGATGCATAGTAGGTACACTCCGGGTTCCTGGCTCATAATTCTAGGAGGAATGTGTCATGGGGACCTTGTGTAACAAAGAGACAATGCCATCTGATGCCATCTGGTCAAATCCGCCTCTTCTCTGGCCTCCTGGCCAAAATCACTTGGAGGAACACATTTCTCAAAGAAAGGGACCACAGACACCTCCTGAGCCCTGCAAGTGGGAGCAGGAATCCTCCTCTGCCCCAGACCGACTTCTCAGGTACCCAGCGGCAGCCGGGAATGAGGTAACTTGGGCTTGTCTGCAGTTCCTAAAATTCGTGCCTTGGAGCAAAAAGCTGGCCACCCTGGCGGCTGCAGAAAACGCCTCCATTCCTTAGAAAACCCAAGCACGCTGCTGCACGATGCTGCACGATGCTGGCCAAGCTTCTGTCTGGACCATCTCGCCGAGTGCTGTGGAATCCTCCTCCTTCTGGTGCATTCGATGGGACCTGTGTCCTCATGAAACCCCTTCCATCCTCTGCCCCAGGCCAGGCTTCTTAGAGTACAAACGAGATTGCAAAATCATTTCTGCCTGCTCACTTGTCATTCAAACTGCCCCTCCCCTGCCCTCAGCAAGACCTTGCTCTCTGATGGGGACACCAGGAAAGGGAACAGAAACAAACTCTCAATAAGGTAACACTGATTATAATAAATAATGATAATGGTAGCAGCCAACAGGGACTGAGTGTTCAGAGTGTACCGAGCACTGTGCACGCTTGTCTCATTGAACACTTGAGGTGGCTCAATTATATCTGCATAGAGGGAAATTAAGGCTCAGAGAATGTCAGCAACTTTTCTAGGATCACACAGCTGATACCTGGGGGAAGAGGGAGTCAATTCATGCCAAAAGTATTAACCACTTCTCTTATCAATGCAGTGGCTTCTCTTGGCTTTTCTGTTGGAATCATTCTATTTCAAAAGAGCTCGCAACTTTTGTCCTACAAAGGGATGCACTAATTATAAAAATTAGCTCTCAGTGGAAGAGGTGTTTTGAGTGAAGGAGTACCTCCTAGAGCCCCTTGGATGAGGTTATGGGTACTTAGTCTCTTGTGCCTCAATTTCCTTATCTATAAAAGGATAGTAAGTGATTGGCATGCTTTAGCTGCTGTTGTTACTGTTATTAATAGTAGTAGTTGTAGTAAAGTAGGTCAGTTTAAGCACATTTTGTTGGCAGATGGCCAGGAAGATTGCAGAGAAGAGGTGAGCTCTTGCAGAGTTTGGAAGGGAGAAATGCTGTTCATCAGCTCATCAAGAGGGAGGAGGCCACCGCAGGTGTTGAAATGAACATGCGCACAAGCACGAGTTAACACTCAACCGTGTGTTCAAGCAGACAGACAGCACCGTCCCTGCCTGCCCTGGAAGACAGATCACATGACAGACTGCTCCCGTGAACAGTCCATCCTCAGGCCCGTGGAATGATCCTATGGAAGCAGCTCCCTTTCTCCTTCTTATGTAGGACATGCCACATTCACCCAGCGCCCAGTGACTCCAGCACAGAACTGCTGTGGAGTTACTGCGCCAGGGACCTTTCTATTTGATCTGTGGCTTTGGCCAGCCAGGCCTGAAGGCCCATGCAGCCAGTTCGGGGGTGTGGGGGGTGAGGAGCTGATTGGCAGATGAGCATGGCAGGAGGTCCAGTGTCCTCGCCCCTGGCTGTCCCCAATGCTGCAGCAGATGGCTTGTCTCCCCCAGCCCTTCAGAGACCGCCCTTCGCAATTACCACTCCACAGCTGCCATGCGCAAAGGTGAGTTTGGTGCCTCCAGCGTGCGCCTGAAAGATTATGTCACCCCCGCTGGCAGGAGAAAGCCGCCACACTTGGCGAGTTTAGCAAGATTAAATGTGTCAACAGTCGGTTTTGAATATGAAATAATGCAAATGTCTCCTTATTGCATCTGAGTTTTTTTTTTTAAGTCAAGATTGGTCATGTTTTTTTTTTTTTTTTTTTTTTTCTGAAATGCTATAGACGGTGGATATGTTTAACTCGTTCGTTCAATACCATGAATGTATGCCGGGGGCGTCTGCGGTGCCAGGCAACTGTGAGACATCTGGAGTCAAACACAGTTAATCTCTTCCTCGTGGTACTTACGTTCCGCTAGGGCAAGACACACAGTAAATAATAAAGACCAAGACGACATCTACTACCTAGTATGACAGACTCTGAGAGATGTCACTGGAATCAAATAAAAAACAGCAGGGGAGAGGAAGATGGGGAGTCTGGGAGGAACGCCGAGTGCTAAATGGGCCGTCAGATCTGACGGAGGCGGTGGGCTTGATGGATGTGCACGGGCGCCTCTTCACTCTGGTTGACAACCCACTCAGTAGGTAGGTCTGTGCAGGAGTGGCTGGAACTGCCCTGCTGTGCCTTGGGACAGAAGCTCTTGGGGGAAGACTGGAGAAACAAACCCCACCCCTGTCACCACCACCAAAGGTGACCAGCTGGGAAAGAAGCGATGCGGGACATGGGACATTCAAAGCCAGAACCTGGTGAATCCAGGCAAATGGTCATCGAAGCCCCACACCTGCACCTCAATAGTGAGCCATCAGGCCAGCCTCTCAGAGAGGACTCTGGCTGGCCAAAGCTTCTCTTGCTTGTCTTTCAACCCCCCCAGTGCCTCAGTTTAAATGCATTTTTCACCTGAAATTCAATCACCAGAGATTTCATCAAGTTCCAACAACTTGATTCTCTCCCTCTGCGGTGAATTTTATTGGGTCCTGGAGGGAAGGGAAATAAACACCAATTTCCAGCATGGTTTTGGAGGTCTCCAGGGAAATTGTGCTTGAAGACACCAAAGAACTGAGACACATGCCTCAAGTGAGGTTGGGAGATTCTGCAAGATGTCAACTGTTAAGGCTCTTCTGGAAACACAGATGGGGAGGGCCCCATGGAATCCAGAGCTCCTCCAGCATTGATCCTGCCTTATTTAGTAGAGCGCTCCTGGTGCTGAGCACAGGCCCTCACCTATAGTAGGACACAAGTTCCTACCTTGATGTTACCATCTTTTTTCAACTTGCACAGAAGCAAACTTAGCAAACTCCATCACCCTTACCCGTTGGGTAAGGTTCCTTCTTCAAAGATTCCAATTCAGTGAAGAGTCCCATCATCAGTGAGGCCAGACCTGTCTGACGTCCTCCCTCCTTCTCCTGTATCCCACAACCCATAGACCTGCCCTCTGCCTTTCAACGCCAACAGAGGAATCTTTTTAAAAATACTCACTTGATTTCCTCCCTGTCTGCCTTGAAAGACCTTCAGTGTTTTCCCATTCCTTGTTGGATAAAAATCTAAGATCCTCGGGCTGGGGATGTGGCTCAAGCGGTAGCGCGCTCGCCTGGCATGCATGCGACCCGGGTTCGATCCTCAGCACCACATACCAACAAAGATGTTGTGTCCGCCAAGAACCAAAAAATAAATATTAAAAATTCTCTCTCTCTCTCTCTCTCTCTCTCTCTCTCTCTCCTCTCTCACTCTCTCTTTAAAAAAAAAAAAATCTAAGATCCTCCGCAGGGTATGCTGAGCCCCCTGGAATCCTGCCCGCACTTGCCTCTTTAGCCTGAGCCCCACCCTATTACCCCTCGCTAAATGCTGATTGCACTGTGTAACCTGATGGTTCTTCAAAGAGGTAGTCACCCATTTTACTCCTTCTAGAAGACCCTTCTCCTTTTTAATCTTATTTCAAGACCCAGCTGATGTCCCGTATAGGAGACCTGCCTGATCCCTCCAGTCAGAGGTGGGGTGCTGTCCTGGTTCTTGTCTGCTGATATTCACCAGCTTCCCTGACTTTCTGAACTTGACCTTATATCATAGAGTTTGGAAATCTGGAAACGACATTACCCAGATTTATTTGCCAGCGCAGCATGGAGTGGTGTGTATCCTCTTCATACAGGGTCTGCTCAGAGGCAAGACAGGCAAAAAGCTCCAGTTTAAATTCTTTAAATGAGAGACCAGTGCCTGAGATTTGAAGGGCAAAGGGAAAGTATAAATCATTATTTACTTCCCGGAATGGTAGAGGGATGCACTGATAAATGGCACATGCCAGTGATTTTATTATTATTTTTTCACGTTCTGATTTCTTGAAAGACTGCATGTCTATTACCACAAAGTCCTTAGCTCGCTCATCAGTTTGGTAAGGAATGAACCTCTTGCAATAAATCCCTCCGTCTTGAAATGTGTAGAGTGGTTTCCATTCCCCTAACTCATATACAGATCCCTTGCTTCCCCAGATAGAATTAGTATGTATATATCCAGGACCTTGTCCAGGATCTAGCACTTAATAAGTACTAAAGAGTGTTATTACGAAGTGAAATTGAATCATAAAAAGAAATGGAAACAGCATAGGTCGTTTTATGTCCCAAGGCTACCCAACGAGACACGAGTGTGGAACAAAACACAACAAAGACAGGAACAGGAGAGCCATGCGTTCTGGTTTATTTAGAGGTGCACATTTACTACCAATTATCTGGGATCTGGAGCCAGTTAATGTCTCTCAGTCTGTTTTCCAATCTGTAGAGTGGGGGGAAAAAATCATGCTTTTCAGAGTGCTTATGAAAGTTGATAGTCAATAATCGTTGGTTTCCTTTCTCTTCCATGGAAGAGGAAACAGATGGTTTGAGATGTAAACAGCCTTAGAGGTCACTCATGACCTCATCCCCTCATTTTGCAAATGAGGAAGTGGAAGCCCAAAGAGGGAAAGTAACTGGTATAAGATTGCATCGTTCTTAAAAGGTGGAGCAAGGGGTCATTCTTAAAAGACTGCAAGTGCAGTTCCTTCTAGACATGTCAATGATGATGATGACGATACGATTTCAGAAAGGAAGAGATAGACCTCCCCTCATTCAAGGTCCCAAATGCAGGCAAGGCACCCTTTTCCTCTGCCAGATGTCCTGTGACATGAATGTACTGTGATTGAGAAATAAGCATGTGTTTGGCTACTGAGGTTTGTGGACTTTTGTCATGGCAACATGATCTATTTCCTCATTGACACAGGTTGTGAACTGACTGGAGATCCAGGGCATTTGGTTGATGTGAGATACAACAATTCAGACTGAAATTAGGAGATGCCTGAGATTCTAACTTGTCAGAAACATCTATGCTTCAGTGGGAACGGAGAAGTAGAGTGTGAGGTAGGCCTTTGGAGTTCTGGAATGTCAGGGCTGGGCTGGCTAGCACAGCCTCACTGGTCTCAAATACTATTTTTTGCATCGGGTGTTAAACTGCACCTAGAACCAAGAACAATATCTGTGGCCCGTCTGGGTGGGGTCCCTGTATCTGGCTCATGGGTTCCTGAAGCCACCTCCTCCTTCATGCTCTCCAACTGGCTCTGGACTGTTCGTGCATACCATCTCAGCATCCTGGTTTATTCAGGGGTGTAAATATGGGGGTTCCCCTTGAGAAGGAATAGATTTTAATCCACAGTGGACAAAGAAGCACAGAGATTCTGGTTAGACAGAGTATATGCCATTTTCCTTTATTGACGTGCCAGAAACTTAGATGGAATTATTAATCACTCTGTGGCTCAGAAGGGAAATAAAATCTTTATCTAGAAAGAATTCACGATAAAAGTGATGGGGGCACCCCTGCTTGAAGGCCAGAGTAACTAGCTACACCTGGGGGCTACGGAGGGTTCACATAAATTTGAGAAGGGAAGATTTGAATGACCCCAAGAGAACAATTCAAGCCATTGAGATAAATTTCAAGGTGAGACATTGAGCCTGATGGGAAAGCAGACCTGGCAGAAGCTTCTGAAATGTGACAGAATAACGTGTGGCGTGGGGGCTGGAAGAGAAGTCGGGGAAACCAGGTAGGAACACCAGGGCCGAGTAAAGTCTAGGGTAGGCAGTGGCCACTCCTCCTGAGCACAAGTCCCAGCAAGGCAGGGGCTGGCCTTGCTCACGGCTCTATCCCAACATAGAGGACCTTTCCTAGAGCCCAGTCAGGCCTCCAGAGATAGTGGTTAAGTGAGTACTGTACACAGGATGCACCCTGATGGACTGCCTTTTCTCAGAGGGACAAAGGTAGGCAGGATGTAATTGGACAATGGATTCGTTTCTCTCTAAGTCTTTGGCTTTCTCTCTTGCTTTGGGGGACTGTTCCTGACAATTGCAGTTGAAGGCTAGAAACTTAGACATCTGAGCCAGGAACAAAGACACAGGAAAATAAAGAAAAGTACTAGGATCTGGCCCATACTACAAATCCTAGCCCTATGTTTGGTAGAGAAGGAAAGGGGCCTGCGTAAGAGGCAGGTTATGCATTTCAAAACCTAGCCTAGCAAGAGACAGGGAACTACCTACAGAGGGAGCTGGACCTCCAGATGGCCACCCCCTGCTGCAGGCGAGGAGGGGCAGAGAGCAAGACTGCAAAGAGGGGAGCAGCGAGGTTCTGGAGAAGAGCCCAAAGCAGAAGCACAAATGGCAGCTTCAGTTCCCAGAATTCCTTCAGCAGAGTTAAAAAAAAAAAAACCCAAAAACCAAGGAGGAAGAAAACAGCCCAGGTCTGAGCAGGAGGCAGAGCAGCAGCAAAGGAGGCCAAGGCTGGGAAGTGCCCAGGGATGCCCTGCCATCTCGAGAAAAGTGGGGACGTGAGAAGATCAGAACCATACACACTTGGTGCGGGCAGTGTGTATGGATCACAAGAGGGAAGGGCAGGGGACACTGATCATGTGGGACAGCCCCAGGGTGATAGGAACATTATGCTTAAAGGGAAAGTGGGAATTCAGCTTTATAAATATAGGTCAGATGCAGAAACGTTGGAACTTCAAGTGAAACTGTGTGGGATTGAAGCTGCACCTGGGCACGTGCCAGTCTTGTTGGGCAATTGTAGCAAGTCTGAAAGGATTTTCCCCCTATATCTTAACATTTGTTTTCTCTATCTCCTTTCCCCCAGATGTCACCAAGCGTCTGCTATGTACCATGGCTGGCAACAGAAACTTGGGTCTGAGAACATATTGTTGCTGGGCTAAATTTGGTGGCTTTGGGGCTGGAGCTGGGATATTCTGGTAGATTCTATGGACTTTCACGCTCTTTGCAAAGCAGGGCCTTGGAATTGGAGAGACCCCATGCCCCTGTTGTCTCAGCAGCCACACCCTGGCCCACTGGGTGGACAATACTAAGAGCAGCTGCTCCCAGGGAGACACTTGGGCTCCTGCTGGGAAGCTCTCCTGGCAAGTCTTGGGGGAACACAGACCTTAAGGGGTAGGGCTTTTGTCTCTTTGGATTTTAATTCACAAGAGGAAGGGAGCCCCAGCTTTGAACTTTGATTTCTACCTTGGAATGTAATAATGGAGAGGGTTCGCGCGGTGCTCAAGTTCAGGGTGTTTTTAAGTGGCTGCTCTTGTGCCTCTTGGGGTATTTTTAAGCTATCGCATGGTGCTCCTGGAACAGCCTCCTCTGCTGAGCTATATTGGACAGCGTGGCTTGAAATTTGAGATGGGAAATACAAACAGGGTGAATTTTTGACCCAGGGCATGGAGGGGACTTAGAGTGACTTTACTGAATGACTTGTTTTGGCCATTTCAGAGACTTTTGGAGGTAACAGCTGAGGCTCCTGCCCCACAGCCCCCACAGGGAGGGTGGAGCTCCTCTGCTGGTCCCCACCCCCAGAAAGGTCAGGCTTGCTCTGACTCCCAGTCTCCTTGGCACTTAGGCTCCATTAGATAAGTAGACAGAACCTGGGTGGAAATTCAGGCGGAACGCTAATCCCACCTGCCTCCTGTTTCCACAAAGAAGAGGCTTCTCCTTGTCAGCCATCTGCTCACTTCATTCCTTCCAAGGACAGCGGAGTGGCTAACTCGCAGAAGGCCAGGTGTGTGGACTGGGAAGTGGAGTTGGAGACTACGGTGACACTACTCACAGACAGCCAGTGAGCCTATAAGGGGCCTCTGTGAGTTCAAAAATGACATCCCATCTGGGCCCCGTGGCACTGGGGTTGGTAACTAGATGCACGTGTGCCAAAACAAATGTGCCTTTTGCTTTTGTAGGATGCTTGGGGAGTAGAGCTGGGCTAGGCTCCAGTTCTCGCTCGTTCCCTTAAGGGAATGCTTCTGTGCAGGGCCCAAGCTGCACTGCCTCGCCTGCAGCCCTAGGTCCTCCCTCCCTCTCTGCACACCAGGGAAGCCCTCGGCAAGCCTGCCTCGGGGGTCCCACCTGACCTCTGTTCTCTGGGTCCAGCCTGTGGCCCCCAAGTCCAGGCTGAAAATGAAGCAAAGTACCCTGTTTTAGCCTACCTCGTCCAGGGGCTCTTGTGCCTGGGGGTTATCAAGTAACTGACTGAACCAAGAGTAAAACACCCTGGGGTCTGCTTAGCTAGCAACCACTGTGATGCCCTGTTTTCCAGAGCCTTAAAGGGTAAAGGGGTTAAATGAAATAAATTCTACCCAAGTGCCTAACAATCATGATAATTGAGATTATCTGTTCCTTACATAACAACAACCTGAGGTCTTATGCTAGTACAATCCCTTCCTTTTAAAGATGATTTTACATCATTGTTAAAGATTTTTACATTGGACCCTCTGTCCAAAATGAATAATATATAAACCCACACTTTACTTCTTTGTTGGAGATAGGGTCTGGATATGTTGCCAGGCTGGTCTTGAACAGCTGGGCTCCAGCCATCTTCCTGCCTCGGCCTCCCACGTAGTCAGGGCTACAGGTGTGTGCTCGCCTGCCCAGCTTAAGCCCACACCTGCATCCGTTAGAAGAATTTCTTTTGCCTGTCTCTAAACCCTCTTGCTGTAGCCCTGTCTGTAGCTGTGAAATCCAATCTGTATAACAGGGAACAGTCACAGACTCCTGGAGCCTTGTGAAGACAGAACTCTGAGAGGTGTGGGGGTGGGGTGCGCGTGGAGCACAAGTAATTAAAGCAGAATTTAAACCAGCACGTACTCGAGTAGTCAGGCCCAAGCCTGTTCCATGGAGGTGTTCGCCTATGGAATCATTAAGAAGGATTCTTTAAATGAGGACTTCATTAGGTGGACGATGGAAAGCACTGAGAAGGACAGAGCCCAGCCCATATCCAGAGAGGAGAAATCGACATGTCCTGGGTCATAGTTCCCTATACTAGCGATAAAACCACATAGTAGGTTCTGATCACCAGGCTCAGGTTCCAGCAGGGGACTTTCAAGAACCAGTGTGCCCACCTGGATTTGTCCTCTTACAGGCAGTTACCTATGCTCGAGAGCTGCCAGCCCTAGGAAGGCCACATTTTCCCTCCAGACACTCAGTGCCAAGCACCTTGACTTCTCTGCAAGTCCTCCATATTCACCCTAAACGCAGCCTTGAAGAGCTCCCCCATCTCCCCTGGGCTTTGCTGATCTGCCTGCTTGGGTTTGATGCAAGAATGGCCACCAAGGATGCAGCATCTGCTTCTCTCCAAATGGAGTGCCCTTGTGCCTGGGTCTGCCCAGGACAAGGAGGTCCCCTGGGACACGGACTTTCAATGCTAATGCTGGGAAAGTTTGGGGCACACCAAGATGTGCTGGTCACCCTATGTGGTGCCCTGATTCTCTCGGATATTCTAGTGACTGCCTTCTCTGCACCTGATGGGAATCCTCCACCTCTTTGGATCTTCCCATCTTGCCCACCCGTTAGGCTGCGTGATGGATCTTGGGTAGGAAGAGCAGTTACAATAGACAATGAAATCGAACTCTTCCCTTCCTGTGTGTCCAGAGTCAATAAGAGAGAAAGCTTAGGGACACAGGTGCTCCCCATCATCTGCAAAGTCCTCCCTAAAGGTTAATTCTGGAAGTGGGTCTCTCCTTTAGCATCCACATCGTGCTTAGAAGTTCTGCTGTGTTTCTCTGGGTTAAAATAGCATCTCTGTTTCTTTTGGGCAGAGCGGACATCTTTCTCATTTCAGGTTGATTCCATGCCAAACATGGAGACACTGGTCAGGGAGCTGGTCATTTCCTCAGTTTCTCTTGTTTTCATGGTGATTACATGGCCAGTGACCAGATCTTTAGGATATTTCAGCTAGCCATTCATTCATTCATTCATTCATTCATTCATTCATTCATTCATTCATTTTTGTGTTTCAAACAGACTGGGCTGCTGCTATGGTACCACAGCCAGATGGAGCCTTCCAGTGGTAATTATGTGACTCCAGAATGCAATGTATAGGATCTGCTGGCAGAGTCATGTGACAAGTCTGCACCCATGGGTCAGAGGTTAGGTGAAGTACCAATACCATCCACTCCAGGACAAAGGTAGTCTGTTTGCAATTCCAAACTCATTAGTTCTTCATTTGTATTCAGTATGGCAAAGCCATTCATGAGAAACACATTTTTAAAACATCGTTACTATAAAATTTGCTAAGCTGGGTATAAACATTTTACCAGCAATACGTTCCAAAGAGTTGATTTCTGTTTCTTTTTTAACGGAGACGTTACTGCCTAGCTGCCTGGCTCCTAGGTTGGGTCACTCATTAATAATGTCTCTACCTTGGACTGCAATGGGGCCGTCTCTGCCTGTCTCATGAATTAGGCTACAGTGAGGTTTTTATTCCCCGTGGCTGCGGCAGTCAGCTGTGCCTCATCATTATGAAGCTTTCTTTTTTACTTTGTCTCATACCATCAAGTGTAATCAGAGGACAGGAGGGCCTGTGTTTCTTGGAAGGAGATTTCAGGCACAAAAACATTTGGTTTACTGGTCTCAGAGGAGCTCTGTGTCTGTCACACCAGGGAGATTGCTCGGCACAAATGTTACTCAGACAACAGATACTCTTGAAGAAGGACCTTTCAAAGAGGAAGAACAGATTCATCTTTGGCTTTTAAACTCTTCAGCGTCCTAGAGTCTACATGGCTTTGACCCTTTACCTTTTCTCTTATAGTTTTCAAGTTAAGGCTTACAAATTAGAATTGTGTTTGCCTCTTCTCAGACCCCTTGGTTGCAAGTGGATGCCAGGTCCTATCACATGAGCAGTAGTGACTTATGCTCAGAGCAATTGAGGGTTTTCCAGATGAGGGGAGAATGGAGAGGGAACAACCCTTGTCCATTAGTTTCTTCTGAGTCTGAATCCTTGCTATATCTAGCGGTGTGACCTTAGGAAAGTTACTCAGCCTCTCTGCTTCATTTTCCTTCTTTTTTACAATGGAGACAATGAAGCTTGCCTTGGAGACTCATTAAAGATTAAAAGGTGGACTACATAAAACTTTCAATTGTAGCTATTTACTAGTGTTATTACAATTTCAGCTGTGATTGAAGCTGCCACTTCTGAAGAGAGTCACAGAGAGTCTGCAGCAATATGTAGCAAGCAGAGGTGTTGGGCTGTGAGCAGGGGCATGAGCTATCTTCTGACTGGGTTGGTAAGAGGTCGCGGTCTCTGTTCTGGTTTATGGGGCAACCAGTGGTTCTTCACTGATCACTCCAAATGAACTTTTCCTCACTCCATCCCTGGGGGAAGGGATGAGCCAATCATCCAGATAAGTATTAAAAGAAAAGATCACTTTGGGGAAGAACATAAGACTTTTAGAGAACATTTGGAAAGCAGTTACAGCCCCATAACAGCTAGCATTACACTTTGCCTGCAGTTTTTAGCAGGGCCTTTGGAGACCACGTTCCTTACATGCATATCCTTTGTGGGGTGGAAATGGAACAGGGTGTTCATGCTACCTCTGGGGTAGTGTGAGGGGGAGCACATACAGGGGCCTTGTGCTTGGCTATAATCACCAGCCCTCCATGGAGACTGGCTTCACCTTGGGAACCCCATGATGGATTGCAGCATGTGGCCCCAGAGCGAGGGCTTTGTTCTAGGGTGGGCTGAATCCTTTTAATAAAATGGTTTCTGTCCCCAGAACCTTAATGACTATGCCACCTCCCAGCCACCAATCCTGAGAGTTCACTCCTAGGTAAGTTGTTCAAACTTTCAGGGAACCAAAGTCCCTGCCTTCATGGAATAAAAAACTCATGATCTAATGGAGGAGACATGTGTGCCTCTGTCTAATTACCACAAGCATGGTAAACGCTCTGGGAGGGCTTGTTATATTAGGAAGAAATCTAACAAGGTCCTCAGGGATCAGAGAGTCTCTTGAAAGACAAGTTTCTGAAGGAGAGGTGAAATTTTCCAAGTGAAAAGAGAGGGAAAGAGGGCTTAAAGAGAAACAGTATATGCAAATTTCAGAAGATAGAGAAAACCTGGCACATTGAAGTAGCTGGAAGTCATTGTCATAGTTGCAGAACAAGTGCCTGCTGTGGTCGTGAGTGGGCAAGAAGCAAAGATGTACATAACCGGGAGAAAAGCGAGAGAGTGAGATCATGCATGACCTCGCAGAACACCAGAAGGACTCGCAGTTTATCCTGAAGACGACGAAGATCCACTGAATGATTTCATAAAGAGGATCCACAGGGTCAGATTTACAGAAGAGGAAATTCATTCTGCAGTGTGGGGTGGAGATGCAGGGAAGACATGATGTCGGCCCTAATTAAGGAAGTGGCAGTGAGCATGGAGAGTGGAGGAGGAGAGCTTTAACAAGCTGAGAAAGATGAAGGAATGAAAAACAAGGCCTTGGGGCTGGGGATGTGGCTCAAGCGGTAGCGCGCTCGCCTGGCATGCGTGCGGCCCGGGTTCGATCCTCAGCACCACATACAAACAAAGATGTTGTGTCTGCCGAAAACTAAAAAAAAAAATATATTAAAATTCTCTCTCTCCTCTCTCTTAAAAAAAAAAAAGAAAAGAAAAACAAGGCCTCCATTCTGAGACTAAGCTGCTGAGAGGTTAACGGTAGAGAAGTCTTGCCTATTTGATATATTTTAGATACAATTCACTGGCAAAATACTCTTTTTATATATTTTCTTGGACATAGTGATTATTGTTATTTTCAAGTATTTAAAGAATGTGTCTGATAACGTCAATATTCGGCATTGCATCTAATTATATTATTTAGGGTGACTGTTTTCCTCATGGATTTTGGTGATTTGGTCCAGTCTCCTGGTATGTCTGGTATCATTTTTATTGAATTATGAACACTATATATGAATTATATGAATTATGAACACTATATGTAAGATGAAAACATCAGCTGTTTTACTTCTGCAGAGAGGAACAGAGGAATGAGTCATTGTCATCTTTTCCTCACCTCCTTCTCTTTTTGGTTTTGAACATTAAATGAGAATGAAAAAAAGAAGTATAATATTGAGTTCAAGAACACTCTTGTTCAGTATGTCCTTGAGTCAAGTGTTGGGAACATAGGTGACAGACCTAACAAACAGAATGCATATCCACAAAGACTCACACAGCCACGGAATGAAATATTTGCACCTGGCACGACTAAGTCTCTGTTTCCTCAACAACGCAGCAGCATATTGGGGACCCCATGGCTGACAGCAGATGTTCAGATTCTAAGGATGGTAGGAGCTCCCCAGCCACGTCCTTCATGTGCTCTAGCCACTTCCTGCGGCTCACGGTGTTCCTCCTCATGCTCAAACCTCTGGCTCAGCCTCATGATGCTTCAGCCAGATGCAAGGTGTAAACCTCAGGGCTGGAAGGCATGGGGGGACTCATGGGGCCTCCCCACACTCAGGATCTCTGCTAGTTGTGGCTGAGCAGCTTCACGTTGCCACAATTGGTCTCTCCATGTTGGAACCGGAAGGAGAGCAAGACTTCAGCCACCTGCAGAAGCACTGCCTGAAAGAAAAGTGGCACAGCACTGACCACAGACACATCTTGGGATAAGAAGCTAGGTTGGGTTTAGTCTTGACTGACATAGTAAGCACCCCCTGATCTTGTGAAAGGCAAGTTTGTTCCTTGGGAACAGAGACAGGCAGTTTTCCTATCTCTCAGAGGGGGAACAGAGACACTGGCATGTCCCTTTATCTTCTCAAGGAGGGAACAGGGAAACCAGTAGTCCCCATCTCAGGGGCTAGTAAGCTGTCTCCTATCTCTCAGTGAGAGAACAGGGAGAGACCGGCACATCTCCAGGCCAGTAGGTTTTAATCTCAGGCTACTTCCTATTTCTTGGGAATAAAAACAGTATTCATAAAGTGGGGGAGGGGCAAAGGAAGATGGCTGCAGTTATGCTAACACTGCCCACTCCACCTGGTGGTGTTCACACCGAAGGGCTGATGTAAACTTCAGGGCTGGAAGGCGTGGGGGGACCCATGGGGCCTCCCCACACTCAGGATCTCACCTAGTTGTGACTGAGCAGCTTCATGTTGCCACAATTGGTCTCCCCATGTTGGAACCGGAAGAAGAGCAAGACTTCTTATAAACTTCTTTATAAACTTCTTATAAACCACCTTGATTCAGTGGGGGACTTTTCTGGCTTGGGTTTTGTTTTATCCCTAAGGCATAGTGCTTTGGGGGTCTCAACTGAAAAGCTGGGGGTTCACCAGGGCTTGGTACATGGCAGGCCTCGCCTTCCAATTTTTGTCTCCTAACAATGACAATGACAGTCTTTACTCTCTTGGACACTGCTTTCCACTTGATTTCTCTGCACTTTGTCCAGCTTGTAGCTTGGATGTTGTTGAATTGCATGATGAAATGCAATTGCCCTCAAAGGGAAATTGCATGTCATCTCTCTCTCTCTCTCTCTCTCTTTCCTTTTTCTCCAGTTTCTGGGGCTGCAAGTCCTGACTTCTTTGTAGCTTGAGTTGCCATATCTGTCTGTCCAAACCAATGAGACGCTGTGAGCTCTAGACCACTGCTTGTCACTCCTGGTTCCGGGAATGGACAACTGGGTCAAGGAGAGAACACCTTGTGGAATACAGGGCTCATCCCACATGATTCCCTTTCCTGGGACCTTGGCCCCTCAAGTCTTAGACAGTTTGCTTGTTCTCTGGTGTCTTCAAACAGCTGCTTTTAGATTGTTCTCCAGCTCTTACACTTTTTCTTAGCCAAGAGTTAGTCTGGTACCATTGACCAAGTATAAGTCCGGGCTGAAGATTAATATATTTCTTAAGTGCATAAAAACTTGAAACTAGATTCAAATTCTTAGGAACTTACAAAAACAAAAAGGCCAAACAGATGAATAAATTTAAACTAATGTAACACATGTGATTGACACATTGTACCAATATGGTTCAACTTGTTAATCATGTGTTAAATTCAAAACAAAAACAGTCAAATTAAAATCATGGATAACTTAATATGATTAATGATGCATTTAAATATGTGACTGTCTTCTAATGGCAGCTTTTTAAATGTGCTGTGTGATTCAGTGTCAGTTCGCTTTTCTTTCTAAATAACTTAAATAATGCATGAGCCATGGCATTATTTGGCCTCCTGTTGCATCAACATTATATTTATGCATAGGATGAAAATATGCTCTTTTCTCTTTGTGTCAAGTGCTCTCAGCACTTAGAATGGTGTTCTTCGGCGCCAACTTGTGTTCACCGAGATGAACACAAAAACACAGGCCCTGAAATCTCATGGCAGTCCCCACATCCGGTGGCCATCTTGACATGTCAGGATGTGTTTAATGCTGCTATTCTCGGATGATGGTTGAGAAGAAAACACAAATATGAAGAACTTTCCTAATGAGGCTTCCAAGACTCTATGAGAGGGGACCCCAGTAACTGAGATGGCTGGACGGTGGCACCTGGCAGGGTACAGTGGGTCTGCTTCAGTCCTAAATCTCCTACCTGTTTCTTCTCAACTTTGCCACTCCCACAACTGAGAAGAGCACCAGGCCCAAGAATCCTTCCCTGAACTCTCCAGGATCCCCCGTGGACCTCTCCACCCACCTTCCCCTCCCCAGCCCTCAGCCTGCAATAGTGGCAGCTTCTTATTAAGGAGCAGGTGGTGACGCACCTGAGTTTCTCTCCTTGAGAGAACCTGAGGGACATGGAATCCCCAGTGAGACAGGTGCAGCCTGCACCCAGCATTCACCTTCTTCTTCAGTAGGTGTGTGTGAGAGAGTCTGCTCCGAAATGAAGTGTGCCTGCCCAGGCTCTTACACTAGTGCCCTAATCCTCGGTGTCTCGGGAAACCGGTGGTCTATGGAGGCAGGGTCTTTGAAGTCATGAAGTTAGAATGAGGACATTGGGGTGGCTCTGAACAAATATGCCTGGTTATATGGACCTTATTGAGAAGGGGGAATCTGGTCAGACCAAAGGAGGGGAGAGGGAATGACAGGGACAACACAGCCATCCACACAAGCCAAGGAGAGAGGCCTGGGAAGAAACCAAACCTGCCAACATCTAGATCTTGGACTTCCAGCCTCCAGATCGGCACAAAAATAAATCTGTTGTTTCAGCCACTCAGTGTAGATGGGTACTCACGTTTAGCAGCCCTAGCAACTAAGGAGGGAGGAGGGGGAGGAAGGAGGGGAGAAGGGGACAAAGCAGAGGGAGGGGTGAGGAGAAGAGGGGCAAGGAAAAAGCCCAAGGAAAGTGCAAGAGGAGAGACACAGGCTCAGGGTCTGGCAAGCACGCAGGCGTGATCTTGGGGGTTGTGGGGTGCAGCGAGGCTGGGGAGGTGCCAGTCTGGCTGCCTCCCACTCAGTGAGGTTCTATGCCTTCAGAGAAGAAAAGGCACTGCCTGGAGGCTTTTATCCTTGGATCTGTTACACAACAGCAGCAAAGAGCCACAGACAACATTGCTTTGCCTGAGCTCCTGTGCTCCTGAGGACTGGGCTGATGATGGAGTGCAGCAGGCAGGATGAAACTGCTCCCAACCCACCCCAGAGCAGGAAGAAGCAGAGGGGTGGGAGGGGAGGAAAGCCCCACAGATGCAACCTGGGTGCCACTCAAAGTTAACACACACATACCAACATTAAAGCAACATTTCCACTGGAAGTCACTGTGAGATAGTAGAAAAGATATTGGATTTAAAGAGACTTGAGTTTAAATCTCTTCTCTGTCACTTACTTATGTACCTTGGGTAAGACACCCAAAACTCTCGAACTCATGTTTCCCAAAAATGTAAAATGGAGACACTGACATCTGTTTCACTCCACTATTAGCAAATTGCATGAAGCGAGTATGGGGAAAGGGACTCAACCTAGTGTCTTGCACATAGTGTCACCAGGTGGCACTTTTCCTTCAAGCAGAAATAAGCCTTTCCTTCTACGACCCAAGTGCAGGGTCCCTAATGTCCAGTGATCACTTTCAATAAAACATCCCTGATGATGTCTTGAGTTTGAGTTTGATGGGAGTGAAGGTGGGGAGCCTGGGCTGGGGTACCCAGCCGTAGGGGTGAGCACAGGGCAGGGGATGAGGCTGAGGAGGGAGGAGAAGTCTATAGAAACATGGAGGTCACTTCATCAAACCTAAAGGTGTATGCAGTAGACACCCCCTCAGCAGGAGGACCCTGCAGCAATGTCATGGGGAGGGTTCACCTGAAGGCAGAGTGAGCGGAGGTGGCCCAGTTGTGTGCAGGGCAGCTGAAGGAGAGAGGCCTGGCTGAGCAGCCAAAGTGGGCTGGAGCAGAAAAGCCTGATAGGGGGCAGGACCTGAGCTGGGAGACCAGCTGTGCTCCTGGCCAGCTTCTGAGACCTGGCCACCAAGTGGAAAGTAGAAACCAAGGAAGCCAGAGGCACTCTGGGGAAAGCCTGGCACAGAGCCCAGGCCAAGTTTCTATCTTGGTTACTGCTTCCACCAGAGAATGGAAAACCCAGCTAACCCAAGGGAAAACCCAGTGTTGGCAAAAACACTAGAGATTTGGTGACTATGGTTTTCCCTGCGGAAACAGTTAATAGTATCTGTGGCGTGGTGATGGACACCCGTAGACATTCATTGACTTCTTTGAATGCCTCATTTTGCATCCGGGAGGCTGAAAGGCAAAGACAGGAAAGCAAAGGTTGTGGGTTCCAAAGTTTTTTTTTTTTAAATTTATTTTTTTAGGTGTAGATGGACACATCACAATGCCTTTATTTTTATGTGGTGCTGAGGATCGAACCCGGGTCCTGCCCGTGCTAGGCGAGTGCTCTACCCCTGAGCCACAATCCCAGCCCACGGGTTCCAAAGTTTTGAGCATCAGGCAGCCGACCAAGGGCAGGCTCTACAGCCTCCAACCTCCATGGGTGGCACAGCCTCTTGGATGAAGTGAGCATCATGGTGCTGCTCCTGTTCCTGTCTGAAGAAGCAGCCTGTGATCAGCTGGAATTGTTTCCAATAGGGGCTTGTAGGTATGTGTGCTGGGGATGGCCAGTGGGAAGAAGAAAGAAGGAGAGATGCTTGTGATTTTCATGTTGTATCTGCTCCAATATCACAATGAAGGCCAGCTGCTTATTGAATATTAGATACATGGGCACTGAAGGGAGGAACAGAGAAAGTGGAGGTAAGAAAGCCAAGGGAGGGGAAAAGAGCTATTGCCAGACCAAACTGATGGGTATGTAGTGCCTACCGTGGACCATGCTTTCCCTAAAAGCCTTTTCATTCTTTCATCATCCTTCTGAGGTAAGTATTTATTATCACCACCACTAGCAGCAAGATCATTACGATCACCACCATTTTAGAGATCAAGAAACAGAGGCACAGGAAAAGGAAGCAATCTGCCTAAAATCTAGGGTTGCCAATAGAATACAGGGTGCTCAATTAAATCTGAATTTTAGATAGAAATGAATATTTTAGCATAAGTGGGTCTTAAATATGGCATGGGGATAATTGGAAAATTATTTGTTACTTATGTGAAATTCAAATTTAACTGGGTATCCTATATATAGTATACTCTCTATATATTACATATACAATTTTTGTTTCTAAATCTGGTAACTACACTAAAGTGACAAACTGAGCAAAGATTACAGCAAGTCTTTATACTCTTAAGCTACACTGCACATTTGAAATGTGCCCAGTGTTTTTTAGGGCTATATCTAAAAATGGCTTGACTCTTTGCCTGTTTCTTGGTCTATTTAAGCTTTCTACTTCTTTTTGAGTCAGTTTTCGTAATTAATGTTTTCTTAGAAAACCATCCATTTTTCATCTAGATTTTGAAAGTAATTGGCCTAGTCCATTGTGTTACACTTTTAAATCTTCTTAGTGTTTGTAATTTTACCATTTAAAAAATCATTCCTTACTAGCTTTTCTCCTGTCAAAGGTACACTCTTTTTATTGTCTTAAACTTTTTTGGAGGGACAATTTTTTTGTTTTATTATTTATGACCACAGGTTTCTCTATTTCAATAATTCCTACTTTGTATTAGTTATTTCCATTTCTTTTTGTTGTGTTCTGCATGTTTTTATCTTCTGGAATTCGATATTTAGTTCATCATTTAAAATCTTTCTGGTGTCTCAACCCAAATATGGCTATACATTTTCTACTGAATATCATTTGGGTAATTCTCATTGGTTTTAATATGTCATCTTCTCAATTTTTATTTTTAATTAAAACTCCAGTTTTGATTTTTCTGTATTTCAGAGATTATTGAGAGTTGTCAAAATATCCATGTGAGTTTTCTATTTGTTTACTTTTTAAGGACAAAATTTTTCTTGACATTTTCTAATTTTAGTGTATGATTTCTATTTGCTTTGTAAGTACTTGATATTCCCTTTGCCACATATCTAGAAGTGTATGAAAAGAATGTGAATTTTTATCTGTTGATTGTGAAGGAACGTGTATGTGCATCAAGCTTATCAATTATTATCCAACTACCCCCTAGATTTACTTTACATTTATTTAAAGGACTTGAATATTTTTGAGAAAAGTGTATCTAGGAGTACTAGAATTGCTTTTTATAAAATTTGTTTAATAATATTTAATATTTATTAAAAAAAAACAGTGTGTAAAACATACTTACAAATAGTCCCATACAGGACTCATTCTTAACTTAGGATATGGATTTGCCAGTTTACAGTGCATAAGATTTTCTCTAGTGCAACTATGTAGCTGAGCTTTGTGCAAAAGAGAATTTGACTTTAGCAAATAGTTACATTGAGAAAAATAAACATATATATACGTGCATATTTTAGTACATTCAGAGTAAGAAAAGAATAGGGTTTTCTTTTGTTTAAATTGCAAGAATTCCTGTTTTTTCTTTACATAAAACTGTCTTAACTGTATGGATAAGGAAAAAAAAGTTTCAAAGACCCTTTTGTTTTGTTTTCAGCGAAATCCCTCTTCGATTATTTATTTATTCTGCTTGACAACTTTTTATTAATGTGGTAATAGATTTGATTTTCTTTTATATTTACTTCTGTAAATGTTTTTATACATTGTGAAGTTATGTTATTGGTGCATTTAGAGCTATTTGACAGTCAGGGCATCCTTATGGATCTTATCTTTTATCATTCGAAAATATACATATTATTTTACAACAGTTTTAGGCTCAAATGCTCTTTCTATGCCATAAATATTGCTATCCATCCCCATTTTCTGTTTGTTCTCACATCTCTCTTTTCAGACTTTGTTATTTTTAGATCTAAGCATAGGGCAGAACATTGGAATTTGCTTTTTCCCAGTCTCGGTCTTTGTTGTTTTGTCTTTAAAGCAGCTTTCTTGGGTGTAATTGATGTACAGTAAAATGCACATGTTTAAAGGCCACACATGTACACCCGTGACAAATTACCACAGTGCTTGCTTTCACCATTGTCTAGTGGCTTTTTCATCATTATTTATAATAGGGATGTTAGATAGAGTTGCCTTTGTTGAAATAAAGGACGTGTTTGTATGTTTGTCCTTATCTTATGCTTTTTATACTATTATATTGTTTCTGTATTTTTTCTCGTGCAGTTTTGGTGCATTGAAAGGGTTTTATTTTATTACTCTTTTGGCCCCTGTTAACTTGGAAGCTTTTCTGGATGTCTCTGGGGTTTAGTGGGTCCATATATTTGGAAAAGTATATTCCAGCTTGTGCTTCTCTATCAGTACATTGACCATCCCAGGGTCTCAAGAGAGACATTTTCATGTGGTTTTCCTCAACTCAATCCCAGTCACATACCCCAACCTGAAATGAAGGGTCTCGATGCTTCCACGTCTTCACTTTGTTGGGTCCAACCCCCCGGCAACTCTCGGGGTTTGTGGACACCCTTTGAAGTTTGGGTTTCTGGTTTTAAAAAATGTTCCTAGAATGTTCTGTCTCTTTTAGTCCCTCCTATTGCAGGTGTCGGTCCCCTGACATTCCTCTATTCCAGTTTAGCCATAACTTTCACCTGGACAATCCTGACTCCTGGCCTGACCCTCAGTCATCGGTCCCTCTAGCACCCACTCGTGTCTCCCTGTCACCTCTCCTGCCATCATTCCTGGGCCTTCATCACCACCTTGGTGACATTCTATACCCTGACCTCTGAGGCCCCTGCCTTCCTGTCCTCCAGTGGCATTTTCTCAGATGTCACCCAAGCCGCCCACTCAAGTGCCCATTCCTCAGACTTTGTCATCCTCACCATTGCACTCTGTCGGCTACCATGATGTCACCCACGATCTTTCTCCCTGTTCCCCCACTGCTTTGCTCAGCTGCTCTCCAACCTGATGACGCTGCTCTTCCTTGTCCGCCACCTCCCCATGAAGGACCTACTTTCCCTCTTCATCCAGTGTGGATTCCAGGATCTGGAGTCTCTGCTGCAATTCCATTTAATTCACTTGCCTGTCCTTGCAGAGAACTGAGTAGTGTCCCTGCCACCAACCCAAGCCCCCCTGGAATCTGTGAATGTGACCTAATTTGATAAGGTTATCTTTGCAGATGTTACCAATTTAAAGATCCAGAGATGTGGCCATCTGGATTAGGGTAGGCCCCAGTGTAATGACAAATCCTTAGAACAGAAAACACACACACACACACACACACACACACACCACACACACACAGGGACATACAGAGGAAAAGTCAATGTAAAGACAGAGGCAGAGACTGATAAGTCTGCAAGCTGAGGAACACACCAGAAACCAGTGGAGAGGCATGGAGTAGATTCCCTTTCAGAGCCTGGAGAAGGATCCGATGCTGCCAACACCTTGATTTCAGACCTCTGGCTTCATAACTATAAGAATAAACTTCTATTGTTTTAAATCACCCATTCACAATGGCAATCCTAGGAAACCAATACTCTCCTGCCCATGTACTGAACCAGAAAAGGCTTAAACTACTTAAAACCAACTACTATTACTCCTTACCTCTACTCAGGTCCCAAACATAGCTGGGGAAAATCCCTCCAAGCTCTTGGAATTCTGTGCATTCCAGAGTTTTCTCCTGCTTGGAGGCACGTGTCTCAGTCTCCATTGCTGGCTAAACCTCACCGATCAGCACTCAGGGCCCTGGGATCTGCTCTGTCTTCTCAGCCAACACTCTGCCCCTAAGAGAGCTCACTTAGTTACAGGCTTCAAAAACAGGTACATTGGTGCTTTTCATTGTTCTTTCTCCATTTTTTAACTTGCTATTTGCAACTCCAGACTCATCTCTCTCACGTCTCCCCTTGGATGTCTAATTGACATTTCGATTTAACAGGAATAAACCGAAATCTGGATTTCCCATCTGACATATCTGCTTCTTATTGCAGTTGTTCACGTCTCAGTAAATTACCTCAAATTCATGAGAAATCCTTTCCCCTCTCAACATCTCCCATTTCAAACATGTCAGCTCGACCTCCAACATTTCTCCAGATGGAATTGCTTTCTGTATCTCAATTTCCAAAACTTCCATCCATATCACTTTCATCTTTCTCCAAGATGGTGACAATGTCCTCTTCATTGATCAGGAACTCCACCCCCTAGATCCTCCAGTATAAAATTAATCATGTCTCTATCCTGAGCTCCTTCCTACACACACACACACACACACACACACACACACACACACACACACATACACCCAGACGTTTTCACTAATTTGGAGGGAAATTTAAACTCTGTACTATGGTCCCATGAGAACCTGCAAACTTGTAATGGTCAGAGTGTACTGTTAAAATAAATTTGCCCAGGGGATGGGAATATAGCTCATTTGGTAGAGTGGTTTCCTTGCATGCACAAAGCCCTGGGTTCAATTTCCAGCAGAAAGAAAGAAAGAAAGAAAGAAAGAAAGAAAGAAAGAAAGAAAGAGAGAAAATAAATTTGCCCAGTAACCAACAATGGCTCAAACCATGCAGATTTTTGTTTCTTGCTTACATAACAGCACTGAGGTTGGTAGATTGGCATCTTTGTTCTGCACATGCTCATTGAAAGATACAGGATGAGCATGTGGCTCCCATTCAAAGTCTCCCTGGCAATCTTTTCCATTTCAACCTGCTGTAGGGGAAGACACTCAGGGAGGAATGCATATGGGTGTTTTGTTATGGGGAGAAATGAACGTCACTCCTGTTCACATTACACTGGCTAGACTGGTAAACACTTGGCTTCCAGGAGATCTGGGAAGTGCAGTCAAACTGTGTGTTCTGGAAGAATAAGAAGAGCCTGGACTTCAGGGGGCCCATGCTGGTCTCTACCACACAGCTCCATGACAGTATCCTCCTGCACACCTGCTGCAGCTCTCTATGCCCAGCCATGGTGGTTGGCTTTCCCAATGACCCGAACACCCCCAAGATCATTTCTTGTTCAGAGACGGAGTTTCTTCTGCCCAGCTGCCTCCTCCTTCCTGTCAATTCCCAACTGCCATGTCATACCTAACTCTGCGAAAGCAGCACCAACATGTCGTCCCTTGCCTCATTATCACTCAAAACTTCTTCCTTATACTTGGTACCTGATTCTATGCTTTTGAAGGTCAGGGACTCTGATGTGTTCATCACTATATTCTGATATAATTTAGAGACATATTAAATATTTGCTTGACTTCTACTCTTTGAATATTACATCCTACCTTGAGATTTTTGTTTTGATTGTTATTTTAGTTATCATTTTGAAACTGGAGTTTTGAGAGGAAACTAGATTCTCTGCTTCACCAATTCCTTTCTGGGTTCTTGTCTTGCAAATTTGAAGAATAAAACCACAGACAATAGTGAATGGGAAGAGTGAATGGAGTAGGATTTATTTAAGGAAAAAAAAGAAGAGATAGAACTCCTGCATTGTGGGAGGGGACCCCATAGCAGGAAAACCCATTCTGCCGTGCTAGCCTAGGGACTTCTATGGTTTGGGGGGTATAAGCATTGAATGGAGTTGGCTGGAATATTCCCTGGGGAAGCCCCATGGTCTTGACAGATGAAGAAGACCTTAACTGGGGCCCCATTATCTTGATGGGCTGACTTGACTATTCTTATTCACATTCAGTAATTTTTTTAGAAAGTATACTTGGGTGTCATACTTTAGGAGTCTGGTGGTCGAAAAAACTTTCTGCATGGATATTTTATTAGAGTAAAATTCTCAGATCACAATTCTTTTCTCTAAAAACTAAATGCATTTTGTTCCATTGTCCTTGAGTTTCCAGGGCTGAAGAAAAGAAATCTTTTGTTGGTCTAATTGTATTGAAACTCGTCTTTTCTCTCTGTTTGGAAGTCTATCCGCAAATTTCATCATACTCAGCATTCTAAAATTTCACCAGATATGAGAGTCTTGTCTTCTCTTTCTTCACTATTTCTTTCTGACACTCTATGTGCCTTTTTAATTTGAAAATTTATCTTTATTCAGCTCCAAGCTTTTTCTTCTTCTTCTTACACTTTAGCTTCTCCTAGGTCTGTTCGTTGATCTCCAAAAGCCTCTGCCTTTTGTATATGATGTTTTCTGGGTCTGTACCCTGTCTCTCTTTTTATTTTTACTTGTTTTTTTAAAATTTTTTTTGTATGTTTTGCTGTTGTGTGGGGAAATATCATGTGATGTTTTAGACAAATCATTCAGGTCTTAGCTGAATCAATTCTAATTTTTTTCAATTCTGCAACTGAATTTTTCAATTTTGATTTTTTTTTAAAAACTTAAACTCCTGTTGTATAGATTTCTGCATTTTTATGGATCTTTGTCTAGGTTTGTTGTTGTTGTTTGTTTCTGGATTCAAGTGGCCTTAATAGGAAGGGGTCTGGCCCTCTGCTTGGTCTTCCTCCATGCTCCAGTGTCACCTGGCTTGTGGTCATTCATTTCCTCATGCCTGTTGGTGGCTCTGGCTTTCTCCAGCATGGCCAGGTCAGGCAGTCAGGATGATGGGTCTCTTGAGCAGTGTGGCATTGAAAAGCCAGAAGGAAGATCTGAAGGGCTGTGGTCTTCTCTCAGTGTTGAGAACAGAGATGGTGGGGAGAGGTGGAAGCAACTTTCAGCGTGCCTCAGGGAACCAGAAGCTCAGCATATGGGGCCTGATTGGTGGTCAGATGTCACTGGATCCTAGGTCCTCCACTGGCTGAAGCACATCTCACAGAGCAAAGGTTGACTACTGCCCTGGTCTGCCTGGGTCCCTTGTGGTCTGCAACCACAGGTGTGAGTGGTCTCCTCTTTAGGGTTTAGCACTATGGCTACTCCCACCTCCATTCTTTTTCTGCTTTCATGTAGAATTACAGCAGCAGAGGGCATCAGAAATGTGGGCCAAGGCTGCCATCTTCTCAGAATTTTTTCTTGATGCTACTTAATATTTCAGTTGTCTGGTAACTATCACCCTCCAACTGAAGAGTGACCTGTGACTCCAGTCCCTGGGCTGACAAGACCAATCTGCATCAAGGACCTGATAAGAACAAAGACCCTCAGGGACCACCACATTCACCTACCCCAGGGAAGTGAGGTAGGATAAGGGGATAAAGCCAGAAATGGAAGGGGAAGATAGGCAACCTCCATTATTGACCACCTAGGAACACTGGTCAGAAAGGGCTGAGGCTGCTTCCTGTTTCCTGGGCTTTATCCTAGAGGAAACAGAGAAGAAAAGTGGGGAAGGGACAAGATTATCCAGATAAGGTTAAATCAGAGGGATAGGAGAGGTTCTCACTCTTCAGGCCCACTGCCCAGGCCGGGGAACAGTCGGTGAGCAGCATTTTCTCTGAAGTGAATTTTCCTAGAGTCGTTACCCTGCTATCCTGCTAAAGTCCCACTTAGAAGGCACACATAGGAAATAGATTGGCTTGAGATTTGAGATCCAAATCTTGGCCATCTCTCCTCTCTTGAAACACAACTCACAGAGTTTTCTGGGTGCTGGACAGGATTGAGAAATGTAATGTACTTGGAGAGAAGATTTGAGTTCATCTGGGAAGAATAAATAGATTCTTCTTTCGTCTAAGACTTAGGCAGCCTCAAAAGCTTATCTGAGAAGAGAGCCAAATGCTTTTAAACTACAATGATAAAAATCAGAAGTTAAGGAATGACATTGGCAATAGAAGTTGAAGGAGACCCAGATGATTTCCAGTTGTCTGCACAGGTCCTGCAGGTCTTGTAATTCTACAATGTGTGAACTTTGGGGTCTTCTGTCTCCTATGTGCCTGGATCTGCACTGTGAGCTGAGGATATGGAGATGTGCAAGGTGAGGGTCCTCTTCTCCAAGCCTCCCTAGTTGGGAAAGGGATGTAGGATGGGGCAAGGCAAGAAACAGAGAGAGTTAAGTAAGAATGAAATGGCATCCAGAGGGGAGAAGGAACACCCAGCCCACCCAAGGCAGTCTGAGAGAGGGAGGTTAAGGAGTGTCTTCAGGGAGATGCTCTGAGCCTCCTGGGGAAGGGAGTTCTGCATATGGCCGCCATCTTCCCCATTGGTCAGGGCCATGGGGATAAATAAGAGGAGATAGCAAAGGAAAGTAAGATCAGTGCCCTGAAGGCCCCTGTTCTAGCCCTCAGGAGAGAGCATTTTCCCTTGATAACCTAGAATAGTCCATGGCCTGAGAGACCCTCTGTTTTTATCTGCATCTAACCCATGATATCACTTATAGAGGCAAGAAAGCAACCCAGATGAAGCAAATCTGATCCTCCATTTCTCGTTCTACCCTCACCTTCTACAAAGAGGAACCTGGTTCCATCCTAAAACACCTTAGTTGGGCCAGAGGCCTACATGGGTTACCGGAAGTGGTGGGCCAGAAGACAAAGAGTATAAAAAGCCAGGTGCAACCAGCAGGCTGCAGGCCAGTAGCTGGCCAAGCATGGATGATAGAGCCAGGATTTCAGGAAGGGAAGCAGGTTGGAGCAGAGGCAGGGTGTGTGCCAGGATGCCAACATGACCTAAGAAGTCGCAGCCGTGCAAATGACTGGGAGTGGGAAAAGAGGGCGGCGGGCTCTATGGCACTCCATCAAACACTCGGAAGGATGGGGAGGACCAAATCCCAGGTATCCAGTGCTTTCCAAAGAGGGATCTTTAAAAGGTCCTTAAACTTTTAAAAGCCACCCAAAAGACCCAGGATTTCCCAATAAGAATTTCCAAACCTGAGAAAATATTTCCGTACTTTGGAGCTTTTGAGAAATGACCTGGAAGAATCAGTCAATAGGTGAGAATCACTGACACGGATCTCCTCCTCTGCCTCCTCCTCCCCCATCCACCCAATGCTTTACTGGAGTACAATCGGCATACAAAGAATGGCACATATTTAACGATGAAACTTGGATAAGTTTTGCCATAGGTAACCATCACCTCCATCATCATGCTCTCTTGTAATCCCTCCCCATTCATCCATCTCTAGACGACCATTGCTGTTTCTGCCATCACACATTAGTTGACATTTCCTAGAGTTTCATATTAATAGAGTCATGCATTTTTTGTGTGGCCTCTTTTACTCAGCATAATTATTTTGAGGTTCTTCCACACCTTGTGTATTCATAGGATTTTGCATGTTATTGATGAGTAGTATTCCATTGTATGTATCTCCACAGTGTTTTATCAATTTACCTGTTAATAGGGATTTGGGTCATTTCTAATTTGGGAGCAATAACAAATAAAGCTTCTCTGAACATCAAGTACAAGTGTGCCTATGCTTTCTTTTTCTCTTTGGGAAATATCTAGGAGGTGGATCATGTGGTAAGTGTAAATCTGACTTTTTAAAGAAAGTTTAGCAAAGCTGGGCAGAATGGCTCATACCTGTAATCGTAGCATCTGGGAAGGCTGAGACAGGAGGATCAAAATTTTGAGGCCAGCTCCAGCAACTTAGTGGGGCCCTAAGCAGCTCAGTGATACCCTGTTTCAAAATTTAAAAAAAAAAATTATTTAAAAATGGGCAGGGTACATGGCTCAATGGGTTAAGCACCCCTTGGTTTAATCCCTGGTACCAAAAAAAAAAAAAAAAAAGAAAAAGAAAAAGAGAAATGTTGTCACTATTGTCCTGTGTTCTTCCATTTGACATTCCCATCAGCAGTGTATGAGAACACTATTTCCTCATCAATTCTTGCTGTAGTGAGGATTTTTCATTTTCTCCATTTTAATAGGCATGTAATGGCATCTGATTGTATTTTTAATGTGCATTTTCCTAATAACAAATGATATTGAGCTCCTCTTCCTGTTTCTTTGTAATCTACCCATCTTCTTTGGTGAAGGGCCTATTAAAATTTTTGTCCATTTTAAAACATTGTGCTGCTTATTTTCTTCCTAAGGAATTTTAAGATTTTTTATATATTGTAGATAAATGCTCTTTATGTAATTTGAATTTATTTTCTCCCAGCCTTTGGCTTGTTTTTTTTTTCACTCTCTTACCAATATCAGCAGAAGCTTTTAATCTCAATATAGTCCAATTTATCAACATATTTCTTTTATGATGATACTTCTGATGTCAAAGGTAAGAAATATTTGCCTGGCCCAGGACATAAGTCTTATTTTAAGTCATTTCTGGCATTCAAGTCCTGTCCAGAAATTAGAACTCTGATGCATTATTTAGAAAAAAAAAAATCTTAACTCTTTTGTTTTTATTTTCTTTGAAACCATTGCATTCCCTCTGTTTGGACAGCTGCTGGGGTGGTCACCCAGAGTTACGGCCTCTCAGAGGCTCTGGACATTCCAGGGTATCCAGGGATAGTGTTCTCTCAGGATGGTGGCAATGGGGCCCTCATGGTCACTGGGCTTGCTTTCCTCCACTGTCCCCCTTCCCTGGTCATCAGGAAAGTATATCTCATAGCAGGGGTGTGTCAAAGTCTGGTTTTGGCTTTTCCTGCCTTGGATTTTCCTGGTGGGCACTTCCTTCAGATTCCAGGAACACGAGGAGACCAAGTGGGCTCCCCGCAATAGCTAGGCCCCCGAGAGTCCTCAGGAAGGAAAGCAGGCACCACCATCTGCAGAGAACATGCTCTGTGCACTAATCAGCTCCCAGAAACCTCGCCATGACGTGAAGACGAGCATAACTGTCCTTACTTCTCAACAAGGGATACAGTCTTTGCGATGTGGCACAATCTGTCCAAACTACCCTGAAATGAAGTGGCTGGGCTGGAACTTGCACATGTATCATTTTAACCACAAGTCATTCAGACAAAGGGATATTTACTTAACAAGGGCATCCCTCAAAGGCATCCCTCTGGTCCCTGTAGCTGTGATTTTCCCTCTGGTCTCTGATTGGGACCATCCGGGAGCATGGAGATCACCTGTATCACCTACTTCCAGAGAATCTGGGTAAGGAACCTGGGCTGTGGAGTCAGAAAACTGAATTCCAGCCTCGCAACTTATCAACTGTGTGACCTTGGGCAAGCGTCTTGGTGTCTCTGAGCTTCATTCTCCTTCTCAGATAGAAAAATAGAGAAAAGAAAACAGATTTGGGCAGCCCTGCCGCTTACAGATATATCTGCCATAAAGCTGCCTGCTATGGAAGTGGAGGGGTCAGGCCAAGCTGTAATTTGGCCACCCACCAGTTTGGAAATGGCAAAAATATCACCAATAGACAAGGACTGTGAGCCACTGATATGAGTCCTCGAGCCGGAGAAAAGTTGGACTCAGAAGAGATTTTAAAAAAGTAAATCTTCCTACTCAAGGTGATCACGTAAATAGAACTCCTAAAACCTAACAGAAACTCGAATGCTAAGAAAGATTGACAGTCGTGAACTGAATCCACTCCAGATGAAATAAAAAGAACAGATAATGTGAAAATTACATATGTAAAGGTGGGTTTAGGATTCTCAAAGAGATAAAGAAATGGCATCACGAAGAAAAGAGAACTTTATGAAATTGGCAACAAATGAAACAGGACCCGCGGGTATTAAAAGAGAGCAAGTTGAAATGCTAGAAATGTAAACAGTCGAATATTAAAATAAAAATACAAGTGGAAACAACTTTAGATGGGAAGTTGCTGAAGAAGGAGGGATCATTAACCGAAAGGCAGTGGACATAAATTCATTTGGAACACAGCACATGGGGAGACTTTGAAGTGGGTTAAATAGAATTTCCAGAAAGAAAGAATAAAGAAAATAATGGAGCAATTAAGTATACATATTAAAAAGTAAAACCAGAAAACACAGATGTAAAGCTTTAGGCAACAGTTTCTTAGCTGTGACACCCAAAGCACAAGCAACAAAAGAAAAAAGAGATAGATTTTAAAATCTTTGGGCTTCAAAGGACATCATTAAAAAATGAAAAGACAGCCCACGGTGGAGGGGGGATTTTTGCTAATCATATAATTAAAAATTTGAATGTAGAATACACAAAGGGTTCCTACAACTCAATAACAGAAAGATAAATACCCCATTAAAAAATTGGCCAAGGATCTGAATAGACGTTTGTCCAAAGAAGATTTATAAATGTCCAAGAGGACATGAAAAGATAGAAAATGATATTAGCTACTAGGAAACTACATTAGCCATCATTAACACACTGAGATATCCCTTCACACCCACTAGCATGGCTACAATAAGGACAGGCAACGAGAAGTGTTGGTGAGAAGCCAGGGGAATTGGAGGTCTCATGCTCTGCAGGTGAGAAGTGGTGCAGCTACTTTGGAAAGAGCCCAGTGGTCCCTCCACAGACTAGACACAGAGCTCCATGTAGCCTAAAAAATCTATTTCTAGGTATATACCCAAGAAACACAGGTGCATATCCATGCACATGACTCGTACACTAACGCAAGTTTAGAGCATCTCCCAGAACAGCCCCGAATGGGGACAGTATGATTCTTTGCCAACTAACAAGTGAACAAATCATAGGTTCTATGGCCACACAATGGAATATTATTGGGTAATAGAAAGGAATGAAGTTCTGACACATGCTATAGATCAATGAGCCTTAAAAACATCATACTGAGTGAAAGTAGGCAGTCATGAAACATCATGTACTGGGTGACTCCATTTATAAGAAGTGTCCATGTTTAAGGAAAATCCATAGAGATAGAAAGTAGGTTCAGGCTGCCTAGAGTAGGGTGCAGGGGCCAAGGAGAAATGAAGAGTGGCTGCTAATAGGTTTGGGATTTCTTTATGGGATGACAAAATATTCTAAAATTAATTGGGATCATGATTGCATACACCCATTAATATATTAAAAGCACTGATTTGTCTACTTTTTGGGTGAATTGTGTGGTATGTGAATAATATCTGTATTTTTTATTTAAGAGAATAAAAGTATAAACATCATGTAACAATTACTCTATAGCTTCCAAACCAGCTAATGAAAAAATGAAAATAATATATATTAAAAACCCCTATTAACTCAATAGAAAGCAAGAAAGGAAAAAAGAGAGAAATTAAACACAGCAATAAAGCAAGTACATTTAAAATTACCCACTAATAATTAAATCTAAATACATCAACATTCTTAAGTTTAAGATCATCTATGAAAGAGAGACAACAATAACTACTACCCCTGATATAAATAATAAAGATTAAGCTTTTTGTTCCTTAAAAGCATCCTTAGTACAAAGTCAAAGAGAACGTTTACAGATAAAGAGGTGGCCAAGCTGTAACTCTAAATACAAATCAAAAGATAGAAAGCTTCGTGGCATTTCCCATATGAGAACATTGAATTTAATGGAGAGAGAATTATTAGAGTAAACAAGGGCCCTATGTATAGATCAAGGATTCCACCAAGAAAATATAACCATCCTGAGCATATAATGCACGATATATTCATACAACAGAGTACATCAGAGCAATTAAAATGTATGTGATGGATCTTAAATGCATCAACATTGATAAATCTGAATAATGTATTATTGAGTGAAAAAGCAAGATGTATCTCAAAACATAAAGAATGACACTTTTATGTAACTATTATGTGAGTTCTAGAACATGGAACAATGTATATTGGATATGGATAAATATACATGCCATGATTTTATAATTTTATGACATATTTAAATAAATGCTTGGATCTCTCTTTCTGATTCTTTGATATAGGAATTTCAGGGATTGAAGAAGGTGAGTTTTTACTCCCCATAGAATCTAAATCTATAGTTTTCACCAATGCCTTCAGGGTGCCCACAACATCCCTCTGGTCTGCTGTTCTGTACATAGGATAAGAAGATAAATAAGATCTAGCCCCTGCTTTGAGGCATGAGGGGTGACAGAGAGATGAAATGCAGAGAAAGCACACTTCTTCCTCCCTGTGGGCTTCCCGGAGGAGGTGCCTCCTACAGAGAATGTCAATGGAGGAGGGTCTCTCTGGGCAAAGGTAGAGGGTGAGATTGCTATGAACCGCAGCACCCAGCCTGACCAGCACAGGGCAGGGAGAACTGCATGAGGTTTGGTGTTTCTGATGTGGGCGTTAGGTTTCAGGTGCAGGTAGCAGAGTCCTGGGTGATACCTAGCCTGATCGATGGGCAGGGGCACATCACCAGAGATCACAGCACTATGCCAAAGAACTGGAGCTTGAACCTAGGAAAAGAGTGGAGGGTCCTTGGGGTTGGTAACAAGAGCGTGGCCAGATCTGTGTCTTACCTACGACACTCAGGTTCAGACCCAGGGTTGAGAAGCGATTTCAAGAGATCAGGAAGGTCTGAAATGGAACTTGGGGCTGGAGAAATATATAACGTTGAGAGGACTTAGGAGATGGCATGGGGAGATGGGGAACCTAGAGATACAGCCAGATTGGAGCTTGGGCGACTTGAGCAGGCGGGTGGTTGACAGGGTTCGGAGATGGCTAGGCAGAGGAGTGAAGAAAATCCTGGGTTCGTTTTCTGATGCTTCACAGTCCTGAAGGCCCCTGAGGAGCTGGGTTGGCCTCCTTCATTCTCATGGCTGCGGACTGTGTGCAATTTATTCGGGTTGGGGACAGAAAAGCACGGTGAGAAGTGATCTGTACATTATTTCAGCTTGCAGCTTTTGGATATTTGCTTGTAATAATTATCTCGAATTCATGTTATCTACTTTATGACAAGGAACACGGGCACGGGGATCGCAGCGTGAAGTTAAGCATCGCTGAATTGTATTGAAATAAGAGGATTGCTAACGCGCGTCCCTGACATTTCGGCAGTATCGAATCTGATTCTGTCACATTTACAAGGTACCCTGAGCTGGGATCCAGAGGCGGTGTGTTATCGTCGCCTAACATGGTGTTCCTTAATTATCAGTGCTCACACTTCCTGCAGAGCAGATTGGAATCGCTAGAAATAGCACAAACTTGAAAATTAGCGTTTTTCTCTTAAATAATCAGGGTGCTATATTTATAGTTTTTATGGGATTGGCATCTTAACGAAGGTAAACTAATTTCACACTCAAAGGTGAGGTCGTTTTCTCCACCTCCCACGTTTACTGTGTGATTATTCCCTTTTTCTGGAAGCTATTTTTTTTTTCAGTCTCTCAAAATTTCCGTAGCTTGCATAATTCTCTTCACTTTCCCCCCTCCTCAAAGGGGTGTTTCTGCACTTGGCTTGCCCTTGTGATCATTCACTATGTTTGTTGGCAAGAAACCCCTGATCAAAGGGAAGGTTCTGCTTTCCTTTACAGTGACTCACCAGCTTGTGACATTGCAACACTTGATCACACGAAGCGCACAATTTTTAAATTCCGATGAAAGCCCAAATGCCTGGTCTGGGTCACTGAATCCTAAATCCGATATCAACTACTGCCCATCAATTGGCAATTGGGTGGAAGAGGGAAAAAGAGGAGGAAGAAACTCAAACAAGGGCTAATAGATGGATAAAATTCTGCATGGTCCATGGCACCAAAAATGAGGCTTATAAAATCAGCACTCAGAGGTTCCCTCTCCATCCGGAGGTCCAGTCTTCCTCTGTATTCACCTTTTCCTACATCAGAGGCCCAGGATGCCTTCTGGGGAGCCCTGTGCAGAAATCCAATATGGATCTCTATATAGATCCCTGCTCTAGAGCCTCCACCCCCACCACTCACACACACTGTAACTGCGATCCTGCATTCGGGTCGATACTGCCCATCTTAAGAAGGCTAATTAATTCTCCATTGTAAGTTCTTGGTGTATAGCATACTAGAGTTTCTCAGGGAATATGAAGAGGTGACGTGAAGAACTTTCAGAACCAGAGAGGGCAAGGTATTCTGGGGCTTGTCGGGCTCCCTGAGCTATAGACTTATCAAGCTACACCGTGCACAAGGCCAAGCCTGGAGATTGCAGCCGGGACTGTCAGCATCAGTCACAGAGACACTCACTCGTTGGACTTCCCTGGTAAGCTTTGCCATGAGTGATAGGTTCTTTTTGGCAAAGACATTGTAAACTTGAAGAAATGAGTATAAGAAATGCATCTTTGTTTTTTGCAGTGCTGTAGCTGCGCACAGAGCCTGACAGTTATGGGTGTTTGGTAACAGAAGGAAAGAGACAGAGAAAGAAGTGGTAAAGGGAAAGAAGTGGAAGAAAGAGAGAGAGAGATTTAGAATTCTAGATTTTTAGGCTTAGGTAGGGCTGGGTGCCCATCTGAGAGGGCACTGAAATTGATTCTTATCCAACATGGGATTTCTTTGCCTTTGAATCATGGAAACTTTCTTTCAATGGTACCATTACCAGGTCTGCATGGTCAGATGTGGTCTCTTTGAAAGTGGTAAACATTGGAGGTGTTACTCGCTGACCTATGATATAAAAACTTTGCCCAGGGTCTCGTGACCCAGAAAGGAGCCTGTGGTGAATATTGACTGCTTTTGCCATCTACCGTCATGCCCTCTTCCCTCTAAAATTACTTCACTTCACTATTGGAAGAGCACTCCTCTCCACTCTCAGGCTAGGTGCTGTGAGCAGCAGAAATTCCCCCCGGGACTCTGGGGTAGACCTGTGCTCAGGCCTGGCCAGTTGTGGTATTGCACCCCCCGGGACACTGTGAATGGCAGTGATGGCTGAGTGACTCAATCCCAATCTGGGACAGTAGAACACGACCTTGCCACTGGCTGGGACTCTTGAGAGAGAAGGCCAGCTCCAAACAGTCATAAGTGTAAAAAAAAAAAAAAAAATGATGCCCAGAGACTTCTGGTACCAGGGAGTGAAGAGATTGGTGACTCTTCTGTTCCAAACAAGAACATTCAGCCCATGTTGTAAAAAACAACCATCCCAGAAGATCTGGAAATTGACCAGAGGCAACATATTGAGCAGTTTTTATTCTTGTAAAAACGGCTGAGCTTCAGGTAAGAATGATGGGAGGGTACAGCCTTCTAGCCTGGGACTGCTCTTGTTCTCTCAGGGTGCGGTGGTGCATGAACACCAGCAGCTTACTCATAACTGTGAAAATATTTGCAAATCATGCAAAGGATTTTTTATCCAAAATATCTCAAGAACTCTTTCAATTCAATAAGACAAAAACGTGGAAAATAGCCAGAACATTTGAATAGAGATTTTTACCAAAGAATGTATGTGAATGATTAATACACACATAAAAAGGTGCTCAACATCACTGGTCACTAGGGAAAGGCAATTTTAAAGCACAATGAGATCTAATTGTACACCCACTAAAATGGCTATAATCAAAACAACAAAGTCAGTGGATGGTGTTGTTAAAGAGAAACCTTTTCATTGTGTTAGGGGAAAGGTAGATTGGTACAGGTACTTTGTAAAACAGTTGGCATTTAAAAGAAAAAAATTGAGCATGAACTTCTCATATGACCCCCAAATTCCATTTTTAGATATCAACCCAAGAGAAATGAAAATATATGTCTACACAAAGAAGACTTGTACACAAATTTTCATAGCAGCATTATTTATAATAGGCCAAAACAGAAACAATCTAAATGTACATCAGCTGGAGAATGGATAAGCCAAATGTAGTTTATCCATGCAGTGAAAAATCATTTACCAGCAAAGATAAAGGACATTCTGATGCAAGTTATGACATGGATGAACCTTGAAAACGTATGCAAAGTGAAAGCTGCCAAACACCAAAGGTTTTTTATAATTCCATCTATAGAAAATGTTCTAACAGGAAAAATCTATTTCAACAGAAAGCAGATCAGTGACTGCCTGAAGCTGGGGGTGGGAGCAGGGATTGATTATTGACAGGCACAAGAAACTTTTGGAAGGAATAAGTTCTAAAGTTGCCTGATGGTAATGGTTGCACAACTCTATCAATTTATTAAAATCATCCTTTTGTACAGTTACAATGAGTGAATTTTATAGCATACAAATTACAACCTAATAAAGCTGTCAAAAACATAATAGAGATGCCTGTCTTCACTAGTGGTCAGAGAGACATGTAAATTAAAGGATCCAGGAAATAAATTTGTTACCTACCAGATTTACAAAATATTAAAGAGTAAAATTATGAATCAGCCATAAATATGGAGGAAAAACTAATAATGATTTTAGCTTTTTATAGATAAATATAGAAATAACTATTAAAATTAAAATATCTATATTCTCTGGCTATGGAACCTTTCCTTGAAATGAAGACACAGCATTTAAGTATATATTTTAAAGGACTTTATTGCAGCATTGTATTGAATAGGAAAAATTTTGAAATCACCTAGAAACAAAAGGAATGTCCATTAATGTGGAATAAATAAATAGCAATGTACCCACAATATGGCTTCAGAGTTCGGTTACCTGTATTTGAAGGATGATGCAAGTTGGTATGGGGAAATTAGGTAGATGCACAATCCTGCTGAAGCAGAAGGGTCTAGGCTGAGATTCTAGGGACAACCCGAGTTTCCAGGACACCAGCACAAACCTGGCCCACCAAGTTTTCCTGCACAATCAGCATTGGTAGTAGATTGTAATTATTGTTCTCAATGATTCGTTCCTCTTACTTGTAAGAGGATTATACTTCTCCACCCCACTCACATAAAGCTGGACCTCATGCTTTATTTTGACCAAAGAAATGTCAGTGATGGTGATGTGTGTCAGCTCCAAAGAAAAGGTTTAATTTCCTTTGTAGTGTTCTGCTGCCTTTCCAATCTATTGCAATGATGATATGTCTTAAGATAGGGGCTGTTCCTTCAGCCCAGGTCCCAGAATGACAAAGACAGAGGAGAAGAGGCAAATCAAACCCAGAGCCAAAGTGTAACTTCAAGGAAAAAAATCATTCTTTGTTTTAACCATTAATTTTTTTTTAAAGCAACATCATCTCACAAAAGCTGATCAATAAAGCTGGTGAGTCATGAAGCTGTAGCCTCAATTGCTAAATCCAAGATGCACTGCAGTATTTATGAACTAAAGCAGCAAATAATTGCCAAGTGCCCTGACTCTTGCTATCCATGAAGCTAGGCATGTCATGAGGATTCCTTGGACAGTCCCATACAGCAGCTTCTTTGACAGCAGCTGGGTCAAAGAAGCAACCAAAGCAAAATTCTTCTACATATCTGACTTCCAAATCTATCTCAGATACCTGTTCAGTATGAGGACTCATAGGTCCAGGGGAGGCAGGAGAGGTAGTCCTCCACACTCAAGAACACACATCTCAGCAAGGTTAGAATGCAGTTGCATGAGCTCACCTGCAATACCTGCCATTCATATCATCATTTAGGCTTTAAAAAGAGATTTGACCCTCATCACTCAAGTTGTGGTCTCCAGAAAGCATTTCACACTAGGAGAAGGTTATCAAAAACTAATGGGGCATGCCCAAAGAACACAGCTGTCAATCATAGGGGCTCTTATTGGCTAAAGTTGTGAGAAATTGAGTATTAAAATGAATGATAATTGCAAAAGGTTAAAATGCATAAAATGCATGCATGTGAATTTTAAGTATACTCAAATGATGTTAATGAAATAATGGATTAAGGCAATTGATTCCCAGGAGCACTGGGTGAAATGCTTTGGGGGAACCTCATAATGAATGGATAGGCTGCCATCACCTGCAGCACCAATCTCTCTATCACTGGAAGTAGGAAAACCAAATGTAGTATAACAGGAAGCCAAAAAAGCTGAATCTGAATTTTATCAAGCCTCTGGCTCCAACTGCTAGTTTCCAGGAAGTAATGGAGGTAGAGGAACATGTTAATTGACATCTTGAGGATGCGATTAGCTTTATTCAGAATGTGGTCAAATCCTTTGAGCAAATGAACAGTTCTCTTAAAAAAATAATAAAGCTAAGAGAAAAAGTCCTGTTTAAAAGGGGAAAAGAGCAAACTATTATGAATTAAAATTGACCTAAGAGAAACATCAATCAAAACTTGAGGACCTTTTTTTAGAACCTGAATAAGTATACCAAGTAAAAAATTATTTTTTTAGAATTTTTAAAAAATTTCCCTACATTGAACAATAGGGAAATTCTGAATCCACAGTATTGTATGACATTAAATGATTGGTTATTTTCTAAGGAATGCTAGGTACTGTGATTACTTTAAACCCTTTATCTGTTAAAATGCATGGAGAAGTATTTATGGGTAAAATGCTATCAGAAGTTTGCTATAAAATACTCTAGCCTCCACCAAAAAGATAGGAAGAGAGCGAGAGGGAGAGAGAGGGAAGGGAGACAAGTATATTTGGATTTTGTTGTTATTGTTGCTGCTGCTACATGTAAGTAATTATCCCAAATTTAGTAGCTTAAAAGAACTATTTTGCAGTTTTCTAAGTTGGAAATCTGACATGGGTCTCACTGGGCTAATACCAAGGCATTGGCAGGCCTGTGGCTGTGTTCTTTTCTGGGGAAGTCGGGGAGAATCCTTACCTTATCTGGGTTTCTTGAGGCCCTATTTCACAGCCCTCTTCCTCCACCTTCATTGCCTCCCAGGGTCATTTCTTTGGTCATTCTTCCATAGTTAAAAATCAGGAAAAGTTCTCTGATTTTAAGGATTCACATGATTAGATTGGGCCCACCTGGGCAATTCAGGATAATCTACCCATATGAAAGTATTTAAATTTAAGCATATTTGCAAAATCCCCTTTGCCCTGTAATGTAACATATGCACAGACAATTCAGATGTGGACATCTCTATGGGAATGGTGGTGAGAGTATGGGTGGTGCAGGAATTATTCTGCTTATCACAGGAGAAATTAATGGGAAAAGATTTGTAAAATGTAAATATTGATAGTTGTTGAAGTTGGGTGATGGATACGTGTGAGTTCATTATATTTCACTCACTTCTTTTGTGTATGTATGAAAATCCCATAATAAAACCTACAAAAAATGAGTTAGGTCTATTGCAGCTGGCTGCACACAATTTATATGATGAATTATAAAATGGGAAAAGTAAACTTCAGAGAAGTATAAGTAATATAATTCTCATTTTATAAAACAAACAGTAACTTAAATTCTGTATATTTATTTGTTTGCCTGTTTATCCCTCCTTTTGATCTCATTTTTCTATGTATGATGGGGTGAACCTGGAGAAAACTAGGCTAGGCTTTAACATGTTGGTGATGTTAAGATGTATGCATTGGAAGAGGGGAGAGGAAAGCACAACCCAAAAAGAGTTCAACAGAAAATCACTTGAATTAAAAAGTGAACATAAAGCCCATTTACTAAACATTTGCAAATGGAAATGTATAAATGTATATTAACATATAGACATATCCGTTTGAACAGTGGCCCAGCTCTAGTTATCTCACGGTAGAAGGTATGCTGTGTGATTGAAATTTCTGTCCCTTCTATCTTATAGTTTGAAAATGATTTGGAATAGATACATGGGTTAAAAATAGAACCAAACCAAAAAAAACCATGAAAAATATAAAAATCACTTTGATTGCAAAGAGTGAAAAAAAAAAAGGCAAGTGAATATTCTAAATAATCCTAGCACCATGAGTGTCAATTGTGTCCCTGGTCCCTTTTCCTGTCTCACCTTCTCAGTAGAGATTCAACTAAAATATTGACACTGAAGATAATTCTGTGTGATTTAGAGGAAGGGGTTAAGGTAGGATATCCCCAAGCTTTACACTTTGTTAGTAAATACAAGCAAGGAAAGATATATATTAAAAACTTTTTGAGCAAGTATTAAAATAATGCATAGAATAACTGTCAAATCAACAAAGGGAGAGAAAGGGGGAGAGGAAAGAGAAATAATACACTCACACCAGTAGGGGTGTTTTGGTTGGCTTTTCTGCTGTTGTGACCAAAAGACCAGACAAAAACAATTAGAGGACAAAAAGTTTATTGGGGGGGGGTGCTCATGATTTCAGAGGTCTCAGTACATAGATGGCTGACACCCATGCTTGGTTGGGCCTGAGGTGAGGCAGAACAACATGGAACAAGAGTGTGGTGGAGAAAGCAGCTCAGGGCTTGGAACCAGGAAGCAGAGAGAGAGATCTCCACTGAGTAAGGACAAAATATAAACCACAAAGGCACCCGTGCCTCCAGGGACTTACCTGTTCCAATCACTCCCTACCTGCCTTCAGTTAACACTCAGCTAATCCTTATCAGAGGATTAATGCACTGAGTAGGGCAAGACTCTCAGAAACTGATCATGTCACCTCTAAACTTCCTTGCATTGTTCCACGCATGAGCTTTTAGGGGACACCTCCTATCTAAACAAGAAGAGGGTGGGAGATAAAGTTTAGGAAAGAGAAAAATATTAACATGAAAAATAAATTTTTAAGACATCCATACTCATGTGTTTTCAATTAACCTGTTAAAATACAGGGACTTAAAAATTTAGAAAATGTAAAATTCATTTTATCTACTGTTTACAGGAGTCAAAAATAAATAAAATCCATGTAGAAAGGTTCAAATTAAAGGATGGAAACCACATGTTAGGAAAATATTAGCCGAGGATGGTGATTCTATTTTACAAAATAGAATTAAAGGGGCAAAGCATTAAGACTCTGCATGATAAATGCTATGATTCATGGAGATAGAGTAAGTGTGACTTTGTACGACTAGTAATATGGCCCAGAAAGACAGGATTATGAGGAGAAATGGATACCCCCACTCTGGTGGCAGTTGTTAATACAGAGCTGTCCCACTGGTGTATTGAGAAGACAAAAATTAGTCCCTGTCTCTGGGACCCAGGAGACCCATGCAGAAAGACACAGATATAGGGCTAGGGTGGCTGGCAGTTACGGGGAGGGGGAGCCCATATAAGACTCAAATTTGACCTTTGCCTTGATTTCATTCTCCTCTGTTTCAGACAAAAACATCTGCCATCCTGTAATCTAGGGAGGTCAGCCGAGACTTTAAGTCCAACTCAAAGCCAGTCCAGATTTTGAAATACCAATTGAAAACATTTGCTAACCAAATACATTTTTTTGTCAAGTATATGTATGCTTTGGACCAGGGACTGGTGAGGAATGTTTTGTTCTGAAAATGGAAGATTGAAAAAAAAAAACCCAAAACAATATTAACATGAATGATGTTTTCAATGTGCTGTTAACAATCCCTGAGTGAAACCCAAATGCTAGAGCGATTCCTCAAGCTACAAACAGCTTTCTCACTTGGCTGAATGGTTTGCCACGGGGTGCCTTTGAGTAATGAGCTCCTGGGTGCATTCTCTGCCCTGCACCTGTTTCCAAGGTGCAGCCAGAGGCAGTTCTGGGGCATGGAATCCTTCCTAAGAAGGTGCTCCTAGCCAAATGGGCTTCCCTTCTTGTAATACTTTGGTAGCTGGAAACCAAACCACAGCCCAGGGGCAGGTATGCACCAAGCTGCAACCTCCAGGTGGTGTCGGGGAGCCAGGGGGCCACTGCTGCTCCAGTTCCCACCCCTGAACTATAGAGTTTCAGGGTTATAAATCCAGTGCCTGAGCATTTGTGATAATGAAACTGGAGAGGGTTATGGTTTTAATACCAATCGTGGTCAGCCATGCTAGGTCATAGGGATAGGGGCTTTAGAGTCCACTGTGCGAAAAACATTCCAGGAAAAGTTGTAAGCTAGAGAGACTTTCCGCAGGATGGTTAAACTGCATAAATTGGCCTCATTGTCATAAGGCTTAAAGTAAATGGATAATAAGAAAATAAAGACAAGACAAAGGACAGGAAAATCCCATAACCTTATATATAAACACAGAGTCATACCCTAAATCCATGAGTTCTGTATCTGTGGATTTAACCAAATGAGAATTAAAAATATTTTCCAAAAGAAAACGGCATGTGGACTGGATGTGTGCAGATTTTCTCTTAAAATTATTTCATGCATTTCCTAACGTTGGAATTCAACTCGTCTCCTGTTTCACTAGATGTACTTGTGCACCCATCTTTGCACGCACCTCTGACAATTGGCTTAGGATAAACCTTCTAGGTCAAGGGGACTGCACATTTGCCAAATTACCACACGTGGAGATTTACTTGATTCTGTTCCCACCAAGTATAAGAATATCCAACTCCATTTCTCCCAATTCATGGCTGGACATTGGAGTGAAGGAGACCCTGGAGGGAGGGAGACCCTGCAGTGAGGGAGAGGCTGGAACACACATGAGATGGAAGGAAGGCCAGTTGCCAGGGGAGGCCGCACTATGGGTTAAGAGGACAAATTCAAGTTCTGGCTTTGCCACTTGGCCAGCATTTGATCTTGGACAAGTCATTTTTATTCTCTGTACCTTCATAGCCACATGTATGAAGTAGAATAACAATAAAACTTGTGCTTTGAGGTTATTTTAGTTAGCTTTCTCACTGCTGCGACCAAAAGACCTGACAAGAACAACTTGGAGGAGAAGTTTATTTTGGCTCACAGTTTCAGAGGTTCAGTCCACTGTCAGCCAACTCCAGAGCTCCCAGCCTGAGGTGATGCCGAGCATCAAGGTAGAAGGGAAGGAAAAGCAACTAGGCCATGGCAGCCGGGAAACAGAGAGAGCTCTGTAGACCAGGGACAAAATATAAAACCCCAGAGCATGTCCCAGTGACCTCTTTCCTCTAGCCACACTCTATAGTCACTACCCAAATAATCCATCTCAGTGTAATCCACTGTTAGGTTAAAACTTTCATATGCTGATCATTTCACCTCTGAACATTCTTACGTTGTCTCATGCATGAGTTTTTGTGGACACTTCAGCTCTAAACCACAACAGGGGTTGAGGTTATAATGAAGATCCAACGTGCTACTGTTTATAAAGCATTTAAAACCATATCTGGAAAAAATAACAAGAATAAAGATATTTGTTAAATAAAATAATCATAAACTAAGAATCCTAGGATCTTTGCCACATTAATTTAATCCTTGTGGCAGTCCTGTATGGTCCTCCCTTCAGAGATGTGGCCACTGCAGCTCAGGGGTCCATCAGGGAGGTGTTGTGCACCTCAAGCCCTTAAATCCCCAACTGCATCAGCACAGAATGACTTCCCAATAGCAAACCATGATGAAGGGAGGGAGATGTGGGGCTCAGTGAGGAGGCAAAGCAGCATTGAAGAAAGTCCTCGAAGACATTCAGGCCAAGGCTGGTGGGGAGAGAGAGCTGAGCCACTCTCCCTAAAGAGGGAACTACAGATGAGTCCCAAACCCAAGGTCATATCCAAGGTTCATGGATGTGCTACAACAGGAGACTGGGTCCATGGAGGGCAGAGGCCTGCGTTCTTCTCCAGCTTCTGAAGTAGCTTTTTGAGTACAAGTGAAACCCGATCCAAGTACATCTTCTCCAGGAACTTTGCCCTTACTAAGTGGGTGCTTAGTATTTGAATCAGGATTAAGAAGCCTCTTTTTCAAATGAGCAGCTTTGCCCAAAGCAGAATGACATGGCAGCCCTCATTCCTGTCTGAAGTCCCCTTCCCATCTGGGAAGCTGAGAAGTGTCACCTCCACACTGCAGGTGAGAATGACTATTCTGGGAAGTACTAGCAGGAGTGAGGAGGGAGGCGGGGCCAGGCCTGGCTCTGCACCACAGGAAGGACGGAAGGACGAACAGGCCCTTTGAGGGACAGCGTCTCCACTGGGTTTCTCCCCCAGAGTTTGCACAGGTCACCCTGGCCCCTTACTTCACAGATACTCCAACCAATGCTGCAGACAACACATAGTTTCCATTTTACTTTTTCTCTATCTGGTCTTATATTTTGTTTATATAAGAACATAAAGTGAGGACTAGCAATATCTAATTGTTTATTGATTTTATTCGATAATGAGGATATAATCTATTTTTTAAAATTCTGTTCTGAAGGATCTAGAAGAGAGTGGACTGGCCCCTATTCTTCACGTTACCTATTTTTTCTAACCATCCTTTTGCTAAACAGAATTGGAGCACCCCTGGCCTGTCCTCTTCTCTCCTAGGGACTCCCCCATCTGAAGCGTTCTTCTCTTGCACCTCATGTCTTCCATTCAGCCACCAAAGGGCCATGGAATATATGACGTTCAGGTTCTCTAAGCGGGAAGCCATGAACAAAGAGGAAATATGTCCTAATGCCATGGTTTTCAAACTTCAGTATGCACCTGGGGTCCTTCAGTCGCAGGTTCCCAAGTTCTCTCCCCGACTCTAGTTTCTAATTCAGTCACTCGGCAGTAATCTGCATACCTTGCAAGTTCTCAGGTGGTGCTTATATGTCTGGTCTGGGAATCAAGCTTTGAAAACCATTGACCTAGAGCAGCCTACCTCCAGGTTCTCCCAGGAGCAACAGACACCTTAGTGACGAGAAAAAGAAGGAAGTCCTAAGTGTATCTAGGTGAGCACCTACTTATCCCCCAGCTATTCAGTCCATCATAGAGGTTATTCCTGATGGAGAAAAGACAGGACAAAAGGCCAAATAAAGAGGTGGAACATGCCAACAACAAGTGCTACCTTCCCATAAGTTCAGGGTACTTTCTCAGTATCCACTGCATGATACTTTGGACTTCCTACCCACTATGTATGCATCAAATGCTATGTAGGCATTTTTCACCCTTTCTGTTCCATGTTTCATATCTCATGGTGCACTCACTGAGGACACAAGTGGAATTGATCATTCATTTATTCATCCATAAAAAAGATTAACTGAACACTCACTCGTATTAGCTATTATATATCTGATATTGTGCCTCACCAACTTGCAATTTAACAGAGGGGGCCTCAGGCCCTCAGGGGGCCTCTACCCTGAGGCTGGCACCACAGATGCCAAAAGCTCTGGATCTACATTCTCACAATTTTGAATTAGAGGAAAAAAGACTTTAGACGTCCATTCTTCCCAATGCAGACTAGCATTTTTCTCCATGACAACTCTTTCACCAAGAACAAGATAAAAAGCTGAACAAAATGTTTATTTACACAACAACTTGTAAAGCTGAGGCAGGAGTATCTCAAGTTCAAGACTGGCTTCAGCATCTTAGAAAGACCCTCAACAAAAATAAAGGACTGGGGAGATAGCTCAATATTAAATCAGGTTCAATCCCCAGTACCCAAACCAAAAAACTTCAAACATTAAAAAACAAACAAACACAAAACACATATTTAAAAATAATTTTTTGAAGGTGTTGAAAAGCTACTAAGTTAGAAAGGGCTTCAGTGGCCAAGGTTATGGAGAAACAGGAATTCTAGAAAGGTAAGCCTGGTATCTGGCACTATTTTTCTCCTGGAAGTGTTTGCTCAGTTGAAAGACCAAATAGAGGCTAAGATGATCAGTGGAGCTTTAATAAGCCTCACAATGATGGATATAGGGACAAAAATATGAATTATGAACCCAAGATAGATAGAGAAGAGGCCTCATAACCATTCAAGGTTTTTGCTTAGAACTCCTAAAAGTGTATACCCTGTGTATAAAGGTGTATAAAAATAGACCATCGTTCACAAAGATGTAAGCCCAGCTATGAATTATCTCACTTTCTCTTTAGGTTTAGGTAATCTGTGCCCCAGCTAAGTTTCTGGTAGAACGAAGACCAAATTATTTTTGGAGTAACATTGTTCAGGGCTTTAAATTATTTCTTCAATTATTCAAACATAATATCTGACATATGAAGAAATTAAGCTTAGGAAAAAAGACAAAATCAAAGTGAGTCATGATCCAAAAAATCATAATATAAAATACCTATAAGGTATTCAGTTATTGGAGACCTTAAACTCATATTAGTACATTTTATAAAAATAAATAATTGTATCAGAGAACTGAAAACAATATGTGAAAAAGTATTAAGTGGTAATTCTGGAACTGAGAATAGTGATCAAGAACTTAATAATTGATTTTAGCATTTGGTTATATCAGCCAAAAAAAAAAAAAAAGAAAAGAAAGTTAGTGGAATAGAAGATACAGGTATGTCAGAAGAATATCACTAGAAATGAAGTGTGAAAATACACACAAACATGCACATTATTAAAAGGTCTAACAAAGTGCAAGTGGAATCCTGGGATGTGAATGGAGACATGCGGAAGAGAAATTATCTCAGGTTCAAATTGAGAATTTTCAAAAGGGATGAAAAATACTAAAGTGATCGATTCGAGAAATGCTACAAACCTTAAATGAGATACACATAAAGAAAACCGCATTGAGGCACCTAAGAAACAAAAGACAAAATGGAAATTCTTCACAGCATCTGGAGAAATGGGAAAAGAAACGTTATCTTCCAGGAACAGTGCTTCTACCAATAGCTGACTTCTCCACAGACTTCTATTAAATCCAGGAGACAATGGACTAGCATCTTTTAGGTAACGAAAGAAAATAAAAGCAAATCCAGAATCCCATGTCCTGGCAAATAATCTTCAAAAATAAAGCCGAGAGGGGGAATTTTTAAGACAAATTGCAACTAAAGGAAATAATCACTATCAGAAGGGCTAAAGAGTCTACCAAAGGAATATTTTTAAGATAGTATGAAGGTTATTCTGAACAAAAATAGGGAACTGAAGAAAGAAATGTAGACCAATAGGAACAGTAAATTTTTGGAATACCATCTAATTTCCTACTAACACTGTCACAGAGAACATCTATAAACCCTGAAAAAGTACAGCAGACAAACCCAGAGACCTGCAGGCAATAAATAGTAAACAAAAATAGGAAGATTGTGAAGTGTTGAAACCCAAAGAAACCAGAGAGAAGGGACTGGTATGGAACCCAAAGCATCACACACATACAGAGAGAGAAAAATAAAGAAAAATAAAATAAAGTAATAAATAACATTTGAGCTACCCAAGAGACAGAGTTTTGAGTCTAAACAAGTTGTTTGCTGAAACAAAAAAAAGAATTTTTCTTCAGAGGACTGTAACAGATGGGGTACACCCATCTTAAATGTATGATTCAGTGAATCTTCATATCATCTGATTCAAGTGTCCAGGATACTGCTCAAAATGACTCAATATATGAAGAAAAAAGAAATGTGACTCAGACACAAGAGAAATGACAATTAACTGGTATCAGTGATGAGATGAGGTAGATATTTGAATTAGCAGACAAAAGCTAAAAAGAAGTCATTATAACTATGTTCAATGAAGTAAATGAAAATATGCTCTCAATAAATGAAAATATAGAAAAAGAACTTATCAGAGAAGTAGAAACCATGAAAAGAATAAAACAGAAAATTTAGAGTTAAAAGTGTATCTTATGTTAAAAATTTACTGAACGGACTTAGCAGCAGACTAGATATAACAAAGAGAACTGTGAACTTAAAGACAGCTCAATCAGAATTATTGAAATCCTAAAGAACACATACAGATTGCCTCAATTTTCTATAGTGTTAAGTCCAAATAAACCCATCATAAGTTGAAAATGCATTCAGTACACTTCAACATGCTGCACATACTGAGTTAGCAACACAGTACAATAGCCAGTGTTTACCCCTGGGACTGTGTGTCTGACTGAGAGTTTCCCACTGCCCAACATTGCAAGAGAGCATCATGTCATAGACCATTAGCCTGAAAAAGATCAAAATTCAAAATTGGTGGTTATGGGCTCTACTAAGTGTGTTTTGCTTTTGCACCATTATGAAATTGAAAAATCATAAATCAAACTATCCTAAGTTGGAGACCATCTACATGTGGGTAAATATAAATGAATATTATGACGTGGACTTATAATATGTAGAATTAAAGAAGAAGACAATGATATCACCAAAGCAGAAGGGGATAAATACGTGTTTTAAAATCCTTTTGATTTTAGGAGTGACAGAAGTGCAAATTAATATTAGGCTAAAAGGAGTCATGAATACATGTTAGAATCTTTGGAGCAATAATAAAAGAGAAGTGATCAAGCACAAGTCCCAAATGTCACTCTCTTGTATTTAAACAATAGCTGCAGCTGGAGAAAGGGGTGGGCCAGGGTCTTATGGCCTGTTCTGAGTGGCAGACATACAGTAGAGAAGAGAGCCAGTCCCTGTTAGATCAATTGGGTGGCATGGTGTATTATAAAACGTTCCCACTCTTACTTTGGACCAGGCCATGTGACTTGTGTTAGCCAATAGAAAGAAGCAGAAGTGATAGCGTGCCATTTCTGAGCATAGGCATGGAGAGAGTTGGTGCATTTGTAATACTCTCTAACATTGATATGAGAACCTATTCAGCCATGTGATGGATACACAGAACAGTCAAAGTAAACCAACTGCCCTAGCAGCAGGTCTAGGTATTTACCTAATTTACCTAAATTGGTTATTTGCAAATAACCAAATGGTCCCTGGAAAAGTGAGCAAGTCCACACAAGATGGACCCATGGCTGATCTTACTTATACAAGCAATTTAAATCTTATTTCTATAAATTTTGAAATTTGGGGATTATTGGTTGTGCAGCATTAGAACTGGAAAAAGAAGACATGACTAGTTGTAGTTTCTGCAAGAGAGACAGTCTGAACACAGTTACCGGAAGAGGGACAAATAACTGACTTCACAGGGCAAAAGCAACAAAGGCCCAATACCCTGAAGCAGGGTCTCTCTCTTCTGCCCTTGTTGCCATTTTAGACACAGAACCTGAAGGAGCAATGCTTATCACAGGAGTCACTCCCTAAAGATGGATTTCAGGAAGTGCTGAAGGAAAACAACCCAGCCTTCTTTGGCAGGCCAAGGGTGCGTTTTATAGCCAAGCAGAGTTTTCCAGGGCTCCTAATATCACCATTTAGCGGGGGGTGAAAATGGGTAGTGGATGTGCTTTTAACAGAAGGGCAATAAATTGTTTGAGAAACTATTGCTCTTCTTCCCACCAAGGAATCTCTCCTCTTAATGATCCTGTCAATAGTGTCTCTTACAAGGGATACACAGTAAGTGGCATTTCTCTGGAAGCTGATTGCCAGCCCTGAGAGCTAGATTTCTGGGAGCTGGCTGGGATTAACAAGACAGGCATAATCACAATCCAGGGATTAACAAAACAGGCATAATCACAATCCAAGTCTCCCATTTGAGCTGTGTAAATGTGTTATTTTTCCATAGCACTTTAGCCCTTTATTTATTTCTCAATGATCTAGTATATTAGAGAAAAATGAGACAAGATTGCAGCAAAGAATACTTATGTCTAAAATAAGGATGGATTTCTTATTGTGATGGTTCTTAGGCTTGGCAAAGGGATTCTCTTAGGCATTTCTGTCCCCTGAAGCTCTGAGACATTGACTGATCTGGGCCTGGGGAAACGGGTTGGTCAGTTTGGTTTCATCTTTTCTGGAGGCAGAAAAAGAAAGATCAGAGAATCTAAGGTTCTAAGATTTCCTCTCTGACTCACACACCTGCTTTCTAGCCAAGGGCAATGTTTGACCTTCACTACTGGCTTCATTTGCCCCATGCTGTCTTCCCCTATTTCTATTTGGGAGCCAGGGTAGTGCCATCAGGGAAAGAACATAGGTTTTGAGCTCAGACACCCAAATACTGAATGAGGGTAACCATGGGCTAGGCATTGTGCCGAGCACACAGGTTTGAGTGGTATCCCGCCTTCATTCTAAAGTGGAGAGAAAAACAAACAAATGAAGATAGATAAGGTGCTGTTGAGTTGGAATAAGTGGGAGAAACAAAACAGGGTCAGCCATTAAAAATTAAGAGGGGAAGAAGATTGTGCATTAGAGATAAGGTGGTCAGGGAAGACCTTCTCCAGGAGGTAATATTTGTGTGGACACCTCTGTGGAGTGATGCAGAAACCGTGTAAAACTGGAGGAAAGGGCTAGTGCCAAGACCCCGAGGCTGGAATGCTCTGGGAATGTTTAATACACAGCGAGAAGTTCAATATGGCTGAGAGGAAGGAGCCAGATGACAGACATGAGCGCGGGGGTCCAGACATCTGGGGGCTTGTGGGACATGGAAGCATTTTGGATTCATTCTCAATGCTCTGGAACTGGGAAAGCCTGGAATTGTTTTGAGCTGGGAAGTGACAAGATTTGCAAGGTTTCTAAGGGGCTACCCAGGCTGCTGTGTGATTGCTCCCAGTGGTCCACACAGGGCATGGTGGGGGAGGCCCTCCAGTCAGGAGGCTATGGCAATCATCCAGGCAAGAGATGATGTTGGCTTGGGCCAGGGTGGTAGCAGTCAAGTGATGACTCATTTGGATACTGAGTCTGAATTCTGGCACTGTTTTTCACAAATTGTGACCTTGGGCAAGTTGTTTAGCATCTCTGAACTTCTATTTCTTCTTTTAAGAAAATCGAGGATGCACATGTTTCTTTATAATCAATCGGTACAGTGTAAAACCTTGGGTGCAGAAGGGAGGATTATTCCCCCCCCCATCAGTTTGGGGTCCATGCAAGATCCCTCTGTTATCTTACTTCATTTTTCTCCATTCCCTACTTCCGTTTTCCCCTCCCTTTCATCTTCAACCCATCATTCCAAATTCTTCAATGTGTATCTTCTTGCAAATGGCATATTGTTGTCTTGTGAACTTGCATTTTAAATTTATCTAAATGGTATCACATCGTATATGTCATTCTTTCTTATTTTCCTGAGCTCTGTGTTTTCCATATGGAGCCTGGTTACCAAGTAGGTAATTTGATCCATTGCTGCTAACTGCTGACTAGTACTACTCTACCAGTACTACCATGGAGAGCATCCAGCGTGATTTACCTAGACAGACAGCCTGCAACTTGAAACAGCTCAACATCTCCATTCTTGTGCCTCTTGGCCTGGCAGGGACATGTCTTGGGGTGTATACCTGAGAAGCAGAGCAGCAGGTCTAGGTATTTATCTAATTTGACTGAGTACCACCAGACTGCTTTCCAGAATGGCTGCACCAATCCCGCAAGCAGCCAGTGGAAATTTCCATGCTCCCTCCTTCCCTCCAGCACATGGCATTATCCAGGTTTCCAGTTTTACCAGTCTAAATAAGTCCTAAGCTCTTTGTTTTTTAATTAGCATTTCTTTGATTAGTGAAGAGTTTGAGCCTCTCTTCATATGCTTATTATCCCTTTGAGTTTCCTTTCTATAAATTGTTAAATTATACCCTTTGAATATTTTTTTAATTTGAGGTTGCTGTCTATTTTTTTTCTTTTGACTCCAAGAGTTTCTTATAGCTTCTAAGTAAATTCCTTGCTGATATTAAATGCCACGAATACATTCTTCCATTCTGTCATATGTTAACACTTTCCAAATGTCTTTCATTGAACTGAAAAATACTTAATTTTGATGGGATGGACCCAACCTATCTTCTGCCTTGTGGTTTGTGCTTTTGAGGTATTAATCGGAAGTGCTTCCCTACCTCCATTACATGCTCTATCTTATTCTGATCACTTCATATGTTTACCTTATACATTGAGATCTTTCATCTGCTTGGAATACATTAATGTTAGGTTGGGGTACAGCTCTATTTTTCTTGTGTTCCAGTTGTTCCAATAACGTTATTAAACTATATTTCCTTTTATTTGTGGTGCCATTTTATCATATAATAATGGGTCTGTCTTGGCTTTCCATTCTGTTCTATCGATCCGAATTCTTTTCATAGACTAATACGAAACTGTTTTTATTACTGTGGCTTCAGAGTATATTTTATTGTCTGATGAAGCAAGTTTGTCCTCTTTGTTCTTCTTTTTAAACGTTCAGCTATAGATTTTTGTGTCTTCCAAGGAAATGATTGAGGTCTGACTTTCACATGTCAAAAGGTAGACATAGTTTCAAGCTCATTAAACTGAGAACTTATGATCCTTCCATGTTGATGTCTCACATTATATCTCAATAATTTATACGAAAGCATAAAAACCTGTGAGTAGCTGAGACAACCTTAAAATGTAGCTCATTTTTAATCACCCCAGAAATTTTTCTTTGTGGTCTCCTGTCGTTTTTCTGTTTACTACTTCCATAGGTTGGGTTTGGCCTGATTTAAAACTTAATTTAAATGGAATTAGACATCTCATAATCCTTTAGATCTAGTCATTTTTAAAGTTTCTTCGCTGTTGTAAGCATTAGCATTTCATTCCTTTTTGTTGTTGAGTAAATCCAGAATTTTTTGATGCTGTGTCCAAGGTCATTAGAAACATGATTTTGAAGTCTTTGTGAACTTTGCTTCTTTTCTCTCTGGTTAATACCCAGGAAAAGGATGGCTGGGTCTTAGGATAGGGCTATATTTAATTTTATTGAGTACTGCCGAACCATTCTTCAAAATCACTACAGTAGTTATATTTTCCAGCAATCTCTAGAGTTCCAGTTGCTCCACCTGCTCCCCAATATTTGGCATTGTCTATATTTTAGATGGGCACTATCCTTGTGGGTGTGAAAGATACCTCGATGTGGTTTTAATTTGATTTCCATAGTGACAATGGTATTGATCACCTGGACCTATGCTTAGTGGTTAGTCTTTTTGGAAGTGACTTTAGATCTTTTGTCCCTTTTTTATTGGCATATTTATGATCATTTCATGATTGACATAGGAGTGCTTAGCAGTCTCTCTTTCCTTCAACTATTGGATATGAGTCTTTCGTTCAATATAAAGAATTGACGAAGAAAATCATTAAACTCTTTTCTTAGGTAAAAATTCGATGTTTTGCTATCAAATGTGATTATAGCTGTATGTTTCTCACCAATGCCTTATATTAGATCCAGAAAGTTCCCTTCTGGGATAGGAAAAATAATGGCCTCTAAAAAAAATATTCCATAGTTTCAGGACTCTGGAAATATATTAAATTACATGGCAAAGGGGAATTGTTTGCAGATTGATTTAAAGATCACTGACCTTAAAATAACCGATTATCCTGGATTTTCTGGATGAGACCAAGCCATCACAATGGTCCTTAAAAGTGGATGGAGGCAGAAGAAGAGTGTCCAAGATACAATGTCAGTAAAACTGATCAGTACAAGGTCCCTGGCTAAATGTTGAAGATGGAGGAAGAGGGCCCTGAGCCAAGAACGTGGGTGACCTCCAAAACCTGAGAAGTACTAGGGAACGAATTCTCCTCTAGAGCTTCCAGAAAGTTCCCGGAGCCCTGCCAACACCTTGATCCTCATCCAAGGAGACCCATCCTGGACTTCTGGCCTCCAGAACTGTAAGAATAAATTTATGTTGTTTTTAGCCATCAAGTTTGTGATTATTTGTATGGCAGTAATAAATAATTAATTGTCCTTCAATTCCTCATTAGTTGAGAACAGAAGTTGTTGTGTTTTTTTTAAAATAAGTGTTTTGTTGCTACTTTTCTTGACTGTGGGCTGTCACATTGTCTTGGTGGCTTCGGTGTCTCACAATTTTTGAATATGCCCAGAGAATTCCACCTTTCTGTGTATCTATAAAACATCAATTTAAAAAAAAAACCAATAAATAGATAGAAAGAAGACCAGTAGAATATAGGAGGGGGAATGGGAGAGGAAGGAGGGGAGGGAAAGAGGAAGTACTGGGGACTGAAATGGAGCAAATTATATCCCATGCATGTAAGATTTTGTCAAAATGAACCCCACTATTATGCACAACCATAATGCACTAATAAAAATGTTTTTTAAAAATGTTTCTAAAAATGAAGTGTTTTGTTGATATGTACAAAAGAACAGTAGAGATGGAGGTAAATACTTTTATTACCCTGAAAGAGGTGTGGTCCTTTGGCTCAGACTGCTAGAGTGGGGGTGAATTCATTGAAAATACCAATGTGCTGGGTTTGGGGCCTTCTTGTATTTTTAATTGGTTTCACCACGAGTTTCAGATATCTTGAGGGCAGAATCAGGATTTCCTCTTCGATACCTTGTGGATCCAAGGCTCTGCTGTCTCTTTATACTTTATAGCTCAACTTTCTGGCCATGGGAGCATTCTATTGCTGCAGGGAGTCCATTGTGGGCTCTGTCCCCACCCTGTCTTCCTCTGCTTCAGGAGATTCTCTTTGCTCTGTGGCCCTGTGATGTCCCAGAGCTGCTGCACTACACATCTACTTATGCTCAGGAGGATCTTAGCAACCCCACTCTCTCCAGCAGACAGCCGTTCCTATGTAGGAAGGCCCAGAGAAACTCAAAGAAAACCCAGTTTACCAGCTTCCATGTAAAGGATAAAGAACATTTATCAAGTTCCTTTAAGTTCCCCTTGGTAAATTGCTTGGAATTATATTGGCTTTATACAATAATTTGGGAAGAAATGACAGTCTTATAATATTAAGTTGTGCCATCTCTGACCTTGAATAGATCTCCCCTTATTCAGACTCATAATGTGTGCATCTTTATATATGTGTGTGTGTGTGTGTATGTGAGTGTGTGTGTGTGTGTGTGTGTGTGTGTGTGTGTATTTATGGTTTAAATGAGGTGTCTCCCAAAAGCTCATGTGTGAGACAATGCAAGAAGGTTTGGAGGAGAAATGATTGGGCTATAGCCTTAACCCAATCAGTGAGTTGATCCCTGATGGGATTAACTGAGTGGTAACTGGAGGCAGGTGGGGGTGTGGCTGGAGGAGGTGGGAATTGGGGCGTGGCTATGGGTTGTATATTTGTATCTGGAGAGTGGAGTCTCTCTCTGCTCTCTGATCACCATGTGAGCTGCTTCTCTCTGCCACACTCTTCCACCATAATGTTCTGCCTCACTTCAAGCCCCAAGGAATGGAGCCTGCTGTCTATGGACTAAGACCTCTGAAACTGTGAGCCTCCAAATAAATTTTCCTCCTCTAGTCAGGTCATTTAGTCACAGCCATGAAAAAAACGGACTAAAACATATATATATATATATATATATATATATATATATATATATATATATGACTAAATCATAATATAGATGATTATGCATACACACACACACATATATATGAATTATATCATTTTGAAGATCTATTTTCTAGTTAGTTATTAGTGGTGTAAAAAAATGACACTCAATTTTGAGGTTGATTTTTAAAATCAGCAGCTTTTCCAAGCTGTCCTATTCTGCTTGGTTTTCCCGGGATTTATAGGCATATATTTATAATATTTCCAAATAGTGAGCATCTTATCTCTTTTCCCAAGTCCATTTATTCTCTCTCTCTTTTTTTTTCTTTTCCAATTGGCCAGGACCCCTGTGTTCCTTTGATCTGCAGCATACAATCATTCCTAAACCACCTCACACTCCCCTGCCCTTGCTTCATGCCTTCCTGGCCACAGTAGAATTGAACTAGAAATGAATACCTGACCCAAGCTGGGCCCGTCGGATGCTCTCCACCAGGAGTTTAGAATTGTAATGCAGAATTGGTGGTCAGACTCTGCTAGGCAGGTGAATTGGAAGATATTATAAAGGTTGCATAGAAGCAGATATGTTTGGTCACTTGCACACGGGAGCAAGGAGAGAGAAGGAAGCAATGTAAAAGAAGGTGGTTTAAGAGAGGGTATCACAGAGAGAGGAAAGAGGGCAGAGGCAGAAGCACAGACATTCGTTCATTCCTAAGCTCATGAAAAGAAAAAAGGAAAGAAATAACCACGCGAATGGAAGATCAAAGGCCCAGGGAGAGGCATAGACCCTTGTATGCAGGGTCTTGCAGGGAGAAAGAAAGACAGGCAGACTGGAGACCAGACTCCACGGGGCTGTGTGGGACTCCCGAGATGCAGAGACAGAAAAGCTGCTTTGGCGCTAGGGGTCTGCAGGACGTGCTGGCTGTGCATCTTGGGAGGCCAGCCTGCAATTTCTGCCTCAGCTTTGGTGAGATCATCTGCATCCTCCTACCAAAGCTCATTTTAAGCTCACTTGAGGGACTTTTCCACATTAGATGCTTGGGTCACTTCAGAGCTCCTCCACACTCCAGGTTCACAGGAACCAGACTGCACCTAGAAAGTTCAAAGACATCACAAACCTAACCATTCCTAATTGGAACTCTACACTGCTCCCTTCAGGATACACCTCGTCCCTCCCTGAGCTCCAAGAAGTGTAGGACCAGCTTTGATCCCTCACTTGCCCTCAGCTCCTGCAAAAGCACGTCACTTGGTCGTTCATGCCTCTGACCTGCCCATATTTTTCCTTTTCTCATCTGTGTCCTGGTCTAGCCACAGTTGTCTGTCTTTGGATCACTGTAGCCACTTCCTGACTGATCTTCCTGTTTTTGCTTTTGACCCCTCTCGTCTATTCTTCATACAGTTGCCAGAAGGTTCTTCCAGAATTTTTGTTTCATAAAACAAAATTGTCCCTGTTTAGAAACCATTAAAATTTTTCTATTCCACTCTGCACAAAATCCAGTGTCCACTGCAGCTAATGAGACCCACACAACCTACACGTATGCCCTCCCTTAGTCATTGGGCTCTGCCTCAATAGCTCATATTGACCTCAGGGCTCTTGCACATGCCAGGTTCTCTGCCTCAATATTTTCCATTGATGTTTTTTTAATTATTGGGTCTCACCTAAATGTTACTTCCTCAGGGAGAACGGAGGGACAATTTACTAGTGTGAGACCATCTAAGGTAAACACTGCTCCTCCGTCTTTTCTAGTTTGTCCTTGATGATTTCCTTCATAGTACTTATCCAGCTCATTTTACCCTATTTAACTACCTACTCCCTGTGTGTCCTTTGACCCTATTGCCTCTGACCTCCATGGAGGAGTGGCCATGTCTTGATCATACGATCTTCGTGCAGTGCCTGACACAGAGACGTAGGACATAAATATTGATGGATGAATGAGGGGAAGGAGGGGAGAATGGAGGGAAGGGATGATGGAAGGAATGTTCCCTGAGACAGAAAATGGGAAAGGGAACGGGGATCGAATGGCAGTGACCAAAGCAAGCCCGGCATTCCATGGACACTGGTCCCACTTGATACCAAGCACCTACTCCCCTACAGAAGTCAGCCTGGGCAAGGCTGGGCAGTGGAGGCAGTGGGCATAGAGAGCAGGAGCGCTGGACAGAGGTCTGGAGACCTCCCTTCCTCCAGGGCCAGCTTCGGGTCTTCAGGTTCCCCTGCTCCGTCCATCCTTCTGGAAGGGCAGGCTGTAGAGTAGGCACAGAGGTCTCGGGGTGCTCTCGCTCAGGGACAACTCTTAAGTGCTCCCCTTAGCTGGCCTGGGCTCAGGTCTGGTCATCACTGAGGAATGGACTGCAGCGGGGAGACCTGAGCCATGTCCTCAGAGTCTGCTCCTGCTGCCTCCGTCCCTTGGGCTTCTCCTCCTCCCACTGAAGGCCGCCGAGTCTGATGTCACAGTTGATATTCTACAGAGTCAGTTTCTGGTTTTGGCCTTTTAAACTTTAATTCAATTACAGCAGTTAGCAGCCTACATGTGAACATCTGAGTCCTTCATGAAGAAATAAAGCCCACATCTGGGTGGATACGGTCCTCCTTCTGGTATCTTGGCCACCAGGTGATTTCCCCTCATTAGAAAGCCCTTCCTGGTGTCCCAAGATGGAACCTGTGATCCTGGATGGCACAGCTCAAAGCCTGCCCCCAGGATGCCATCTGAGAACCCCTCAGCTGTGAGGAGCCATCTCACCTTGTGTGAATTCCCGGATCCCTTCCAGTCCATCTCCTGAGGCCACAAACCAGCAAGGAAGGCGTATTTGGGTGGTGTGTCCACAGAGGCCTCCTGTTGGGACAGACTGTCACCCCACAGACACAGGGAGAGTCTCTGGAGCTGTGGACACCAATGTCCCATCTCTGCATGTCTTCTGTCCTCCATCAATGGAATGAGGATGGGCACCCAACCCAGCAGCCTCCATACCAACCCATTCTTTGCTTTGGGAACTTGGCTTCGGGCCTCAGAGGCATTGATTTGAAGGTGGTGTTTCAAGTTACGACTGGAGCCAGGCATTCGTGGGCAGCCACGGGACGTGTGCAGAAGAGTAAATGAGCCAAGGGAGAGGGGGCGGGGTGAAAGACAGGCAGGGGGCGTGCCCTCTTGTCTCTGGTGCTGGCCCTTAGAGAACCCAGCTGCTCTCCCCACTCACAGGAGCCCCTTGAGTCATGACCGTGTTTTACCGTGAACATGTCCATAGCTTATATCTGTAGCTGTTGTTAGCACATTTGAATAGGTTTCTGCTGCCTAAGATCACAGAGAGTCTTCATCCATTGCACATTTGTTGCCTAACAGTGCCCCTCTCTAATCCCAGCAGCTCACAAGGCAAAGGCGGGAGGATCACGAGTTCAAAGCTAGCCTCAGCAACTTAGTGACACTATAAGCCACCTAGTAAGAGAGACCCTGTCTCAAAATAAGAAAATAAAAAGGGCGGGGGATGTGGCTCAGTGGTTAAGTACTCTTGGGTTCAATTCCTGGTACCAAAAAAATTTTTTAAAATGCATATTTTGTAGTATAATGAATTATAGTTGCTATCTTTCCTCTGAGCTTTTCAGCTTTTTGAAAGTTTTGATCCCACAACTTGTACCTTCACAGTGATTAATACAGTGTGATAGATTCAGTAGGGGCTCAATTACAATTTTCTCAGATAAAAAGACTATTCAGGATGGAAAATATATTCAGATGACCTTATTTATACCATCTACAAAATAGACCCAAATGCAGTGATAACATTTTTCAAGAAACGATAATTAATCTTAAAAAAAAAATGTGAAGCCTTCAAACAACAGACACTTAAGGAACTTATCATTTTAATGCAAACTCACAGAAAGAACCATGTTCTGTAGGTAACTATTTTTGTCATTTCTCTGTCCAGAAACTCTGGTGGCTCCCATTGCCTGCGAGATTCTACCCAAAGTTTTGGACCTGGCCTTCGGGACCCGCCACCATGTGTCCCCCTTCGTCCCATCCCGGCTCCTCCTTCACACTCCTGTCAAATGAGACCACTGCTCATTCTGTTGGTCAGAAGTTGGATGATTTTTCTCAGACTTCTACAACCCAACCAAGCCCTTGGTTCATCTTTACCCTCAAAAATATTGACTGGTTCTTGGAGGCTGGTTGGGAATTTCATTCTGTTTTTCTGATGAATACCAATTCTACTTTCTCTTCTGAACTCCTTGAAGGAGTGGACACAGGGGTAAAGGAGCGAGGGACATACAAATAACCAAGGGACAGGAGATGACTCAGGTCACAAATAAAACCAGTCCATCAACTATACACTCTCAGGAAACTCTTCCCCGGTCCTTATGATCCACTGGCATTGGACCAATTACTGAAGTTTTCCTTATTTTCCAGTATCTTTCCTGTGACTGTTGACATGGATGATAATTTTTTTCCCAATCCTTTAGGAATGGAGAGGGAACCACAGTTTCAAGTGGCCCTGCCCCACCACATTGAAGCTCATGACCCCATTCTGTAGAGAGATTCTGGGGCCCTCAATAAACAGCTTCAGGACTGTGAACACTGGAGGCCCACAAGCTACAGCCTCTAGAGGCTGGCTGGATAGTCTAGAAAGAGCTCTCTCTGCCCTGACTTCCATCTCCATTTCCCTCAGACCCCTGAGCTTAGGAATATTAGGGAGAGATTCCAGGTGGAGGCGCACAGGGTTAAATTCACAAGTTGCATGTGAGTCTATTTCCTGGCAATTTTTCTGAAGCTGTCATTGTGGTCTTCCAACTCCACCTTTCCTCTCCTCCCAGGCCTGGAGAGGCAGCTGAGATTTGGCTGATTCTCCTACAAACCCTTTTAGATAGACCCACAAACACCCCCGTGACACATTCATAATGAACCCTTTGGCACTTTTTTTAAAAAAGTAGATTCCTGCTGCTGATTCTGACTTTCAGAGTCAGGCTTGCTGAGGTGAGGGGGCCATCAGAGACAGGTGACAGTCAGGATCAGCACTGGCTTCTTCTGTATTCAGCATCTTAAAGCCGCTGGCAAAAATCCATACTGTGCAGCTTGAGCCTGCTGCCCAAGTCTCTTTGGGTCATAGAAAACTCTATAATATTCATTTTTCAGAAATCGAAGGTCTCCCTTCAGGTAACACATCAAGATTTACAGTACCTTGGACAAAATTAGGCATTGGATTAGGAATTCAATGCATGACAATCTATCTTCCTTCCAGAGGGATATTGTTGCACAAATCAGAAAATCATAGCCTGGCTGTATAATCAACAACATTTCATTCCAGAAAAGCATATTAGAGCTGGAGCGATAAGGCCTATTGAAGCTGTGGATGGCAGTTCTTGAAGTTTCTGAACAGCAGCACTTTCTAGAAGCCCTTGTGGCTTTACCAAGCACATTTGGGGATTTCAAGTCAGCTCTGTTCATTATAAAGGGTTGATACAGCCAGGGTCCTGGGGTTCATTTCAGCGAGGGTCAGTTGTCCTCATTTTCAATTTCTAAAGATGCTCCATGGAATCTATTACATGTCAACAAGCGAACAAACAAAAATAAATCTGCTAACTTTACATCCAATTCTTGTTGTGCTCTTATTTTTTCAAATCCTCCCTACGCAAGGGGCAGGGAGGAGGAGAAAGAAAGGAGGATATACCAGGGAGCAATATTGGCCAAATTATATTGTGATATTGTATGCATGAGTGACTATGTAACAACAAATCCCACTGTGAGGTATAACTAGAATGCACCAATTAAAAAAATAAGAAAAAAATTAAAAAATAATTGGAATCATGAAAACAAAAATGTAAAACAAGATAAAAAAGAATTCTTCATGGCAAGCAACACCTCGATACATGACATGTTTTCCATAACTGCTATTTATGGCACACCTACTGTTTGTCAAATACACTATGCTTTACCTATTTTGACTAAGTTGCAACAACCCTGTAGGACCAGTATTAGTGCTCCTATCTCTGGGTTGAAAATGGGGGTTGGGAGAGATTCAGAAAGCTGTTCAAGATGGGGGGCACAGCACAGGGGTGGGGGCGTTTGGCTTTCTTCCACTTTCCATTCTCACTTTAACCTACTGCAGCTTGGTCTCCTCTTGCAAGGAGCTGCAGCATCAAAGGCACCGTGGCTCTTTATTGCTAAGCCCAGTGGAAAGTTTTCAGTCCTTACCTTAGCTGACCTCTGCAGCATTTACCATTGTCCCCTTGCCTTAGCCTGCACTGGCCCGTGCCTTTGGATTTCTTCCTCCATTTCCTCTGGATGCTCCTTCTGTCTCCTGTGGAGCTTTTCTCATCTCTTGTCATTTCTTAATGAGAATCTGTGCCAGGTCCTTCCCTTGTCTGACAGAGGTGCCCACCCCTGGATGATCTCAGGCACTCCCGTGACTGTGGCAGCCTTCTGCAGCTTCCCAACACCAGCCCTCTATCTCCAGCTCAGCCTTTTCTTCTCAGTCTTAGACCTGCAGCTCCCACCACCCAGGGGACCTCAATGCCCGGGATGCTCTGCAGGCATGTCAAGTTCACAGTGCCCTAAAGAGAACTTAGGACACAGCAGTCCTAAGGGACAAGGACTAGTCCCGTCAGGCCTTCCACCACTGAGGGCCTCAGTCAGTGGGTCTCTGAACTTATCCACACAGCTATGTGCAGCTGTGTGGCTCAAGATGACCAACCTGCATCTACCTCTCTGGAACCTTCTAGAATGCTCGTGTGCCTCTTCTCTGATCCTCCCCCCTTCTTGCTCTCCAGGGCACCTGATTCCCCACCAAGGACACGACTCCCTCAGCAATCTTCACAGGTGGACAGCCTACTCTCAAGTAGACGTCCTCCTTGATGCTTCCCAACATTTTCTAACGATCCTAGACATCCTCCTTGCTGGACAGGCCTCCTTCCAAGTCTGTTTGACTTGTACACCATTCATTGGCTTATCCACCACCCGCCCCCTGACTCTGCTGCCATTATATACTGTCCTCTTCCTTGCTTTTCTTCGGCTATGAGTCATCAAATATTTTAGTATCTGGCTCACAGTTTTCCTCTCCTGCACTCCTCTTGCCATCAATTTTGGTGACTTGGGTATTCACAGAGATGAGTCAGCCACCTTCCTGACCTTGCACTTCCCTAACTGTCTCACCTCCAATGGCACCAGTTGTCCTTCCCAGTGGGCACCCCTGAGACCTTGTCATGAGTAACCACCGAACTCCGTGGCCTTGACTTTCAGCACTGCCAACTCTGACCCCTGCCAGCTTTCCAGCTTTGTTCCCTGGAGCGCCCTGACTCGACCACTTCTTGGACTCACAAGGGGCCTGCCACATTTTCACCACAACTGCCCTCATTTCAAACTTCTGATGCATTACCATATTTTCTCTTTTGTATACAATCTTTCTTTTCTTTCCTTTAGTTGTACTTTTCTGGAAAAAAAAAATATATATATATATATTATATATATATATATGTATATATATTTCTAATCCTGTCGATTGAAGCCAGATCCCCACCCATACTACACCTGCATCGAAGAGGATCATCACGACAGGAGACAAACATCAGGCCTCCTTTGAAATTTACCATCCCAGGTCTCCAGTATCCAGATCCCCAGATTTGGACAACAATTTCAGATTTCTCTGTTTTTCTCCAACTTCCAGCATCTTCTGACTCTCGGTTTTGGAATCTTGCTTCTTATTTCATGGAGAACTTAGAATCCATAAGAAGAAACCTGCCTCGGTTTCCCACCAGCACATCCACCAACCTCTCGGCTTTTGTGTCCAAAGGCTCTGCGCCTTGTCACCATGGATGCGTTGACTCCTGAACCTCTCCAAGGCCGACCTTTCCAGCTGTGTCCTGGCTTCCTCAAGAGCTCTTCACACACAGTGTCCCCTCTCCTGTAACCTCAGCATCCTCTCCTGTGTTGCCTGGTTCTCATCTACCTACAAACATTCTATGCACTAATTAATTCTCCCATCTGAAAGACAGACTCTTCCTTGACCCCCAAGGCCTCTCTAACTGGCCTATGTCATTATTCCTCTTTATAGAAATATGAAGAATAGAAACTCCTTGCCTCCACTTTCCCCACTCTCCATTTTCTGAGACTGCCCTCAAAAGCTTTTTTTTTTTTTTTTTTTTTTTTTTTTTTTTTTTTATCTCCACCACTTTTCTGATTCTGGTCTTGTTGAGATCAATAACCTTCACGTTGCCAAATCCAATAACCTATTCTCAGGGCTTGTCTTAATCTCCCAGCAGCATTTCACTGTGAATCATTCCCTCTGTCCTGAAACCCTTTCTTCCCTTGACCTCCAGGACAGCAGGTGCACTTCTCTCCTGCAATCTGGATTTTGGTTCCTATTTGATTTGTATGTCTAATTAGCATTTCAGACTTAATAGTCCTTGTTGATTTCTACCAAACCCTGCGTCTGAATCCTGGCTTAGCCACTTGTTCGTAGTGAGATATTGGGAAAATACCTATGTCTGTGCCTTGGTATGTTATTTATAAATGGAACATAATAATGTTACCTAGTTTATAGGATTGACAGAGGTAATAGCAGCAAAAGCATTGATCTTAAAGCCTGGCATATAGTAAGTGCTCAGTAAATGACACTTCTTCCTGTGTCCCTGCTCTATATCAGTGCCTCCTGGTGTAGCGTTCTCCATGCAGTGAATGGCATCCCCCAACCCCCCAAATCAGAACCTGATACCACTCTTGCCTCCTTCCTTTGCACAACTTTCCACATATAGCCAAGAGCTCCCAAGTCGATCTTTTAAATATTTCTCAAGTCCCTTTGTTTGTTTAGTTCCCATACCTGCACCCCTGCTGAAGTCCACCTCTCACCCACCTGTAGCTTCCTCCTGGTTCTCCATTCCTGTCCCCTCCCTGCAGCCAGTGATCAGTGCATTCCCTGGTCATATCACCCGCCCCCCCCCCGGCCCCCTGCAATTTCTCTTTCTGGGCCTCAGGAAAAAAATCTAAATTCCTTAGCATTGCTATGTGCTACTCCTACTCAAACCTGAGCTTCCAGTCCCCAGATTTCCATTTTGAAGAGGCTGGGGTGGATTCCCCTGCTCTACGTGTGCTGGCTCCTCTTGCCACTGCTCACAACTTCTTACGTGCTCCTGGTGAAGGCCCATTAAAATGATCTCTTTCCCACCGGGGCCTAGAGATTCTAGAGGGAAAGACCTAGTGCCCCAAATTCCTGAGAGAACACATTTTTAATTCCTCATCCTCCTTAGAATACTCTCCAATTCCTTAATAGTTGTGCATGTAATTGAATGCAACAGACGTGTACTTACAAGTGTTCCTGGACATTAGGTTTTTTGACATTTGAAACGAAGCTGTGGGATTATATGGTATCTAAGATTCCTGCTCATTCCAAAACTCCAGAACTTCCTGGTGTGGGGCTCTAGGGGACCCGACAGTGACCTACCAGACTGCTGAGGTATGGGGATCTTCTGAGACCATCCCTACCCAGTCAAAATAGTAGACAGTGGACTAACTGTATATGTTTCCATCCATTTGTTTAGGAACCATGCAGACACCGTATAAAAGGAAAGTTACTAAACTGTTTTCTTTGGGGAATGACTTTTCTACACCAGCTTCTTAGAACAATGGAGACAGCAAGATAGAACAATTAAACAGTGCTGGTCCCCAAGGCAATCGGCTCCAGCTTATGATTCTATTCCTGCCCCACCATGGCAAGCCTCCTGCTACAGTGACCCACCTCTCCCAGCCATGACCCACCTGTCTACAGTTACCACTCAGTTCATTCAAATGAGGATGGGCTGATTGGGTTACAACTCTCATACCAAATCGGAATATTCATGCATTAGCACAGGATCTTTGGGGAGACACCTCATTTCCACATCACAGCCGTGGCCTATCTATTGCAGTGTGCCCACTCCTGAGTCTTTGTGCTGAATCAGTGACCTAAAGATGAGCAAGATGAGCAAGGTGCAGCTCTGGCCTAAGTGATCTCATTAGCTAGAGGAAGTGTTTTACTCAGCTTTTTCGCTGCTGTGACTAAAAGGACAAGACCAGAACAACTGTAGAGGAGGAAAGGTTTATTTGGGGGCTCACAGTGTCAGAGGTTTAAGTCCATGGACAGCCCGACTCCATTCCTTGGGGTTCAAGTTGAGGCAGGACATCATGGCGGAAGAGTTAATTCCTGATCCCTTACCGCTTCAGTTACCAGTTAATTCCTATCAGGGAATTAGTTCACTGATTGGTTTAAGACTCTCGCAACCCAAGCATTTCTCCTCTGAACCTTCTTGCATTGTCTCACACGGGAGCTTCTGAAGACACCTCACATCCAAACCACAATGGGAAGAAAGCAAGGACAGAAAGTGTGGCACATGATGTAACAAAGGGAAAAAGCACAGGGGTGGGTGTGCAGAAGACAGACAGGTAGTTTTTAAGATGAACTCTAAATAATGAGAATTAATTAGTCTGTGGAAAAAAAAGATAAAAGATGTGTTATGGTTTAGATCTTTCCCTCCAAAATTATGTGTTAAGAACATGATCCCCAAACCAGCAAGATTCAGAGGTAAAACTTGTAGAACTGATTTGATCATGAGGACGGTAATCTTATCAATGGGTAGATACATTTGATAGTTTAAAAATTTGAATAATCTATTAATTGCTAAATGTAGATAGGTGGGGCCTAGCTGGAGAAAGTAGGCAACTGGGGTCATATCATTGGGGACTATATCTTGTCCCTGGCTTCTCTCCTCTGCAAGACCTTCATTCATGGTATTTATGCCTTGGAGTCAGTCCGCCTTGGACTAAATCCTAAAAGCATGAGCCAAAATAAATCTTTCCTACTCTAAGTTGATCATCAGGTATTTCGATCACAATGACAAATGTCTGACTAACACAAGGTTTTCAGGCATTAAGATCAGAGGGGGGAAAAAGGAAAAGCACGTGTAAAAGTTCCAAGGCATGAGAAAGGATGACAACAGAGACCTTCCGTTCATATGCATTTCTCTGAGAAATGGCAATAGAGTGTCGTGGGGGAGGTGATGAGAGACAAGTCAGGCCCATACCAGGAAGGCTTTTCCCAAATCAGGAAATTACCTGGTACATAAGAGCTTTCCTAGTTTGGAAACGCTAAAACAGCCCCTAACATGCCTCATGTCCTGGGTAAATACTGATAGTTTTCACCTGCAGAAAGAAATCTGAAAGACTGAAGCATCCCAAAGCCCACAACTGCCCTGCATTTGCCCAGCGCCTGGCTCATCCTCCTCTCTGGCTGGAGCCAGCCACCTAGCCTGACCCAGGGTGGGGGAGGGGTGGCTCTCCTCTATCCTAACTCAGGCTTGGGGCACAGCAAGGAGCTCGGCAAGTACTTACTGAATTCAATTGAGAACCATCCCGTAGCCTGAGATCTGTGATTTGCTGCTCTTCCTGCTGGGAGATGTTCAGCCATTCCCAGAAGGGGGGTTTTGTGTCAGCCACCCACTGCTTCTACTGCCCAGAGTCCAGGTGGGGAAACACCCCATGAGACCCAGAAGATTAACCTATAAGAACAAATCATCATAATACCTTTTTTTGTTCCTTTGGAAGGTATTTTCCCAGGCAGCGCTCTGTTAAGAAATAGGATTGAGTCCTGTTTATTTCCGCATCAGTGAATCAAATCTGTTTTTATAAGACGTGTGCATTCTGAAAATTTTTTTTTGCACGCGTGCACACAGATTCACGTCTGAATGCATGGTAAATATTTTAAGGCTAAAGGGATTAAGTTCTCTTGGAGCTCAAGATTCCTTGGGGGTTTTGTGCACATGAGCCTAAGCAACTTTGCGATACTGAGCTATGATTCTCTCCTCATTAGCTAATCAATTGTCTTCCCATTACCCCCATTGCAGACACTTGTCATTCAGTCTCCTGAATTTTAAATTTCTTCAGGACAGCAAAGGCTTTCCAACCCGAGGAAAGAGTCCCCACATATGTCATCTTCAGCCTCCTTTCGAGTGACCTGCCATCCCCTCTTTGTTAGGAAGAGGAAGAGGCCAGCTGCCACACCGCTCATTTGTGTACTAGTATTCGTTTCTAGGCTGCCAAGTGGCACCAGTCAAGCAGTGGACGTGAGGCCAGGCCAGGGCTCCACATTTGGGAGGGCGGAGAGCCTGGAGCTTGGTGAAATGCTCTCTACTGGACTTGGCCAGGCTGGCAAGGCCTAGAGAACTCTGCCAGGCCAGGCCAGGAGGCACTGGGCAAACGGAGGAGTCTGATGGCCTGCGAAGCGCAACATGGTCTGAGGACTGAGTAACAGGATGGATTCCAAACTGCCTACCACCAAGGGTTCCTGTGCAAATAGCCAAATAAGATACATCCTCAAGCATGGCCAGCATCTGGCCAGTTTAATTCAGAGATCTCTGTCCAGGCTGCAGGAGCATAGCTTGTCCATAGAATTCCCACATCCTTTTTTTTCCCCTTTAGTTATTTATTTATTTTATTTCTTTTCTTTTTTTTTTTTGAGTTATCAGTTTTTGCAGGATGTACCTCTGTGCCCTGTGCTATGAGAGATATTTGAGCCATGTTCCATTGGCCAGAATTACCAAATTCATTCCTTTTCAGGAAACCACTTTCATCTCCCTCAATGGTAATTCAATTTTTATTAGAAGTAAAAATTCTGCGCTTCTCTCAAGCCCATTGCTCATTCATGGAAGCACATTTTCCACTTAAAAGTTTGGACAGACGTGAGATTGGGAGTTTTGTTTTTATTCCCCCTCTGGCAGAGGGCATCTCTGCTTGAGGAGGAGTAGAGGTGATCTTAGCAGGAGTCGGGTTGAGTCAGCTCAAGGTGGTTCTCCACAGCCCCCTCCATTCCTTTCCAGTCTCATCTCCTCGACCACCAGGAGAAGCCTCCACCTTCCTTCCAACCAATCCCATCTTGCTTGTGCAAATATCCCAGGTGGAAGGAAAACTGGGTTTCAGCACAATGACAACAGCAAGTTTCTAAACCGTGTGCCACTTTGGAGATTTCCAGATTTCTGTCGTTTCATTTCCCTAAAACTGCATTTTGGAAAATTGATGAGATGCACATGGAGAGGTGGATACTAGGCCAGGAACTCGGTGCCACAGTATGTCTTCGACTGAAAACCAGTCTGTGGGGTGGAGACGAGGGTTGTGTTGACAAGAAGCCACACCCGATGTACTTTGATGGCAGCAACATGGCTGCCAATGGAAGGCGACCGCTCTCCTTGGCATCTTAAGAGACTACCTGTCTTGGACTCCAGTTGATCATTATTTCCCCACCATTTCTGTGTTGGTGGTTTGTTGTTGCTTCTCAAAGATCCCGTGGAGAGTCCTATCTGGGTGACAGCAACACAGAGCGCAGCTGTGAAAACAGGGGCAGGATCGGCTGCCCTTGGGAATCTCTCCCTCAGAAACTGAGAAGGCAGTGGCTAAATTGGGAACATGCCCACACTGGTTACCTGACCCGAGGACGACAGAGTAGGCCTTGGAGAGGGTTGCTTTAGCATGGTTCGCACCCCCGTCTCCTGTGCAGCCTCCCACAGTTGTCTCAAATACCCTCAGAGATATATTTGGAAAAGAAATTTGTCCAAGCCCATCTGTCCTGTCTCGTGATCCCCCATGGTGACATCTATCCCCTGAGTTCTAGGGAAATGCTGTCTCCCAGTAAGAAACAGAGTCCCTCTGTTACCCTGTGCTGGCCCAAGAGGGGAGCACGGTCTGCTGCCCAGGAGAATCAGAACCTGCTGGCTCCCTCAATAAGGCCAACCTGAGGCCCTGTGATTGGCAGTTCAAGGAGGCAATGGTGAGGGAAGGGGCAGCTGAGCTTGGCACCCCTGATTCCTGTCTTCTGTGTTTGACATCCCCTTGGAGAGTACTGGCAAGTCACCGCTGCCATTGCCACAGTGGTCTCACAGAGCCATTCCCCTCCTAAATCCAAATGACTTGCAGCTCTTCACTGATTTCCCTGTGGACAGTGCTGGCAATAGGCAGGAATCCTTAACCAAGACTCCACTACAAGCTACTTGGATAGCATTAGGGAAATCAACAGGCAGGAGCTAGCAACAGCTCAATCCGTTAATGTTAATGACCTCCTCTAGACAAAGGCCATCTCTCCCTACCACCTCTGGTCAGCATGTCCAAATCTCTCAAGCCCAGTCTTTCCCAGGGATGTCACTCCTCTTTGGTTCCACATCCTCCCTTCTAGTGCAATGTCTTGTCAGGTGACCATTTGCTTCCAAAGCTGATGTCCTACAGCCTCCTTCTCAGGATACATGACCCAAATCCTCATTATCAAAGTCCAACAGAAGGTTCCCAGTCTCTGGTGTGTACACCAAGTAGAAGGGGTGGGGGAAGCAGATAAGGGTAAATGAAAGCAACACTTTTTTTTTTCTTTCTGGAAATAGTAAGTACCAAGTAGTAGTGATAAGTAAAAGTGGTAAGATTGGGAAGCTCCAGCAAATCTCTCCTCCCTTCCTTTATGGTTGGCCAAATTATCTCATGCAATCCTCCTCCTAAGAGTGCCTAGGTAAAGGATTGACAATCCTTGTTAAAAATAACACTTTCACAAGAGAGATGGCGTGTTTAATCGTTAATGATTCTTTAATGTCCTCCACTCTTTTGCCAATGTATCTTTCCTCACACCGCCCCTCCGTGATGCAAAAACCTAGTGGGAAAGATCTTTGGGTCTTTTTGTGCAAAAAAGGCGATTGCTTAAAACACAGCACAGGCTAAAGCAACACAGTGACTAATAGTAGGTACTTGGATTCACTCTGCACTAGGAGTCATGACCAGCAGGGACAGTTTTACGATTGCCCTGTGTGCCACCTGCAAACCTCGAATGGAGATAAGTTTAGAGCACAGAATAAGCAGCAACTGAACTTTTATAACTTATATTTTAGATACAATGACATCCAATAAAATGTCTTGAGGGCCAACTGTGTGTCTGGCTTATGCTAGTCACTGATAATAAAGATGAAAAAGGCTTGGTCCCTGTCCTCAAGGGGCCGAAGCTCCAGAGGTAAGCCTTTTCTGACTTCTGTCATGATCAGTTCTGCGCTTGGCCTTATTTACCATGTGGTGCATTCCAGTAATAAGGCGCTTGGCCTTATTTACCAGGCAGGGTGGTGCATTCCAGTAATCCCAGCAGTTTGGGAGGCTGAAGCAGGAGGATCGCAGGTTTGATGCCAGCCTCAGCAACTTAGTGAGGCTATAAGCAACCTAGTGAGACCCTGTCTCAATATAAAAAAATAAGGACTGAGGAGGTAGCTCAGTGATTAAGCACCCCTAAGTGGGTTCAATCCCTGCGAGGGAGGGAGGGAGGGAAGGAGGCTGGGGTAGTAGCTCGGTGGCAGAGCACTTGCCTAACATGCATGAGGCACTGGGTTCGATCCTCAGCACCACATAAAAATAAACAAATAAAATAAAGGCATTCTATCCATCTACAACTAGAAGAAGAAGAAGGAGGAGGAGGAGGAGGAGAGGAGGAAAAAAAGAAAGAGAGAAAGAAGGAAAGAAGGAAAGGTAGGCAAATTCCTTGTGCCTATGTTAAATTTTATAAAAGCAGAGGGCTACCACAGTCCGTCCGTTGTGTCTGCCTTGCTTTTCTTGCAGTTATGTGTGTGAGATTCACTCCTGCTAGTCTGTCCACTTTCATTACTTTATTGTATTCCATTGAATGAAGACATCACAGTTGATTTAGCGCTTCTGCTGTGAATTGGCGCTTGGGGAGTTTCCAGTTTGGAAGTATTGCAAACCATGTAAACACTTTTGTGTCTTTTAAAAAAAATTTATTCGTCCTTTTTTGATATACATTACAGCAAAATGTATTTTGACATATTATACACACATGGACTATAACTGACTCTAACTAGGATCCCGTTCTTGTGCTTGAACATGATGTGGAGTTTTACGGGTCATGTATTCACGTGTGGACATAGGAAAGTCATGTCTGATGCATCTACTGTCTTTCCCATTCCCATCCCCCTCTCAACTTTTCATCATGTCAGCTTAACATCCTCAAAAAGACTCCTAATGTGCAAGAATCAATAAATGGGATGGAATCAAACTAAAAAGCTTCTTGACAGCAAAGGAAACAATCAAGGATGTGAAGAGAGTGCCTACAGAATGGGAGAAAATCTTTGCCACCTGCACTTCAGATAGAGCATTAACTCAGAAACCTTTGCACCAAAAATACAAATAACTCAGTAATACATGGTCAAAGGAACTGAATAGGGACTTCACTTTTGTGTCTTCTGACCCATGTGTTTAAACATTGGCTACTCTGATAAATATCTAAGAGTGGTACTGTTGGTGCACTGTTAAGTGGTATCTTAAATTTTAGTTAAGTACCAGATTGTTAAATAATTGTAGCAATTTCTTCTCCCACCAGTGGGTTAAAGTAACTTCCATTGTTTCAAATTCTCACCAATGTTTGATACAATCAGACTTTTAATTTGGGTCTTTCTTCATACTCTTCTAGTTCGCTGGGCTACTTGCTTCTCTGTGATTCCTATTACTTTAGCTTACAATATTTATTCATATTCTTTATGGTATTCTGTCTCAATTACTGCAGCTTTATAATAAATCCTGATATAAGGAAGGCAAGATTTCCAACCTTGTTCTGATGGTCATAAGTCTCATAAATTTGTAAGTATCTATGTGTATTTAGGATACTAGGACCTTAGCCACTTAAATGTATTACAAATACCTTCTCCAAGAACTGGTTCTTATTTTTACTTTCTTATAGTCCTGGAAAAATTCGAATAGATTTTTAATTTAATGTAATAGCATTTATTAATCTTTTCCTTTTAGGGTTAATACTTATCCATTTTTTAAAACTCCCCTTCCACTAAATCTCAAAGGTATCATCCCATATCATTTTCTAAAGACTATAGTTTTTAGGCAGATTTTTCTTTAATGTACATAAAATTGGTGTGAGGCAGGGATCACAATTATTATTATGTAATTAGTCAAGCTTTAATTCTGTGAAGTTATCAAGAGATCTCAATTCATACATTCAATTTTGCATGTCTATCTCATCTTCCTTGGGTCTACAGATGTTTTCCCTGTCCTTCCACAGGCACCCTCCTCCCACCCTCCTCCTACTTGAAGGCAAAGCCTCTCTTCCATGATGGAGACTGAAGTGTCATTTCTTTCTGGTCCCCAGCTACCCTTGCTGCCAAGTATGACCATGTCATCAAGTCCTGCCCCAGAGAAAGTCCGCGTGGAGGGTGGATTCTCCTTCTTGGGAACCCATGAAGCTCCTCCCCTTGGGTTTTGTTTCTTCTTCTGAGTTCCAAGGATGCCCCATCTGGTCTGCTTCTCTACCTGCACCAGGGGCTGTGTCTCTTACTCAGCTCACTCCAGTTTAGTTTTCTCCTTGATGGAGAGAAGTTCAGGTCTTCCGGGTCCTCTCTCAAAGACAACATTGCTCAGGCTCCATTTTCCTTTATGGTTATCATTAGTCCTCCAGACCTTATCATATTGGTATTATGTCCTCATCTATCTCCAATATATGCATTGGTCTCTTTCTTCATACTCTCCTAGTTCGCTGGGCTACTTGCTTCTCTGTGATTCCTATTACTTTAGCTTACAATATTTATTAATATCCTTTATGGTATTCTGTCTCAATTACTGCAGCTTCATAATAAATCCTGATATAAGGAAGGCAAGATTTCCAACCTTGTTCTGCAAAAGTGACTTGGCTTTCTTATTATTTAATATTTATGAGTACATTTTAGATAAACGTTAAAGCTTCACAAAAGAAGCAAAGCACTCCTCATTTTGTATTTTTATTGGGATTCCATTGAACTGACACAGCATTTTTTTTTTGGAGATATGACAGTATCTTTTGATTTTTAAGGTCTTTTAAATGTTTTTTAATTATGTTTCATAATAACCTCTCTATAAGTGTTTTGTTAGAGGTGTTGCTAATTATTTCCTATTTTTGATGTTTGTATTTAAAATTTTCCATTTTCAATTGTGGTTTGTATGTGTAAAGGCAAAAAATTTTGTTTATTGTTTTTGTTTTAAATAATCTTGCCGAGGGGCTGGGTATAGTGGCTCATGCCTGTAATCCAGTGACTCAGGAGGCTGAGGCAGGAAAATTTTAAGTTCAAAGCCTGTTTCAAAAACTTAACAAGGCCCTAAGCAACTTAGAAAGACCATTTTTAAAAATCTTTTATTTATTTTATTTTTTTAAATACATGACAGCAGTGGAATGCATTACAATTCTTATTACAAATATAAAGCACAATTTTTTCATATCTCTGTATATAAAGTATGTTCACACTAATTCATGCCTTTATACATGTACTTTTTTGCATTACAATTCTTAATACACATATATACCACAATTTTCATATCTCTGTTTGTATATAAAGTATTTTGACACCCAATTCAAGTCTTCACACGTGTACTTTGTATAATGATGTCCATCACATTCCACCATCCTTGCTAATCCCCTGCCCCCTCACTTCCCCTCCCACCCCTCTGCCCTATCTAGAATTCATCTATTTCTCCCATGCTCCCCCTTCCTACCCTACTATGAGTCAGCCTCCTTATATCAGAGAAAACATTTGGCATTTGGGGAGGGGGATTGGCTAACTTCACTTAGCATTATCTTCTCCAACACCATCTATTTACCTGCAAATGCCATGATTTTGTTCTTTTTTAATGCTAAGTAAAATTTCATTCTGTATATATGCCACATTTTTTTATCCATTCATCCACTGAAGGGCATCTAGGTTGGCTCCACAGTTTAGCTATTGTGAGCTGTGCTGCTACAAACATTAATGTGGCTGTGTCCCTGTAGTATGTGAGACCATAATTTTATTAAAAAATAAATAAATAAAAAATTTTTAAAAATGGCTGGGAATATGGCTCAGTGGTTGAGTTATCCTCAGATTCAATACCTGGTGCAAAATAATAATAATAATAATAATAATAACAACAACAACAACAACTATTATTAAAGCTGAAGACTCATTGATTCTATCTAGCTATAGATGTTTTTTACTTTATACACATTTAGTCATACAATCTACAAGCAATAATTACTTGTTTCCCTTTCTTCCTAGTCCTCATACCTTCCTCTTTATTTCTTTTTTTTTCTTTTATTTTTTTCCTAAATGCATGTTTACTAATCCTTCAATGCAAAAATCCTTCAATGCAAAAATCCTTCAATGAAAAACTGAACAAAAATGGTGATAGCAGCATCTTTGCCTTACTCCCAGTCACAAAAGGAAAAAAGTTTCAAAATTAAATATATTTAACACAAGATTAATATTCTGTTATATATAATAAATAATGTAGATTTGTAAAAACACATTGAGATATATAGATGTATATGCAGATACACACGTTTTCTTTATATGAGAGTGAAGAATTTTCCATCTATTCATAATTTTCTGAGACCTTAAAAATCTTTGAGTATAGATTGTATTTTTTTAATATTTATTTTTTAGTTTTCGATGGACACAACAACTTTATTTTTTTATTTTTATGTGTGCTGAGGATCGAACCCAGTGCCCTGTGCATGCCAGGCAAGCGCGTTACCACTGGAGCCACATCCACAGCCCCTAGATTGTATTTTTTATTAATTTTTTTATTTGTTTAATTAGTTTTACATGAAAGTAGAATGCATTTATGCACTTTGCTATATCATACATAGATGGAATATAATTTCTCATTTTTCTGAGTGCACATGTTGCAGAATCATATTGATCATGCAGTCATATATATACATGAAGTAATAATGTCTGTTTCATTCTATTATCTTTCCTATCCCCACATCCCCTCCCCTCCCCTCCCATCACTTCCCTCTACCTAATCTAAGGTAACACTATTCTTCCCTAGTGCCTCCCACCTTATTATGAACTAGCATCCACATATTAGAGAAAACATTCAGCCTTTGGCTTTGTGGGATTGGCTTATTTCGCTTAGCATGACTGTTTAACTCTTGAAATTGAGAAGGGTTTGTTTGATGTACATAGATGCTCCATTGTTTGTGGAATAAATACTTATAATTGTTATATCCTGCTTATATATATACTTCCCTTAAGAAGTATAAAATGTCCTTCTTTGTCTCTTCTGGTTAACTTTGGTTTGAAGTCTACTTTATCTGAGATGAGAATGGAAACCACTGCTTGTTTACGTAATCCATGCGAGTGACAAGTTTTTCCCCATCCTTTCACCTTCAGCCTGTGGATGTCTTTGCCCATGATATGAGTCTCTTGAAGACAGCACATTGTTGGGTCTTGTTTTCTTAATCCAATCTGCCAATATATATCTTTTGATTGATGAGCTTATGCCATTAACATTCAAGGTTATTATTAAGATATGATTTGTATTCCCTGTCATTTTGATTTATTTCTGGTTTTTGATTTGTCTTAGTTTCTCATTTGGTTGAATGTCCCTTTAGTGTAGAGCCTCCCTTTGCAGGTTTTCACTTTTTTTTTCCAACTTCATCCTCATGGAATATTTTGTTGAGAATGCTCTGTAATGTAGGTTTTCTAGTTATGAATTATTTTAATTTTTGTTTACCATGGAAGGTTTTAATTTCATCTTCAAATTTGAAACTTAATTTTCCTGGATATAAAATTCTTGGTTGGCATCCATTTTCTTTGAGCTTGAAATATATTATTCCAGGACGTCCTAGCTTTGAGGGTCTGATGAGATCTGAATGGTTCCCCCTATAAGTAATTTGATTTTTTTCTCTCACAGCCTTTAAGATTTTGTCTTTATTTTCTGATTTAGTCATTCTATTATAATGTGTCTTGGTGTGAGTCTGCTGTAATTTTGTACATTTGGGGTCCTGTAAGCCTCTTGTATTTTATTTTCCATTTCATTCTTTAGGTTTGGGAAATTTTCTACTATTATGTCATTGAAAAGATTGTACATTCCTTTGATTTGTATCTCTGTTCCTTCATCTATTCCAATAATTCTTAAATTTGGTCTTTTCATATTAACCCATAATTCTTGGATGTTCTGTTTATGGTTTCTTACCATCTTCTCTGCATAGTCAACTCTACTTTTAAGATTATATATTTGGTCTTTATTGTCTGAGGTTCTGTCTTCCAAGTGGTCTAGTCTGTTGGTGATGCTTTCTATTGAATTTATAAAATTGATTCATTGATTTCTTCATTTCAAGGATTTCAGCTTGTTTTTTTTTCATCATATCTAACTCTTTATTGAAGTGGTCTTTCATTTTCTGTATTTTTTCACTGATTTCACTCCTTATAATATCCTTTACTTCACAGATCAATTTAACTATGTACAATTTGAACTCCTCCTTGGACATTTCTTCTACTGTGTTATCAGTGGCTTCTGTTGTTGAAGCATCTTGGTTTGTTTGGGGCTCTTTATTCCATTGTTTTTTCATGTTATTAGTGTGATTTCCCACCTAGAAGTATGGATCTAAGGCAGCATAAATTCTACCTGTAGACCTATAGTGTCCCTGAAGGATTCCAGTGTTTTGTCTTTAATGGTGAGACCAATATCAACAGCTCTCAGTGTACACAATATGTAGCCTTAAAACTAATAGCTCCCAATAAGGCGTCTTTTGCTTTCTCGGATTAAACCAACATGATGAGTTCAATCACTATTTATAGTACAAACAGAAAATTTTACAATTTACAATGGTGGTGAGAGAACAGAGGTAGTATAGTATGTGATATTTGTGAGGGAAAAAGAGAGAAGCCAGAAGTAAAAATTCACAGGAAGAGTGGAAGAGGAGTTGACAGAGATTGGCTGTTGGTTGGACAAAGTTGGAAAGAAAATAAACAAGAGAGAGGGAGAATACGAACAAAGAGAAAACATTAAAGACACAAGAATACAACAAAAATGTAGGACACCATTCATATATCATTGTTCTCCACACACTGATGCATAAAAAAAAAATCCTGTTCCAAATATGGTAGAGAAATTAGTGAATTAAAAAATAAAATAAAATAAAACAAATCTTGCTGGAAAGTCGAATTGTCTCTGTCAGGGTTCAACAGTTTCTCAGCCCTGTCTCTGACATCTCTCGGGATCACCAGATCCAGATCAGCCCTCAAAAACCTTGTCTCTATCCCACAGATCTGGGCTTCAGATACCTCAGGCTCGGCCACACTACAGTCCCAATATCTCAATGCTGCTCCTATTGCAGAGAGACCACCAGGGAAACAATCATGCAAAGGAGCAACCCCGAGAAGTAGCAGCAAGACAAGAGCCACCAGCACTCTCAACAGGAAGACCCCAGGTTCCTCCAAACCCATAGGCACCCCAACACTGGACCTGTTGGTCCCAGCTGGAGTTCCTAGACAGAGGCGCTTATAGTGGTAAACCTGCTGGCACCGGAGCCCCAGGTCCTGGCTGGTGTCCCCAAATGGGTGCAGCCATGTGCAACCAAACTGGAGTCTCCCTCTAAGCAGTCCTCTAGGCCATGGTAGCAGTGGTCTTGGTGGTGGTTGTTGGCAGCAGGTAGCAGTTCAGCAGATGCTGTGGCTTCAACTGCAGCTGTGGGGCAACATCACCAGGCAATCTCAAGGGGTCAGCAGCAGTGTCAGCTTCAGTTGCATCCAAGGCAATGGTGTCTTCTGTTGTAGCAACACCCAAAAAGAAGACCTCCAGGTGACCACAGGCTGGCAGCAGAAGAATCAGAGATAGCAGCAATGGTGGTAGCGGTGAAGAGGCAGCTGATTGACAGGAGATTTCCGGTTCATTGGCAGAGAGTCAGAAGTAGAGTCAGAAGTAGCTTCCAAGGTAACTGAGGCAACTGAGTCTGTGCCCAGAGATGATACTTCCAGGCACAGCAGCAGCATCTGCCTAGATTGGATTTTAAAGACATCGTTATGCACCTTCTAAATTAGCATTCCATTTATTTCTTTAAATATGTTAATAAAGTGAATTACATTACTCTGTTTTTTTTTAAGAGAGAGTGAGAGAGGAGAGAGAGAGAGAGAGAGAGAGAGAGAGAGAGAGAGAGAGAGAGAGAATTTTTAATATTTATTTTTTTTAGTTCTCGGCGGACACAACATCCCCGTTGGTATGTGGTGCTGAGGATGGAACCCGGGCCGCACGCATGCCAGGCGAGCGCGCCACCGCCTGAGCCACATCCCCAGCCCCCATTACTCTGTTTTCTAAAACTAAATGAAACTTGGGTTTCTGAAACAAACGCTAGTCTTTAATATCATTAGTTCAGCTTGGTAATGATTTTTGGTGGAGAGGAGTACTTTCGTGTAAGTTCATGAGTAAGTTTGTCTTGTAATTTTCTTTTTCTCCGTACTGTCCTTATCAGATTTGGTCATTGAGATTATATAGACTCAAAATTAATTTGGAGTTCTTTTTCTATTCTCTAGACCATTTTCAGTGAGATTGAAATGATCGATTTCTTGAAATTTTATGAAAACATTTGGTGAAAGCCATCTGAACCTGGCATTTTCCATGAGGTATGCCAAAATTACTGGATCAATTCTTTCATTGTGTCCAGTCAGTATTATTAATAATGTTTCATTATATCTGCATTTTGTGTATAATGTTTATACTGTGATTTTGTGTTTGAATTGGGAGAGTCTGATGAATATTCCCACCCACTTCACCTAGATTCACCCGTTGCTACACTCTTGCCACATTTCTGTTCTCCTACCCTGTTGGAATTCTCTTTCTCTTTCATTTCTCCATCTCTCTTTGCTTTTATCTCTCACACACAAACACAAGCATAACTAAATCTACAAATACATCTTTTCCTGAACCATTCATTAGTTGTAGATACAATGATATTTCATCCTTAAACATTCATTCACTATGAATGGTTTTCCTCCTGCCATCTGACATTGATATAACTGTATTATCTAATACAGAGCCTCTATTTATATTTCCCCCACTGTCCTGATAGTGTCATAGGTTTAAAATTTCATCCATGTATCAAGGCTCCAGGAAAATATCACCTGTTGTAATTTACATTTTTTCTTATTAGAATAATTCCCAAGCCCGCTAAAAAATATTTTTTATAACACTGACAGTTTGAAGATGATTTTCAGACTTTTTGGAATTTATTTCATTAAGACTTTAAATTTTATCAGTATACATTATTGATAATAACCTTTTATTATCTTTTTATTGTCTACAGCATTTTTTGTTTTATATTCCTTTGATTCCTAATAGTACTTATGTGTGTTTTCTCTCTTTTTCCTCTGGATTAACATGACAGAGTTTTGCTTATTTCAAAGCACTAACTTTGGCTTTATTGATGTTTTAGATATTTCCTTCTTAGTTCAGTAATTTACCTTTCATCTTTGTCATTTCTTTTATTGTATTTACTTATAATTTCTTTTTATTGATTTCTCATAGTGAATGCTCAAATCATTAAGTGCAATTTTTTTTTTCATTTTCTGATGCAAGCATCAAGACTAAATTTCCCTCTAAGCATAGGTTTTGCTCTAGGTAAATGGTTTGATATATAAAAGTTTTGTTCAGTTTCATAACTATAGTATGTTTTGTTCTTTGATTTATGAATGTTTTAGTTTTATATCTTAAAATTTCAAAAATATAAAAATTGAATAACATTTGTCCCCTATGTTTTTTTTTTGCTTTATAACAATCACATCATATGCAATTGCATGAAGTATATACAAGTCTTTGAACTGAATTGAGATTGTCTCTATTGCTTAATAGAAATGGGTATTATGTGTTTGAAAAGAATACATGTTTTCTAATTGTTGGGTGCATGGTGGTATAACTTCCTTTTATTCATCTTATTAAGTTTGCTATTCAAATCTTCTATTTGCTTATTTCTGGTCTACTTAATGTCAGTTGCTACAAGTTTATTAAAATTAGGTACTTATAAATATTAAATAATTCTACTTCTTTAGTTCTGTCAAATTTTTATGGGTTTGGGGTCTTGTTAAGAGACCAGAAGGTTAGAATTTCTTTTATTTTCCTTGTAAATATAAAATTCGATATTTATGTATTTATTTATTTATTTATTTTTTACCATCAAACCTATTTGGGTCTGTATTAGTATAGCGACTCTGGCCAGTACGGTGGCACATGTCTGTAATCCCAGCAGCTTAGGAAGCTGAGGAAGGAAGATTGTGAGTTTAAAGCCACCCTCAGTGAAAGGAGGCAATAAGAAACTCAGTGAGACCCTGTCTCTAAATAAAATACAAAATAGGGCTGGGGATGTGGCTCAGAGGCCAAGTGCCCCTGAGTTCAATCCCCAGTACCCATCCCCCTCCCCCCAAAATATGTATATGTATATCTACTCTAATTTTCTTTTGATTAGCTTGGCTTGGTATCTATTTATTCATCTTTTGAATTTCATCTGAGTCCTTATGTTTTGGATAGTATATTTAATTACATCTCTTAAAATCCTCATGCAGTATTTATTTTTTGCAATCAATCTCTGTCTTTCAAGAATAATTAAATTTACATTTTTAAAAAATTCTGTTATTTCCACCCTATAATTATGTACTTTTTATTTATCCCAGTGTTTCTACTTCTATTCTCCTCTACTCTTTTCTGGCTGCCTTCGGATTGAATTGGTGCTAATGTTGTTTTTCGTCTTCTAATGTTACTTTTTTTTTATTAAAGTTGTTTGGCAGTTATATCTTCTCTGTTGACTTTCTCGGTGGTTGCACTGCTATTTTAACATGCCTGCTTATCAAATTATAACAGATTCTAGTGACTCCTTCACCTGATTTTCATCCAAGAAGCTGGCCTGGAACCACACTGGCTAAAGCTGCAAATGGAAGGGCACTAGTGTTCTGCAAAGGGTGGCCTCTCCAGCCCCTGGTTCCAAAGCAGCCTGCAGCTTCCCACTGCATCTCCTGAGTTCTGAGGGCTGACAGCTCCCTGACTGTGTTGTCTCTTTGCAGAGGGTGAACGCGAGCTGGCCCCATCAGCACTGTACTTCAGTGCTTCTCTGACAGATAGTGAGGCAAGCCCTCCCTTTCGAGGATGTTTGGATTTCAACCCTGGGAGAGATGAGAACCCTTCCTGGGGCACTCTGACCTCCCAAAAGATTGCCAAGTTCTGAACTGCTTTCCTCTGCCATGTTTTCCACCACGATGCTCTGCCTCACCTAAGGCCCAGAGCCATGGAGTTGGCCATCTGTGGGCTGAGACCTGTGGAACCATGAGCCCCAAATAAACTTTCCCACCTCTGCGTTGTTATTGTCAGGTATTTTGGTCACAGTGAAGCAAAAGCTCATAAACACTCGCCAATTTCATATTACTCCAGTTCCCTGTTTATAATCGTTTATATTAAAATTTCCCCGTTGAAATCATTGTAGGATTACTATCTTCTGAAAACACCTGGACTAATATATTGCCTATAAAAATGTGTCATTGTTGTCCAATGTTTTAAATGTATCCATTCCCTCCAAAATGGACCTTGATCTTGTTATTTTATATTGTAAATATTTATCTTTAAAGAGATATTTGTCAATACCTCTCTTCCTCATTTGCATTCATTTTCTACTGCTGCTGTAAAAATCTATCAGAAATTTAGTGGATTAAAACAAAACAAATTCATTATTTTACAATGCCGTAAGTGAGAAATCCAAAATGGGTTTCACTGGACCAAAACCAAGGTGTTGGAAGAGCAGCATTCATTTCTGGAAATTCCAGGGGACAATTCATGTTTTTACCCACTTTCCAGCGTCTAAGAAGTCCCCACATTCTTTGGCTAGTGGCTCTCTTCTGCCATGTGCACAGTTAGCATGTTGGGCTAAATTTCACTCCTGGTACTATCTTTCTGACCTCCTCTTCCATCTCTTTTTCACATGGAAGAACTCTTGTGATAACGTGGTGCCCAACCAGGTCCAGCATAATCTCCCTATTTCAGAATCAGGTGATTGGCAACCTTCATTCCACTTGAAAACTTGATTCTCCCTCGCCATGTAAATTGGTACATTCACAGGTCCCAAGGATTAAGAAGGGGACAACTTTGGGGGCATTATTTTTCACTCTGGCAATTCAGATTCCATCCGGGATTATTTCCCTTGTTCCTTTACAATTTTTCTCACTAGGAATAAGAAAAGAAAGCCTCTCACTTTTTTTTTTTTTTTTTGGTCATGAAAGTGACTTTATGTTATTTTCATTCTTGAAATAATTTTCATGGACCTAGAGCTCAAGTTGAAAGTGATCTTCTTTCAGCTCTTGGAGTTTGGTTTCCACTGTTACCATAGCAAAGTCATCATCAAGTCACTGTCAGTGACCTCCCTGGGTGCTTTTTAAGATCTTCTGTTTCTGTATAGGGTTCTGGGTTTTACATTGATGTATTTTGGTGTGGGCTTATCCTGTATTGAAATTTATTATTTATCCTGTATTGAAGTTATTAGAATTTTCGTACTTGAGACTTGGCAACTCTCAATAATTCCAATATAATCCCAGAATATATCTATTTTTATGTCATCTTTTTTTTCTTTTCTTCTGGAATTCCAGTTATACTGGATCCCTTTCTACTATTTATGTTTTTTGATCTTTCTTTTATATTTTTGAATCTCATCATCTCTAGCCTGAATTTTGCAATTCAGTATTTGGGAATATGCTGCAGTATCAAATTTCTCAACTATGTCTGACCCGTGGATTAATTTGCCTCTTTTTTCAATGATTATATTTTTATTTTAAAGTTTTTTCCTTCTAAAATCTGTTTGGTTATTCGTTATGGCCCCTCCTGCTGATATTTCCAAATTTCTCTTTTAATTTCTTTAGTTGCACTAAACAGAATTATTTATATTTTTGTGTCTTTAGATTCCAGTATTTGATGTTTAGTACATCTCTTTCTCTCTCTGTTGTTTCCACTGGTTCATACTCATGTACATGTATGTAGTTTGAAAATTCATGCTGTTTCTCTCTGAGCCTTCCTTGTTCTTTGAGGCCTATGTGAAGTTTCATTCCTCAGTCCATACACTTTTTTTGTTGTTGTTGTTACCTGTAAGTGCTAAAACCTTGGGACTTCAGTTGCAATTTTCTCTTGGATTTTCTTGGAATACAAAAACAGCATTGATTTATTTACAAATGCACGAAGGGGCTGGTTTGTGTTTGTGGGAACTCAAGAGAGACATGTTTTCCATCACCCAGGATAAGCTGTTCATACCTATGTGGAAGGTTTAATCTTCATTCACTCTCACTGTAAAGGTGTCTTTTAGGTGGAATGTAGACTTTATGTTATGTACCTTGTGTGCCAGGCAGAAATTATAGGTGAAATTCAAGGTCTACAGGTTGGCAAAGATCCCTCAAGACATAACCAGCCTTGGGGCGCACATGCTTCTTGTATTTCCTCATTTCACTCCATTTAGAATTTTGCAAAATCCTTGTTTTTATATTAGGTCAATAATGTGTTTAAAATTGCTCTATTTTGTCTATTACTCTAATCTGTTGTACTGTTGGAAATGGAAATGGAAATTCCCAGCTTGTACTTTATGTTTATCTGATGTCATGTATTTTGGTTTTCCAAAATATGGTTTTCATGATATGTGAATTTTTTTTCCTTTTTTATATTTTATTTTGAGATAAGATTGGTTAAATTGCTTAGGGCTTCACTAAGTTGCTGAGGCTGGCTTTGAACTTAGTATCCTCCAGCCTCAGCCTTCTGAGCCTCTGGGATAACAGGCAAGTGTCACCAAGTATGGTGAGAAATTCTATTGAACTGTTACATAATATTTTCTTGGATGACTATATTATAGCTGAAACTCATCTTCTGTTGAAACATATTTATATTTTTTCTATTTCCATAATTGTGAAAATGCTGCAATGAACATTCTTGTATATATGTTTTGCATGCATGTAAAATTTTTTAAAAGATGTGGGAAAAAATAAAAATATGCAAATAATAATTATGGCTAAATATCATGGTGGAATTTTGTCCCTCCAAAAATACACCTCAGGATTTGACCTTACTTGGAAATAGTCACTACAGATATATTTAGTTAGGATGAACTCATACTAGTTGGTGTAGGGTGAGCTCCTAATCCATTATGGCTGTGTTCTTGTAAGAAGATGGCCCTGTGAAGGCCCAGACAAAGGGGAATGAGCCATGAAGATATAGGCAGAAGCTGGAGTTAAGCTGTCATAAGCCAAGGACCCTCCAGGGCTACCAGAAGCTTGAAGAGGCAAGGAAATCTCCTCTCAACTGTCCCAAGGAAATCTTGGGACAACCGACATCTTGATTTTGGACACTAGAACTGTGATGGAATTGACTTCTATTGTTCTCAGTCAGCTGGTGTGGTGTTTCGTTATAGCATCTCTGTGAAACTAATACATTAGATCATAGAGTATGTGCATAACAAGTTTTAGTAAATTCTTTGTAAAGTCTCCTAAAGTGGTTGTACCTGATTTCCTCTGACCATGAGTGTTCCCTGTGCTCTTCATTGTCAACAATGGATGTTACTGTTAGGCTTTTAAACGTTTCTGATTCAATGTGTAAAATGATAAATGTTGTTTTTAATTTCTATTTCCCCGATGACCTGTGATATTGAACATCTTTTTGTAGGCTTATTTGTCATTCAGATTTTTTATGGATTATAGTTCATAAATTTTCTGTATTTTCTTAATTGCTTACTTAATTTTTATTGATTTTAGAAATTTCTCAGATTTCTGGGACCAATTTTTTGTTAGTTATGAGGGTTAAAAATATCAACCCTCAACTCATGACTTCACAATTCACTTTATTTTTGGTACATTTTTTTTTCTTTTCTTGGTGCTGGGGATTGAACCCAGGGCCTTGTGTGTGCAAGGAAAGCACTCTACCAACTGAGCTATATCTCTAATCCTGATAAAAACAAATTCTTAATTTCAATGTACTGGATATGTTAACACTCTGCTTCAAAATTTGTGCATTTTGTTTTGTGTTCAAGAAATTATTTTCTATCTTTAAGTTATAAAAGTATTCTCCTAAAATGTCTTCTGAAATTTGTTATTTTGCATGTTTCAGATTAATTCTTCCTTCCATCTGGAATTCTTTCCTTACCATTAATTGAGTAGTCTGTCTTTTCCTCCATTGACTTGCAAGCACTCATTGTGTTTCTGTGATGTGTTGTTGTATTTCTCGACTCTCCATTCATCTCATTTCTCTATCTCTGGCTTCTGTGAAGCACAGTCTTAAATACTATTGTTCATTTTCTCACTTTTGATGTTGCATGCTCAACTGAAAAATCTCTAGACTTTCATCTCTCCCAGATAAGCATTGAAAGCTATTATTTTTAAGAATCACTTTAGCTTCTTTCTGTGTTGATATGTAGTATTTTCAGTTCTCAGTGTTTTCTAATTTTTATTTTTACTTTCTTTTTGATCCATTAACCATTTATAAGCTTTCTCTCTAGTTCCAAATGTGAGCATTAAAAAAACATTGGGGTTTTTTTTTTTGCTGTAATTATACTGGAAATAATAGAATGGTAATTATATATTGTCTACAAGATGTAAGATTCCTTGGTATTTGTTGCTACTACTTTGCAAATATCCAACTTATACTTAACAATTAAATTGTACCCTTTAATTGTCAATTGCTGCACTTAAATTTGTCCATTAGAGTAGAATTACTGATAGTCTTGTTCAGATTTTCTCTATTCTTACAAAACTTTACCAGTTTGACCTACAAATTGCAAAATGAAATACATTAATGTTTTTAATTGTGATTGTGTGTTTGAGTCTTTTGTACACTTTGTTTTATATATTTGAGATTAGGTTTTGAGTGTAAGCAAGATAAGAATTATTATATCTCCCTGGCAAATTAGGCATTTTACCTTTATGTTGTGCTCTTCACTGTATTTAGTAATACTTTCTTACTTAAATTCTATTTTATCTGGAAATAAAAAAGCAACAGGACCTATCAATATGTAACATATAATACCAGATAAGTATAAATATGCACACACTCCTAAATATTATTAATTTCAAACTTTCTGTGTACTTATGTTTTAAGTGTGTCACTTGTAAACAGCATATGGCAGTTTTAACAATATACGTGGCTTTGGAATCTCTGTAGTATATAAATTTATTCCTATTCCATTTATTGATGGGGTATTTGGATTTATCATATCAGGCTTAAATCTGCCCTTCCTGTGCTTCTTTTTAAAATCCCTTTTTATTTTCGTCATTTATTGTATAGATCAAGTTTTCTTCCTTGCTCCTTTTTTCTTCTTAATTTTTGGTAAGTTATTTGTTCTATATAGAATCTTCAACTGCTGATCTTTAAAAATTTCAACAAGAACATTAGCTCGAGCAAAGTCTACAGTTAATTCACATCTCTGTTCTCCTTTTCAACAAAGTGGTGAACCTAGAATATTTTAATTCTAATGACTCCACTCCAGTTTCCATGCTATTTTTGTGTACTATTTTGTTGTGTTTTTAACTACTCAATATTACTCCTTATCTTGACTGCTATTTTATCACATTATCTAGCTCTTATGTAGATCTATAGCATATTTATTTTTCACTTTTACTTTTTCCATCTCAAGGTTTCCTTCCATGAGGTCCTGTATAAACTAGCATCAGGTGTCTGAAAAAAAAAGTATTTTGTATTCACTTTTGAATAACAGCTTGGTTGTTAAAGAACTTCTTAATTACAGACCTGTCTTAAACACTTTGAAGATATATGTAAATTGAATCAGTTTCTGTGAAGAGTTTAAAAGAGGCCCTAATCTTTGTTTGCAAAGTACAAAGTTTCATATTTGTGTATATGAATTGTATTATATAAATCCTCAAAATCCTTAATCGCTGTTTGCGTAGCTGCTCTTTGAAAACACCCCCCCACACACACTTCCTAGGTAGCTGTAGTATTAAATCAACCTTTGAGCCAATTTTAAGGAAATATATTTAGTTTGAATTTTAGTAGTCTGATTTAAGAGTACTGATTCCCAAACTCTAAATCCAAAAAAAAAAAAAAAAAAAAAAGCTGGATATCTTTTACAATAAAGCCAGCTTCCAGTATTCAGTTACTCGTGGGCTAAAGCAGGAATGGAGTCACACTTGGCCATTTAGGCACAGCGCTCGGTTGTTAATGTCCTTCAATTCCTCCGCTGGCGAATACACGCCATTTATCAAGTGCCATCCGCTTGACGCGGCTTCTTGACATTCCCAGATGTTATAGAATGTCATGAGAAGGTGATATAATGTACCCTGTCCCCTTTGGACGCATGATTCACGACACATAACCATGCCAACCTGAGGGGAAAAAAACTTCTTAAATACTGAGAAATTGAAAGACATAAAATTTTAAAATTGCTTAGTTGAAATGGTTTCCTTGGAGCAGTCGAGCAGGTCAGCTAGTCATCTTTAAGGCTGGAGGGTTCTGAAGAGCAGGCCTGGGCGGCCTCTTACTTTGAACTGGGGAGGAAAATGGATGCTTATCCCTTCATTTCCCTTTCACAGGGGCCTTCCCACTGGGGTGTGTTCTGTGTAAGGCATTTCCTGGCTCAGCTTAGTCAGCTCTGGGCATTTTAAACCTTGGTGTCTGCAAACTTATTGACCCTCACTATCTACCACGGTCAGGACTCAAGAGAAGTAGAAGCCAGTGATCTTGCTTCCATTTCCTCACGGACGAATTGAAACTGGTACCTGCCCTGCCTTCCCTTCCACAGGCTGTCTAACTTAACATTCCTACCTCCATCGGTAAGACATTTTCAGCACCATGCTCAAGCTACCTGCAAATACAAACTCTATAGACTTTTATAAGAACAATGCACATTTAAGTGGTTTTGCAGTGGAACGGGGAAAAGTCAAACAAGAGTGATGCAGAAAAAAAAATGCTCTGTTGAGAGAAGGTAAAACATTCATTCATTCATTCATTCAACAAAGCAACTCTCTCATAAGGACCTGTGCCAGGTGCATGAGTCTCTCTCCTATTCTACAGTTTACTTTCTATTGGGAGGACACTGGAAATCTTAGCAAGAAGAAAGGATCAGCAAGAGTGAGTCAGAGCATTAAAAGAGAGCAGGGGTATAGAAAGTGATAGGGTGGTGAAGAGGTGATGCCAAAGATGAGAGCTCACTGTCAGGTGATGAGGAGTGGGGAGTACCATCCCAGGAAGTGATTTAAGCCTTGGCCAGAAGGGAGTTTGTATGTTCAAAGGCCCAAAGGCCAGTGGTCAAGGAGCGTGTTCAGAGAAGCAGGCAGGAGCAGGTTTTGAGTTAGACTACCAGGTCTTCAGTGTGATGGAAAGCCTTCTGAGAACTTTAAGATCAACACATTCTACGGAGTTAGTAGAAGACTCTCCTTGGAGGTAGGACTGAGTGGGTTGGGTGGGGAGGAAAGAAGAAAGACTGTAGATAGGTGGCTTAATTTTGGGGACATCACAAGGTACCATACCCTTATGTACTTAATTTCCTCACATTTCTGGAGAGTAGATGTTTGAGGTTGAAGCATCAGTGGCCTTAACTTTTTCTCTTTGGCTTATAGATGGCTGTTTTCTCCCTGTGCCTTTACACGGTCTTCCCTCTGTTAAACGTTGAGCGTGTTCAACTTTACTTTTCCTATGAGGACACAAGTCCTATCAGACTGAGACCCACTCTAATGGCCTCATTTTAATTTAAGTACCTCTTTAAAGACCTCATCTTCAAATGCAACACATTGTAAAGTACTGAGAGTTAGAATTTCAACACATGAATTTTGGAGCAGGGGCACAGGAGCAGCCAATAATAATAGGAGTTATAGTGTGAGCAAAGGCTTATGGCTGAGTTGGCATGGTCCCTATTGGTAAACAGTGAGGGAACCATCCTGGCTGGGCAGAGGACATATGTAACAGAGACACAGAAGTAAGGTGACCAGTGGACGTGGAGGCCAGGCTGGTGAGGCTCTTGAGATCTGATTACAGAGATGTGACCATTCCTGGGGTGCCTTGGAGAAGAACTAGGAATGGATGGTTAATCTTCTGGTTACCTGAAAGCCACACATGGGAGGACTGGGTCAAGAAGAGTTCAGGACATAGGCCTCGACTTCAACCCGTAGGGCTAGAAAAGAAAGAGGAAGGAACATCTCCCAGGAGGAACTGCCAATACTGATAGAATAAGAGGGGACAGGACACCACCTGGGAAACTGTGAATGAACCTGAGATAAGGATTGTCCTGCAAAACCTGTTCTGGGATGGCAGATCAGGGCAGCCCAGTGTGTCCCCAGCAGGCACTTCAGGGTGTCACCTCAGGGTCAGACAAACCTCAGTTCAGATCTCACCTCCTTCATTTGCAGGAATGAACTTGAATCTCATTGAACAAGTCACTTAATCTCTTTAAGCCTTAATTTACTCATATGTCTAATGGGAGTAATAAATGATCTTTCTAGACTTTTAGAGGGTTGAATGAGGGAATATGCATGATGCCTGGGTCATAATAGTTGCTCACTGAAGGGCAACTACATCCCACTTAGTGGATCAAAACCTTCAAAGCACAGAACGGATAGATTTAGGTGTTTATGACACAGGACACAGCCTGGTGCTTCCTGCAGCAGTACTGAAAAATAGAGCTGGTGTGGCTGGTCCTGGTGTGTTTCCATATCGGACCACATTTTACTGGCATAGAAAACTGTGGCTACCAATGAAGAATCAGGGAAAAGTCTAACTACAATTTGTGCAGCCCGGGTGAGAATCCATTGCAGTTACCAATGATTCTATTTATTGTGTCCCTACCACCCAGCAAGGAAGGATGTGGCTCTTTCCATTTCATTTAACTCTAAAAGCAACTTTGCTTCCTTGCTCCCAGATTGTAGAGAAGGAACAGATTCAAACCAAGTAAGGAACTTTTTCAAGACATACAAAATTGGAAAATACAAGAGCTGGGTTTGCATCCTTAGCCTGTCTGATTCTAAAAGTGATCTTTTTCCACTAGGCCCTACTGCCTCCATTTCTTGGCCACAACAAGTCTCAACATTTGAGGTACAGATGGTACTAATTACACATGACTTATCAAAAACTACCTTCTTTTCCCAAGTCTGTGTTGCAGGAAACAAATGAGAAGAAAGATGTTCTAGTTAATCTTGATGCAATTGTAAACCATCCCCAAACCTTAATGGTGTAAACAACCACTCGATTATACTCATGGATTGATTCTGTCGGTCACAAATTTGGAAATGGCTTGACTTTGTTCCAGAATGTCCAAGGCTTCATCTGGGAAGATCCAAACAACTGGGAGGGAGGTGACTCCTCAGCCAGCAAAATGGGATTATCTGGAGATTCTGGGATGACTCAAATATTGGACTTAGCTGGGGCTGTCAATCACACCTACAGGTAGCTTTTCCAGGTAGCTTATGATCTTTCCAACATAGCAGCCTTACATAGCTCTACTTTTCCATGGAATATCCAACCTTCAAATGTGAGCATCCTAGTAAACAGGGCAGAAGCTACATTGCCATAATGATCTATCTGAGAAGTTAGGTAGCCTCGCTGCCTGAAGTTTATTGGTAGAAGCAACGTTCAGATTCAAGGTTGCTCAGATTCAAGGAGAAGAGAGATTCCATCTTGTAATGGGAGAATTGTCACTGAATTTTATTATAATAACCACCAGGGTATAAAGGTACAAGAAAAATACATGGAAGTGTTTAAGAAAAATGTTTTGCTGCAATTAATGACATGTTTGTTATTTTTCTTTCTTGCTGAGCTTAAAATACTCAGGCCCAAATAATGCTGAACATGAACTGGATTTGATTGTGAGCAAGGTTTCCTTGCTCCTTCCTTAACAGAAGGCCTCATCCTACGAAAGTGATAGCAAGTTCCTGCAGCAGCAGCCACATTTCTGTCCTAGCACCAAACTTCTGAGAGCAATGTTGAAAATTCTGTAACCTACCCAGTCATTTGGGGGTCATGATGACCCAGGGATAGCAGCAGAGATGGTGAAGGGGAAGAACAAATGGATCCATTTGTTTAAAGATCAGCTTTTCAACCTTCCTTTTTAAAGTTAAGTGCTCTCAGTTGAATTAAATTTGGGTCACTTGTAGAAAGTCTCAGTTTGATTTTCTTTTTAAAAATAAGTTTCCATAAGTAGGTGTAATTTATTTATTTTCTTCATTTATCCAGCTTAAATTACTTAGGGGCTGTGTTTTGTTGCTCAATCGGGCATTAATGACCCATGTGAAAATGAAAGAGAATGGCTGTGTTTGCATGAGGCCTGTTCATTAGATTCTATTGTCTAGAAAGGAGGAGTTATTTACTTATTAAAAACTATTGACCTAGATTAATTTCCTGGGTGTCTTTATTACCTTGCAGGTGGGACCTTGGACTTGGAGCTTATAGTGACCAGTCCTAACATCATTATGATCTCTAGTTTTTTGAGCAAGACCTTTAAAGAAATGTGCCCCAAGAACAAGTCAAGAATAAACATAAGCAGTGCAGTTTCCAAAAATTTAGAGAATTCTATCACTGTGTTGGTGATAATTGTACATTTAAAGGGGCATTACTCAGAGGCTATGAAGGCTAAAAAGTTTTTAAAAATCAAATAACTTTAAGCTACCTTTTCTGATTTGAAAATACTTTTTGTTGTTTATCTGTTGCTTATCCTTTATGCCACTCCCCAAACTATCATATATGGGAGAAAGATGGAGTCTGGCTGATGTGAATTGATGTTTTGCACAATTATGTGAATGTGGCTAAGTTCCTCAAACTTCACAGGCCAGTGGTCTGATTATAATAAAATTGGGAAAAATAGCACCTGGTGTTGCAAGAATTAAAGGAGATATGGAATATATGACCCTTGTTGCCAAGTCTGGCACTAAGTAAATGGGGATCCTTTAACTTCTGGATTATTTGGTCTAATTTTTTGCATCTGGGTTGGGGGTGTAGCTCAGTGGTAGATGGTTGGCCTCCAATGCATGAAGCCCTGGGTTCAATCCCCAGTACTGCCAAAACAACAGCAGCAAAACACACACAAAAAATCAAAACAAGCAAGCAAAACCCCCACCAATTTTCACGTATGCAATAGTGCAATAAAAACAGACAGCACAACAGTGCTCTATACAAATGATGTGGACCTGAAGCTCTTGTGTCATTCCTCAAGTGAACTAAATTCAAGGTTGTGACTGGAATTTCAGAAACTTGTGAAATAAGATAAGAGGAGGACATTTTTACATTTATCAAACATTGTGCGCAACCGACTGTTTCATATACATTTTCTCCTTTTCTTCTTATACGATGACCTTACCCATAAACGTCATACGACTTAGTCAGTTGCTCCAAAACACAGTGGCTAAATGAAGTACTCATTCATTATTTCTCATGAGTCAACTGGGCAGTTCTGATATGGACCAGAGTTGGCTGATCTTGATTGGGTTTGCTTATGTGTTTTTGATGGGTTGCTGGGTCATAGGGCACTAACCAGGTTAGAATGGCCATGACTGGCCAGGCAGTTTGACTCCAAGTGGTTTCTTACCCTCCTACAGGTTTGTTTTGTTTTGTTTCTTCTCATGGCAGTAGCAGGAGTCCAGGAAAGAGAGGAAAACATACATGCTACTGTCCCCTGGGCCAAAGTGAATCATATTTTGCCAAGCTCTGAGCAGGAGGGCACTTCTACTGGAAATAGATGCATGAACAAATGGGGCCAGCAGGGCACTTTCACTGTTATAATAAGCATTTTTCTTCCTTAGGATTGTAGGCAAGGAGATGGAGGCTTGCAAAGTCATCCTGTTGGTCAGGGGCCTGCCCCCGGTGTTTTTTTTTTTTGCTGTCTTCTTTCCCAGTGACCTCCTACTTGGAGATGTTTTCTAATCAGTTTTATCTCCCCAATCTTTCTCATGCATGAACTTGAAATTTCATGTAAAATACTTGGGATCAACCAAGTGATCTTAACAATACCAAGTATAATGACCTCATGGGACAGCGAAGGTAAATAGGTAAGGTAGGTCTTACTACTTAGAGAAAATCAAGACAGAACAGATATGTAGCTGGATGTAGTTTAAATGGAAGGAAATGAGTTAACATTTATATTTATCCTCGGCATGCTGGCTTCCCTGATTTTGCCTGGGTCAGCTTGCACCTTTCTATGACACTCTTCCTGGAATTTGATACTCAAATCTAAGAAATGCCAGGTCTTGGTGTGTGGTGTTGGCCTGAGACGCTTCCTAACTTGTTGTTCCTAACAGGTGCTGATTTGTGCCTTAAAGAGGACCTGCAGTGAAGAGTGCAGCCGGGTCAGAGCCCCATGCACTTGAGGAGTCAAGGCTGTCCTCAAGCATCTCTTGGGTGATGGAAATGATAAGAGATTTGACTATCAGTGCTCTGCCAGAGGGGTGCAGGAGGGCTGAGTAACACAGGGCTGTTAATAGATTTTATGGCTTTGTTGAGTACCCCAAACTTTACTTGTTAATTATAAGATGTGGTTTAGTCACTGTTGCAATATGTACATTGTGTTAATTGATTTGTATAGGCTCATACCAAGAAACTTAAAGAATTATGAAGGACTATAACTCTGACAAGGGGCTGTAATCACTTTACTAACTTTTGTTTCTCCCTCTTCAGGGAGAAAGGCTTTGAGGCCCTCCAGTGCCCAGTCCAGTGTTCCCTGGAAGAGTGATACAACCTGTCTAGGTGTTCAGAAAATGTCTTGAATCAATGAATAAATAAATGATTTTGTTTGCTTCCATATTTCCCTACCTACTTTATTTCCAAAGTACTTCTTATGGACCTTGAATGGTGGCATGTATGGAAATAGGGTTGGGGTTTCTTCTGAGCCATTGGTTAATGTTTATTAAGTACCTTTGGGATCCTTTAGTGTCCTACGTGTGGTTGAGGATGTCCAGGTTGTGTATGGTCCCTGTGCTCAGGGATCTGACAGTTCTACCTAGAATGTGTTTTATAAGGCATGAGGTCAGGTGGTCTGCTTAGAGATCCAGAGTGACAACATAAAGTGATAACTTCTTGCAGAGAAGTTTAAATGTGATCCGCACTGCAGACCCAAGTTTGTCTTTTCTGATTCAGCGAGTTCATCAGCTTCTGAGAACCACTGCTGCTCCTGCTTCTCCGAGATGGTACAGAGCCCGACTGCTGCCACCCAGGTCCAAGGCAATCGACCCTGCAAGTCCAAGCAGCAGTTAAGTTTTTCGGTTCTGGTGTGCGGCTGGCGCCCTCCCCAGACCAGGCAGCGTAGAGCGTCCAGAGACCCAGCCAAGGGCAGGACCCGCAGCGGCGCCCGCCGGGCCACTCCGCCCAGATGTCAATTCAAAAGGGATGGCAGGGCAGGGCCCCTGAACCTCTGCAGGCGACCCCCAGGCGCCAGGCAATCACTTTCTAGGGGAGCCCATCATTCCTGGCAGCAGCTGTTTGGAGAACCTGACTGGGGACGCCGAGCCAGAGGGCTCCGGGGAGTCGCCCACCAGAGTCTTTTGGGTGCTGGCTCCTGACGGAGGCAGGAGAACGCGAGTGCCCCGCGTGGGGTCCGCGGGAGGAAAGTTGGGGGCCAAAGCCGCCAGGCTGGGAGCGCGGAACCCAGGGCCTGTGTCCGCGTCTCATGAATATGCACGAGCCACCTCCCTCCCTCCGTGACGTCACGGGCCGTCCCGGGGTGAGCGCCAGAGCCGCTCCGGGTCCGCGCCAGTGAGCGCGGCTGCTGCTGGCGAGCGAGCGGCGCGGCGGAGGGCACCCGAGGCCGAGCGCGGCGGCGGCGGCGGCGGCGGCGCCTGAAGCGCACCCAGCGGGCACCGCGAGGCGGCCTGCGACGCGGCGGACACCGGGAGGCGAGAGCCGGCGCGGGCAGTAGGCGGCGGCGGCAGCTTGTTGGCGGCATCGGCGGCGAGGATGCTGCCTGGGAGGCTGTGCTGGGTGCCGCTCCTGCTGGCGCTGGGCGTGGGGAGCGGCAGCGGCAACGGCAGCAGCGGGGGCAGCCGGCGGCGCCGCCTCCTCGCGGCTAAAGGTGGGTGCTGGGGAAGTTTTCTCCTCTGCCTAGCAGGCAGGCTTGAGGGTGCAAACGGCGGGGACCCGGCTCACGCTGGATTTGCCCACGGTCCTTTACCGCAGCTTCTCCGGCTTCTGTGCGCCCGCAATTCCCGAAGTCAGCGCCCTATGCAGCGGACCAGGGAGGTTCCGCCCGCCCGCTGGCGCCGACCCCATCCCTGGGCGGGGTCCTGAGGCCAAGGAGCAGGCGAGGTCTGGGGAGTCCAGACAACTTTGGGGGCTGTCTGTGCCGGGGTGGGAGCGTCGCGGGCTCCGGCCCAGGGATGGCTTCAGTAGGGCGCTGGCGCTGGCGCTGGGAGAAGCAGGTGTCTGCTCCTGCCCCGGGGGAAGGATCGGCGGCGGTGTCTTTAAAGGAAGCTGAGCTGTGACTGGTCTCCCAGCTCGAGGATGGAGTGGAAAGTTGGAGGCTCCAGGGAAGGCCCCGTGGCACTCCGCGTGGTCCCCCAGGGCGGCCCTGGCTCCCCTGGGAATGCGCGCCCTCCGGATGGGCGGCAGAGTCCGGAAGAAGTGCGCGATGTGATGCTCCCCAGTTTCTCCGACTCTGCTTGGGCTCCCGAGGTCCAAGGCGCCGAATCTGGTACCCCTCCCTCGCTCATCCAGTTGTTCTGAAGATGTTGACCTCCCCACCTCTCCCGCCCGGAAGGAAGCTGGAGCCCGGTGAACGCCTGGAGATGTCAGGCGAGCCTGGGAGCTGGCGAGCCCTGGACTTTGCTGCTTCGGAGCAGCGGGTAGGGGCGCCGGGAGGGCGTGTCTGAAATTGAAGGTCACGTGCTCGCAGGCAGTGTGGAGGCATCAGAAAAGCAGGGCCGCTTGAGGGTGGGTGCAGGTGGGCGCAGGGGAGGCTGTGGCAGATCCAGGCTAGAGCGCTCAGCTTAATGATAACTTGTTGATTCTCTGCGCTGTCGACGAGGGCGTGAGTTTGGTTTGCGGGCTGTGGCCAAATTTGCCCGTTGACAAAGAAGAGGGTACATGACCCTTTGGAATCTTGCCTGGCGGTCACCTTAGGGCGGAGGGCTTTGCACCAGTTGGAAAAGAGGCTCTCTATTAGAGACAGCCTGATCTAGAGGCTGGCTTTGAACTGTAGTGTACCAGTGGCTCAGAGAAGGGAATGCGTATCAGGTGGATTTACTCTTGACGGATATCCAGAGGCAGACGGTGCGCCTTGTCTGTGCTTTGGGAACTGCTTCTCCTATAACTTGAGAGTAATGAATTTGAAAATAGGAGAGTTTCTGTTTATTTGCAATCTTTAAATTTTTTATGACATGATTTCGAAAAAAAAAAAAAAAAGCTTATTAGCAGGCTCCCTATTTCTTTCTAACCCTCCCCCTCCTTCCCTGTGCATCTTTGACAGTTTTTCTTCTGCAAAGACAAACTCATTCCGGAAAAATGAAACGTCTTAAACATAGGTAAAGGTGACACTGAGATGAAGGAATCAAGCTAAGAGATTGTTTCTGTGAAAACAAGAATAATAAAAGAAAGAATTTCCCAACCCTTTGCCTTGGTTCCTTAGTATAGATACTTTGTTAAGCAGGCAAATTACATTCCGAGGGGAAGATTTTTCTATTTCTTTGTAGCAGAGCAAGTGACATATTTATAAGCAGATGTCTATAAACAGGGGAGGAGGTTCACAGCAAGTGAAAATCAGGGAAGAAGTCATTTGGGAAGAAAACCTGGTGTGCATAACACATTGCTGAGTTCTCATGTCAGGGTGGAAAGATGAGAGAGCGAGGAAGAGAAAAATAAGGCTATCAGTGATTCACTTTATGTGAATAATTATGTGCATTTTAACCAACATCCTTCATCTTCCCCACTTAGATCATATCCATTTCACGGTTAAAACCAGTCATTTGTCTTCCGAATATAAAAAGTTTATAGATCCGCTGAAGTGAATCCCCCTTGTTTCCGCTTCTTTCCCCCTTACAACCACTGGGGGGCGGCAAAGAGCACCATTTGCTGCCCTTTTTTTGAGACACATGTGTAATATTTGTTCACAGCAGAGACATTTATTATGACACTTTAGTTTGTATTTACAGGACCGACTTTCTTCATTACAATGCACTTGCAGTTTATGTTTTCAAATCACATAATCTCTGAAGAACATTTGAGTTTAATAAACACTATATGCTTTTGGTATGATGCGCCCTGCCTCTGATTTTTTTTGCCATTTTTAAGCTTCATGTTGTTATTTCCATCACCAAAAAAAGAAAAGAATCAGGAAGCATGTGAAGAAGATTGAACAAAAAAATTCTCTTTCTTCTTCCATACAATTTTGTATCTATTGTGGGAGAAAATCGAGAGAGTGACAAGGAGCTGAGCTGGGCTGGCAGAGTTGATGTGCTCTCTGGACAATGTCTGGAAATGTGTGCTCCCAGCTTCAGGCTGGTGTGGGATGCCTGTGTCTGTGGGGTGCAATATGCCTTCCTTGTTTCTTGTTGTAGGAGACCAAATAGCTAATCCCCAGGAACAGTGTGAGGTTTTCACAGAATCTCTGCACTTTCAGTGCAATTTCAGAAATCATATAGTGTCCGGGCAGTTACAACCCTTTCCCTCCACCCTTCTCTATCTCGTCTATCAAAAAAGAAAAACTCTTATTGGATTCCATGAAGAGACCAGATTACTTACCATGTGTTCTATGAAAGAAGCTGGGGAGGGATTTTGGACCCAGGGAGTCTCTGGGACAGAGAAAGACATGTCTTGCCCAAGGGAAAGAAGACAGTACAATCTAGATATGCATGTGAAGGTTTGTGGTAAATCTGGCAAAATGTTGTGGGTCTCACCATCTCAAAGACCACTAGGTATACAGTCCCCTTTCAGTGCCCAGCTTCCAAGCATAGAAGTCACATGGGACAATCCTGAGTATAGATTTTCAGTGATTGGGGTGCTCACCTGTGTGCCCAGAGCCTGGACCAGGGCTCTGGAAGTTTCTGAGCAGATAGCTGAAGACCATCATTATTCCACCCCTACCTGTTTTGTAGGAGAGTTTTTGACCCACTAGCAAGATAAGATTTTTATATGGAAATTTTAAGCAAATGGCAAAAAGACAGAATTTGTCCAAAGTGTAATACTAACTGAGTGTTAGGAACATAGGCAAGAGACATGGGGCTGGGGAGAGAGAGCTTGCCAAAGTAGCCTTTGGTAATAGGGAAGGGAGAGCTCAGAGCAGAATTCTAATAATATAGTGCAGTTGTAATTGTAGCATTTGGAGCCTCTTTTTAGCATGTAAACAGGTGCTTTGCTAATCCCATTCATGGGCTGTCCTGAACTCTGACAGCACATGCACAGCCTGTCTTAGCCCATTTTACACATAAGAAAGTGAGTCTGAGAGAGGTCACGTGACTTGCCAAGACCTTCAGCAAGAGAGTGTGGCTCTGGGGTCAGAATATAAAGAGTTGCCACACCCATGCCTTATTTGCCAGAGGTTCTTCCCTTTGGATTTGAAAAACAGGTTTAGGGATCACCAGAAACTGAGCTGTTTGTGTGTCTGAATTACCCAGGAGACTTTGAGGGTCCAGGTTGCGGTATTAAAGGGGCTGCAGGTGAATGAGATGAGTGGGCCTCCCTTTCACCTGTGGAAACCAGGGTGCTTGCTCAGAGCAGTGGCCTCATCCTCCTTCCCACAGATTCAAAGCCTTTCTTGAATATTCCAGTCTGCACATGGTAGAACTTCCTGCAGGGGCAAAGATGGTATGGAATTGTGTGATGAATTTTCCTTAATCATCTTGAGCAAGTAGCAGGTGCCTCCTTGGGACATGACAGAGCTTTTTTCCCTGCCTGCAACAGAAATGGCAGAAAGCCTTCAGCAATATATCAGAGCATCTGTCAGAGTCATCCTGAATCACCCGTGGTTCCTGGACCAGATTGTGCTTCATCCTTGCCCTGAACCCTCTGGCCTTCTGGCTAGAAGGTCATCTTCCTCAGCTTCATTTCCATGGTTACTCAAGATGTGGCCAGACGTGGACTTGGCCATCCCTAGGAGCCTTCCCCGGCTGGCCACCCAGGAAACATTGGCTGTCCCTCTGCCTGCCTGTGTTTCCTTGTCCAACTCCTGCACTGCTGTTTTCTGAGCCCTGAGAGCTGGAGCATCATCCTGGCTCTTGCCGCGTGTCCAGGCCTGACCTTGAGACATGAGATGAGCAGTCAATGGTGTTTGGCTTAGTGAATGCACCTGTTTGTAATTCAGGGCATTATCATTTCTTATCCTAGGCATTTAAGACTTTTTCTCCCCTCCTGTATGAAGTAAAATTTTGGCTTAATTGCTTGAGAAATCTGAGTTCCAGTCCAGGCCCTGTCCCTTGCCCATAGATATCTTGGGCAAGTTAGTTAACCCTTTTGAGGCTCAGTTTCCTCATCTGTAAAATAGAGGTACAGAAATCTACTTGTGAGTTTATCAGAATAGTGCTTAGAAAGCACTTGGATTTATTTTGTGGTATACAAAAGGCATTAACTATTGGGAGGCTGAGGCAGGAGGATTGTGAGTTCACAGCCGGCTTCAGCAAAAGCGAGGTGCTAAGCAACTCAGTGAGGCCTTGTCTCTAAATAAAATACAAAATAGGGATGGGGATGTGGCTCAGTGGTTGAGTGCCCCTGAGTTCAATCCTTGGCTACCCCTCTGCCAAAAAAAGGGCACTAACCCTACAATGATTGTAATTACTGGTAGCTTAAACATGTGTCTAATGTAGGTGACTTGGTGAAATTCCCTGTTTCTAATCTCTTAGCAATTCAGCACCTCTGTTCATACTTTCTCCTGATTCAAACTCTGTTCCATTTCTCTGCTTTTTGGTCTGTCTTCTTGCTCTTTCTCTCAGTGTGTGGATGTGCATGTGTGTGCAAATATCATATAAAAGTATAAATGCACATGTACACATGTGTGCATAAAAGCCTCTTCTTCTTCTCTGATCTGTGAATGCCTTTGAAGCCAGATCCCCCATTTATCACCTCAAACTTCCTGGAGCTTAATGCAGGGTCAGCACTGAGGAAGGATCAGCTGTTGTTGGCTATGTAAACAAATATACAAATGTAATTCCATGTGCAGACCAGGGTGTGAGAGGTTCTGGTTCTTGGAGGAAGAGCTGATATTGTGTGATTTGGGGTGTAAAGAAATATTTCCTACCCAGTTAATGCTTTTCTCCCAGCTCTGCTGTCCCAGAAAGTAGAGAAGCATTCTGTTTATGACCTTTATAGTGTTTGCAATTATGCATGTTTATGTAGACAGGGATAATCCAAACTAGGACACCCAAATAAAAGACTGAGACAGATCATTTATTTTATCATTTGCTTTGTATCCCACCAGTATTGGGCCCTGTGGAAATGGTTCCCTTGGAAAGTCAGATTTTGAGGACGGACTGTGGAGACGACTGAACTTGGGGAAGAGTGTCAAGCTGAAGACACTGGTGCTATTTTAGCACAAAGTATCGCACTGCAAACTGTGGGGAAGAAACATGCAGAGGCAGGAGGGGGCAGTGGTCAGAGAGGAGTCAGGCTCATGAGCTCTGCTTGTTAGCCTTTCAGCCAATGGCTATTTTTTACTTCCTTCTATTCTCTCTGAGGGGAACAAAATATTAAAGTAAGTTCCAGATATCAAAGAGTTCACCCTCTGCCTATGGCAAACCTCACACATGACTGAACCCTTACAGAACTTAGTAGTTTATAGGAAAATGGTAGATCTTGCAGACCTCAAAAGGTCTTGTAAGAACGACATTGACGGGGCTGGGGATATAGCTCAGTTGGTGGAGAGCTTGCCTGGCATGCACAAGGCCCTGGGTTCAATCCCCACCAACCTACAAACACACACACACACACACACACACACACACACACACACGACATTGGCAAGGTAATGAGAGGTCCGGGGAGGCTTTATGGAGGAAATGAAAGGAATCTTGATGGATGAGTAGGCATTGGGTGAGCAGCTGGCCATGGGGCAGGACTGGTGAATGCCAGATAGTTAGAGTGCCCATGATTGGCACACAGGTGCCAGTGAGGGAGACTCAGCCAGCATAGAATATATTCTGCATTCAGACTCCAGAGCTAATGAAATGGCAAAAGTTATTGAAGGCATACCCTGTCCCGGGCACCATTTTGAAGCACTTTCCATGTCAGTTGGTTTAACTCTAAGGAGGCAAAGCTATTCCTCCATTCTTAAAGAAGAGGAAACTGAGGTCCCAACTACCTACTCAATACCTCACAGCTCCAAGGTGGCATAACTGGGTGCCAAACGCGGAACACTGTGATCACATGGATTGCCCCCCTCACCGGGGCTGACCTACCAGAGTGACTTGCTGTCTGCCTCCAAGAGGCTCTGAGTGGATCAGAGAGGCTCGGTAAGCCCCGAGGGCATTGCCTCCCTGTCTGATAATATTTGTGTGAGTTTCATGTCAAAACTGCTGTGAGAGTCCATTTCTCGGGAAGCCTCACTGTCTGATTCACTCCTTGATTCAGAGTGAGCAGGGTCTGTCTCTTCCGGTGCAGGCATCTTGAAGTCCTCCCTGCTTCCTGTCATGCCTGGCCTCAAACAGAGGAGGCAGCTGTCTGCACTGATGTGTTTGGAGGAGTGTCCAGTAGCAGAAGACTGCCCCAGCTGGCTGGACTGTGTGTCCTCGGTTCTGTTACGGCTCTTCGTGTGGATCACACCTTGCCCTCTTCTGACTCTTTCTGAACCACGCAGGTCAATGGAGGATACCGCACATATTTCCAAGTAGGTGAGACGGTTGGACACTGGAAGCTGAAGAGAGGATGCTGATGGGGGTGTCCAGAAAGGCAAAACAGGAGGAGGTTTTTCAGAAAGAGAAGCAGGTGTCTGACGGTGACAGCTAGCTTGACTGTTCATCTTAGAGCAAGCGTTCATACATGTCAGTTGCGTTTTTCACAAAGACTCATTTCACAGGTCTGTGAGTGGACATCATAGGACCTACAACAGCCGAGCCAAGAATATATCAAGGGGTCAGACAGACTGATTGCAGCTGGTTGTAATCCAGGGCCAGGGCACTGGCATGACAAGCCAGGTAACTTCTTACATGAAGCCATTTGTCTCATTGCTTAGAATATTTTCTAATTCTTGGAGCAGATGTCTTGTCTCTAATACACCTCCTCAGGACCTTGCTTGTCCCCAGCCCAGAGCACCCTCTGGTCCCATCCATCCTCCCCGGGGGCATAGTTGGCCCCGACAAGAAATTTTTCTCCTTGTTCACTTTAAGCCCATTTTACCTACCTCAGGCTCACTCACTGCCCCTGTTGGGGTACTCCAGGGTATGACGCCCAGGCCCCTGATCCTAACTCTCATCACCCCTCTGAGAATCTGCTGCTTGTCTCTATTTGGGCAAAAGGAATCCTCTAGCTTATTTATCTTTGTACATCCATCATCTTCTTTCCTTCATCATATCCACCTGTTTCTATCAGGAAAGATCTAGAACTCTTCCTCTATGAACCCCAGTTCTGCCTGGCCTACAAGAAATTCCATCCTCACTAACCATGCAGGGATCTGAACTGGTCCCGGGATTATGGAGTTTCTCAAGCTTCCATCCTGCACAGGTTACTCCTTGTTATGAGCATTGTTCAAACTGCATGGCTCTTTGAGGTCCTGGGATCCTATTTCCACAGGCTCTGGGGTCTTCACTATTAGCACCTGGAGTTATAGTCTCTTGCCACAGTTCATCGTCATGGTTCCAGAGGTACTGTCACCACTTCCTGTCCCTTCTCATAGTTTAGATGGGTCCCCCAGAGCCTCTCATTTCTTCCACTTTCCCCTTTTCTCTATCATGACCTTAGTAAGGAGCTCCGTCATTCCCAGAGCAAAGGCCAGGACAGGAGGTGTGTGCAGGGACCTTCTGTCTTTGCCCCGATGCTCAAACCCCTACTGGAGCAAGAATGCACGGGACCCTGCAGCCTTCTTAAAACTAGCCGCTGCATCCTGCTGACCACCCCCACAGAAGCTCCAGTGCTCTAAGATAGATTCCAAGCTTGCCAAGCTGGCATTAAAGATAGGTTTCACCCCTGTCTTCCTCTCAGTGAGCATTCCAGAAATTTCCAGATGGTAAATAGCTTCATCTTTCAAGAATTTACTACGTTCCAAGCCCTGTTCTCTCTAGGTATCAACTCCTAGAACTCTGGTAGCCAAACAATAAGGTGTAAACCCTTACTGTGCCCACTTTTCAAGTGAGGAAACTGAGGCAAAGAAGGCTAAGCTACTTGTCCAGTTCACCCAGCTAGTCAAACAGTAGAGCCAGGAATTGAATCCACAGTCTAGTTTCAGAGTCCACCCTCTGATCTCACCATGTGAAAGAGTTTTAAAATAACACCGATACCTAAGCCCTGAGTGCTGTAGGGCAGGAGCCAGGATTTTGTGCCAAGCTCAAGCTCTCTGGTGTTCTTGAGTCTTAGGAGAGATGGAGAGATGCCGCCTGTGCTGTCCTGCTTCTCCTGATGTTGCTGTTCCTTGGGGAGAGGACTTGTTCCTCTGTATTGTCCCCACCCTTTGTTTGTCCACCCCTTCAGGTATTTTTTTGCCTTCCTGTCTGCCTGGTGGACTAGGAGCCCCTGCAGTGGACGTGTCCTGCTTTGGTCGCCTTTGTGCAACCAGTGCCCAGGACTGTCTGAGGCCCAGGATGGATGCTGGGTGCTAAAGAGGTGACTGTGTGTAAGGGTGCTGCCACTCACCCTGTAGGACTCTGCCCAAGCATGTTTTTCTCCTGGTCCTGGCCAATTCCTGCCTTTGGTCACAAGGAGAAGCTACCCTTCTGGCCTTCCCCCTTTAGTTATCTGACTATCCACCCACACCACTTGCAACTTCACTTTGTAGGTTTTAAAATGCTCAGTTCAACAGCTGAATCAGGAGAACAGTAGCTGCATCAAAGTGTGTGAAGGAGGCAGGTTCTGCATGTGCCACTGGAATTGGCACCTGGAGAGGCTGCAGATGGTTCTCTGAGAATGCTCCATTGACTACAATTTTGACTTTTTCCTTTGGAATCAGTGCATTCAATTGTCATGCAAAAATTGTCAATTTTTTTTTAAAAAGCACATCATTTTTGTACTTCTGTCACTTTGTATGTTCATGATATCTATTGTACTATGTGGTTAAATACATTTGCATCCTCAGTCAAATGTGACTAGGAAATCCTGTGGAGTGTTAAGGAAAAGCCAAGGTTGCCCCCACCCCGCCACCCCTGGGGCCTGGATCCACTGATTGGCTGTGAGGTTTAAGCAAATCACTCAGTCTCTCTAGACTGGGGCTTTTTTCACAGATAGGAAGGATCCCAGGGTATCTGCCTGCTTTCTTTTAGAAGTTTCCAAATGCAAGATGCTGTGAACACCCTTTGAAGATACGAAGTGCCTAACAAAATAAAGGGATCAGACTTAAGAAATTTGTTTGGAGACTTTGGGACTCCAACCCCCCAAACAAAACCTTCCATCTCTCTTTATACTGTCATGTAAATTTAGTTAATTATACTTTCTGAAGTTTGAACTGAGCATTGAGACCCTTCCCAGCTCTTTGATATACAGTCACACACTGGTGGTCATCCTGGTTATGCAACGAATGCAGCAGTTGCAGGCCCATAAATTTTCAGGAAGAACCAGTCAAAACTGTTAATATCATCAGGCTGATGTGTCGTTTTCCAATTTGCATGGATAACTGCATTGCAGCAAATTAATTAAAACAGATAAATGTTAATCCAATGCATGTCTCCTTGTAATTAATGAAATATAACCATTACGGAGATGTTTGATTTATTATTTTAATTTATAAAATGCAGAATTCTCCCATAAAGTGAGATATAGTAATAGGCGAAGCTGACCCATATAGAGCATTAGGAAAAATAATCACATTTCTATAAATTAATCACTCTCTAAAAGGATATAGTTCATTAACACCCTGAACTGAAAGTGTTAGATGTAAATTAGATTAACCTTTTTAGTGACACTTCCATTTATATTGCGCATTCTCTTCAAACTCAAAGCACTTTACATATATTAATTCAATTAACCCTCCCCAGACCCTTGTTAAGTAAGTACATATATCAAAGTTGGAAGGGAGGAGACATGAAACCCTTCAAAAATATTGAAGTCCTGGTCTTAGGATGTATTATTTATGATTTCTTCTGCAGCAGTACACTTTATCTGGACTTATAGAGCTTGAGAACATGGGTAGGTATTCACACTTTCTCTCTCAGGCTGCCAGGAAACATTTAACATTCCACTCCAGACCCGAAGCCAGAGACACTTCTGCCTGATGCTTAGACCCAATTCTACTTTATTTAGTCAAGTGCATCCCAGCCATGCTGGGCTGGGTGGGTGCAGGATATCTCTAAGCGGGTGCAAGTGGCACAAAATTAGTGCTTGGGCATCCAGAGGGTCATCTTCCCCTTGGGATAGCTGCTGGGCTTGGAAGACAGACTGCAACTCTTGAACAAGACCTCGGGATGCTAGTGGAAAAGAAAGCTTACCTTCTTCTCTGGGGCCGATCCTCAGGACAGAGACTGCTGTTTCTTCTCCTCTGGGCTGGAGAGCATGGACCAGCAAGAGAAAGGACTCACTATTCATTTAGCCTAAGTCTGTTTCTCAAGGAATGTTTCCTAGTGAGGATCTGCTGTGGCCTGTCACTAGGAATGCAGCATCTTCTATGGTGGCCATGCCTATTTGGAGTTCTTTCTGTTATTGCAGAGGCCTCCTGGGAATAGATATGCATATGTAACTGGAGGGAGTCTTGCATTATAAGTTCGTGAACCCTGAAGGGACAGACTGTTTCCCCAGCAGCAGAGGACATGTGTTTGGTGACCTCTTGGCTTACATTTTCACGTTTCCAACTCTTTCTTATCCTTCAGGTTCTCAAACCCCACAAGCACTCTTTTAGAGTATTTCACAGATCGGGTCCTTTTAGAATGCCCAGTGGTTCCTATAATAGCTGGTCTTGTAACTAATGGCGCCAGACCTAACCAAGGTGATGGCTAACCCAAAGGAATGAATTGCTAATGGTGACAGGAGATTCAGTCTAGGAGAATAATTCTGGACTGCAGGGGATTCTTCTCCATGCCTCTGGAGTTAGCACATCACTTACTTTGGTCCTCTCAGTCAACCGACAAGGACAGATGAAGCCCCTGGAGTCCTAGCATCTCACTCCCTGTGCTCTCCAACACTTCTAGATCACTTGGCTGCAAACTGTTCCAGTTTCTCCCCTCTGCAGCCCTGCCTTCGACAGGTCAAGAGTCAGGGTTCAGAGCCAAGAGCTGAAAGACGAAGTTATCACTCAGGAAACACAGAGATGCTGGAGTTTGGGACAAAGTACTGCTTTTGCAGTTCGTGGTATTTTAAGAGTTTTTTTCTTTTTTTTCTTTTTGGTATTTTTGTTTGTCTGTGGGAGTATGGGTTGTCATTTGGAGAAGAAAAGAAGGCTCAGATCATTCATAATCAGAAGAAGATGAATGTCACAACTAACACCTAGACCTCACCTTCCCAGCTTTCTTTTCTGAGGTTGTCATTGTTGTTTTACAAACCAATTACTTCAGCTTTGTTACACCAACTTCAGAAATGTCAAGATGGTTGTATTTTGCCTGATTGCCAATTTTAGAATTACATTTAAGACCCATCTAGTGATTTCCTCTTCTTTAATTGGAAGTCATTGATAAGGCATTTTTTTTATTGCACTCGTATCTTTTTGGACAACCCCCTGCCCCACTTCCACCCTCGTCTTCCAAAAAGTTAAATGCTAGCTCTCCTCACAAGAGGGACTCAAGTCAGGGACCAGTTGAGAATCTTTGCTAGAAGCTGTAGCTTTTCCTGGAGTTTGGTCTTCAGATATGTCCCACCACCACTCTGTCCCAAAGCCCCTTAGAGGATAAGGTGAAGGATGCCAGAATCGTTACATCCACCTTCAGGTCCCCTCTTGTACCCTCATTCCCTCACCATCCCCATGCCCCTTGCATGGTCTTTGCCTGCCCTTCAGCATTTCTCTCCTCCTGTCCCTCATGCCACCAATAGTGGATTTTTGGAGATGGGGCTCTCTTGCTCCCTGGAGCCACTTCTTAAAATACTGCTGATAATGATAAGAATCATCATTATTTAGCTTCACAATTGGTGTTTCCTCAAACCAGTGGAAAACATGAGTAAAGCATCTTCAGAAAATATTTCTACATGTATGGATCAGAGCCAGCCAATCCTGCCGGAGATGGGGGGGGGCTTGCCATGAGCCACAGCTTCAAAATAAGTCACTTGTTCACACTTCCAACCAAATGACCTCCTGCATAGGAAAGTTGGAGCTGCCATTGATTTGGATCCGTCTACAAGACACTGGGGCCTCTGAGCTCTTCTCTCTTCATCTTATCAAGGAGGAAACATCTCTGACCTTCATGCAGACTCTGGTAATAAGACATGATAGATGATCTCACCTTGCAATGTTTGTTTTGAGAGAGGGCACTGATCACCCGTAGTGAAGCCTGCTCACAGGACGGCATTTTAGCTAGCATGGCAGACTGTCTGGGGCAGTGTGGGTGGACACGTGAAGCAGATGGGTCTCTGCTGTGGCACTCAAGTTGTGTTCAGGTAATAGCAGCGTCTGTGTCCCAGTTGTGTGGCCCCCTCCAGGAATGAGTGTGTGAGACACATCTTCTAGTATCTAAAAGCTGGCAGTGAGTGGTCACAGATCTGTAGGAAACAGGGCCCATGCTGCATGTCAGCTCCAGTGGTCTTAGATTCTCATATGGGACAACCTGGTGCCTTTTCTGGGCAGCTTCTGTGACAGCAAGAGGACATATGCACTTCCATGTTCCCTCTCTTCCGGACTAAGGCCATTTCTGGGAACTTTGAGGCCTGCTGATCCCCAGTCCACCCACCTGAGTGTCTAGAGAGACACCTTTGAAGGGATAGAAAGGCTCTGTCATCCAAGGGGTACAGGTGCCTCCTTTGTGCAGCTGGCAGTACTCAGGTCCTGTCACAGAAGCCTCGCCTGGACATGGACATGGGGCATCCAGCCTGGTGTCTTCCCTTGTTGGACCTGGAGACACCTGTTCTCCATCTCAACCATGTCTGCTGAAGGAAGGGCTCCAGAGACCCTGTCCTCCCCATCAGGAGCACGGAGTGTATGTTCTTCTTCAGTGTGTGGGCAGGTTCTGTCTCTTGTCTTTGGTGTCATGGCAAGGATTGCAACCCTGACTCTTGTCCCCCTGTTTTAGCCCCTCAGGACCTGGGGAGAGGGTGGAAGGCCAGCAAGGACTTGTGGGGGCCTCATTGCTCAGGGAGTACTTGGTGACATGGATTCTCCTTGCCTGTGACTGTGGTCCTATATGTCACCAGCCTGTGGAGGGTTCTTTCTTCCATCCCCAGCCCATAGAGAGGGTCTTCCAAACACCCACACCTTGCCACTCCCCTGAGCGGAATTCCTCTGTGTCACTTTTTGACTTTCAGAATTAACTCTGCCTGAGTTGGCTCATTTTTTTTTTTTAAAGAGAGAGTGAGAGAATTTTTAATATTTATTTTTTAGTTCTTGGCGGACACAACATCTTTGTTTGTATGTGGTGCTGAGGATCGAACCCGGGCCGCACGCATGCCAGGCGAGCGCGCTACCGCTGAGCCACATCTCCAGCCCGAGTTGGCTCATCTTAAAAGGCACTCAGTGCCCACCTGGGCTGGAAGGGAAACTCTGCTGAGCATAGCCCATCCCAGAGCCTGGTGCCTGAGTGAGACCCCTCCATGTGCAACCTCCCCCTCCAGCTCACCTGCACGGGACTCAGTTCCTGCTCATGGAACCCGCTGGTGCTCAGCGCTCTGCACGCCCTGCTCAGTCTGTGCTTTGCCCTGCCTGGCTGCCTGGCCCCTCACACCACTGTCACCTCTTCTGGGACTCCTCCTGGCTGACGGAGCTCCCCACTATGTAGCTCCCATGCAGACCTCCCCAGTGGCTCTTTCTGATTATATCATCATTGTCCACCTGCTTCCCCTTCACTCGACTATAACTTAGCATTCCTATGTCCCCAAACACAGTCTAGCACAGAGTTGGTGAGTGGGTGGTAGAGAGAGCTCCCAGGAACCCAAATCTTTGCTGGGGGTGATGTGGAGATGTGATAGAGGTTTTCCCTGATTGCTCTTTCTCCTCTGTGCCCTGGGATCCCCAGAGTCTTGAACCTCTGTGGCTGATGATTTAGAAGCAGTTTCCAGAGTGTGTACGTATCATTCTTGGATAATTAATGGAAGTTAACTTTGCCATCCGTGAAAACATGTAGTCAGGAGCTCCCCCTCTGCTCTGCAGCATCGGATACCCTCACTTCAGGACACTACTTCCATCACACCCTGGCGAGAGTCCAGTTGTAATCACCAGCCTGCTGCAGATGGGATGCTGTCCCTCATTGCTCTTCAAATCCTCCTTGTCCCCATCAGCATTCCGTTAAACCTCAGACTGTGCAAGTCTTAAGTGTAGAAAGCATGCTCTGCTTTCTAAACAGTTTTGCTAAAAATGATTTGCAATTTATGATATCAGATGCGTGTAGAGGCAAGATGAGATTTTTAATTGGGAAAGATTTGTCATCGATTCAAGTGGGACAGCCACAGAGGATGAGACCTGTGGATTTTTGAGCCCATAGCTACAACAGCACCAGGAAGCAGGAAGAGGGGCTGACTTCTGGCTGTGCTGAGGTTTCTGGTTTGTGTGTAGATATAGCAAATGGGACTCTTTCTGAAGTCAGAACATTTACTTCTGGATCTAAGGATATACTGGCTTAGTTCTGAGCATTGAAGCTTTGACACTGCTATGCCCAGACACCACCTTCTCAACCACCTGAAATCCAGAACTTCTGAGACTCCTTGGGAATGGTCCTGGGTATGGGCCATCGCTGCTGGGAGTTGGTAGCCCTGGGAGTTGGAGTTGATTCTGCCCCTGAAAATCCCTTTTACCTAGGTCTAGGGTTTTTTTTTTTTTTTTTTTTCTCTGAATCATGCTGCTGTGACATGGGCTGGGTCAGGGCCCAGACATCTCTTTTGGTTTAGATTAAAAAAAAAAAAAAAAACTGGCTGTAGTATTTGTTGCAGTCAATTCTGCTTTTCCAGAGATAAAACATTGTTCTATTGAAGGAAAATTCTCCATGTGCTCATTGATAATTTAGAAGGATTTTTGATTTTGTGTTGTATTGTTCTTCATCCCCAGGTCTCTTTTTTTTTTTCCCTCTTTGTTCACATACACTTGAGGTGCTGCTAAGAGAGAGGCTCGTTCACCAAAGAGAGTCTCAGTTACTTTGAGAAGAAAATGCATTGAATATTTTTCTTTAATGGGGGATGGTATATCCTCTGAATACATGGCTTGGTGACCTTTGGTAGTTCTGTAATGTTTGACATGGAGTTGAGTTTATAAAAATTTCAGCCCAACAGTAAGTGACGTCGGGGCACTAAGGGATGTATGTATTTCTGAAATGAAAAGACCTGGTTGACATTCTGATTCGAGAATCAACATCATCTCTTATGCGTTACCATATTTTCAATTATAATGGACGATGAGCTGTGCATTTGGAAGTGGCTTTCCTGTAGGCTCCCTCGCAGACCCGATGTGTAATGAAGACAAGAACTTGGGTGGGAGGGGGAGTTCTCACACCCACCCTTGGGACTCCACTTACTACATGCCTCCTTCTCCCCCGACTGTCTCCCTGCAACTCTGCCATCCACATTGGTTCCTTCAGGATTTTACTTTAGAAAAAGAATCTTTTTGCATTTTCAGGAAAAGTGCATCCTGACTCCCCTGAAATAGTGGAACCCCAGAAAGGAAAAATCATGGCAGTAAATGCCTAATATTGTATGAAATACCTCTGACAGTCAGACAAGAGTACATCTAGCAAAAATTTGGGGGAGTAAGACTGTTGATCGGGGTAGGATGCTTTTTTCATCTCTTCGGCATTTCAGGATAAATCCAGGCCTTTGCTACCTGGTTGTTTTCCATTTCCTTTTCTCATGCTCTGAGCAGAAAATGTCTTAAATGATGTTCTGTTCCCAGCACGGCTACTCTTCGTCACAGTTTAAGGTCAGGGTTACACTTGGGTAGCCCTAGGACACAGTGGATTTAGGGGGTACTCAATTTTTCTTTCCTTTCCTTTTCTTTTTTTTTTTTTTTTTTAACTAGGAGGTTCAGGAACAGACCTCCTTGTCCAGAAGGTAGCCATGAAACCAGGTTAGAGATGGCCCCATATTCTCTCTATGGCCAGCTGAGGATGGGGAAGGCCGGCCATCTTTCCCACTCTACTAGGCAGAGCTGGAGGTGCAGAATGGGCTTGAGTTAGGTGGGACCTGCTTCTAGTGGCTTAGAAGGTGGAAACTCCTTCTCAGAGAAGATGGGATCTTCAACTTGGGCCTCACAGCTGGTTTTGTCCCTCTCTCTGGGATGCATTTTTTTCCAGATTCAATAAAGTGCAAGTTACACGAACACAGCAGTAGCCCCCTGGGTGCGTGGGGGAGAATGTGTGAGCAGGGTGTGGGTGTAACAGATGCAATCAGTGCCCTGCCCGAGTCTCCTCTGCTTGGGCTGTTTTCATGCATGTCACCTGGCTTCTGTTACAAAAGCCTTTGCTGTTGGCTCTCACTGGATACTACAATCCTCTGTTTGCAAGTTGGGCAGGTCACAAGTTCCAGGGAATTAAATTCTTCTAGGAACTGTCCTTACTAATGGCTGACAGGAGTTGGCAGTCAGCATCCCAGCGACCTCTTCTCTGGGTGGCAGGACAACCTAGTTACTTCACCCAGGCCTCCAGGGCTCCACATGAGGACTTGCTTCCACCCCTTCCTGGCTTCCTTGCCTCCTAAGTGGCTTCTCCTCCCCTTCTGGACTTTCCTGAGATCATCCCCAACTACTTGCACTCACATCTTTGTCTCAAGGCTGGATTTGGGGGGGGGGACTCCAAAAAGGATCCATAAAGGAGCAACCAAGAGAAGGGGTTTATGGAGAGTCCTTGCCATGTGACTCCTCTGCAGTCAATCCATCAGGATGGGAAGACTGGGGCTCCTTCAGACATTGGATAAGATTTGGGGGACATCTGTAAGGCTTTGTGGGACATTTGGGGGGCAGTCTGACCCCCTGACAGGTGTCTCCTCACATGGAGTTGTCAGTCCTTATTGGCAGCACACTGCCTTCCTTCACACCCATCTGAGGTTGGGAGACTTTGCTGGAAGAAATTTACTGTGGAGTGGTCTGCAGCTGTGGCGAATGGGTGGCCTGGTAGTGATTCTTCCCCTGGGACCAGAGTTCAGGAGGCTTCTTGAGGGTGGGGTTGCCCCAGCTCCTTCCCTAAGCTCTGGGCTATGGCAAGCACCCACCTTCGGGCGGTGAAATGAGTTGAATTAGGCTGAATGCCTGTAGCCCACGTATTCCAAGTGTCTGGGGGAACATCTGGCACCTCTGATCACAGCCAGATTTCTGAGTGTCTATTTTCAGCATTTTTCTCAGAACACCTCTAAGTGAATTTGCAAAGCAGTTACCTCTGTCATCAGCACCTCCTTATATGGAACAGCTGAGGGTACTAAATATCCCTCCCCAGATTCAGATCACATTGCCCACTCATCTCAATGACTGTGGTCATTCAGATATTTTGGGTAAGGCACTGAAAATCTGATTCATACAAATCCTGCCCTTTCTCCCAATGACCTAAAGCACTGAGTCATAGTCAGAGGAGAAGTTTGAAGCCCAACTCCAGCAGATGGGATTTAGTATTTTTAATTTTTTTGACAGCCCAAATAACTTTGAGAGGTGAGTGTTATCAGCATGTAGAGAATATGTAAATGGGCAATTGCAGGTACCAAGAACAACACCTGACTTACTTTAAATGTCCTCTTAATTCTGGGTGTCTGAATGATGCATGGTGTGTGAATGGCACCTGGATCCTGATGATACCACTCCTGGGGGAGGGGGGTGTCGGGATCTCGGACAAATTGTACAACTCCTGCAAGACTCCAATTGTCATCTTTAAAATAGGTACAGTAAATCCTAGGTTCAAGAGGCTTTTGTAAAGATAAAGTTAAGGATACAAATACTTGGACTAGAAGGGACTAGTGTTTTGGTTATCTATTGCTGCCTAACAAGCTACCCCACAAGTCAGTGACATAAAACAGAAGCCCTTTATTATGCTCATCAATCCTGTGGCTTAGGAATTTGAACTTGAAGAAGTGATCATAGCTCATCTCTGATCCATGATGTCTGTGGCCTTAGCTGTCTGGGATTTGGAATCATTTGGAGGCTTCTTCAGGTGATCGGATGCTTCAAGGGCTGGGCCTAGCAGGGGCTACTAGCCTGGGCAGGGCTTTCACATGTGCTTTGTCTTCCTGGCTGCAGGGGATTTCAGGATGGTCATACTTATTGTTTGGAAGCTCAGGGCTGCAGTGCATAGAGAGAAACTTCAAGGCTTCTTGTGGGCTCTACTAGGTCCCACGCTTAAATCATCTGCAGCGAGGCCCTTTTGTTTCAAGTGTGTCTTTTCTGGCTGGTGACTTGCATTTCCTCTGTTACTCTTTGCTCTTGACCTTGGCTTCAGCTAGAGTTTTCTGTATGAAGGAAAGGTGGACTGAGGGCACTCATTTTCTGGGGAACGGGCCTCAAGTACACCTTATGATGTGGGCAGATCACACAGTGGGTACTCTAGAGGAAAGATGGGGGTCACACCTAATGAGTGGAGGGAAGTGGAGTGTCAAGGGGATAAGACTTAGGGATAGTTATACAACTTCACTGAGTTGTGTGCAGCCTTCCCTGCAGCTCACCCTTAGTGAGCTCTACCATGAACTAGCATGTTCTAGAGAACTAGCTCATGTCATCTTCAGGCTCTGTCAGGTGGGTCTTGTGACCTCTGCATTTTGTTGTTGAGGAAACAGAGTCTGAGACCACTTCAGTAAGTCTTGCAGGAGTTGTACAATTTGTCTGAGATCCCGACCCCCCCCCTCCCCCAGGATCCAGGTGCCATTCACACACCATGCATCATTCAGACACCCAGCACTTGAACCCAGATCATCAAAGCCTGTGCTCTTTACCGGGCTCTGGTTTGCAGCACCCCCCCTTGGTAACATGGTCACATATTTTATTCTCTATTGAAGTGTGGATGCACCATTACTCCAGAATACTTGCCCATGATTGTGTGTTCATCATTTCCCCAACTCCATTCTGCACAAATCGAGGGCAAGAGCGTGTCTCCTCCTCTTATGTTCCCCTCCTGTGTGACGTGAGACCCTGGGAAAGCAGGTTTGGGGCTTGACCATGCGGCCACCATCCTTTGCTGGCCCTAGCATAGCACTGGCTTGTGAGCCTAGCAGGTTGGGGTCCGTGAGAACCGGGAAGGCCTTGCTGCCCATGTCTGATCTCCAAAGGAAATTTTTTCTAGTTTCTTGTTGAAGTGTTGATTTTGAAATTGATAGGCAGAAGGTCTACCAAAGGGATGTCCCATTTTTGGAATGGACTCTTTTTTTTTTTCTTTTTCTTTTTCCTGTTTTCAAGTTCAAAGCAATAACCATGAAGCAAACAGAAAGATAACCCTCCAAAGAGTATTGTGAATTGCTCTGACAGGTTAAAGCTGCTGCTGCTGGGTAAGTGCAGAATTTACATGACAAAAACTCCCAGCACAAAGCTGATTGTCATTCACCAGTAATAGGATTCCCTGAAAAGCTAAAAAATCTTAATTAAAAAAATACATAATTTATTTTTGCTGGTAAGTGTCCCTTTGCCTCAGGAATGCTCAGGCTAGCATCTCTCTGTACAAACTTAGCCTTACCAAGCCATGTCCATCTCATAACCCCTTCCCACCTCCTCTTCCTGGGTTTGGCAGGCTGCTTGGAACTAGAAGGCTTCCGTGAGTGTTGTCCATTTGAAAGACAAGACTTTGCCCTCAAGATGATCTAAGTTTTGATAGGGAAACTAACAAGATGACAGAGTCAAAGCATTAAATGATGATGCTGTGCATGAGGGCAGCAGACACTGTGTGAGGCTGGAGTTGAGTTGGCGGGGGTGACGAGGGCGGGTGATGCCTGCCTGGGTAGAAGGCCCTCCATGCCTTGGGACTGCCCAGCTCTCCCAGCCTCATTTCTGCCACGACAGGCACTTAGAGCTTGTGAAGGTACCAGGTGTTTTGTGGTTATTGTTCCTTCTCCAAGCAGTATCACTTCCTGCCCTTGCAGGACCTGCCTGGCATGTCTGCGATTGCCCCTGACCCTCAGCCTCCATCCCAGATCCTGGACATGCCTCAAATAGAGTTCATGCAATCCTTACTCTTTTTTTTTTTTTAATTTGAAAATCCTGATTAATCTACCAAATAGGGAAACCCTAGAAATCGGGCAGGGCTTGTGTCTTAATTCATCCCTGTGCCCTGGCACCTGGTAACCATAAACTGGCTGAGTAGACAAAGGGACGGCTGAAATGATTCAGTGAGACGGCCTTGGAGCATATGGGATGCTGAGAGCCTGTGAAATTGGAGAAGGTTCCAGAGAAGGGAAATGAGGAAGACCAAGGCCCAGCAGGTCTGCAGAGGGCATGTGTTACACTGAGCACCTGTGGAGACCACCTGCTCACCAGGGCTCCCGCTGGAATGCCTGGGAGGAGAGGGACCCCTTTAGAATGTTGGACCCTGTGGCCTTGAGCTGGGAGGGCTGTGATAGTGCAGCCAGCACCCCACGCACCCAGAGCCTCAGAACCACCACCTGTGTGTATCTGTCCCTTGCTTTGTTTTCCTGCTGGGTGACTGTGTATGTGAAAGCAGCAATGGGAGCCCCTTTGTTTGCCGTTGATTCACACTGCAGACGAAGCCAGGTGCCCGGCTGCTTACTCTCCCTCAGGAGGAGAGCCTGGAGCTAACTCTCACTCCAAGTCCTTTCTCCTGTTTAATTTGAAGTGTGGATGCACCCTTACTCCAGAATACTTGCCCATAGTGTTGGATATTACTGGCCACCTTGGCCTCTTGGCCCAGCTCCTCAGCCATGTAGTGCATTTGCTGCACCTCTGTCACTTATCCAGGAGGTGCTGAGTGACTTAGGTGTGCTCATTTTCTTCCCAGTTCTTGCTTGCTGCTGTTCAAGTCTTCCCTTCCACTGCTCTCAGTGATAACTGTCCCCCTTTGGTCCAGGATGCATGTATATATAAAGTATGGAAATCCATTGTAGAATGTGGTGGGGAGTCAATGAAAAAAATAATAAACTTGATTTCTGTCCAGGGTGACATGATGAACAGGAAAACGTGGCTGGCTATAACACAGCAGGTGGGTTGGGGGAGTGAGCACCGGGGAAGGGAGAATAATTAGGAACCTGCAGAGAATCACATCCAGCAGCCCTGTGCGCCTTCCAAGAGACTGGGACGTGTTTCTGTAGATTCTGGATTAGACAATAATCTTATGCAAAGAAAATACAATATGTCAGGAAAATAGATATGCCGGGAAGTATTATGCCATCGGATCCTGTCTCCAGAGGTCCACCATATCTCACCAATGCCAGGGTGACTGTTTTCCCTCAAATATTAGCATTTCTGAAGTCAGGATGGGTCTGCTATGGGTGGTGCCGTAGATGTGATGGAATGGTATAGATGATTACATCAGTTGTTTTCCTGCTTGCTGTCAGATCTGTTCCCACCCTTCTGATGCTCTGCTCTGTGTGGTGGGGAACTACGTCCCACAGAGGTCACAGAGGCCTGGCCAACTGGAGTGGATGCTGCTGTCCAGGTTCAGCTAAGCTGAGACACTGATGGAAGACCGGAGGGTGGAAGGAAGCCACAGCCCCGTTCCCTCTCTTTCTCTGCCCTGGGCCATCTCACAGTGGCTACCTCTCCTCCTCCATTGCTCTGCCTCCTGGCACCATATCCTGCCCCTTCTGGGTCCTCTTCTGCAGGGGAGGTGCCAGGGTTCCAGTTCTGCCATGTGGCCTTCACTTCCTGGGCTGTGGTGACCCCGTTTGCTCCTTCTGTCCCTCTAGCCCTGGTGGCTTCCTCTATTGCCTTTTTTTTTTGTTTGTTTTTTGTTTTGTCTTCCGGTTCTCCATTCCTTGATTCATCAATGCTTTGTGTTAAACGTCCTCTTCCAAGTACCTAGAGTGTTCCTGGTTTTCCGATTGGGTCCTGATGGGCACAATGATTGATCCATCACAAGAGGAAACAGAGATTGAGGGGATGTTATTTCTCTTCCTCAAATCTCTACCTTTTGCAGAATCTAGTCTAGTTAGAGTCTCCAGTGATTCCTTTGATGCTCTGAGGTAGTAACTCTTCAGCAAGTCCCTTACATGTTGGGTACTGAAGAGTTCCCGAGTCATCCCTCTGGTCCCCCCACCCGCCATTTTAATTCTGTCACTACCCCTGGCTTTCAATCGACCTCACTCTGCAGCAGGGAACTGCCTCCCAAGCTTCCAACACAGAACACCTCTGCCCTCAGTTCACATTATTTGGGTGATCTTACAGATCCCTCAAACTTAAAATGCTCTCAATTAAGCTTGCCTTCTCTACCTCTGAGCCTTACCTCCTCATTCTCCGATGTCGCCTCTCTCCAGGGATGGAGCCTTATCCAACCTGAGATTCAGACTAGAAATAGCACAGGGAGTTATCCTGGGCTTCATTCTCCCTTGACCTCACCAATCCAGCTGGTTTCCAGACCCTGTCCTCAGTGGTACTTATAAATATTTCAAAACCCACTTTGGGGTGGGGAAGCCTCTTGTTTGATTTGTAACATTTTCCAAATTCTTTATTGTAAATGTTCCCAGGATACCAGTGTGATGTCCCTGACCATGGATTTGGGAAATGATGTGCATGACTGGTCCTCAGTGCACCCGCACACTAAACCCATCCTCTTAGTCTCTCCTGCTCTGTGTTACCCTAATTCAGACCCTGCCAATTCCCTCTTGGATGATTGAGATATATTCTCACTTGCTTGCGCTCTCTTCTCTTTTCTAGGGAATCTTTCACCAGATCTGAGTGTGTCAGCCCCTAAAAGCTTGGGTAGTTTCCCATGGTTTTCAGGAGTACTGAAGATGGATTGCTCTTTGGGTTGATTCTGGAGAACACGGGCCATGACATTTCTCCACCTTGTCTGCCCCCCCCCCCGCCCCCGGGCTTACACTGGACTTTTGCCTCTCAGGGACATGTGGAACATCTGTCCATGCAGCTGGCATTTGACACCCTTTTCTTCTGTCACTTAGTTATTAAAAGCATTTGGCCACTGCAGAAGCTTTGCTTGGTGGGCTGTGGTGGTGACCAGGAGAGAAGCTAGGGTTGACTCAACTTTACATTTGGGGACTGAGAACAGTGCTGGGGGCCTCTTGAGGTAAGGGAGCAGATTTCTTCAGTGTGTCAATCACGTAGGGATGCTGCAAAGACTCTTCTGAAATAAGTATTAGTCTATAGGGTCAAGACCTCAAGTAGATCTTGAAAAAAATGAAGAATTTTCTTGGCTATAGGTTACAATAGAGAAAGTGGAATCAAGTGCAGAGCCATTTGTTTGCAATTTCCTGGTCATTCTTTCTATTTCCTTCTAGAAATCACTCAGCAAAAAGTTGTTTCCCCTTCTTGGACATTGGAGATACCAAGATAGCAGGTCGTGGTACAAACTCACAGGCTGTGAGTGACTGCAGACAACTCATGTTTCTGTTTGTGGTTTACCCAGGGAAAGACACTTGAATTTAGTCCCAGCAGCTTAGTGTCTGGGTCTCATTTATCTTTTCATAAAATGGGACCAAAGTACCACTGACCCAATCACTCACCTTCCACCCTGGGCTGCTGTTTGTTGAAGACTTGATTAAAAGAAAAAGGAAAAGGTGATGTTTGAAGAACACAGGACAGAGTGTGATCATTTGCTTATGTTCTCATTTTTGCACCTGTGACCTGTGTGTGTGTGTGTGTGTGTGTGTGTGTGTGTTTCTCTACTCTTTCCTGGACACTCTGGCAGGCTGGAATGGGAGTGGTGGGGGAGGCAGAAGCCAAGGGGGACATGCTATTTTTTGCCTTCAGGGGCTTATTCTCAAAATATGAATAGTTGCAACAAAACATATGACAAAACTAGGTGACTGTGTGGCACCGATGAGTTGGTTCACTAGGTGGTTTCAAAGCAGAAAAAGGAATGTGGTTTCAGAGAGGCAGCTTGTAGAGAGAAGTTTCTCCCTTTTCGCAGATGCACGGATTAGAGCCAGGCAATCTGGCTCTTATCCTTACAAGGCCTTGCTTTTTAAAGGAACCAGAAAGATTAGAGGATTTCCTTGAATATTGTTATAGTTTTAAAAAAATACGTTCTCATTGTAGAAAATTAAGGAAGTGCATTAAAAATGGGAACATGGTTTTAAAAATTCTGTTAAAAGATTAAAAATCAGCCATACCCACCATCACTCAGAGATAATCCTAAAGGTATTTTGGAGATTTTTTTTTCTGTGCATATTTTTACATAATTTAGTGATACCATATATGCAATTTACATCTTGGTGTTTTTCACATAACATTTCCACATAAGTGTTTTTCCGGGTTATTAAAACTCTTCATAAGCCTTTCCTTTAATGGCTACATAATATTTCAATATGTGAGTGTACCATAATTTATTGGAGCAGTTCTTTTTTGTCAGATATATTAGTGATTTCCATTTTTTTCACTATAAATAATCCTGCAGTGAAAGTTTTGTATCTCGTTTTATGCCCCTAGGATATAGTTCTAAAAGAAGTATCAAAGAATATGAACATTTTAAGTTCCTGATACATTTTGCCAAACTACTTTCCAAGAGGAATCCATGAGTTTATATGCATATTTATAACCTTTCAGAGCTTTCTCCACTACCATTTTCCCTAACAGGTATAATTAACATACAGTAAACTGCGCATATTTAAAGTGTACATTTTGATCATTTTTGATGGAGGTGTACAACCCTTGAAGCCATAATCACAGCCAAGGTAATGAGCAAATCTATCACCTTCCAAAATATCTCCATCTTCTTTCGTCATTCCACCATATTGCCCTGCTTTCCCCCACGTTACTTCCCACTCCACGGGCAACCACTCTTCTGTTTTCTCTCACTATGGGTTAGTTTGCATTTCCAAGAATTTTATATAAATGCAATTACACAAAATGTTCCTCTTTTTGTCTGGCTTCTTTTACTCGGTGCAATTATATTTTGAGATTCATCTGTGGTTGCATGCATTCATACAGAGTTCCTTCCTTTTTCTTGACGAATAGTATTTCATTGTATGGAAGGCACCACAATTTGCTTATCCGTTCAGCTGATGGACACTTGGGTTGTTTCCAGGTTTTGCTATTCCAAATAAAGCTGCTATGACCACACGTGTGCAAGTCTTCCATAAATATCTGCCCTAATTTGTGTGAATACCTAGAAATAGAATGGATGGGTCCTGTGGTAGCTGTAGGTTTAACTAGCATGTTGTGTTACCAGTGATCCCCTTTAAGAATAAAACAGTGATGGATTATTATAACTATTATTTTAATTGGCTCATTAATGGTTCCTCATCAAAAATGAGAATGCTTTGAGGAGGATAGATACCCACCCACTTCCTGCCACTTTATACGTCAGTGAGAGTAACCAAGAGGGATACTGTGACACAGGGACTTCATCCTCTGTTCCTCACACAGGGTCTGTTGCCTTATCTCTGTCCCAGGCACCTCCAGACCCTCTCTGTTTTCCCCAGAAGAGCAGACTTGGGTCTTTCTAGTTTTGGGTCTGAGCATTCTTCTTGGATCCAACTTCCTTTCTCTTTACAATGAAATGTCCCTTTGACCTTTCTCTTGAAGGAGAAATGTTCTGGCCCTCCTCTGCAAGTCACATCACTTCCTTTTCTGTCTCTGTACCCAATTGATTTACTAATATGAAGAGAGGCATGGGTGCTGGTGGGTAGGAAAATGCGGATGAAGCTCACACATAACCTGTCTTGGAGGCCCTGCACCCCGGCACCTCCCTTATTTAGGACTGAGGCATATGGCCAGGGATTGGTATTGTCTCTATAGTACACTTTCCTCTTTCTTCTCTGAGCCTTCTATTTGGAATCACATCACATTTTCCCTAAAGTTTCTGACATATGTAATAAATCAGGGTAGTTTTTTTCTTTGGATGTCCGTCTTGTGTCTGAAATTGCAGGCTCTCTAGAAGACCTATAAGGATGATAGCTGTAGTTTGTGCGGCTCTCAGTCTGGCTTGCAGGAGCTCTTCCTGGGCCACACCTTGCCTGGCCGCTGGACCAGGTGCTGCACAGGACCTTGCCCTTGACCCAATGCTGAAACACAGTATTGCACATGGTAGGAGCTCAATAGATGACCTGGGTGGACAGGCACAGGAGCAGTGCAGGTGGTCTGGATGACATCCCCAGGGCAAGCTGGGAGTTGTCTCTCCCATTCCCTACACTCACCTCACTGTAAGTCAGGGTTCCCCATTTTTTTTTTAATCTCACAGCACCCTTTGTGTCTTGGTACTCTTTTTTAGAGTGCTCATAGGCTCCTCCTCAAACACCCAACCGCTGATGATTAGATTTCCTAACATTTAATAAGTACCTATGTCCTAACAGGTTAAGCAGTGTAGATACTATAATGCCTCAGGATCAAGGTTAGACTGTCCTCCCTTCGTTCATCCCCGTGTTTACTGGGTACTGACTAAATTGGAGCCATGCAGGAAGCCCCCTCAAGGAACTTTTCGTCCAGTGGGTCAGCGGGATGTGTGATTGATCACAGTAGAAACCAACCAGGGCCATAATGGAGGTGCCTGCAAGCCTCGTACAGCACGTGAAGAATTCTCTGCATCTAAGAGAGAACATGGCAAGATAGGGTCAGTGTGGGGTTCTGATCCAACTGAGTCAGGGGAAGCTGTGGAGTGGAGGTGACGCCCTGACTTGGTCTAGGGAGGTGGGGGAAGAGCCTTAGTGAAGGGAGGAATCTTCCCTTGTGTCCAGGCACCCAGTATGGAGCCAGCCCATCTCCCAGGAGCTCAGGACCGGGCTGTGGAGTTGCATCCAAGATCTGCACGTGGGGGACTGTTGTACCTTCCAGAGGGAGTGAGACGATATCAGGCCCCAAAGGGCTGAGTCCTGTGTCTCCTCCCAGGGATTCAGGGTGGTGCAACCCCATCCCTCTGCTGCAAGGATTTTTCTTCTCTCTCTTTTTTTTTTTTTTTCACTTTTGTTTAAATAAACGGAAACGGCATTTTGCCAGTGGCATACAATGCTGTTTCCAGGAGTTTTAATTTTACTTCCAGCCACGCATCTCTGGCCCGTGGCGGTTGCCTTACTTCTCTTCAGTGGGGGAATGACCTGTTTTGTCCTTCAGAACAGAGTTGACAAATACCATCTGATGGTTCTCCCAGGAACCCCCATTCATCTTGATGGCAGGCTTCAGACAACACCGCTGAGGTTGATATTTTCTACTTTGGGAGTTTTTTTTTTTTCTTTTTTTCCCAGTGATTTCATTTAATGTGCTTTTGATTTCTGTGCCACCTTCCCTTGGTCCCCAGAAAGTTTACACGGTGTCATTTGGTGGAGAAAATGCTCTTTCCACAATCCTGTTCAAAGGCTGTTTAAAAGAATTAATCAAAGGCTCTGTCATTTGCCCATGAATGGTTGCAGGCGATGGTTCTGCAGGTGAAGGATTGGCATTGATTGATCCTTTGACAAGAGGCTGTGTCCACCCGCTTCCCTGCCTAAGTAGGCCAGGCAATCTCTCTCTCACCATCCTTGTGGTGGCCCCAGAGGGCACAGGAGGGGGAAATTTGTACTTCTGAGGAAGCCAGGGATCCTGAGCAGCTCAGCAGACAGAGCCCAGGAGGTTTGTCTCTATTCTCAGGCTGCATCCAGGTGTTCTGAGGGATTGGGACCCTTCACACCCAGGGCTTCTGAGTCGTGGTCTTGGGGACTCCACTCTGGTAACCATGGAGGGGGAAGACAGAGGGCAAATAGAAATGCCCTGTCAAGAAGCGAAACAGTGTGGCTGTCTTTGTTATATGGTATCCAGATAACCGCTTGCACTTTCTCTGGGAACAGGGGGACAAACACATTCCTCTGTGAGGTCACCTGCCTCCAGGCTGGCTCAGCCTTCTAGAGAATCAGAAGCTAGCCCTGCTCCTCCTTCTTGCAGAGGGCTAAAACCCTCACAAAGCCTCCTGCTTCCTCCAGAAACTTCTGGCAGCCTTTGGGACCCTATCCCCAGTATGCTCCCCGCCCCCTGCCCCATGCTAAGGCACACCCCCCCCCTCAGGTGCCAGCCAGGAAATCCGTGCCCTTCTCCTCTACTTCTCCCCTTCAAAATCAGCTTGCTCTATCAGCCTGCTGGATGGAGGTTCAGAGGTGAGTCCACCAAGGTAGTAGCGTTCCTCTGTTTGCTCCTGGTTTTTATCAACACTGACCAGTGGAACACAGGTAGGTGCTGGAAAAGCTGGGAGCAGGGCCAGGAGAAGCGACCTGCTAGTGAGAGGGATAAAATTGATGCCAGGGGCTCTTACTTCTTGTGACTGAATGGTAAAGACCTGAACTCATCTGGGCCAGTGGCCACCCAAGTGGGTCTTACCTGTGAGTGGGGTGGCATTGAATCTCCATGTCAGCGCCCCACCTGAGATGACTGCAACGGCTTCCTACCCCGTCTGCAGCTCCTGTTCTTTGCATAGTCCACTCTGCAGCCAGTGACGTCAGCCTCAAACCCCGATCTCCCGTGGCCACTCTCTTGTTTAAATCCCTCCAGTCATCAAGCCACATTAAGGATGTCGTTCCAGCTCCTGAACATGTCTCTGTGGTCCTTTTTGATCTAGCTCATACTCAGCTCATGGCCCTGTGGTTGGCTGTGCTTCCACACAGATGCCACCATGGCTGTCATCTCCTGCTCTAGGGGATGCCATTTCCTCTGCCTGGAAGGCTCTTGGTTCCCTCCCTGCCCCCCTCACCCAAATCACCAGTCTCTATTCAGGTTCGTATCCCTTCAGAAAGCCCTCCCTGGTGCTGCTGGTCAGGTCTGGAGCCCATTAGCCTCTTCCTGAAGTCACCTGGCACCAAGGTGTCCCATTGAAGCACACATCACCACGCTGTGCTCTCATGGCCTGTTTGTCTCTCCCACTACAGCATGGGGAGAGCTGAAGTTAACTCTTGCAATCCTCAGCAGCACCTAGAGTTTGTTGATGGACTGAATGAAGGGAGAGTGTTCAAAGTCAGGCCCGTGGCTACATCATTTTGGGGCCTTTGTGTGAAAGGTAGGCAGGACCCAAACCATCAGTTGAGGCATTGAGAAGGGTCACCAGAGGGAAGCAGGGAGTCATTACCCTATTGTGTTGCCAGGGTTCTCCTGGGAAACTGGAGTGTATATCAGAAAAGAAAAACATCTAGGGGAACAGATGTGTTTAAACACCTTGGGGACAGAGGAGCCTGCAGCTCATTAAGGATGCCAGGTAAATTGCTACCATCCCGGAATAGGGCCTGGCAGGGCGGGCCTCCCAGCCAGTGCTTCTGAACACCTGCCTCTGATCATGGCAGAAATCAGGGACAGGCAGGAAAGCCACAGGGATGTATTCTGAGATCAGGAGAATAAGGGCCCATTTAGGGGAGACCTCCTGCCATCTTGCTTTCTTCCCTGACTGGCCAAACAGTAACCTACAAGGTGGCCTTGTCTTTTAAAATATGTACCCATTAGGACATGATTAGTCCAATTGATTGTGACTCTAGCTTCCCTCCTGAGCATCAGGGTCAGGAAGAAGTTGTCACACAGTGGACACTGCCACCTTCCAGCTGCCTCTTGGCAGCACCCAGGCTTATGAGAAAGGATGGCCAAGAAGTGGTCATGGTTATCGGCCACGTTTGTCCTGGAGGAACAAGTGGAGGGAATTTGCATGCGGGATGCAGGCGGCTGCTGGAAGCACCCCCTATATCCCTGGGAGCCTCAGTGTGTTTGTTTCCAAGGCCAAGTTGCCTTTCTACCTTCCCTCCTGCTCTTAGAAAAGCTGTTTTGCTCTTGTAAGTGGTTGCCAATTCATTCCTTTCCTGAAAATGAGCACTCCCAGTTTCCCAGGAGTAAAATATTACAATTGTGTGCTGGGTGTTTTGAAGTCATAGCAAATAGCTGTTTAAAAGTGGTGAAACAGCTCCGTGTTTTTACACGTCTACACGAATGTTTAGGCAAGGTGGTGTGCAGGCAGAAACTGCCCATGTGTCAGGAGGCCCGTGCAACAAGTGGTCCTGCCAAGTGGCCCTGCCCATTCTGTCACAGGGAAGAGACTGCCCCCCCCCCAGGAGATGAGTCACACCTCTTAGATCTCCTACTTAGGTCTTCTAAAAGTGGAAGAGTGAGTGAAGGGTATTGGGAATGCTGAGGTATTTATATCACAAAATGTGTGGCCCTTGGCAAGTTATGTAACTTCCTCTTCTGAAAAATGGGCAGTAATTTTTAGTTGTTTGTGAAGATAAAATAAGGACATTACATTATATATCCTATATTATATCATAAGGATGTTATATAGTACCTATGTGGTGTGTGTGTGTGTGTGTGTGTGTATGTGTGTGTGTGTGTGTACCAGCAAACTTAGGTAAATATTTTGTATAATCAATAAGCTTAGCAATTGGTTATTTGTTCCAGAATTGGTTGAGAAACTCAAATGAGACTCTCCATTTCGATGACATATCTACCTCTTGAGCATTTAGAGTCCCTGAAAAAATTAGCACCACATAGAATCCATTCCAGTAAACTGGAATGAACTAGAATTTCACAGTTGTAAGGACTGGGTTCCCTTGGAACTGTGTATTAATACGAGTTAATGGAATTCTGGGGATAATTGAAGGATTATGTCCTTAAATCTGATCTCTTCTGTGGTCTCCTTTGTAAGTCCCTTGAGTTTCGAGATATATAATTGGTGGGGGACCTTCAGCCTAAACATCAGGAGCTTCATGATGCCATCTTCTGTCAGCCTCAGGAACCAATTTCTTTTTCTTAGGAGGAAACCAGAAGGTAACTTTTTCATGACTGCAATGGGCTGAATGTGTCCTCCAAAATTTATGTGTTAGAAACTTAATTGTCAATGCAGCAATGTTGGGGGTGAGGCCTGTGGGAGTTCTGTATCATAACAGATTAATGCTTCTATCTAAAGGGCTGTGGGAGTTGGTCCACTGACTTCTCTTCTTCTGCCACGTGAGGACACAGTGTCCATCCCATTCTTTGCCTTTCCTCCTTCTGCTATGTGAGAAAGTAGCAAGAAAGCCCTCACCAGGCACAAGATGTTACTGCCTTCATCTTGGACTTCCTAGTCTCCAGAACTGTGAGGCGTAACTTTCTATTCTATATAAATTACCTGGTCTGTGGTATTCTGTTATAGTAGCATAAACAGGCTAAGCCAATGACTTTGTGTTCTGGTTAGTTTGGATCTTGAAGTATTCCAGAAATATAATATGTACAAGATATTGCTCCATAAAATAAGGAGAGAATATAAAAAGAAATTAAATATATTTTAAGAAACTCAAATAAAAGAATATTGACATTTTAATTTAAATTCATGTTGGTAAGTCCAGCAACCACAAAAGACATAAACTCTTTTTATTTGTTCATAACTTTGAGCTATAAAAGACATCATTATTAACACCTTTTTCTCATATGGAAGCATAGCCTTCAAGTTTAAGAGCATAGGAAAGTAAAAAGAACATGCAGAGTGTTATTGACATCATGAAACGGTGTAGGATTTTCTAATATAACTCTTTTTTATTCCTCTATTTTCACATGCATTGTCTGAGACTCTCAGCCAGCCTGTGAGTTGGGCAGAGAAGGCGTTATCCCCATTCACCAGAGGAGGATACAAGGCATAAAGGGCCAAATGACTTGCCCAAGATCACTAGCTAGTAAAGGCCAGGGCTGCTACCCAAAGCAAAGCTTCCTGCTGCCAAGTCCTGTACTTTCTGCCATCCCAGAGACTCTTCCTCCTTCTGGCCCTCCACTGGGTCAGCTCCAATTCCTGGGAAGCCTGCATCTTCCTCCTAGTTGATCTCTCACCTCAGTCCATCTGACCTGTCCATCTTTTTTTTTTTTTTCAATGCAGTAGACCTAGGTACCTTTCCTGTTCCTCTTCCTAGATGACTCTTCCTAGCATGTGTCCACAATCATGTCATTGCTAGTTGGAGAGTCTCTAGGGGCTTTCTGTTGCTGTCCACATAAATCATGGCCTCCTCCTTCTAACCCTCAGGGCCTCTCCACACCACCCCCATCTTTCTTCCCTGCCTCAGCCCATGACATATCTCAAAGCTCCAACCTCACTGCCTCTCTCCAGCCCCTGCTTGGTGCCTATGCCCACCTATGACACCTCCCACCTCCACTCTTAGAGGTGCCTGTGTGCCTCAGGGCCCTTTCAAATGAGACTTGCTCTCCAAAACCCATCACCACTTGCTCCCAACTCAGGTCTCTCTCCTCTTGAATTCTGGATCCCCTTGGACTCATCAATCATGGTATTGATGGACTCTCCTCTGGGACCCTCTAGACTGGTCTTACTTCCCTTGTCAGAGTCTGAAGGCCGGGGCTCTCAGATAGAGTGACGTACAGGAGAGGGCACCAGTTTTGGAGTCAGACCACCTGGGCTCAAGTGTCCCTGTTCCCCTTTTCACCCGCCAGGGGGACTTCAGCCATTCAGGAGGCCATTGCTGAAATCACCTGAGGGACTTATTAACCCAACTGTGTGCCTTCTGCTGGGAGAGGCGGTGACACGGTTTCTGCTGAGGTGCAGCCTGGGCATCAGAATTTTTCAAAGTTCCCTAAACCATTCTAGTGAATAGCAGAGCCCGAGAGTCATTTGTTTCAATGGCCTGAGCAGTTAGGTTGAAACTGACTCCCCAAATAAAAATCTCTGTGGCCCAGGCACTTGGCACTGTATGGACTGGTGACTGGTGGGGCTGCTCCCCAGATGTTGCCAGTAAATAGTGGTCATTATGATTCTGATTTTTGTTTTATAACCTTCACAGCACTTAGCATTGTGTTCTAGACAGAGTAGGTGCTCAGAGCTTTGTTCTAAAACATGGAAGATAAGAAAATAAGTGCTTTTGTGATAGACGTCTGATCTGTCAATAACTCTGCCAAGGCTTGTGAAGATCCTGTGAGCTCATCCATGAAAGCTCTTAGCTGAAGGCCCGGTGTCTCCTGAGTGTCCCTCTGTCCTGGGCCTCTGTACCATCTCAGCTTATCCCAAGTGGCCTGCAAACAGCTCTGTGTTGCTCTTCCTGAGCACAACTGTACTGGGCCACAGTGGGCCCTCAGCCCCTGTGGATTCGTGCAGGATCCACCTGAGGCTGCCTCCTGCACTCCTGCTAGGAAGGAGCTGACTCGGCGCTGACGCTGTGGTTTCCAAGGGCAACTGTGACCTCTCTCAAGTCTCCAGTTGTGATGGGCCAGTGGCCAGGAGAGGATGCACACTTCAGAAATCACTCTTAAAATGGTAATGATGGAACTTAGCTTCCAGAAGGGCTGAGGAATGATGACGAGACCCATTGCACCCCTGCCCTCTGCCCCGTGTCACTGTGCTGCCTGATGTTATGGAGGCCTGAGAGTCCCTGTAAAATCTTGGGTAGGCAACACTGATTTTAATGGAGAATTTTTGCCTTGAGGAAATCAATCAAAAGAAAGATTACGGCTTAGAATTATCAGGCTTTCTTCTTTGCATTCATTTGCTCGTCTCAGAACTGAATAGCTATTAGTAGTCCTTGCTAATGCCAGAGAAAAGAAATGACCACGGAAGACATAGGGTCTTAGTACTGTTAAATGAAATGCTTATAGAATAAATAGTACCTCTGATTATGAGAGAGACTGAAGAGCCTGGGTGCTCTGCAGGGCTCGAGAGAAATGAGACGAGAGGCCTCATAAAATAGCAGTCAATTATTTTAAAGATGAGTTGGCATCTTTTAATTCCTCACCACATAATGAAATATCTATTTGAGCCTGAGGCTGTTGTATCATTTTTGATATATTCAACAAAATTTATCCAGCAATCACTTATTAAGTGTTTCTCCATGCCAGGCCCTGGGCTCGGGACTGGAGGTCCCTGGGGAGTGGGCCCCAGTGGCTGTCCTTGGGGAGGTCCAGTCTGCTGGGTAGAGATGGAGGGTGGTGGGCAGCACAGGCTTCCTGGAGGAGGTGTGGCCTGAGCCAGGCTTAGGGCTGGGGGAGGAGTTGTTAAACAGGGGAGGGGGCCTATGGAATGTACCACCCTCTAATATAGCACTGGAGTCTCTGCCCACATGTGGCTGCAGGTACAGACCAGGTCAAGCCACAGTTATAGAGGCTGGAGAGACCAAGCCTCCATGATGCTCAGCCAGTGGAGTGCAGCCAGGAGGAAAAGAGACGCAGACTCTGGCCCTGCTCTGCCTCAGGCCTTCCTACAACATCAGCAGCCCTCGCCCACGGCAGAGTGCAAGCCCAGGTCTCTCTAAATGCCTGGCCACAGGTGTTGAGGAAGGTCAAAAGACTCCAAGTCGGCAGAGGCGCCTTTAAAGAAAGGGTTTGATGGGACCTGGGGGATGGGGTGTCACCATTTGGTGAGTCCCCTTTTAGCCTTCTAGAAGCATTTCAGTCCTCTACCCTTAGGCAGGGGCTGCTCCTAGGAAATAATGATGTCATTATGAGCATCTCTTTGAGGATTTAAATCCTCTGTAAGTACCAGGTCTAGTGGAGGGGAAAGAGCAGGGGTACGGGTCCATTCCTGTCACCTATTGACAGCACTGCTCAGCTCCCTCGTTTTATTTTTTATTTATTTTTTTCTGGTCAGTCAAATGAAGGTGATCCAAGGTGTTCAGAGGCTTGTGAGGATTCTGTGAGATCATCTATGAAGGTCTTCAGCCGAAAGCCTACCGTATTGACAGCACTCGGTAAATTACAGTCAGTGACATGGACAGCACCATGATGGTTCCTGCTGTGAAGGGGCTGCTGATGGGGAAGCAATGCTAGCAAGAAGCCTGACGATGACAGGACCCCTGCTCCCCTCCCCAGCCCACAGATAGCTCTTGGTGTTCACTGAATGAATGGCCACGTGAATGAATGAATGAATGAATGAATGAATGAATGAATGAATGCATGAATGCATAATCAGAACTGGCCCTTCACAACTTTTTGCCAGGAATTTTGTCTATACATCTGCCTGTGTTAGAAATTAATTGCTCCTTTCAAATATAAAAAGGATTCCTACCGAGTTTTATGTATGAGTAATATGTTGGGTAATTGGGCTCTTGATTAGGCTGACAGGAAAGGAAACCAACACTTATTCAGTGCTTACTGTGAGCTGGGCTGTGAAGCCTTTCCTGATGGAAACTTGGGGTGAGACCGTGAAGCCAGGAGCCTTGGTCCAGACAGCTACACTTCCAGGCAGGCTCTGGAAGGGTGTTCGGCCAGCAGTCATCCCCTCGTTTCTGCTAGGTTCCCTTCATTGCAGAGGAGCCCAGTCTCTCCATGACTAGAGGGCTGTCAGGGGGGTCATGTGGGGGAGAAGCAAGGCAGGGTCTCTGGTTTTCCCCAGCACTGAGTTCCAGCCACAGCCTTGTCAGTGGCTGGCTCAGGTTAGAATTTAGAAACCTGGCCAAGGACAGGAAGGCCTATCTCAGAGGATGGCTTTAAAAGGCAAGGTGTGCAGTCAGAGTGGATGGGTGGGGGGACAGGGACTTTCCCTAGGGCATGAGGAGCCATCACCTGGTCTGTAGTACCTGAGATTGGGTGTAGGGCAGGGGGAGGCTAGAGACTTGGGGTTCTGGACCTTCTTGGAGAGGAAGAAGGGTACTTTGAGGAAGTACTTTGAGGTACCTTCTTGGAGAGGAAGCTGGCATCACCCACTGTGGCAGGATTCTGGGAAGGAAGGGGTGGGCCCATGGGCATGTGGGGTTGAAAGATGTCACCCTGTGAAGAGCTAAGACTTTGTGAAGTCTGGTCCTGGGACTTGGAGTAGAAGCTGCTGAATTACCCTTAACAACCCAGTCTTGTCCCTGTCCCAGGCTGCCACACCTGCGCTTCTACTCCAGCTCCTGGTGCGTTGAGTCTGAGAGAAAGTGATGTTCATATAAACCTCCTGGGGGACCTTGAAATGAAAAGGTGAGGCTGCAGGCTGTGGGGCCTCAAGATGACCCTGCCTGACCTGTGAAAAACAGTTAGGGAATGGGATCCAGGGGATGAGGAATAAAATCACTTTCCCCTGGACAGGATGTGTCCATACATCTTCAGCCATAACAACCTCTCTCTGGCCAGGCACAGTGACATACGCCTGTAATCCCAGGAGCTCTGGAGGCTGAGGCAGGAGGATTGTGAGTTCAAAGCCAGCCTCAGCAACTTAGCGAGGTCCTAAGCAACTTAGTGAGGCCCTAAGCAACTAAGTAAGACCCTGTCTCTAAATAAAATATTTTAAAAAGGCCTGGGGATGTGGCTCAGTGGTTAATTGCCCCTGGGTTCAATCCATGGTACAAAAAACAAACAGGGGCTGTGGCTGTGGCTTAGCAGTAGAGCGCTCCCCTACCACATGTGAGGCCCTAGGTTCGATCCTCAGCACTACATAAAAATAAATTAAATTACATAAAAGTAAAAAGGAAAAAAAAACCCAACAACACTTTCTGCACCACTGTTTATATCAGAATATGGTCCAAGATATGCCATTGGTGGTTCTGCCCCGAGAGTGATATGCCAGGGCTACTGTGGACCACTTACCTCTGGTTTTCTAGAGGTCACCCTGTGACTTACCCAAAGCCCTGCCAAGGAGAGATGGGACATCTGTGGAAGGTCGGCAGCCTTCTGCAGGGAGCTGCATGGATGGGATTTATACCCTTGCTAAATGTTTTACAGTGTGTGGCGAACTGAGTCAATTGAAATTGGGCAGGGAGGTTTTTTTTACCAATTCATCAGTCCAAGTAAATCCCTGTTAAGAGGTAGAAATGAGCTCTTATGGGGATAATAGCCATAGGAAAACAAAGTACAATAATATTCTTCTCTATCCAAATGACATATAAAATCAATGGCTGGTTCCCTGCTAAAAAGCCTAATGCCCCGCACTAAAATTCACTGCAGGAGTTCAGGCCTGTGGGTGGGGGCATGCTGGCCACCCTGGGGCCCTGCACAGAGGTCCAGGATGCTCATTTTAGAGTGAGGAGGGTCTCCAGCTGAGAGGAGAGAAGTGTGGCCAAGATGGCAGAGCTCAGAGGAGAAGGCAAGATGGAGGGTGCCACCTACCTCACCCTGAGGGCCTCAAGAAGTCCCAGAGGAGCGGTGGGGGTCTCTTTTGCAGACAGGAAGCTGAGAGTCTGAGGAAGGAAGTACATTCTGAGATGCCTCACAGCTGGTCAGAGATGGAGCCCGAGTGGTAACAGTGGGATGAGGATGGGGGACTCAGGGCCTGGCTTGACGGTGCATCCTCTCAGGGAGTCACATCATTCCCAGGCCCATTGTCTTCCTGTGTGTGGGCTAGCGTGGGTGCCCATGAAGTGAATATCCTTACTCCCAATATGAACTGCAAATATGAAGTAGGACAGAAGGTAGGGGTCATTTAACATTCTCAGGACTAAGGGACTCGTGGGCCAGGATTCTAAGAAAGGAACTGTGCTGTCTGACCCTTGGACAGGTGTAGAGATAGTGAAAGGCATAAAGCTTTTAAAATCAGAGCTCCGTGAAGACAGGGGCTGGGTCCTGGCCATATCTGTGTCCCAGCACGCCTGCTGGCTGGCAGAGTGCGACTCAGAGAGTGATTCTCCAAATGAAGGAAGGAGTGGACAACTTCCCCATCACCTCTCTGCAGAGTGGGTGTTCAGGTGAGTTAGAATGGCCCCAGTGTTTTGTGTGGAGACCTTCTTCCCTCCTCCCTGGTGTCTGAGGAGATGACTGAATCAGGCCCCTGTCATTGCAACAGCTGCCTCAACATGACCGCAGCCTCCCCTGAGCACAGATAGCATGGCGGCACCATGGTGAGGGTTTCTGACCCCTTACTTCACATAGTTCTCATGACAGTCATCAGGTTGGGACTAGCCCAGAGAGACTGAGGCTTATAGGTAGCTTCATGGGGTCCATGAGAGTAATGGGAAGTAGCTGCTCCTGCCTCAGTGCAGAGAAGAGGGAAACTGAAGCTTGGGGGACTTGAACAATTTGCTCATGGCTGCTCAGCCCCTAGATAGTAGAGCAAGGGTTCGAATGTAAGCTGCCTAATGCCAAAGTATCCACCTACTGGGCCCACCATGTACCTAGCAAAGGACAGCTGAGTCAGAAGCAAGAGCAATGGTCTCCAGTCCTGGCTCGGCATGCAGCTGGTACTGTGGCCTGGGACACATCATCTTACCTTTCCAAGCCTCTTGACCTGCATCTGTACTAGAAGGTGCTAAACATGCCAAGGTTTGATTCCCTGAATACCTGTGCACCTCTATGTGTATGAGAGAGAGAGAGAGAGAGAGAGAGAGAGAGAGAGAGAGAGAGAGAGAGAGAGAGAAAGAAACGCACGCCCATGTGCACACATCCACATTTGCTGGCAAACTGGATACCTACAACCCTCCAAGGTAATCATACTTCCTAGAAGGCAAATGTTCAATCTGTTCCTTTAGAGACCTTCAATAATGAAGTGCCTGCCTCTCCAACTGCCTCCTCTTCCTGCTTTAGCCAGTCGTCACCGGGGCTTGGGGTCTGGGGAGGACATCAGCCACTCTGCTTTGCAAATGGGAATCAGTAGGGGAGAAAAGACAAAAATCTTTTCTCCTTCAGGTGGCTCCTGGCAGTGCTAATGTGGGCTTTGCAGGTGAGAAGAGCACAGTGGGACTTCTGCTGTTTCCTCCAGGGTTCCTGTTCCCAGCTGACCTCCTAAGCCCACCATATACTTTACACCTCTGAGCCCCACAGGCAGGCAGCCTGCAGATTTGGAGAGGGTGAAAGAGGGGGTAAAGGAGAAGGGACAGGAACAGGGAGAAGGAAGGCCACAAAGAAGCAGCTCATGGAGGCAGAAGCATGAGCAGGGATACCCCTTGACTGCCCCACATCTACTGAGCCTCTGCCCTCTGTTCTTTTGTCCTCCCAGAATCACAGATTGCCTTGAGTAAAATGGCAACATTAGCCATACACGGTGTCAACTAGTGTGGACTTTAAACCTGTGTCTCTTTTTCTTTACCCATGAATCTCTGAGGAACCTTCTAGATTAAGTGTTTTGGCATCAGAATGACCGATTCTGTGCCAACATCATTCCAGTTCACATGCTTCACAGCCTTTCCGAGGCCCTTCTTGCTTTGTGTTGACTTTGTGCCAGCTCTGGGTGGCCTGGAGGCTGGGGCTGGGGGTGGGGAATGCCATCCAGGCAGCCCGGTACAGTAGGAAAGCCGCTGCCTGGTGCGGAGCAGACTGCATCTGCTGCTGCATGTTGGCCAGGGCAGAGGTCAGCCCCATTATTTCTTATTCGTTATCTGCTGAGAAAAATATAGCTACAGAATTGAGGCTATTTTCCCATGTTCTCTGCTCAGCATGTTCTTAATGTTTTCCTTGCTGGTCTGTTTCCGTGACACGTGGTGACATGGAAGGGAACTGATATTTCTTGTTTTAATGGTTGGAAGGGGCCAGCTCTGAGAAAGGACCCCAAATAACAGCATCTGCTTCTAGGGAACCTTGTGTCAAGTACAGATACCAGAGAAATGGCTCAGGCAGAGGAGCAGGAGGAACAAAAGGGACAATCTGTCTAAATAGAACCAGATGCAGAAGAAATCAGGGGATCCTGAACTCATCTCTTTAATAGTTCAAAAAAATGTTTGAGTTTAACCAAACCAAGCACCTGCTACTTCGAGGTGCTATGCTGGACCTTTGTCCCATCTTACTGATGACAAAATTCTTTTCTCGTACTTATAAACCTGAAATGTTTCTGTGGGGTAATGTCTCCATCCTCCCTGAAATCTCTCCAAAATGTGCATGCATGGGGCAGAGGCAGGAGAATTGGCACGTGATGTTGGCACTTGCAGTTTCAGTTTAGCTTAGTTGTATTGTCTTGCTGGAAAAGAGCAAGATAGTGATGGTAAAAACTTGGGAAACACAAAATGTCTGAGAAGGGTGACCCTGGGCATCTCTGTGACTTAGCCAAGAGTAGCACCGACATAGTCATGCTTGTGCAAATGCTGAACACGGAGCTATCTGCAGTGTATCACGACAAGCTCTGTTGGGAGGGTGATGGGCAGTATGCATGTGTATGTGTCTGCACGTGTGTGTGTGTGTGTGTGTGTGTGTGCATGCACGTGTGTAAGTGAATGGGATAAAGAGAAAAAGAAATAAATCTTCATCTTTCAAAGCAGAAAGTCAATAGATAATGCCTCTCAGGGACAACTGGGTGGAAACATAAGCATATTATTTATCAACATGGAGGAAGAGAGTATATGCAAAAAGAATTAAAAATCAGTTGCCTCTCAGAAGTAGAAAATAGGACAGAGAAAAGATTCACAAGGACAACTGTTCTTTGTGAGGAGCCCTATTGAATGATCTGACTCTTTTAACCAGCTGCATGGAGAAGACCTTTGATGAAAGGTATTCACCAATTTAATAAAAGGTGAAATTAAAAATGGACATTTATTACTCAGTGGACCCCTTTGTTATGTCCAGGGGTACGTGGCCTCGTGCTGGAGGTGGAAGGCCTTGGGGACTCGGAGTGCCTGAATCCCTGAATTCTGAGGCTTGTGCACTGCCGGCTGCTGACCCTCCATGAAGGACCAGGGTGCCAGGCCTGTTGCAGTGACTGTGTGGTCTCCCCACCTTTGCACTTGGGCGTGCCTGCGTCTCAGAGCAGCAGAGCCCTTCAATTTGTCAGCTGTTTGTGGAGAGTGTCCAGGGTGAATGTAGGGCAATTCTCTTATTTATTTTTAACATTTCTTTGTTCATGGATCTCAAAATAACTTCCATCCATTTCTTGCCAAAGAAAAATAGATTCCTCTATGAGCTCTGGGGGCTTCTTGCTTGGTCCTGTGAGGACTTCTTTTTAATTTTCAATAATTGAGATCCATTCCTTACCATGCTTTCTGCTGTTAACCACCACCACTATCATCTTCAGCGCTGTATATTTATGTTCCTAAATGAAAATGTTGGCTGCCCCCTCTCAAGCCCATTCCCTACCCGCTCCTGTTTCTTAGCTCCATAAACAGCATTTGCAGGCATCCATTTGTTCAGGCCATCTTGCAGTCATTTTTGACTCTTTTACTCTGCATCCCACCCTCCAGGAAATCCTGTGAATCCTACTTCTAAATGCATCCAGAATCCACCCACTTCTTTAGCTGTACGGTCACCACACTGGTCCAGGCCACCTTCACTTCTTACCAGCCTCCCTGCTCCCACCTGGGCCCCTAAAGTCTGAAAATGCATATCTCAGAACTCTGAGGGCCCTGGGAGCAGAATCGTTGGTCCTTGCAGTGATTGGCAACCTTCTGTGCGATGAGCCTGCTTCGGTGGCTTCCTTTCCCGCCATTCTGTTCCCACTCTTCCTTCTTTACCCTCACCAGCCTTCTTGCAGTTGCTTGAAACCTCCAAACCTGCCCGTCTTGGGCCTCTGTACTTGCATTGTCCTTCTAGATTCTTCCCCAAGGTGGCCACTCCTTCACTTCCTTTAGGTCTCTGCCTCAATGTAAGATCATTAGAAAACCCTCTATTGATGGTATTATGGGAAATGAGACACCCTTTCTCTGTACACCGCTGCCTAGACCCTTCTTTTTATATTTCTTCATGGAATTTTGTATTTATCAACTATATTATACGTCTATTTTTTTTAATTCTGTTCCCCTCAAGACTTTAATCTCCATGAGCGCATCTGTCATTTTAATCCTCTGATGGATTTACAGTGTCACTACATAGTGGGCACAGAGTAGGCTTTTGTTAAATGTCCCCGTGAATGCACGGTGCAATTACTGTGAGCAGAGCCCTTCCAGGCAATACAGGTTACAGGGACTTTGGACCTGTGCCTGTATGAGATTTTTCACATCCATAGAGAGTTAGGTGACCACAGGGAGTGGCCACACTGTCTTCCAACAGAAGTTGTGGAGAGAGCCTATTGCCTTTTTAGTTCCCTCTTGGAACTCTGGTCTTGATGGCCGGAATAAATGGTGTGTATTGTTGTAGGGTACGGGACAGGCAGTTCTCTGCAGCTGGGAATTCTATGTATGGGTTTGACTGGGCAAATCAAAGCTATCTCTGCCAATGGGTCATCTGCACATATTTGGGTTTTACTGATGTGTCTCAGAGGCATCATCTCTTTTCTCTCACCTTTTTGGAAAATGTCATTCTTTCAACTGACTTTTTGAGAAGATTTAGCTATGCACATGGGAAGGAATTCAGCCCCACTTCCAAATTGCCCTCTTTGTGAAAATGTGGTGATATTTAACAAATCCTTTAGAGCATCGCTGTGTTCTTAGCTCTGCTCAAGGCAGTGGAGAAGCAGGTGGAATATCAGCCCTGAGTTGAAACCTCTTCACAGGGGCAAGAGTGAACCATGAAACAGAGCACAAGTCTGCTGGGGTACTGGTGCCCTTTGAAAGTATTTGCGCTGGGTAACTTCCATCATTGCCTATACTTCAAGATGGCGTGCCAGACCTCCGTTACTTTGACTTTCTCCTTCTACAAATGGAATGCCAGACATTAATTAAATGTCAATGACTATTCCTGCCAGTTCAATTTTCTGGCTCTATCTAATTAGGATTAAATGGCGAGAGAGGTTAGGCAGACTACATCAAAGAAACAAAGAAGAGTTCAGGCTTCCAAACTGGGTCCCTGCATTTGCTAAATCAATTTCAATTAGCTGCCTAAAGCCGTTTGGCTGTTTTGTGAAGCAAGATGTTTGCCTTTGCAGAGAGAATCTATGCTCTTCTCAGTTACCCACATTGACTTTGGGCCACCCCATGGCTCTGAGAGCCTGTATCCCCTCTGGGCTATGCTGCAAGATTAGCGAGTGAACAGGTGTGCATCCACCTGGAGATTGGCAGGTGCATAAGGCAATTTTGTTTCCCAGGATGCTCCACCCTTCTCTGCCTTCTTCTGCTGATCAATATCTGTCCTCAGCATTCAAATGTGATTGGGTGGGGAAGCTGACATGATTTGTGTGTTCCCTTCTGTCTATTGGCAGAGCAAGGAAGAATAGACCTGGGAGATGAGCAGCTTGCTAATTCAGCCAATAATAATTTATTTGCTATTCGGAAGAAGCCAAATTCACTGTGGGCAGCTTTTCCTAACTGAACTAAGTGTTCATTAGCAAATTAAAATACACTACAAATTGGACATCTTTAATCCCAAATCCTGGAGGCTCCCAATTCGGAAACTTTTTGAGTACTGACATGGCACCCCAAGTAGCAAATTTGACATGATACAACTTTGTTTTATGCACAGAATTTTTCAAAATATTGTTTAATATTACCTTTATGCTATGTTTATAAAGTGAATGTGAAACATACATAAATTTCATGTTTAGGCTTGGCCCCATCCCCAAGATAACTCATTATGTGCATTCAAATATCCTGGAATGTGAAAAAATTCAAAATCTGAAACATTTCTGGTCCCAAAGAATTTGGATAAAGGACACTCAACCTGCACTAATTTCTCTTTGTATGTTTGGTTTTGGTTGAACTTTTATATTTTCAGGTATTTTGTTATTAATTTGTTCATAGATTACTGATGTCTAAAGGAACTTAACATATGCTCAAGTTATATTTTGGGGGAGTCTTTTGACATGGACTTTTAATGTACTTTTGTTTGTGAATGGCAGCATATCATATTCATGCTAAAACATCTCAAAGTATTACAAAATGTTCATTGTTCTTGCATGACTGTAATACCCTTGGTATTAAAATACTTCTGTGGGGCTTCATTTCTACTGACTAATAATTGTGGATGGATGCAGATGGTTTAGTCCCTTTAGCAGCATGCAGAGAAGCTTCTTTATTTAGCACCTGCAACTTACAAACCTTCACAGATTAGAAAGCCCTGTGCCAGGGCAAAGGCTTGGGCACTGTGCCCCACACTGCTATTGGGGTTCAGAACTTCACCTCTTTGTGAGGAGAGGCCCATCTACAGTTTCACTGCATTGCAACAGAAAACCCTTCTGTGGAGAGTCCCCTCATGGCTGATGCCTCAGGCCAGCTTCTGTTGCGGCCTGGGAAAAAAAATGGGCATACAACATGAGTATAATAGGCAAAAAATTCATTAAGGACTCAATAAAAACAGAACATAGATGTGAGTAAATAATAAGCGAGCTAAAGTTGATACTGGGCAGATTGTAGGTGTTTGTTCACAAAATATATCTAAATATACACACAAACATGTTCACGCATACCTGTATACACACATACACAAAACACATATGTCTATATACATATAAGCACACATACATATATATGCTCAGTATAACATACACCTGCACATTCTCAAGCATATACACACACATATGCACACGTACATGTACAACCATGTACACACACATGCATGAACATACAGGTATACAAATATACAGACGTATAGTCATGCATACACACATACACATGTACACAAATGCATATGTGCACATACATGGCTGTTCATGAGGGCTCTCTAAAGAGACATACTCCAAAGCAATCACTGAATATTAGAAACAAAGCAACAAATGAAAACCTCAAAGATTTCCTTTTTTCTATGCAAAGTCCACCGCTAATTTGGTAATTTTCCCCATATGTTACTGGGAGGATTTGGGGCTGGATTTGGCATGATCTATCCACAGGGGCTGATCAGTGCAACTTGCTTTTGTGCATGTTACTCACCTTTAATAAGCAGCGAGCCGTGGGGAAATCTGTTTATGAAAACAGCAAGTGAAAGAAAAAAAATGGGAAGGATGGTTTTTATCTGATTTAATATAATCTAACCACATTAAAATCTTAATTAGGAGTTTTAAGCTGTGGGTCTCATCTGCAGAAGTATGCCTGAAAGCACTCCTAAGAGAGGAGTATGCCTGTGCTTTCACTCACTGCCGTGACTGGTTCACGTATTCGTTCCAAGTCCTTGAAACCATCCCGTTTTAACCCACAGCCATGAGAATCCATGTGCCATTATATTATGAACTTCAGGGAGAGAGAGATTATTTCACATTTCTAAAGACTGCTTTTCATTGGATTTTATGAAATGGTATGTGTGAAGCCTGCTTTTAATTAAATCTGTAAGTATCATATGATTTAAAGTTCTTGGTGCATCAAAATGTCACTTCTACTATGTTCTAGCAGTAAACTGTGTGATAATTTAATATGTTGCTTTTAGCATATTTAAAAAGTCAACTTCCCAGATACTGTAGATGGCGTTTTGTTTTGTGTGAGGAGCTTCACACCCTGAATGGGGCTTACCCAATCCATAGTATGTTATTAACTTTGTGTATTTGTCATAACATGAAATTAAAATCTAGCAGTCTCATGCTTCTAAAAATGAATGCAGCAATTGATTTTACTTCTTCATCAGTTCGGTTTGGATTCAACCTCCTCAAATGGTCTTCCTTTATCATATTTCTTTCTTTCTTCCTTCCTTTGTTTGTTCCTTTCACTTCCATTCCCCTCCCCTCCCTCCCCCATCACTCCCCTCCCTCCCCCTCTCTCTCCTCCCTCCCCCCTCTCCCCTCCCCCTCCCCATCTCTCCCCTCCCTCCCCCCTCCCCTCCCCATCTCTCCCCTCCCTCCCCCCTCCCCTCCCTCCCTCTCTCCCCTCCCTTTCTCCCCTCCCTCCCCCCTCTCTCTCCTCCCTCCCCCTTCTCTCCCCTCCCTCCGCCCTCTCTCCCCTCCCTCTCCTCCCTTCCTTCCTTCTTTCTTTCTGTTGATTTTGGTTCTCTCAGGGAACCAAAGGTAAAGCCTCTTGACATCAGCCCACAAACTGACCCATCTCCCCAGTCAGCCCAGTGAGGGGTTATTTTCAACAATGGCATTTGAAAGTGCTCATCACAGTGGGGGGGGGAGAACTAGAGGGAGTGTTGTAGGGGGATGTGTTGTAAAGGCAGTGGGGAGGAGCTGCTGCCAGTGTCCACTGCAGTGCCACCGCAGGGACTGGTCAACACTAATCCTCACTCAGAGCCTGGCTTCCTACTCCAGGAGCTGATTTCAGGATGGGCCATGGTCTTGGAGACTGCAGGTAGGCAGTGTTCCCCACACCAAGGAGTGCCATCAAAGGTACTGCCCCAAGAGGGAAAGAGATGCCTCTAGTTGCTCTGTCTGCTCCTGTTGTCCCTTCACCCAGTTCCTGTCTGGTTCTGTAGCCTCAGGCACTGAACTGCCCTCTGCTCACTGTGCCACTGGGTCCTTCCCCTTCTTACCTGACTGGCTCTCTCAGCAGCACTGAACACTGAGCGCAGGTGACCGCCCTTTCCTCCCCAGAACAGCCTTTTCCTGGCTGCTGGGGCACCAGCCCCTTCCTCTTGCTCCTCCTGCACCTCTTCTTCCTGATTGCTCTTCCTCTTTCCTGTTCCTCTCCTGGTTTTGTTGGCCTTTCCTGGGGCTCTGTCCTGGCTTTCATCCTAGCTTTCCTACATTGCCCCCTGGATACTACCTCCCAGTCCTGGGATGACACGTTTTAAGTGTCATCTATAAGATAAAAGTTTCCAAAGTCGATTCCTCATTGCAGCCCGAATTGCCAGCTCTCTGCCTGATCCTTCCGCTTGGACACCAGTTGGCTATCTCAGGTTGTAACAGAATACTTGTTACCACCTTCCCTGTCCCCGATCCCCAGCAAATCTGTCCCTTTTCAAATCTGCACCACAGCTTCTCCAACCCCAAAACTTTTCTCTACCTAAGGCATCCAAACCAGCACCAGGGCCATCCGCTTCAGCACCAGAATGTGTCCCAGCATGCCCAGTTCTCTCCATCCCTACTGCCCTAGTCACACACAAGTCAATGTTGCCTGTCACCTACTCCCACATCATCCACTGCGTGGCCTCCCGCTTCTGCCTTCTGTGCCCTCTCAATGGTTTGTCCTTCACAGGAAACTCTCCATGCAGCAGATTTTTAAGGCGAATAAGATCATATCATATCTTTGCTTCCCGTGGTCCCCTGCCTAAAATCCAGATTTGACAGTGACCTGCAAGTGCAGAGAGGGGTGGACTGAGCCAAGCACTGGAGAGCTGTCTAGGGAGTTGGCTGTTTCTAAATAAGAGCTAAGGAAAGGATGCCTGGAAGAAAGTCACCTGCAGCAGGGGTGAAAGCTCTTTGATCTGTGCTCCCTCACACAAACTCTCAGATGTCCCTCCCAGCTTTGTATCAGTCAATCATTTGAGGCATGGTCCTTCTGGGCTGTTCTCTAGATTGAGTTTTCTAGCTGAGGGTCCATGGGCGTTCATATACTGAAACTCTGACATCATTCAAATGATGTGTGTGTGAGTGTGTGTGTGTGTGTTTGTGTGATTGTGTGTGTGATTGTGTTTCTCTTCTCACGTGTGTTGTTTGTCCTGGAAAGAGAGCCCACTGTTTACATCAGTTTCTCAAAGTCATCTAGAGCTATTTTCAAAAATACCCCGTTTGAATATAGCAACTTAGGGTTAAATGAGGAAAGGAAGGTACTGGGATCCTAGAGGCTCTGAAGTTTCTTGGGGTCTGTGTTTAGGGCCTGACTGCCATGAGGCCTAGTTCTTGTCATCCACACTGTGATGGTAAGCGGTAGACTGTCCTGGGATGATGGGGCTGGTCCACATCTGTGCCATTCAATACAGCAGCTGCAACATATGCACTCGAAATGTAGCTAGTGCAACCAAGGGGCCGATTGTTTAAATTTCACTTACTTTTAATTAACTTAAATCCGAATGCCCCACGCATGGCTACTGGCTACCATATTGGATGCTGCAGATTCAAGCTTTGTCGTCCAACTGTAGCTGGGCAAAATTATTCTTGATGCTCTTTAGCACTCAGATCTTTCCAGCCTCCTTAGCCTCTCTCTTTTCAAGTCATCCTGATTTTGCGGATAGTCTGGATGTGTTTTCTTCTGTCGTGTTATGGAAGAAACAGTCATGTTTGCATGATTTGTCTGGGTTTCTGAGACTACAACTAAAGTTTTATAGAGCAAGTTCCAGAGTGTATTGGAAATTATAAACTATTACATGCACATAAAGATTTTTGTTGTGAATAATTACTATAATTATTAATAATCACAGTAACCTTTTATTGCATGCCCTCTGTGGTACAAGGTACCATGCTCTGTCATCTTATTAACTTTCACCCCAGTAGCTTGCTCCTGGGCTCAGACAGGCTCAGTATGTTGGCCAATGTAAGAGGCAGAGCTGGGCTTCCCACCTCTGTGTGCCTCTACTCCTGCAGCCAGTCCTCAACTCCATTTTCCTCCACCTGCCACAGAGACCATCATACCATAAGGAGGCTGCTTGTTCAATCAAAATCTGCTGCCCTCTTCTCATGGAGCACATTAGGTCAAAGGGATTTTTCAAAATGGCATCAAGCTAGATAAAAGGTAATGTGTGATCCATCTGGAAGTCAAGGAGAGGGCAGAAGCACTGTTGCTAGGGAGTACTAAGTAGTACTAAGTAGTACTAAGTAGTAGTAGTAGTACTAAGACCATATCTAATATAGGGACTCTGGTTCTCCCTCTCCTTTAGCTCAGACTCTTCAGATCCTAAAGTAAAATTTCCCTGTTACTCTTGGTGGGGTCTCTCTGAATCCTTTTGAGATTTTTAAATGAAATTGTTCATTCCCATTTTGCCTGATTGTGCTCAGCCATGCTAGTTGGCAGTTGAAATGCACGCAGACATAAGGACATGGGTGAACACAGCTCCATGGAGCTGGGGTTGTTTGTACCATCCATTGCACACTTGAGGACTGGCTCTGGGGTGGGGTTCCTGGGCTGTATTTGAAATGTGGCAGAGATGTCTGAGAGACTGTCGTGAAGGCTGGGTATCTGTAAGAGAAGATGCTTCTTGATGATCCCTAGCAACAGCGCTTCTGCCCTCTCCTTGACTTCCAGATGGATCACACATTACCTTTTATCTAGCTTGATGCCATTTTTGAAAAATCCCTTTGACCTATGAATCCTAAGAGAAGCTACCTCAAGAATGAGTTCTTCTCTCTTTTGGAGAGTCTAGTCTTTCTAATAATCCCGTGAAGGCAACTGAAAGTATAACTCCTCTTTTCTTTCTCTTTAGACAGTTTGAAAAGATAATAAATAATGACTGTGCCTTGTGCTGGGACCCTGCAAACGTCAGTGGCAGGGTGCTTTGGCAGGATGTGTAGAATGATTGTAATACATTCCTACCTTTACATTCAGGCATAGAAATTTGGCCAAAGGCACGAATAACAGGAATGGGCAAAACTTCTTGAAAATGTTAATGGTGGCAGTGTCTGCCACAGGAAATCCTGGGTGGCAAATGGAACCATGGGAAACAAGCAAGTCAAAGAGCAGGGCTCAGAAGTCCCACCTTTCTCACCATCAGGCTCTCTTTTTAAAATCTGATGCCATCATTCATCACTGGTTTTAAGCTTATATTTTAGAGATAAGAGAAATAGGAAGTAAAAATTAAAAGCATTTCTTCCAAATCATGTTTTGCCAATCAGCAAACAGCACAAGGACACTGCTGTTGGTGGTGGGATTTATCCACCTTGGGTGGTCCAGGGTGTCCAGGTCTCCTGCCTCTAGTGTCCTTGATCATCCCTAGGAGAACTGTCAAGGTGCCAGGTGCACAAGTTCATTTGCATACTAAGGGCAACAGGTGAGCCTGCGGCTGCCTGGTGAGCTCAGGCCCTGAGCTGCAGGAACTGGAATAATTTTAATAGGTTGCTTTTGATTTTGTTCTAGAAAATATGTACCTCCTGTCTTTGCAGCTTCTGTTGTTACTGCACACTACAGTAAAAAGTGAGGAAGAAGAAAGAAGTTCTCATGGGGAATAAGGAAGGTCATCCTGGATTCTCAGAAAGGGCCAGATTCTGGGTTTAGCATCAGAAGCCAAGTGTTAGATATTTTCCAGCTTTTCTAGTTTTATGAGCTGAGTTTTCTTTACCTTCTTAGGCCCAATTAGACGTTCCCTTCATATTTCATGCACTAAAAACAAATAACAAAGAAACAAGAAAAAACGGTGCATTCACAAAGATAGGCAATTTCCTGCTGGATACAACTTTCAAGTACTGTGTTGAGAGCCAGGCTCAGCATATTGAAGGGAACCCCCAAATACAGTGACCCCCTGGCCTATATCCCACAGCATTTGTGGAGCTTCAGACATGTAGCCAGTTCCCACTTAGCAAATGTTTATGGAGTTTATTATGTACTAGTTTCTCTGCTAGGTGGCAATACACAAGGATGAAGAAGAGGTCCCCTTTGCCCTTGAGATTGTCATTCTTCGTTGGGTGACTAAGAAGCAAGCAGCATCCGGAGGCCATGTGCATACTGGGAAGGTCAACTGCCCTGGTCTATGGGGTCAGGAAGACCTTCTGGAGGGGGAGGGTGACAGTGTGGTAGGGAGGGAGGGGTGGGAGGGATCTGAGCAGAGACAGATGTAAGGAGACATCAGAGAACTTGATAGAACTCAAGCATCAGGGATCTAAATATTGCCCCAGAGCAAATAAAAGCCCTCTTCTGGCTGCCTGAATTTGGAAAGTCTTGTATGAACAAATACTGTCAGGGGTCTGGGACGGATAAGACAGATGGCTTTGCACAAATTGACTAAGTTCAAGGAGAAAAAGTGACAGATCTTACGAATGTGACGTGGACAGGAGTTCAACTCCTCCTGAGCAGGGGCAGGGAAAGCCCTCTACCCCGGGACAGCCCCCTCTCATCTGCTCTAGAGCTTCGGGAACACTCTGATTTGTGTGGTCCAGTCAATCTGCACAGCAGGCTTCGAGACAGGCTCTCCAAGAGCCAGCTCAGTTTCACAGGTGCAAAGTGGTCACGTTGGATCCAGGATGGCCCCATCTTGTAGCGCCAATGTTGCAATCTCTGTCAGAGCCTCCTGCTCTGCCCACCTGTGCCTCAGGCCTGGTGTGGACCTCAAAGGCACCTTTGCAACCATCTACAGCCCCACCTTACCCTATAGGGGCAGGGGCCCCTCTTCCAGAGCCCACCACAGACCCTGACTTGCTTCCTCTTCGACTCACCTTCTCCCATGCTCTCAGTAGGCAGCTCTTCCTCCCACTGACTTTCTGAGGCCTTACACTCCGTCCCTTATGGCTTTCTGACTCCACTTGCAGAGAGCTACTGCCCTTATCTCTGTGTGGCCTGTCACCAGGATCTCCCACTCTCCCTCCCTCTGGGTATGACAAGGCCCTTCTCTTCATTCCTTTTGCCTGAAGTGAAGGCTGTCTTTCTTTGGCCCGACACAGGTGGCCAATTCCCCAACTTCTTAGCTCTGAAAGGGGATGTGAGCATCAGTCCACGTGATGTTTCCAACAGTTTTACACAGACTTTCCTTACTACATCTGGGATGCTGACAGGTGACAGGCCCCTTCCCTGTCCTGCACTTGGCCAACTTCCCTACAAGGGACCACTTTGAGGCCTCTCCCACCCATCCTGCCAGTCATTGGGACTTCTGAATCCCCTCCTTTCTGAAAGACCCTTGGTAACAACAGTGTACTCCATGTGGAATAAAATTAGCGGATTTTAAAAGTGTAACGTGAATGCTTTAAAAATCTCATGTCACATACAAAATTAAAAATACCCTGGCCTTACCCCCTTTCTTTCTTGTTTTAAATTTTTATTTATTTATATTTTTATAAAATTACATGATTTCAAAGCCAGATAGCAAAACTATAAATGTGCTCATCTTGGAACTGGTAAACAGAAATAATCCCTTCTGTATTCACATCCTGTGAATTCTTTGTTGCTGGTATTCATTGGAGGGCTCAAGTCATTTTGGTAGCCATTAGTCTGTTATTTTAACATCCACTGTTATTATAATTGGAAATCTTTTTTTTATTCCCTGTAACAATGTCATCCAAGTGTTCATTAAGGAGCATTGCTTGTCTTAAAAAATCGCACCTGAATGCCAATAAGTTTGGTCCAGAAGGTAGAGTCGATCGAACACCAAGAAAAAGGTCGGTCAGCTGCCATGATAAACTGCACCGGAGGGTGGATGGAAGGACCCTGTGGAAGAGCAAGGGTGATGCTGAGAAAAGGAAAAGCAGCTTTCAAAGCAAGTCTGCCAGGTAGCTTACAAATTTAGGTGCTCCGTGATTGGCCTCTCATCGTATGTATTCCCGAATCTTGAAAAAGACCTTTTTAAAATTGTTTGACACCTTCAGAAATGCTTTCTTTACCTAAAATGCAATTGCTCTGCAAGATCTAAGAGGTCATTCAACAATCAATTGCTTAGTGGAGAGGAAGAAGGCTCATGGCAGGGAGGCACAACGGAGAGGCCCTACCTGGGGTGTTGCTGCGAACAGGTAGATGTTGTATGACGCAGGTAGCTCAAGGAGACACTGGACAGGATGGCCTTGGAGTTCCCACTGGGATGGCTCAACTAGCCATGCTTCCCCAAAATGTGCCATGACTACCATTGTTGGTACAATGACTTCAGAGGGTGCAGAGGTAAACTCATTATGTTAATTGTCATGCCTTTATTTCAGTGTTGTCTTAAAGCATTGTTAGCATATCGGACTCAAGAGATAAAGTTTCCTTTAAAAAATAAAACTATTCAAATGAACAGAATAGGTTTACTTAAAGACACATTTAAAGGAAATCATGGTACAGGTGGCACATGGCTTTAGCAGAAATGACTGGAGTATTATGCAAATGATAGACCGTTGGAAGATGTTGGTTTTCACTTATTTAGGAAAATATGGTCCCTGTGTTGATGGAAATCCTGATGAGCACGTATTGTTCTTTTGGGACAATATATCACATAATTGGAAATAGTGTTATTTTATATGAGGCTAATTTCGGAAGCTAAAACAACCATATCTATTAAATGCTATTTTATTTGATTAATAAAAATGCTAGATTGTTTTAGGATTGAATAAATATAAAATGTTAATTGGATATAAAATGCTTATTTATGTGATCATGGGCATTGCCATAAAACTATAAGACAGTTATTACTGTTTAATATTGCTTTAATTAGAAGTGCTCTTCCAAAAGTTAGAAGACAATAAGCTTCTCCTTATAACAGCTCCTGAGGAACCAAGATGATGCTCCCATAGATCATCAGTCAAAACAGAACAGGGCGATTTTCATTCTCCCAAAACCACGTAGGGTGAGGTGAAGTTGCAATTTCGCAGGCTGGTGTTTCAATCAGCCACCGTGGACTTGCTGAATTCAATGTAGTATGTATTGGATGTGCACCACGTGCCAGGCTCCATTAGGTCCATGGGGAAGTCAGCCAGGACTGGTTCAGGTGCAAGTGGTAGAAAAACCCTGACTCCACTGGCTGAAACAGGGTGTGTAGGCTCACACATGAAGAGTCCAGGTGTGGACCAAGCACAGGGGAGCACGCCCACAATCCCAGCTGCTCCGGAGGCTGAGGCAGGAGGATGGCGAGTTTAAAGCCAGCCTCAGCAACTTAGCAAGCAACTCAGTGAGACCCTATTTCTGAAGAAAATATTTTTTAAAAGGCTGGGATGTGGCTCAGTGGTTCAGTGCCCCTGGGTTCAATCCCCAATACCAAAAAGGAAAAGAAAAAGTAAAGTCCAGGTGTGGGATTCTGTCATGGCGAGGAATCCAGGTGCTCAAGCAAATGTGATTAATTGCCTCTTCTGTCCATCTCAACTCTTCTTTCATCTTGAGATGTGGCAGCCCTTGACAACTTGACGTCATCTACTGGATTTCAGGGCTCATAAAAAGAGGATATTATGTCAGCTTCGACATCAGTCTTAGAATTGAGTCTCCTCCACCTGGGCTGGGGTGTGCTCACCTGTGTGGACTGAAGGTGGAAGGAAGACAGGACACCTTCAGAGGAAAGGGAATGGATGATAAATGTGGTCTTCCACAGACGCCCTGCCATAGCACAGTCAGTAGCTTGAGCAAGACTTTCAACAGGGGGACAAAGGTGCCACGGGGGGGGGCGATTTGGAGGGACGCAGAGGCATGGAGATTTGAGCAAAGATAAGGCATTTTAGAAACTTAAAATTGGAGATTGCTGGTGCACAGAATTCTAAGGAGGGGGAAGGGTAAGATTTAGTCCTGTTGGAATTTTCTGAGAACTAGGAGAATGCATCCTTGTATTTGACAGGTCTTCCTTCTTACCTCCTGAGACATGGCAGAACTGGGGATGGTGGATGAGGGACCTCAGCAGAAAGCTCAAAGACAGTATGTACAAAGGGCCAAGGTACCTGCTTTTGTGCAGCTCTCCCTGTGGTTGGAACGGGGAACTTCAGCCATTGATTCTACAAGTGCTTACTGAACACCTGTTTTGTGTCAGGCACTGTGCTGGGCTCATTAATCAAATCAGACCTCGGATGCCCTTTATTTGTGCTTTACTAAGCACCTCCCAGGCCCCAGGTATCCAAGAGGAAGACCAACCCATAGGAACAGGGTATCTGTCCTCAGGGGGAAAGATGCATGGTGGGGCAGGAACTTCAGACAGGAGAAGGGGGGCTCCTGAAGATGCAGAAAAATTGGGGTGTAGAGGAGTAGACAGTCTGGGGAGAGGAAGGCTGTTCTCCTTTAAGCCTCCTTATCTCCTGCTCTTTGTTTCTCTCTCTATTCTTCTGCTTCCCTGGAGCAGACCAGGCTACACCTGAGAGATTTTTCAAAGGCACAGGGCACAGGACCACAAGTTCCTTATGATCCTCCTCTCCCATTGGCTCTGATGGCCTGTCTCAGGGTGCTCCTGAACTCTTTGAGGTTCTCTCCCTACATCCTTCAGGGATGAACAACAGATTAATCACTTTATTTTCTCTCCTTTCATTCTTGCCACTCCTTCCAAGCCCACTTTCAATTTCTCTGTGAGAGAGGAGGGATGATTGGCTGGTGCTTGCGATCTTAATTGTGCCATGGTTTCTAGGGTGCATGTTATTTCCAAACTCCGGGACATAGGCCTTCTCTCTCTCGGTCTCTTATGCTCTCTTAAGGACACCTGGCCTGGCTTTTCCTCCTTCCCTCCTATTCCAAAAATACCTCTTGGTGTATTTAGGTCCAGCCCGCTTCTTCTTGGGTCTAGTGGTCTCTCTTTATCTTTCTGCTTCTACATGCAGAGGTTCTTGCACACGGTGATCTTGACATTTGGATTCAGGTGGCTCTAGGTTCATGAGGTGTGTACCTGTGCCCTGGCCCAGTGTGCACCATACACCTCTGATTGGGATACTGGGTGTCCCTTTTCTTCCCTTTAACCGGCTTATTCTTCTCCTGGGACCTGGAAGGTAGAGGAAGGGTGAGCAATGGCTGGGGCTGGTAGGTATCCAGCTAATTTGGGGAAGTGGCATCCAAACCTCACTTTAACCCCAAGGTGCCCTTCCCTGATGGGTCTTTGCCCAAAGAGTACATGTCGCCATCCCAAACCAAAACACAACAAAGAGAAACTCCTAAACTGTGTCTGCCTTTTCCTGCACGTTGGTCTGATTAATTTATTAATGGAAATGCTCCAACCAGTGGACACAAGTATGAGCTTTGTGGACAATCATTTATCCATTGAAATCCTGATTTAGTTGCAAATCAATCATGTGACTTTAAGCCAATTTGAGTCTCAGTTTCTCATCTATCAAATGGGGATAAAAATTCAGACTGCTTCGGTGGGGTTGGGAAAAATCAATGAAAGTGTGTGACCAGTGAGTGTTAATGACTGGGTACTGCACAAATGAGACTTGTGACTGGTCCAGTGAATGAATGGTTCGGTCTTCGGAAGCTGTTTGCTATTGCCAGACCCACAGGACTCCTGTGGGAGGATCTTTACTGGGACATAGGGGATGGTGTCCCAATGGAGCACTGACTTAGCCTAGCTCAGCCTTCGGGGATGATGGCTCTTCAGTTCTTTGTACCTGCCAGGTTAGGGATGGAGAATCAAAGGTCACTCACACAGCTCTTCTTGTCAATCTGGTACTCCTCTACTGTTCCTGAACCAGCCTGTCTTGCATTTGAGCATTGTATCTTTCTGGACTGATGCATGTCTATCTCCAAGGAATGGTGGCCACCTCTGCAACTTGGCTTAGCACCTGACAAGGACCTTTCCTTGCTTCATTCTTTTAGTCAGACTTCTTCATCAAAATCCCTCAATCTTATTACAACCTTGGTAAGTATTATACCCATTTAACAGAGGAGGAAACAGAATAAATGATACCTTTCTCTAGATCTCCTAATTTCTAATCTTATGCTAAAGATCCACTGCCCTGAGCCAGCACACATGGCCTTCTGTCTTTGTTATTCCCACGTGGAGGTGATTTGGGGTGAGATTTTAATGCTTGTATTATTCTAAACCATCAGAGATACGGCCTGCAAGCAAAACTTTTCAGGATGCACAGTTCCCTGGAGAGATTTGCTCCTCTTTGCCTCTCCCTGGCTAATCCCTGTCCCCACCTCTGCTCCTGTTCAGAGCTTATATGACTCTTAAACTGGGTGAATCTTTGCCTTGCATATTCCCTATTGCTTAAATGAGCCTCTTGGATTGGAGAAGCTGATTAAGAAGTCAGCTCCATTTACTGCGCGTGTGTTATGCTGCATACGCTGCCAGGCTTTGAACGTGCCATAAGGAATTATAAGCCGTTTTCTTTGACACTGAGGCACTTAACAAAGGAAAAATGGACCCCCTCCTTTTGATTTCTTCTCTCCCTTAGAATCCTAGCATCCTTTCTAAAGGACTCAGGTCTTGGGCTCAATATCTTTTCTTTTTTTTTTTTGAACCAAAAGAAAGAGCCATGCATCGCTGGTGTCTCAGCCTTTATCTGCCTGATGTTCTCTGGGTTCCTGTTCTGACCTGTGGTTCTGGCTTTGGGGAGCTCTGGGGACATTTGGAAAGTTGGATCTGCTGACCTTCATTCAGCTCTGGGGGCTTCTTCAGCTGTCAGGCTAAGGTACTGCTTTCCACGAGCCTCCAGGGATGTGCCAGAAGAATCACATTTCTTTCCTGAGCTTTCAACACCCCGTTTTCTTTCAGGGACCCCAAATCACCTCATCATCCATGAACGGAACTATTTCTTTGGGAAACTGGTTCCCATTTCCAGCCTTCACACCTCATGGCAAAGCGTATTTCTCACCTGTCAAGTTAAATATGCTGTCGTCTCTCCTGATTTCCTCTTTCTTTCAAGAACCAAGCAGGCGGGGAGCCACGGCACTGTGGGGAGGCTCAGGGCCTTGTCAACCAGGGGGCCCCATGGCCGGCCGGCTGTCCCAGACTTGACATCCCTTTTCAGTCGCCGGCTCCCCTCTCTTCCCTGGCCTGGGATCCCTCCAGTTCTTCTTCTCCAAACTGTCTGCCATTCTGGGCATCCTGATGGAGCTTCTGTGTACAGAATGTGCCCACTGTTCCACACGCCTCGTTTCAAAGGACTGTGGAGGAGTTTGACATTTTAGCAGGTCTATTATGGATGTCTGCTGTGGCCAAGACAAGGAGAAGGGATTGTAGCATTAAGTCAGCTGCACATCAATCTGCTCTCTGTGCTCAGATATGCAAGGGGGACGGAGAGAGTCCTGGCTGTGGGTCTCTGATCTGCGTGTGTGTACTAAGAGGAGCTTTTCATAGATGGAATTGTTTTGGAAATTGCCAACATCCAATTGCACTTATGTTCGAGACTTTTTTAAATAGGATCTTGGGGATACAGAATTGAACTAATCACAATTCTTTTCCTGATACAGTATTCTTATAAAATCTTAGTTATCATGATATACTCTTTTTTTAACTCAATAAATAGCAAATTTTTGTGTACTCACAACTTCAAACCGAGAGTAGTGGATGACCAACGACTGTCTCCTTCTATGGCTCCTTCCACATTCCATCGATCACAGAGGTGACTGTGTGTGATCCTGAAGACTTCTTGTCTTAAAAAGGTTTTATCATGCATAATACTTCAACCCCCATTTATGTAGTTTGACTTGTCCGGAATGTTATAAAAAGCACTACTGGATATTGTTTTCTGGGACTTTGTTTCCAATCTGCTTTAAAATGTTACTGTGTGTACCTGTATAGTACTCTAGGGTGTGAAGTATCCATGCTGTATTTCTCAGGCTGCTGCTGATGGCCTTTGAATAGGGGCCCATAGGAATTTATAGGATAATGCTGAACTATTGTTCAAAACATTTGGATCATTTCTTACTCCTCCTGGCAGTGTATAAAATATCTACGTTAAACTGCTTTCTTTCAAGCATTGAGTTTTGTCAGACTTCTTATTTTTCCAGTCGAATGAATATACAATGAAATCTCGTGGTCTTGGCTGTTCAGTCTCCTGATTTTCTTTAAAATAGAAGAAAAATAGGTGGAGGAGAGGGGAGGGAACAGGGGGGAGGGATGAAGGATGAGAAAGGGGAAGTACTGGGGACTATGTGGGAGCAAATCATATTCTATGCTTTCATAATTAAGTTAATATGAGTTCTAATGTTATGTATAACTAAAAAGAACTATTAAAAAGAAATAAAACTAACTTTAAAAAGATATCTTTTCTTTCCCAAAGTCAGAAAGATATATATGTGTGTACACATGTTTCCCTCCCCCACAAGTACAGAGTTGATTTTTGTGAATGATATAAGCTGGGGATCTAATTGCAAGTTTTACACATGGAGAACCAACTTTTTCAACTCAAATCCATCTCCTGTACTGAATATGCCATTTTTTTCATGAGTTAAATCCTATGAATATGAAACCTTCTCCCAGGCTTTCTATGCTGGTTTCTTGGTTGGTTTTTCCAGTCCTATCTAATAGCATTCTGTTCTAATCATTCCGCATCTACACTTAGTGTTTGAATCTTGGGTCAAGTTTCCCTACTCTATTCTTCTTCAGAAGTGGGATGACCCTGTTTTTGTCTATTTCTCTTCAAATGTGCATTTAGAATCAATCTGTTGGGTCTGTTCCGAAAACTTGTTTTAAATTCATCAGATTTCCGGTCAGTTTGGAGAACGCTGAAATTTATCTAGTTATTCAGACCCCCTCTCCATGAATATGGTATACCTCTCCCTGAGTTGAAGATGTGGAGTTTATAGTCTTTGTAACGTCCTGCAATGTTAGGGCAGATCTCAAAAATAGTGCCAGTTTCCTTTCTCCTTGCTAGCTAAAGATATTAGATTAGACAAAGCCTTCATGGACATATGACCTGACTAGAAAGTTTTCTTTCCTACTCCCTGGGAAGTCCTGAGAATGACAATGAAGTTGTGTCGTAGAGGATCTAGTGAAGTGTGTGTCCAGAACTGTCCCGCAATGGTCAGATCTGAAGTTCTGGAGGGAGATGAGGCTTCCTGGGCTGATTACAAAGACAGACTTTGTAATCATGCACCCACCAACTTGGAGGCCCAGAGTGGGGATTCCAGTTGCCCAGCTCAGTTCCTTTTATTTACATTAGAGATATAGCACCCGCAGCATGCAGCTTCTGGACGGTTCCATGGAGCATGCAGTTCAGCCTCATGCTTACTGCAAGGCCAGAGCTCAGTCAGGAATGGCTCCCTTCCCTAAGCCAAGGCCAAGCCAAGACCTTGATGACTTTCCTTCCAGCTTCAGAGGCTGATTGAATCCCTTCTTGTCAGTAGCCTCACCTGCCCTAGCCTGGACCAGAGTGGGCCTAGAAGCTCATGGCCCCATTCGCTCAGCTGATTTCCTAACTAACATTCTAGTCACATGAAGAGACTACACGAGATTGAAATAGGTTTCTGGAAACCTTGAGGCCAAGTTTAAAATGAGATTACTTTCTGATAGGAAGAGCAGGAGTGTCAGACCCCGCTTTCCTCTCCTGTCTGGACTTTATAATTTCTTTTTTTCCCACTTTGTTTCTAAATTCTTCAGTGATGCTATTAGGTCTGCCTATTCCCAAGGCCTCAACACCTGGGGGCAAACAATCATCTGGTGCCAGCCCTTTGGAGAGGTGCTATCTGCAGACATCAGCCACTTGGGCAGCCTTTGTGGCAATGGCTGGAGGTGGCCTGACTCCTGGGAACCTGGAGATGAGAAACAAATCCAGCATCCTGAGCCTATCTGCTTTAGGCCCCAGGGTCGTTCCTTTACCTACATATTTTTAAAAGATGCATTGGAGTCTTGATGGTGACCCCTGCTTGGTCAGAAATAGGAAAGCTGCTCTGGGGGTCTCAGATTTGCTTGGGAGCGGTGGATTAATTAAGATAGCACTCCTGATACATCCCAGTAAGCTCTGATACTATAGTTTACAACCATAGTTTCTCCAGACTGGAGGCAGACAATCTTTTTATTTAACTTCCATTAAGTATAGAAAAAAAAGTGTAACCATTAGAGCAGATGTTGGTAAGCTTTATTCTCTATGCAAATTACATGTATGGAACATGTAAGTCCCAGATTTTTCCTCCTTTCCTTCTATGTTGTCACACAAATGAAAGAGATGCCTAAGGAGTGTTGGCAGTTGCTGATCATGGTGACGGGCACTTGTATCATTATCTCCTGTAAGATTCACAGAGGGATGTTCAGTTCAATGTCTTGGGACTAGTGATGAATCCAGTACCCACCACACTTGTAGATGAGAGGTCTGAGTCTGGGTAATTACCATTTGGTTTCAACGAGGCAAGTATAAAGGATTTCTCACATATAGTGGCAGAATTGTATTCAGTAGCCAGTTTATCCATCCCTTGATGCTTCAGGTTTGATAAAGAACCTTACTAGGCAGGTGCCCTTGAGGAAGATGTTTTGCTAATACTTTTTTTTAGAAGGTGGTTGTTCTGAGTTAATCAACATGTGGCATGTTAAGATGGGGGTCTGGCATACAGTATGCACTCATTAACTATTAATTATAATTGAACTAATATGTAGAAATCTTCACTGTCATTAGCTAATACAATGTTGAATAATAGGACATATATTGGAATGATTACCTGGTTTTATCCATAAATTGATCCAGAAGACAGGGACTGCCCAAATGGAGAGAGTCAGATGGGAGACTTCACAGAGTCAGGGCCCAGAGGAGTATTGTTCACCTTGCTCTCTGCAGATTGTCCCATCACAGGAGTCGTCATTGGACAATGGCAGCAAGAAGCCTCCCTAAGAGCAGAGCTATCTGCATGGATCTTGAGTCCTAGCAGGGGTGTGTCTGCTGTAATTAGCAGCCTGGGTTTTACATCTTGCTTTCTTCTGGCCCACCTTATCTTTCTTTCTCCAATTTCCTATCCTGTGTCATTGCTTATTTTGCTCAGGAAAAAAGAAAACCCACCACATGAGTCTTCATTTTTGTCTTTCCAGCTTTCACTTTGACCAAGGGCTTGTGAGCCAGGAATCCATTATGAGGGGCCTTTATTTTACAGTTTTGCAGGTGTTGGCACGTGTCTTAATTCTGGGGCTGGTAAGATGAAGGGACTTGTTGGACTGCAAGGAGATGACTGGAGATGCACACAGATAATACTGCAAAACACTGGGCCTCACTTTAATAAGTCTGTTGACTTATTTGACCCATTTTGCACATGTAAAAAAAGAGGTTCAGAGCAGTTAGGACACTTATCAAGAACAATATTTACCTGAAAACTACAGAACACTATAGAAAGAAATTGAAGAAGACCTTAGAAGATGGAAAGATTTCCGGTGTTCTTAGAGAAGCAGAATTAATATTGTTCAAATGGCCATAATCCCAAAAGCACTGTACAGATTTAATGCAATTCCTATTAAAATTCCAATGATATTCTTCATAGAAATAGTAAAAGCAATCATGAAATTCATTTGGGAAAATAAGAGACCCAGAATAGTCAAAGCAATCCTTAGCAAGAAAAGTGAAGCAGGAGGCATCTTAATACTAGATCTTTAATTATACTACAGAGCTACAGTAACAAAACTGGCATGGTATTGGCACCAAAATAGACTTAGACTAATGGTACAGAATAGAGGACACAGAGACAAACCCACATAAATACAGTTATCACACACCAGACAAAGGTGCCATAAACATACAATTGGAGAAAAGATAGTCTCTTTAACAAATGGTGCTTAGAAAACTGGAGATCCATATGTAGCCAATTGAAATTAAACCCTGTCTCTCACCCTTCACAAAACTTAACTCAAAATGGATCAAGGACCTAAGCATTAGACCAGAGACACTCTGCCTACTAGAAGAAAAAGTCAGCCCAAATCTCTATCATGTCAGTTTAGGAACATCCTAAAGCACAAGAAGTAAAATCAAGAATCAATAAATGGGATGGTATCCAACTAAAAAGCTTCTTCAAAGGAAACAATCAAGAATGTGAAGAGAGAGCCTACAGAATGGGAGAAAAATCTTTGCCACCTACACCTCAGATAGAGCACTAATCTCCAGGATATATAAAGACCTTAAAAATCCTAGCACCAAAACCAAACAAACAAACAAACAAAACCAACCCAATCAACAAATGGGCTAAGGAACTGAACAGGCACTTCACAGAAAAAGAAATTGATTGGTCAAAAAAACTATGAAAAAAAAAAGTGTTTAACATCTCTAGTAATTAAAGAAGTGCAAATTAAAACTAGACCAAGATTTCATCTCACTCCTGTCAGTAACAATAAATTTTGGCAAAGATGTGGGAAAATAGGTACAGTCATACATTGCTGGTGGAACTGCAAATTGGTGCAACCACTCTGGAAAGCATTATGGAGATTCCTCAGAAAACTTGGAATGGAACTGCCATTTGACCCAGTTATCCCACTGCTGAGCATATAACCAGAGCACTTAAAATATGGATACTATGGTAATGTGGCCACATCGATGTTTACAGCAGCTCAATTCATAATAGCTAAGCTATGGAACCAACCTAGGTGCCCTTCAATGATTGGATAAAGAAAATGTGGTATATATACACAATGGAATATTACTCAGCCATAGAGAAAAATGAAATTATGGCATTTGTGGGTAAATGGATAGAACTAGAGACTGTAATGCTAAGTGAAATTAGCCAATCCCCCGCAAACCAAAGGCTGAATGTCTTCTCTGATATGCAGATGCTAACATACAATAAGGAGAGAGTGGTGTGGGAAGAATAGAAGTTCAATGGATTAGAGAAAGGGGAATGAATCGGGGTGGGAATGAGAAAGACAGTAGAAGAATCAGACATTACTTTTCTATGTTCAGTATGAATACATGACCAATGCAACTCCACATCATGTACAAAATGACCAATGTAACACGACCGATGTAATTCCACATTACTCCACAAAAATGGGAAGGCATACTCCATGTATGTGTAAGATGTCAAAAGATACTCTATTGTCATCTATAACTAAAAAGAACAAATGAAAAAAGGAAACTCAAATATGTACAGATAGATATAATAAATAATAAATATCTCTAAAATATGCAGAAAAAAGAACAGTGTTTACATATACAATAAGTGAGGAGGCTGAGGTTCAGCTCAGATCTGTCTGAAGTCAAAACAGTACAGCTCTCGTCACTTGTACATGAGACCCTTTGGCCATTTCCCATATACCCCTGCTGTGCTTTTATCTTTTTGCCCCCATTCATTTTTCTTCCTGGCTTTAGTATTGCTAAGCAGTAATCTTGACTCCTGCTCTGTCAATCCAGTTTTGTGACTTTATATGCCTGGTAAGTTCTTTTTTATGGGGGGCACGGTTACTTGGGATTGAACCCAGGGGTGCTTAACCACTGAGCCACATTTCCAGCCTTTTTAATTTTATTATTATTATTTAAATTTGGAGACATGGGCTTGCTAAGTTGCTCAGGCTGCCTTTGAACTTGAGATCCTTCTACCTCAGCCTCTGGAGTTGTTGGGATTATAGGCGTTCACCACTGTGCCCGGCTAATTACGCCTGATAAGTTCTTAGTGTGATACACTGCATATATTTTAGTTGCAAAATGTCTTTTAAAACTTTTATCTAGTTTCCAATTTGTTATAATCCTCCGTCTTTTCATCCATTTGTTTTTCTTATACTTTATTATTAACATGTTAATGACATTTGCTCTAAAGCTGTTCCATCTTCTGACTTCAATATCTAGATTACATCGTGGGTCTCTTTCTAGGATCTTCTGTCCCTTGATTATTGGTCAAATTTTCCTGCCCCTTCACATGTTCAGTAATTTTTAAATGTATGCTGGCCATTGCATAGCCAATACTGCAGATGTGCCAATATTATATTCCACCAAAGGGGGTTCTGCCTTTCCTCTATTAGGCAGTTAGAGTGAGAAAATTATTAATTAGACTCAATAAGAATGTATACTCATATTGTGAACACCAATCATTGCTGATGCCTTCTTTGACGTTTCCATGGTCAGGTAGTCTTCATTGCAATTTCTCTTATACCAATTAATTAAACAAGCATCTTCATTAATATACATGCCTCTTGTTTATCCATAGAATTAAGATGAGAGAGAGAGAGAACTAATCATTTTGAAGGTGACTTTCTTAATATACAAGGATGACTAATCTGACCTTGGTTTTTATTCATGACAAGTGCCATCAGGAGAGCCCTCCAGGGGAAATGCACAGGTGAGGGGTGTGAGAAGTCATTGAAATCCACCCCTGGTGCCTGGATCCAACAGGAAAACCCCATACAGAAATCCACTACCACCAGTCATTTGCAGGGGAATCAGGGAAGATAAATCTTCAGGAATATTTGGGAAATCGTTCTTCAGGGGAACTTCCTGAGGCTGGAGTTTGTCCTGCTATTCACGGATTTCTACTGAGTCAATAACATAATGGGGTTTTTCATCACTAAGAGGAAAGACATGGAAACACTTCCTGAATTGGAAAAGGAGGAATCTTGGTAGTCAGGAAGATCTGGTCTCCTCTATTAGGCAGTTAGAGTGAGAAAATTATTAATTAGACTCAATAATGGAAGGCCATTAATGGAGGTAGAATCCAGTGTGAGAGGCTTCTTGTGATAATGTTTTTTGTTACCTTTGGCCATTTTACAATAAAATCCACTGCATTTTTTTTTCTGAGCCTCTGTGGTATTTATTGGGTGCTGGGCAAGATATAAAAATTCCAATCAAACTCCTCTCTACCCTATAGTTGGCACTGTTGTGACATTCTTTACACATTGACCGTGCAGTCTGCCTTTTTTATTGGTCAGTTGGTACCAAAGTTTATGATTCATAAACAGGTGCTGTTACAAGTGGTCTGGATCCCCAAAGGCCATTGCAAATGCTGGGGAGAATGGGGATCAGTGGACACTGCTGGATGTCATCATAACCAGGGAATAAATGGAGCTTCACCTCAGCCCCAAGAATTTGGTGGTGAAGGAGCTGAGCCCTGTGGATTTAGGCTTGTGGATGGAGGAAGCTCATGGCAGGGTATCTCTGGGAGGACAGAGTTCCCTGATTTCTTGGCCATCAGGTGGTCCCCAACAAGAATAGCAGGCATGATCTCAGTCCTAAACCACATACCTGGACTGACTTATGTACTCCTCCATCCAAATTTAGGGTTATTGGTTTCCCTGTGTTAAGGCCCTCCCCATTTTCTGTGGATCTATGATGATCTTGGCCTCTGTACATCTGTGGTGTGGATCTAGCCTATGAATACATTTCTTTAGACTGTTCCAAATAGTCCTACCAGTCCCCTTGGTCTTCTCCCACACTCTGCCCAGCGGGACGTGCACACAGCACCCCATCTGCCTTTCTTGGTGTCTGTCTTTGGTCCCAGTAAGCCTTTCACTCAGTAGCCTAGTGTTGCACTCAGCCCTAAGCCAAGCATGTGGAAATAAATAAAATAAAATTCCTGCTATCGAGTAGCTAATTCTACCCAAGGAGACAAATATTTCTCCATTTTCAGCATGATGGCCTGCATTTAATCAAGCACTAAATGCTTCTTCACTGACAGGTGTTGGAGAATGTTAGATGTGAGATGCTAATGTTGTAGAAGAAGAAGATCTTGACCTGGGACCTTCTGTCTACCTCTGGACTTTAGCCAGTTTATCATCAACTGGCAAGGTGGGCAGCAACCACCCACACATAAATACGAGGTGACCCAGAGAGTTGTAGAAAGGTGCCAACCCACATGCAGCAGAATGGTGACAGCCATAGATCTCTCAGGTTGACAGTTCAGTCTGAACACCATTGTGTATTTGATCTAGCCCAAGAATTAACGACATCTCAGCTCATTCATACTGCTGTAATATTAGCAGAATCACACTTCAGAAGCCAGAGATGGTACGTTGATATTCGGCGTGACATGCACATGCTCATTGAAACACAGCTCCCAATTCAGGCTCTGTGGTTTCCAGTGAAGTTTGCACAGATCCCTGGGTGTTAACAAGAATGTGATATCTATGAACAGATGAAGAAGCTGACCTATGGCTTTCAACCAAATTAGACATTTGTGTGTGTGAGAGAGATAACATTGTTTTATTCTTTTGGGAAAAAAAAATTAAATTTCAAGAAAAACACTTTGGCCTGCAGATTTCATAATAATTTTTCTCCCACAAATCTAAAATAATCTTGTGAAAAATTCAAAGCCTGGATTTTGAAACACCCACCAGTATGTGAATCCTCTAGCAGGGAAGCCTTTCCTTAGTCCTTATGCAAATGCCCATGGAAGGCACTGGTCTCCACAGCCTCCTGGAGATCCCTGAGAACCCCTGAAGGCCCCTTGGATTCCACTCTAGATCTCTCTGGAAGCCTGTATGGTGCTCCACCGCACATTCCCCAAGTCACTTCTCCCCTAAAAAAGACCATGGTAGGCTGGTGTTTTCTAACCAAATATGTCCCCACTACCTCCTACCAGCTGTTGTGATACTCAATGCCTCATTTACTTTCCGTGCCTCAGTTTCCCCATTCATCAATCGAGGCCATTCCTCACCAACACTCACCAGTTGGTAACTCTGGTAAGAGCTGAGAGGAATGAGTATGTGAAAGTCGTGTTTTTTAAGCGAGTGTCTGGCATATTATTGGGAATTCATAAATAATAGCTCTATCCATAGGGATTACCATGAAATGAGTACAGCATTCATCCCAGCTGTAGAAATTAAGGAGTTGCCAAAAAAAAAAAAAGAAAAAAGCCCTCAGCAATTAAGATAAATTATACATAATATAGTATTTTAGAAAATCAAGATCAATGCAAAAATTTATGGTGAAACAAATATCCAAATTCTTTTCCATCTTTTTTATTGGTGTGTTATACATAGGAGCAGAATTCATGGTTACATATTCGAATGTTATGGTTTGGATGTGAGGTATCACCAAAAGCTCACGTGTGAGACAATGCAAGAAGGTTCAGAGGAGGGATGTTTGGGTTCCGAAAGTCTTAACCCACCCAGTGAATTAATCCCCTAATGGGGATTAAAGAAGTGGTAACTGGATTGGCAGGGTGTGGCTGGAGGAGGTGGGAATTGGGGTGTGGCTGTGGGAAAGTGGAGTCTCTCTCTGCTCTCTGATCACTATGTGACCTGCTTCCCTCTGCCACGTTTTCCCACCATGATGTTCTCTCTCACCTCAAGCCCCGAGTAATGGAGCGGGCCTTCTATGGACTGAGACCTCTGAAACCATTAAGCCCCCAAATCAACGTTTCTTTTATAAAATTATTCTGGTCAGATCATTTAGTCATAGCAGCGAAAAAGCTGACTAAAACATCTTACATACATACAATAGGACAATATAATTTGCTCACTATCATTCCTCACTATTTAAAATATTGAAATTTTATTTCAACACAAAATCTGGGTTACTGATTTTCTTTTTGCTTCAGGCTCCAATGTGGCACTGGCAGGAATGAGGAACCTTACAGCCATGATGATTCTTGCCACTTTATTCCTGTTTGTCCCACGAAGAAGACCCTCTTCCTTTCTCACCCATAAGCAATAGCACTCCGTGGGTGTCTCCAGGAGCAGACAAGTTCAATACCGCCTTAAGCCCAGTCAGAGGCTGATTGGCTGGTGTGGAGGTAGGGCACAGAGGAACAGGAGAGCCAGGGGTGCGGGCAGCTGGTTCAGCGGGCGTGGGGGTTGCCAGCCAGCCCTGCAATCTGATTTTGGGGGTGGGACAGCCTGCTCCCTTCCCCCAACCCTTACCTCTTTCATTTTGAGTTTATGATAATCCAGTTGCGGAATGCAGTGGAGTCCCATGGGATAGGAATTTTACTCGTTCACTTACTGTTATTTTGAAGAGGAAAGAAAGAACAGCGAAAATAAAGCTGGGGATCCCAGTTCCTATTCCACCGCAGACGAGTGGACCCTGGTATCAGCAGGAGAATGGCTGAGCCTGGCCCTCCTATCACTGGGTCCAGGGTCCTATGGACTTACCATGGTACAAGGGGAATGTTGAATTTGTCCTCATGTTAGATGCTTATATGCAACTGTGTGAGTCTTTGGGGCCTGACGATTCCCTGAGCAAGGCACCCACTTCCTTTAACTTTGAAAAGAAGAACTAGTGACCTCATCCAGTGGTGGAAAAGAGATGAGGTTTGGCTCTGTATGTACCTACTGGAAATCACAAAGGATTTCCTGGAGATAGTGTGCCCATCTGTGATTATTACAGTGTGTGCTTACATAGAGCTTAAATTTTGGGTAAGATGCACTTTTGCTAGTTTCAATCTCATTCATCCATCACTCATTTAAGTACCAATAGTTACTGAAGAAAGGGCAGATATTGTGCTAGGTGCAGGGATGCCAAGCTGGTCAGTTCCCATCCCAGCTTTGGAAGTTCATGTTCCACATAGTAACGGCCGATTCCAGCACTGGGTGAGTAGTAGCAATGGGGGCGTGGTTCCATGGGGTGATGGCTTCTCTTCTTTCCCACATCTTTGAGTTTGTCCCTTGAGTGCCTCATGCTTTTTGGATGGAACAGCAGTGAGCTGTCTGGAGTCATAGCCTAGGTCTCTCCAGGGACGGGCACAGCCTGGTGTATGAAGCAGGCTCAAGAAGGTGGAAGCCACACTGCTTGTGCAGGGTCAGGGAGGCCAGGCAGGAAGCAGGTGACCCCTCTGGTGATGGAGAAGGGACCCTCAGGGCCCAGTGTCCTCCATTTGGCCAGCTCTTCAAAACACCTGCTGCCAGGATCAAAGCCAGGACTGTGCCTTCATCAGGGCTTCCAGAGTTTCAGAGTTAACAGAATTTTCCTAATGATATGAACAATCAGAGGATTACAATTTGGCTGTAGGAGGCCATCAGAGAGTAGGTAGTGTTGTTTGCCCAGCGCATGCTTTCAGTTATGGTGACGAGGGAGCTGGTGGTGCATGTGCCCGGCTTTGGCTTGATCGTTTGAGGCCACAGTCTTTATTTTGCTAAAACATTAGAGGAAAATGGACAATACAACCAGTCACCCCAGAAATTGATCCAAATGGCATTTGTTTTGCAGATTTCCCCAAATATTTAGCTGTTTGACACACAAAGACTTTTTTAGCGTAATCTTTTTTTGGCATCGTACAGACATAAGCCTTGTTGACTTCATTTTTGCTTCAATGTAAATGTTTTCCTTTGCTAATATTGAACTAATGTGCAGTGTGACAGATAGTGGAATAAATAAGAAGTGTGAGGTGGACCTCTGTTCAAAATGTTTTGCTGTGACATTGATGAAAGTTTCATCTCCTCTCCATGTTTGTAAGAGGGATATTTCCTGTCCATTGTACTTATCTAGCCAAGTTATTTTCTGTTCTCTCCTGAAGTCCCATTTTCTAATTATGAGTGTTGATCTTTAAAACTGACCTTGGTAAGTCATTGCTAGCTTTGTATAGATTTTTTTATTTATTGTTTTTTATTGTGCATGTAATTCATATGCATAATGCAAAGAAAACAGATAGATCAGATAGGCAGAAACAGAAAAGAATTTTAAATCACCAATAATCCCATTGCCTAGAAATAATGAATGTGAACATTTTGTTTGCTGTTTATCTGCTGATACATTTATTTTCCATTCATTCAGCAAATATTTATTGAATTTCTATTTTGTGCTCAGTACATGAAATCATCCTATACATACTCTCTGCTGCCTGCCTATTTCTCCCAGTGTACATCTTTCCACATCAATAAATGTGTGTTTACATTATCTTTTAAAATGTTTTTCAAGAGTAAAGTCCTATCGACAGACCTTGCTGTTAGTTTTAGGATTCCGTTGTACATTTTTGTTGTTACAAACACTGCTGCAACAGAAATCCTTGTAAATGTTTATTTGCTTGCCTATTTGACTAGTTTGGAAAGATCTGTATATGTTTTTATTTCAAAGTTACCACAGAAGATATAGGATGCACTTAGATCCTGTCTGAAGAAATGCACCATTATTTGTGAGTGGCTAGTGATGAAATTGATGCCTCAGGAATGGGTTTTGTGGGTACTGTGTTCCTACCCAGAAGTGCTTCTTGAGGTTTCAGGTTGGTTGTCCCTTCTGTTTCAATGTAAATGTAACTTTAGGAGAGAGTCTTTCCTGACCCTCCCTCTGACTAGGTTTGTATTATTCCTGCCATCCCAACGCCTCCAACAATGCCTGCTTTGGTCCTATGAAGGTCCCTGAGCATGGGGGACCTGTCTTTTGGGCTCACTACTGTCTTTCCAACCAATTAACATCATGCTCAGATATTACCCATAACTATTTGTCGAATTAGTAAAAGTAACTGCTAGGGTTGGAAACCTATGCTTTTCTTTGATTTTAACTTTTATTTGGGGGGAGATTTCTGTACCCTGCTGCTAATTAGGGAGGCCTTGGCTTACACTTTGTTTTGGTATGGATACTGTTTATATTTTAAGCAAGGTGAGAACATATTGATTGACATTACTAAAAACTCCAGAGGTGGTACCAGTTGCAGGCACGGCTAGAGCTGTATGCTCAGTAAAGTTCCAGAAATCCATCTCTGCATTTGTATAACTGGCTCTCCTCTAGGCCAACCTCAGTGCCTGGCAGGCAGGCCTCAGTGCTGAGAGGGTGGCCTGCCTTTGTACCAGGCTGACGTCTTGCTCTTCCCTGACAATTCCATCGGACATTCCAGAGAGGATGCAGAAGGGCCAGAGGAGGTGGGCCCTTCCTTCCTGCTGTGCCTAATAAGGTGGGGCCCCCTGGGCACTGGGTTCCACGGGCACCAAATGAAAGAAGAGAAAGACACCATTGATTGCTTCCCATGTCCACTGCACTCTGGGATTGTGGTGAGGGCTTCAGCTGGCCAGGCCTCTGTTGATGTTCCCTGTAAAAATTTTTGAGAAGTCACATTGCCTTTACTGTTGTGAACAGCCAATGGAATAATACATGTGGAAGACTTTGGCAATCATAAGACAAGTAGGAAAAAGAAAGCTCTTTATCTCTACTCCATGGGACTGGATGAGTGGCCTGTGTGTTCTGGTAGTTCCAGTGGGCTCCAGCTAGCGGGGTGGTGTCTGAGGCTGGCAGAAGCCCGGTTCCCACCTGCACAGGGCATATCACCATGGTGTGATATGGTCAGGGTGGGTGTGAGCTGACATTGGCAGCCAGGCTGCTTCCACAGTCCCTTCTGGACAGACCCAGGGACCTGCTCTGAGGGCTGTGGGCTCAAGCCACCATGCTGTTAACCTGGCAGCTTGTTAGGGAGCAATATCCCCAGGAGTCCACAATCTGCCTATTGGCCTTTTGTCTGCGTGATGACAAGCGTGATGATGTTAGGGTTGATTTTGTAATTGATCCTGTGCTGATGTTTGCTGGGCTTAAGGAGGAGTGTCAGCAGGGCTGAGGAGCTACTGGCAGTGGGCAAGGGGAGACAGCTGTCCTCTGCTGCCAGGACATGCAGTCTTTACCTGCACACCGCCAACTCCTCCAGCCTCATGCTCTCTGTGCTGTGTCACTCTGCCTAGTCACTCTGGATCTGAGGAGCTCTTTCTCTGTAAAGCTACCCCAGTTGAGCCTTTTCAAGTGAGATAACACACAGATGGTACCTGACCCAGGGCTTAGTATATAGTGTGTTTATGTACTGGGCATCTGTCCCTGGTCTTTGTCCCTACAGGGCTGTTTGGATCTTGTGCCTGAAGGCAACTCTGGTTGTTCCTAAGTGCTTTGACCACTGGGCCCTTTTCCTGGTACTGTCACCTTGCATCAGAGATGTGCTGAGTTCCTGCGGGGGACAGTGGTGTGAAGTGTCTGGAGAGTGGCATTGAAGTGCTGAGACCAGGGTCTTGGTGACAGGCAGTGGGTATGGGGTGAGAGTGGGGCTGGGGAGGAGGAACCCAGCTCTTGGTTACAGAATGGTCCTAGACAGGAATGGAAGGCTGTGCATAGAACCCTCTAGAGGGAAGACTTCGGGACAGACCTGATTGGAGAACACCTGGAGGCATATAGGGAACTCTGAAGAGGGCAAAGGTGATGGTGGCAGGAGACTGACAAGCTGGGCACTTCCAGGGTGAGGAGCAGGGGACGATGGGGGCAGAGCCCTGGCCTGGGTGCTCCCTGCATCCGTTTTCTTTCCACCATGCAGTACCATGCTCGTCCAGAGGGGGCGCTCAAAAAGCACTTGGCAAAGAATTGCCAAGTGAACAGAGGAAAGCAGGAAGAATAGGAAGAGCAATCAGGTCCCGAAGTCTATGTGGGAGTGGGGGGAGGGGGAGGAAGGAGGAGAAATAAAGAATAAACTGCATCTCCATTATCAGTAAGGTGGCTCTCCCAGCAAGCAGCAGAAGACAAGAAAAGCATGTATTTATTACTTCCCAAGATGAGCTATCTGGAGCTTGGGGAGAGCTCTTAGTATTTCTTCCTCCCTTTGACTCTTATCATATTACTTGCTGTCCCGTATCGGCTCAAGGTTGCAACAGCTCCAGAAAAGGGAAAGGGAAGCTGGAAAGAGGAGGAGGAACCGTGACATCTGTCCATATTTTCCAGAAAGCAGCAGCTTCCCAGACTCCCCAGTAGGCTTCTGTTTCCAAACCACTGGAGAAAAGACAAAGCCTCTTCTCATGACCACTCCCAGTTTGCAAGGAAGGAGAATCGCTGGCTACTGCAGCCTCTGCAGAGGGGCTGGCCTGCAAGAAGGGTTGGAAATGGGTGTGGCTTGAGCTGAGGCCTGGGTGACAGAAAGGGAGGACAGGAGGCAGGGAAGGCTTTGGAGGGGAATTGAGTCCCAAATGCCAACGTGCATCTGAATAGAAACAGCACTGGTATTGGAATTGCAGCCTGGAGGGGAGGTTGGACCTAGAGACATGGGGTGACTGTTGCAACCATGGGATGACAGCAGCCATGGGGAAAGAGTGCTGTTTTAGTCCAGGCTGCAGGAGGAGGAGAGGGGAACTGTCAGCCCAGTAGAGGTCCCCAAGGGGAGGGCCCATCAATGGATGAGTGAGCCAAGGAGCAACCCGGGGGGAACCTCCTCAGGAGAGCCTCACCCATTGGGAAGGGTGTGATGGGGTCCTGGATCCAGCAGGAAAGCCAGGTCCCTCCAAGCACATGTTTATCATGTCCCTCTGTAGCCAGGGGTCAACCCAGGTGTGCTTTAGAGTGAGTCTTGCTGGTATCAATGAATATAGATGGGTAAGGGGAAGTCTAGAAGGACCTGCAGCTCTGGAGACCAGGCTCAGGGCAGAAGCCCAGGTTGCAGTGTGTGAGGGGGAGGCTGAAAGGCAGCAGCTGGACCTGAGAGAGGCTGTGCTGCCTCTCCAGCTCTTTGTTGTGGCTCCCAGGGATCTGCAGGTTGTCTCTGAGGGTGTGGGAATTGAAAGCAGCACACGGAGACGTGGAGACATGTGGGTGATGTTGGAAACAAGCCTGTTGAGTGCCAAATATTGAAATATCCCCTCGCTGAGGTTTTGCAACCCAAAGATATAAACTGCATATATGATCACAGCACGGTACATTATAGACAAGCCCATGCTCAGGTCTCAAGTTTTAATTTAAGAAAATTTAATTGCAAACCACTAAAAATAATCAGAAACATAAATAGCAGAGCAGGCCTGTCAAAAATCACCAAAGTCATAATAGGAAGGAGTTGAAGATTCTGTAGAAAATGTAACAGTTGAACAAATAAGCTGACTCTTCCAGACGTCACCAGTCTGAGCTAGAGGTGGGGGTAAGTTTCACACATGGCTTGAATGCCCAAATCGCTGCAGCCTGAGCCTTCTTCTAGATGAGTGATTGGCATTCAGCCCTGGACCACAACATCTTCCCCAGTACTTCTGCAGCTCCTCAGAGATGCCGGCCCCTCCTTATATCACCTGTTCCAATCACCTGGTGCCAGTTCTTTTTTGGACTCCTTCTGCTTGATCCAGCTGCCATTGTGATCCTGGGTGCTCCTGGTTCCATGCCACAGCTGAGACTTCAAGTCTACTGATGCCCCATCTATCCCTCACTGTCCAGTAGGGCTGAAACTGGCCAGCACTGCCTTCAGTTAGGTAGTGCTTAGAGTTACTGAATAGCCCAGGCCACACTTGAGGAGATACTTGCACAGGTGGGAAGCAGATGACCATTTAGGGATCCAGGGGCTAGGGACGTAGTGTTGAGAGCCTGGATGGGGAGGATGTGATTTTAAATAGGGTGGTTTCATGAGAGCATAACCTCCAATAAAGACTTGAAGGAGCTTATGGACAGAGTCAGGTGGACATGGGGGCGACAAGCATCTAATGCATGAAAGAGCAAGTGCCAAGTCTGCAGCTTGCATTTCTGAGGAACCCTGAGGAGACCAGCATGGCTGGGGCTGAGTAAGGGATGAGGAGAGGAGCAGAAGGGGTGAGCCAGGTGTTAGGGTTTAGCTGTGAGGGTCTCCCAAAAGCTATTGGTGAGACAATGCAAAAACTCTCAGAGGTGAAATAATCCCATTACAAGAGGTGTAAACTAATCAACAGACTAATCCACTGATGTGCTTAAACAGGCAGACTCTATGGTTAAGTGGGGTGTGACCAGAAGAGATAGGTCACTGAGGCCTTTGGGGTTTCTATTTTGTTCCTGGTGAGCAGAGCTTTCTGAGTTCTGATTACCATGTCCTGAGCTGCTTTCCTCCACCCTGCCCTCTGCCCCTATGTCCTGCCTCACCTTGGGCCCAGAGCAACAAAGTTGGCTGTCTAAAGACTGAGACCTCTGAAACCGTGAGCCCCAAATAAACTTTTCCTCCTCCACATTGTTTTGTCAGGTCTTTTGGTCACAGTGGCACAAAAGTCGACTAACATACCAGGTATCAGGGGATGAGGTGGGGGTGAATTGTGCAAGGACTTTGGATTTTGCTCTGTATGTGTGGGTGGTGGTGAGTGGTTGTCATCATGGGATTCTGAGTAGAGGAGTGATTTGACGTGACTTAGAGGGGAAATGTGCATGTTGCCAGCTAAGCAGGAGTTGTGAGGGGTCTGCTGTCGTGCTAGTAGGTCAGCCTGACACAGGTGCTGGTGGAGACCCAGGATTCCTGGTCAGACACCAGAACTTTATTACTTATGGCGCAGAGGTCAACTTAAACCCCTTATTCATATCATTCCTCTTTCTCCAGAAGTCCCATGGGGCCAATTTAGAGTAGCTAAGGAACCCCCAGCTTAGGAAGTCCTCAACTTCATAAAGGGTTTTTTAGCAAATCTGTCAAAACTTCAGCTTGGAGTGAGACCACATCTTTATTATCCTGTTAGGGAAGCAGCCTCCCCTGTGGCAAGGAAGGACACCTTGCCTCTGTGTCTTCCAGGGCTCTTTATATATAAACTTCCTCAAAAAGGTGGCCCAACTGTCACAAGACGTGTAGAAATGCCATGGAGACTTGCACCAGCGTGGCCATGACTGAAAGCTGGGAGAAGGCAGAAAGCAGGAAGATGGGCCAGGAGGCTGTGCGGTCACCCTGGAAAGATGGTGGTGTTGGACAAGGATCATAGTGTGGGCCATGAGAGAATTAAACCCAACTTCCAGGTGCATGCAAAGGTGAAGTCAACAGGGTTTTTTTTTTTTTCCAGATCTCATGAGGGGTGTGAGAGAAGACAGGGGCAAGGAGACACCCAGGTTTGTGTCTGAGCAATGGAAGGATGGGATTTCCATCAGCCCAGCTGGGGAACAGGACAGGAGGACCAGGGTTGGTAAGAAGATCAGTAGTTATGGTCATGATGTTTGATTTACCTGTCAATCAGAAGCAAGACTGTGGAAATTGGGCCAGAGGCCCATTGATCAGACCAGTCCACCTGAAGCAGCTGCAGGCCTGATTGCAGTCATGACCATTTTTGTCAGGGAGGGTCCACAGAAGCGCTCTGTCAGCTGTTGCTGTACATTCTCGCCACTGGTCCTCTCAGACTTTCTCTTTGAGCTCCCCAGTGCAGACCTGCTCAGCAACCTTGCCCAGCATCTGCCTGATATGGCCCTCTGGGCACAGAGTTGAGGACACATCACAGCCCATGAGGGTCCCCTGCACATAGGAGTAGCCAGATCACTCATCTGCAGGTTTAAAGACAGAGAACTGAAGCAGGTGTAGAAGCAGAGAGGGCTCCTGACCAAGAGGGATTGTGTGGAGACTTGGAGGAGATGAGGCTTGGACTTTCCAAGGTGTTAGAATCTGTAGACTACTAGAGTGAAGGAGGTTGGCAAGAAATGAGGGGGCTGGGCCTGGCCTTGATATCCCTCAACACACAGGCCAAGAAGGCCAGCAGACCAGTGATCTCCATACTACAGCCCAAGACCCACTGATTGGTTATACATTCTGTTTAATGGGATACAACCAACGTTATTTTAAAAATGGGACTGTATGGATTGAGATAGGATAGGGTAAGATAGGATAGGTTGGGGGGCAGGAGAGACTAGAGTATCTGGGAGCACTGAGTATAGCAAGAGCACTCTCGTGAAAGCTGTCTTTTAGTTAAGTGCCTGTGTTGTGTCTTGGCCCTGTGTCATTGTGGCTATCTGTGGACCCTGCATGTTTGGAAGCCCCTAATAGTATGATCTCAGCTGATGGCATACATGCTGATTGGACTCCTCAGCCCTTCATCTGGGCAAGTAGCCTCCAGACAGGACAGCCTCCCATGTACACCCTTGGCCCATGCAGAGGTCATTGTTTCTCTGTGCTGTGGAACGGGAAGCTTGGGAGGTGCTGGTGAGCCACTGAGGATTTGCAGGTAAGGGTTGGATAGACATGGCTGTGGAGACAGGATGGTCTGGGAAAGGCGGGGCCCAGGTACCTGTCACTGACCTTCTGGGAGAACTGACCATGTGGCTCTAACATCTGTCCTCTTGGCAGAGTTCTTCAAGTGGCCTGACCTGGGCCAACTTCCCCTCCACCTCCCAGGGGTACATGTAGAGCTGAGCATGCAGCAGAGCCCAGACATGCTGGAGACAGTGTGCAGGGTGGGCTCCTGGGGTGGAGTGAGTTCTTCCCAGCATGCCAAGGGAGGTGGCAGTTTAGAGATAAAACCTGGAAAAGAGATGTGGGGTGTGGTGCTCATCCTTGGAGCCCCCTGCACAAGCGAGGGCAGGCACAGGTGTGATTCAGGCTTTCCCTTCTGCCTGCAGGTGATGTAGATGAGTGTTCCAAAGGGGGACATTTTGCCAGGGCCTGGGAGCTGCTTTATTGCCTCCTGCTGGGATATTTAATGAGCACATGGCTTATGGCAGAGTCTGTTTTTCCTAAATAACTCTGCCAGAGGAAGGAGATATCATCGTGGTTCCTGGGTAGACCAGATTAAATACAGTCTATTTTTGCTGGTTTTGTCTTTTAAAGAAGGAGGCAGTAGAGTAGGGTGCTCTTTAAGGTGGAAAAGTGCATCTAAAATTATAAAGTCTAACTAGAGAGCACCCCTTTTCCTTCATATTTTTTTTTAAGAAAACAGGCCTTCCTTCTGCCACCCCATCATGGCAGTCAAGTGACTGGCTGTGGCTCCTGCATATGAGTCTGGAAGATGCTTTTCCGCTGGCATGATGCTTCCGGGCACAGTGATGCATCGCCAGGTGAAAACCCACTTACCGTTGTAACGTGACATTCTGTAGATGAGTCCTCAGGTCTGAGGGGACACATTTTGCCATTATTCTGGGAACATAATTTTTCTAGCTGTTCTTGCTGATGGGAGTCCCTCCTGTGTGCAGGGGACTGGCTGTAATAAGTAACCCGTGCAGAAGCTGTCTGGGCCTGGGCCTCACCTGCACTCTGGGCAGAACACTGGTTGAGAGCTCAGAGACTTGGGGTGCGTTGGTGACTCTCTGGGGAGGAGATGGGGAAAAGGCAGAGGGCAGTCTGTGGGTTGGCTCAGGGTCCAGGCTGAGCTAGCAGTTATTGTGCATGAAGTCTTGAGAGCCCATTGATGTAAGGTGTTCTTCATCTGCAGAGGAAGACCGTTGGTGTGTGAATAGTAGCACTTTCCATCTGGGAGGGTCTTAGAACCTTGTTCCTTTCATCTTCTTTGTGCTTTTCCCCAAATTATGCCAGATAAGGAGACAACCTAAGTAGAAACTATGAGCTAGCTTGGAAACGTAACTTCAGGATAGGCCCCTGCTACCCCACCTTATCTGTTTCCAGCTGGATTTCTGCTTTAGGCCCTGCAGGACCCCCAGCCCCAGCTACAATACATACTCTGGGTTAGATGTACAAGGCAGGGCCTGCCACTCAGTAGGGACTAGATTCTGATCAGTGATAACTGTGGATGCTCTTCAACTGACAACAGAGTTATGTCCCAGTAACCCATTGTAAATTAAAGCATCTTAAGTTAAAAATGAATTTCAACTATCACTGCACACTGCAGAGTATTGGTTGTGTACCCTCGATTGCTAACTGGGAGCTGTGGCTTGCTGCTCTGCCCCACCTGGAAATGGAATATTGATAACCTAGGAAAAGATCCAACTTTAAGGTTTGAAGCATGGTTTCTACTGAGTGTGTATGATTTTTGTACCATCATAAAGTAAAAAAATTATCAATTGAAACCCAGTGGAAACTGAGGATGGGGTTGGGTAGCAGAAACCTGTCCCAAAGTTATGTTTCCATAGCTAGCACACAATTTCACAAGACAGGATTCCTTAAAAGTGCATCTCAATCACAGTTTCAAATTCCTTCCCTCCATCCCCTGTGCGCAAGTGTGTGCTTCCAGGCACACACACACACACACCCTATTGATTCTGTTTCTCTGAAAAACCCAGACTAATACAGATGGCATAATCAGGTCTTTTAAAGAGATGTTTGTCAGATATATTCCCAGGCAAAGCAATTTGAACCCCGTCCTGATTTTGGCAGGAACCACTAAAGAATTTAAAGCAGAGGAGGTGCATGATGGGATTTATGTTTTAGACAGATTCTGGGAAAGGTCAAATGATGTGTGGGGAGACTGAGAGCAGGGGACTGGTGTATTTATCCAAGTGGGAATTGATGAATTTGTGGCAGCTGTGGGGATGGGGGGGGATCCACGTGGGGAAATATGTAGGTAGAAGAGCCTCAGGGAACCAGGACCCAGTGTGTGAAGGATGCAGGAGGGAGTCAGTTCCTGGCTCGGGTTGCCTGATGGTGTGAAAGCCAGGGAAAGCAGGTCAGAGAGGGCGGTGAGTTTTCTGCAGGGCATGTCACGTCTTGAAGGAGCTGCCCAGGAGCACAGATTTGGGAGACGGGAACAACTGGTGTGTGTGTGGAGGGGATCATCGAAACCCTGTGGAGTGTGCAGAACTCGTCTGTGTTTTCACAGAGCACATCTCCCGTGGGACAGCCATCGGGAGTGCCTTCCCAGCATGCACTCCTGCTGAGGTCTGTCACCCAAGAACCCACAGACAGAGTAGACTGGTAATGCCGAGAAGGGAACATTCAGCACCTGTCACCAGAACTCAGCAGAAGTGTTAAATACCATCTGGTGCCAGCCAAGAAAAACAAATAAAGACTGTGAAAAGACCCAGTATCAAAGGGGAGAGGCTTTTTGCTTATGCAAGAGGGGGTTTTTCCATGGGTGCTGGAGGAACGTGACACACCCAGGTGCACATGCGCACGTTCTTAGGTAAAAGGGACATACACCCGCACACGTGCACCGTGTATCTCATTTTAGCTTCAAAATCCCTCTCTTTCCACCCCCCGCAACAACTGCCTTATCACCAGTGACAGATGAGGAGAGTAAGGAAACTGCCTGCAGCAGGCTTAGTGTGCTGCTCAGGGTGGGCAGCAGCTCGGTCCCTGTGCCTACCCTTTGGGTGTAAGGTGCATCTCATCCTGGGAAGGCAGACCCCAAACCAGACAGGCTCTGGGCTTTCTGCCCTGGCCAGCAGCAGCTTCTCCTCCTCCTCCTCCAGACTGACCAGGCTGAAGACAGGACTCTGACACCGGCTTATAAATGCATCTGTCTGGGTACATTATCTAAATTGTTATGGATCACCCTGGGTAATGGCAAAAGTAAAAACCGCTGTTAGCTCAGTGAATAAATCCTTGGTGTTGATCAATCATTGCATGGTGTAGACTCTTTTAATAGGCACAATTTACACGAAGCCTTGGCAGACTGTTCCGTCTACTAATTGCAGTTGGAAAACGGATGCTGATCTCTGCTGTGCCGTAAAAATGTAAACTATAAATGACTTAAACGCTCGCACGCTCCCTTCTCCACCCGGTGCTCATTCCACCTAGTATTTAGATACAAATCGGAGAAAAAACTACTCCCCTGCGAGACAATAACTTTGATGATGTGAAGCTTGATGCTTCTCCCATCTGATGCCCTAAATGCTTTCTGGAGCCGTGGCTTCCCAGGTCTCCATCCACAGGAGAGGCATCGTGGTGAGCTACCTAGAGGAGCCCCAGACTCCTGAGCGCCATGATGCGATTGCACTGTCTTTAAGTACCCTGAGTTACTGCCCCGGTGCGCACTCCTACTCTTCCAGGCAGACAGGATCTGGAGCTTCTAGGGAGGCCAGATCCAGCACGAAGCCCTGGGAGAAGTGGATTCCAATAGCATGTGTGCACCTGTAGCAGGCACTCGGATAAGGCCAGGTCAACACAGGTGTAGCCCTGCCGACCCAGGCTTGCTTCACCCTATACTCAGCTCTCAGACACCAGCGAGTCCCGTCCTGTAGGAAGCTTGTCCTGTCAAGTGGAGGGCTCTGGGATGTACCTGACATTATAATACCATTCGGGTGGGTTGTGTGGGAATGTGTCTCTGTAGGCTGGAGCTTGTTTTCAGTTAATGCTCTTGGGACCATTAAAGAAGCACATGTGCCTATTTTGCAATGATATGAGGGAGGTTCTCTCAGCTCCAACATTCTTCCTCCTCACATGCCATTGTCCCTGAAATTCCACCCATAAGAGGTACATTTATTTGAGGTTTAATGCAAAAGGACCCCTGTTAAATTCCAGATGAGAGGGCTGCCCCACGAGTCTTTTTCCATTGTTAATAGCTTTGTTCAGATTAGAGTGTGGAGTCCTGGGATATTGAGAGTGAGATGGTGGTACCCAGCACACTTTGGGAATACAAAGCCCAGAGTGGACATGTAATCTGCCCAGCCAGGCAGCCCGTGGACAGCTCTTCTGGCAAGATGCCACCTAGAAAGGTGCTAGAGGAACGTGACACACTCAAGCAATTTTGATGGGAGAATAAAAGAATATTGGAAACTCTGGGTCCAGCCTGGGGGGACAGGTCACTGGCAGTGGTGGGATGCCCTAGGGAACTCTGATGGAGATGAGAGAAGCACAGAGGTTCTGGAACCCCAAGATTCTCTCCCAGTGGCCCCTCACTCTCCCAGGGGACTCCAGATGAAGCCTGGCAGCTTGCTGGGGTAAGGGGGAGAAGCATAGGTCACAGAAGGCTTGAGACATCCTGTGGGCAGATAAGAGTCCCTGAGAGAACTGTTTCTCCTATATAAACAACATGCTGTCCCTGTCTCCTCGTCCTTTGGCCCATGGCTTGCCTGCTGTCTGAGAGCTCCTGTGCCATGCAAATACAAGGGAGGGGGAGGAGGCGGCTTCTGTGGACTGGTCCACTTTTGTGAGCAGGTGGCTTGCTTTCCCTGGGCTGATGGAACCGTTCTGTTTGAGGACTAGTAGCAAAAAGGGCTCCAAGTTATTTTTAAGTGAGATTTTTTTTAAAGTAAGTCTAGTGATTAGTCATGGCCAAATTGAGGAGCATCATTTAAAATTGTGATTGATTTTCTTGGCTATTTTACATATTTTATAATGCCTCCAAATGTTTACAAAGCTCATTTCGTCCTATACTCTGGCCCGTGGGATGGTCTCAGAGCTGAACTCTGCAGTGTCTGTTCCCGGAGGACTGTCGGTTGGACAGACAGACAGAGAGAGCCTTGAAATAGGTTCATGAGGAGGTACCAGAAAGGGTCTCTAGAAAAGAATGATGAGCCCTGTGCTAGCTGACCAGAAGGGGCAGCAACTGAGCCAAGAACTTAGTGATCAGGGGACATCTCCTGCAGAGAGAGAGATGAATAGAGAGTTCCAGATGCATAGCACTGGGGGTAAATACAAGCATCCTGGAGCTGAAACAGAGACCAGGAGACATGGAGCAGGGGCAGGTGAGTCTGCACTGTGAGCTAGGCAGGGCTGTTGGGTAAGGGTTCTCGTGGGCCACTCTGGAGGTGATGGCAGTACCAGGGCCCATTAAGCAGGGGGTGACTTCTGTCAGAAGTACTCGTAGCACCGCTGTGTGGAAAGTGGGGTGGAAGTGTGGGTGGAAGTGTGGGTGGTGGTATCTAACAGCAATGCTGGTGGGACCTGTAGAATCTTAGGCAGGGTCATCCTCAGTGTGACGCCGGGCTGGCCCCATGGGGCTAGGTCATGGCCCTCTCCAGGCAGGCCCAGAACTGGCCTTTCTGAACAGACGCATGGGATGGAGCCTCTTCCTTGGGCAGAGCTCTCAATAGCCCTCTCTGACCTCTGCATGTAGGAAAGGTGCTGGACAGGTGAGGAAAGTGAGGTCGTATGAGGAAGAAGAGGTTCAGCTGTCCCTAGAGCCCACTCCTCCCACTGGGAGACATGTTCCAGAGGACCCTCCTCCTGGGCCCCTGGTCCTTCCACCTTGACTCCTGATCATACTACTCCCTCGAGTTCAGTGGGTCAGATTCTCGGGTCTCACTCCGTGGGGAAGGGGAGCCAGTCCCAGGACATCGAGAGGAGAGGTTGTCCTGCAGGTGGGGTCCCCTTCAGGGTGGGGACCACTAGGAAGGAGGCTGCTGCTATAGCCAGGTGAGTTATGGGGGGTGGGCATGATGGGGGGAGAGACAAGCCAACTTCACCAGTGCAACCTCATGACCACTGCCAGTTGCACCATGGCGGAGGAGCCTGGGGTCTCGTTGTGGGGGTCTTTTGCTTCTGTCTCAATCATGGTCCAAACAGGGAACCTGAATGTGGGGAGTAGACAGAGAACACAATGATTCAGAACGAGAAAACTGCCATGCAAAGCCACCGAGAGCAGGTGGGGACCCCTCCAACCCAGAAAGCATGTTTTTTGGTTTTTGTTTTTTAAAGAGAGGGAGAGAGAGAGAGAATTTTTTTTATATATATTTATTTTTTAGTCCTCAGCGGACACACATATTTGTTTGTATGTGGTGCTGAGGATTGAACCCGGGCCGCACGCATGCCAGGCGAGCGCGCTACCGCTTGAGCCACATCCCCAGCCCTGGAAGCATGTTTTTTCTTGGGTCTTAACAGATATATGTTGGGTCCTGGATAGCCATGGCTCTTACTCAGCCTGTTTCCCCATTTGTAAAAAAAAAAAAACCAAAAAAAAAACAAAACAAAAAAAAAACAGAAAGAAAGCAGACCCAGGGATCCTGCAGGGGTGCAGGGGTGAAGCCACCCTGAGTCCCTGACTTGTACTCTCACTCCCTCAGCAGGGCCCAGGCAGAGGAGGCCCCTGGGGCAGCTCTTGCTGCTAAAGCTGAGTCTACTGCCCCAGGAGGAGCTCCCCCTGGCTCCAGGTGCCTCTGTGGCAGCTCAGAGCTCCCCGAAGACTCCTTGTTTACCAGGAGCGTCTCCCTCAATGCCCTGTGTCTCTTTCCCACCTTCCCTGCCCTGCTCACCTGGGGCACTGCTTCCTCTCAGGAAAAGGAAGACTCTCAGCCTGGACTCACTGAACCTCAGCCCCTGTAGGTCTTGGTGCCACCTTCCTCGCTCTCTACAGCCCAAGGGGACCTCCAGGCAGCCAGCAGGAGGTTCAATGTTGAGGCCAGACTGCCTGTCTTTGCCCCTGGCTCTGCTAACTCCAGAACATAATGTCTTAGTCTGTATTCTGCTGCTATGATGGAATACCACGAGCAAGGTAATTTATAAAGAGTAGATGTTTGCTTAATTCAGGGTTGCGGAGGTTGGGAAGTCCCAGAGCATAAGAACGCATCTGGTGGAGGCCTTGGCTACGTCAAAACATGGCAGAGGGCACCATCTGGCTAGGCAGAGCAGGCGTAGCTGCTCAGGTCTCTCTTCCTCTTCTTATAAAGTCACAAGTCCCATTCAGGGCCTTACCCTAAAGGCCTCTCTAATCCAAGTCACCTCCCAAAGGCCCTGCTCACAAATACCATCAGCACATGAATCTGGGAATTACAATTTCATCCCAAGAAATCTGAGGGACACGTGTCCACTCTAGCACCTAGCCAACCTGGGCTCCAGTCTCATCTGCAAAGTGAGGATAAGTAATGATCTGCTTCAGAGAATGGTGAGGCTTCAGGGAGGGAGGATTCCTGGGAAGGCTCACCACCCCGGAGGTACCAGCCGCATCCTGGTTGTTACTACCAAGATGGTAATGGCATGAAGCACGGTGGTAGGAGTGCACCACAGGGGGTGGTCCCACGGCACAGGGACAGTTTCATCTGTGTGTGTTCCTTTCCACATGTGCAGCCTGGGCAGTGGGCTTCTCGTCTTCAGGAGCCCTGGACTGACCCACAGGAAAGACCCCCCTGGATGTCCTTTTCCTTGTGAAGTGAGGTTGTTCTTTCCCTGGGTGACATTGAAGGTGTTCAATGGGTTTTGTGCAGCCCTCAGCCCCTGAGGGGAAGATCCTCACTAACAGCCTTCCTGTGGCTCTGAATTTGGCTGGGCAGAGCTCTCTACAACCGCTCCTTGTCAGAACAGGGCAGTCCATCTTGAGTCTCACTGTGGTCCTGGTGGTGAAGAGACATAAACTATGATTTAGAGAGTTCTGGGCTCCACTTTCAGCTCATAGCCTCAAGACAGTCACTTAGACTCTCTGTTTTGTCATCCATATAATGAGGATGGAAATCCCGATCTGTAAGATCATCTTAGTACCCAAGACACGGCACATCAAGCACCTGGCACATATTTGGTGCTCACTAAGTACTGCCATTTTTGTTAAATGAATGTACCCAATGCCAAGAATTTCACTCTTTCAGGATTAATCTTGGGATTGTGCAATTATTTTAACTAGAGTAAGAATTTTCAAGCTGGAAAAATCCATAGTCAGTTTTGGACTTTTTTTTTCAGGAGGGGGGTGGATTTAACTCAGAGGCACTCGACCATGAGCCATATCCCCAGCCCTTTTTTGTATTTTATTTAGAGACAGGGTCTCACTGAGTTGCTTAGTGCCTTGCCATTGCTGAAGCTGGCTTTGAACTCTTGATCCTCCTGCCTCAAACTCCCCAGCTGCTAAGATTACAGGAATGTGCCACCTTTCCCGCCCTGGGCATTTTTTCATTTTCCAAATGGTAAGGCCCTGGGGGAGCTGGTAATTTGTTTAAGTTCTCTTCGGACAGGAAACTTGCGGATTCTTTAGTTGATTTTCTTTAGCTTTCAATATTTTGGTTTGTAAAGAGGAACTTTGAAAGTGACTTTTTGTCTCTCAAGTATGTTGGTTTCTGTTTAGAGCTTGGGTACATTAGAAATTTGCTCGGCAAGACTTTATTCCTGGCTATGCTGACCCACACCAAAGGTGTGTACATCTAGTAGAAGGCCTTAAAAACACTCACAAATGTGGTGGAAGTACAGGCTGGTGTCTCACTGACGTTGTTCAGGAGCACGAGTCTGGAGAAACTGGGTTTGAATCCTGGAGCTGCTCTTTATTGAGCTCTGAGACCTTCAGCAAGTTATATACCCTGTCTGAGCCTCAGCCTTCCCATCTGTAGAAATGAAACAACAGAACAAACTAAAAAAATACTGGCCCAAACTTATAAGGCATTTGCAATAATTAATGTTGCAGTTGTTGTTTCTGATCTCCCAGGGGTTATTCTTGATGGATAGATGGTGTGGAAGGTTTGCATCAGGAATAATGCAGGAGGAAGAGAAGAGAGAGGTGGAGCATCTGATGAGAGATACAAGGAGGATTCATAAGACGTTTCGGGTGTGACAGTTACTGAGGTCCCCTCGAAAATCTGCAGTCATGTCTGTCTTGCTGGGTGTCCTCTCTGAGGCTAGATTTGCTTTATGGGCATAAAGACAGAACTCAGTCTTGCTTCAAGATGGGAGGGAATGGGGACCGAGACACTGATGGGGGCCAGGTAAGGAAAGGATGCTTGGCCCTGGGCTGGTTGCTGTGGAAACAAGGAAGCTTGGTGTGTGTCGAGGATCCGTGGTTGCTGTGCATAATAGTGAAATTGGTCCCTTGTGTCCTTCCCTCTAGGAGGCCCAGTGACTGCTGGATGCTAGAGATAGGGGTGAGAGGAGCATTGGTGGGTCCTTCTGCTCACCGGGATCTCCCCTCACCCCTCCCTCCCTCCCATGGGGCAGGAGTCCATGAGGTTCCTGACCCCACTCTCAGGGTATTGATGAGTTCTGTTTGATGAATTCAGGCCTCAGCACTCCAGTATTCTTGACATGAGGATCTATTGCTATGGAAAACATAGGAGTTGGGGACTATTAAAGTGTTTTCTGAAGTCAGGCCGTGGGCCGTAGATTTATAGGGAAGGGTTTTGTGAGGGGGGAAAGTGCCCAGAGCATAAAAGCCGACCATACCCAATATCCTTCCCAGACAGAAATGATATTTCAGTAGGTAAAATAAATAGTATATGGAAGTGCTTGCAAATACATCACCCCACTCCGTCTGTGCTGTGTGGGGTGTGTATGAGCTGAATGTGTCCCAAGGCTCGGGAAGTGGAAAAATCTAAATGGACAAGAACATTTGCCTTCATAGAAGGGCCATCTTTTCTCTGCTCCCTCGCTGTCACCGAATGCCGTGGGCTTGAGGAATTGAGCTGTTCCTGTTCCTTGTCGGATGGTCACAGGGACAGAAAAGGAGGTGGTGGACACTATTCTTTAGAAGTCCTCCCCCGCAGGGCCCTGAGACCCCACTGCGAGGGGACCCCACAGGGCTGGTGGGCTGAGGTGACGCTCTCTGTAGGCAAGGCCCCCCTTCCCCACTAGCTCACTCTTTCAAGGTCACGAGTGTCAGATCCAAGAGCTAACTTCTAGATTTATAGACCAAGGTGTCCAGAGAGGATGCTGTGACTTGTGTCAGGGCTGGCCACCTTCCTCCCACCCTCCGGGGCAGCCCAGGCTTCTGAGCCCAAGGTGTAAGAGAGACTCAGAAGCTGTGTCACACAGCCACTGTGGGCTGATCACCTCTCCCTGGGGAATTACAGCCTATAGACTCCCAGCAGAGATTCAAGGTCAGCTTCAAGCCTTCCCTTCAAGCTGCCTAGCTCAGTGACTTTGCAAGACAGTAGCAGCCAGGGACAAAAAAAGGCTTAACCTTGAGACTCTGTCCTGGGTTCAGTAGAGTCTTCTCCCAGTTCCCCAGCGCAGAACCCCAGCAGGTAGCCTAGTGTGGAAAGGGGGTCTTTATGGATGTAACTAGTTGGGATGAGGCCATACTGGATGAAGAGGCCCGAAGTCTAACGACTGGTGTCTCTATAAAAGGAGAAAGTGCATGCCTGTAATCCCAGCAGCTTTCGAGGCTGAAGAAGAAGGATTGTGAGTTCAAAGCCAGCCTCAGCAACTTAGAGAGGCCCTAAGCAAAAGGCATGGCAAGATGCTCCCCTAGCACCTTCAGAGGGAGCATGGCTCCACCAACATCCTGATTGCAGACCCCTGTCCCCCAGAACTGTTGGAGAATAAATTCCTGTTGTTGCAAGCCACTCATTTGTGATGGTTTTTACTGCAGCCCAGGCATATTAGAGCAGACTATATGGTTGGGTTTGCCGGCCCCAATCCATATGGAGGCACCTTCCCAAGAACCTGGTGTCCAGTCTGGAGCCTGCTCATGGGTGAACACTGTGGCTGCTCAAGCCTCCAGAGCCAAGGGTTCTCCATGGGAAAGGAGCTGCCGCAGTTCATGTTCTTACTAACAAGACCTGGGCTGTGGGAATTTTACCTCCACAGAGATAATTTTCCCAGAAGGGAGGAGAAGGAGGGGACATGGCAGATAGCAGCTCACCCGGTGGTCAAGGGTAGGAGTCATGGCACGTTACCTGACTAGAATCACAGGTTTGCCACTGACTTGCTGGTTAATCCTCCAGCCAGTTGCTTTCACTCTCAGAGCCGAAAAGTGAAATTGTTGCATCACCCTCCACAGTGTGTGTAGGAAGTGAGGATTGTGCTTGGGTCGGCACAGGCGTGGGCGGTAGCAGCTACTATGATCCAAGAGGCCTTCCCAAAGTCTCAGAGTCTACTCTCAACCACGATGATCATCCCCAGGACTCCTTGGTTTCCTGGCACAGGATGGGGACAGCAAGTGGAAGTGTGTGCTGGCCTGTCCACTCCCAGCAGGTATGAGAAGAGGAACACTGGGACCTGTGGGCAGCCCCTGCAGGCCTGGTGACCCCTCTTCTCAGGTGCTGGAGCCTCCCCTGCACAAGGGCAGCTGTCTTTAGCTTCATGTAGACTCCCAAACCCCAAGGTACCTCCCTGAGGAGGCCGTGTGCATTGACCCCAGGGCTGTGGGTGGAGGTGCAGGGCTCCGAGAGGGGAAGGCGGGCTCCTGTGTTGAGATGTAGCCCTGCACAGGTACAGTGTGCTGTGTCCTCCCAAGATCATCTCCACGTTCCAAAGACAAAGACAAGAAGAGAAATCTGGGGTAGAGGTTTGTGTGAGGGAAGTCAAGAACAGGAGTGCCAGCCTCAGCAGAGAGGCCGGGCAGATGCCCTTGGAGTATGAATGGGGGACAGAAGGTCCTCCACATCCCCGAGGCCAGGATGTCCTGCATGTCCTCCATGAGTGTATCTCCCAGGTTTTCTCATCCCAGAGCAGCCGCCACTGGGAGATGCAGGTGAGAGTGATATTCTGTTAACATGGAAGTCAGAGGACAGGATCAGGGAGAGCCAGGCTGATGGGTAACCCCTGGACTTTGACTGCAAACTGATCCTCAGTTCCTCATTCCCATGGCAGTGCAGGGGTAGCTCAGCAGGAGACCGGGGCTGGGTGCCTGATCAAGAACCGTGGGACCTTGGTTGCCTCTTTGAGGAGGGCTGGTGGCTTGTGGGGCATTGGCTGAGGGGAAGAGTTTAAGAATGTTCCAAACGGGGGTTGCTGTCTGGGCAGCTGTAATGAACTCCCAAAGGGTGAGCAGTGACACTTGAGGACACATCGGAGCCTTTGTTCTACAATCGCACCATGGGTCGGTTGGGGTCACTTCTGGTCCATACTGATGTTTTGTCTTAAAATCACCTACTTCCTCATTTCTCTGCCTCCTCCAAAAACTCTCATAAGATCCAGGTTCTGAGAATCCAATACATTTTTCAAAATCTCTCTCAGGGTCTCTGGAGTGAAAATAAGGGCTGTCTGGAATAAATGGAAGATTTTTGAAAAGAAATTCTATTCTTTTTGATATTTTCTCTTACTTTTTTTTATATTTTAAGAGGAGCAAAAAAAAAATGATGAGTTTTGTGACTAAAAGTCTGGGATACATATGGTATGTATGTGATCTTAAGTTAACATTTAAATTTAGATCGCTAAAGGATACGGGGTATGGGGGTGCGTGGAATCAGAGCAACCCATAGGGACGTCTGGCCTGAGTCTACAAGGTCTGGGTCCTACAGGTGAATTTTCAGGGTTTGAAATTTTGAACTCATTTTTTTTTTTTTTAATGCACAATGAAGCCTTCATAACAGTCTCTCCAAAACTCTTTGGCTGAATGGATTACAATTTTGGTGAGGGGATCTGGGCTTGGGGAAACCTATATATAAAAAGTGCACAGAAGCACAGCACACAGAGATGAGTGTTGCTAAAATTGCTGCTGTCTAAAATGTTACAAATTTTCTGTTGTTTTCCCCCCCAGGTTTTCGAGTTTGAGGGTATTGTTATCTCCTGTGTTGGCGTCATGATTTCCCCTCAGATCCCTCTAGGATTACTTTGAATTTCTACTCTCCATGTGCTGATCCCGCTGCGTCCAGGGGTTAGCCAAACACAGAGATCTCCAAAGACTGTAGTCAGAGACATCACGGAATTTCAGAGTTGCCAGAATGCAGCAGATGTCCTCAGAGGCTGAGTTCAAAAGAGCCAAAGCTATTTCTGAGAGGTCACGGTTTCAGCTGGTCCTCTTAGCATTTCACCTTGGCCCCACATTTTCTGTCTTTTGTTCAGTGATAAAGCTCAGTGCCGGCTGCTGCGTTTTCCAGCAGGGACAGCAGGCTGGGGGATGGCCACAGGAGCTCAGAGAAGGAACTTCCTGTCCTGTCTGGAGGGCTTGCTGAGGGCTAGGTACCATGCACTTCATGTGTCCCACCATCCTTGGCAGCCCTCCTATGACATGTGTGACATTTTACCCACTGTAGACAGGGACATGAAGAGTCCCCAATAGTATCCCTCTAGTGTGAGGCAGAATCCACTCCCCGGGATGGCTAGGCCCAGAGCTCCTACTCTTTCTTTTTTCATTGACTCTTCCCAAGCTGGAACAATGATGAGCTAGCTGCATCTCAGGAGGTGAAGAAGTGGGCAGAGACATGTGGATTATGGGGGCACCTCAGCCCAGTGGCTTTCATTTTCCCTGCTTTTTAATGAGTTCAGGGGACCTGCTCTAGGCTACCCAGCAGACAGTGGAAGAAAGACCCAGAGAAAATTGGGGTGGGGAAGGCTGTGGAGGACTTGTGGTCCCCCGGGTCTTTACATAGAGGAAGCAGCTCCAGAGGACACAGAGCCACTCAGGTGCGCTTTCCTGCAGCTCTCTGCAGTTCCGTGCCGAGAAAAATGGTTCCCTCACTTGGTTGGAGATAATGGAACTGAAATCAAAATTCCTTAACATCCTTTTGGAAATGTTAATTAAAAAATGCTTTCCCTGCCCCACAACATTTTAACGAAGCGACCAAAATGGCAGATCCTTTGTATCTTCCGCCTTGAATTCCCTTTGGTGGGACACATTATTAAAGTCAGAGAAATGGCGTACAGGCTCTGAGGCATAAATTAGGCTGAGGGACAGAGGAGCCCCAGACAAATGGATCCTTTGTTTCTTGGCCCTTTTCATGGGGGCCCTGCAGATGGGAGATGCCCCTGACTCCACACTCCCTCTTCTTGCATCTGTGGCCCAAGGAACATCTTGACCATGCTAGGCCCTAAGACATCCATGCACAGTGCTGTTTTTCAGGGACCTTAAATAAACACAGCGGAAAGACTGGCAGCAGCACTTTTAGAAGCCAGTGTAGGATGGACTCTGTTTCTGTTGGTCATATTATCAACCAAAGGGCACTCACCTGGAGCACATGAAAGGAAGAGCCTTGGCTATCCTAGTCCTTGTGACCACTTGAAAGTCTTTCAGGGAAGTGACCCTCACTACCTGGACTCTTGGTGTCCAAACATTGGAGATTAATAGGGTTGCGTAAATATTCTGAGACAGGGCTGGTATCCATGGGTAGCCAAATTCTTGCTGCCTTGCTGCCTAACTCTCAGAAACTAAGTAGATTCCGATAATTAAGTAGCCTATGTTTGGGGAGACACATCCACATTTTCTTCTTCCCACCTGTCTGGGTTTGAATATGGAGGAATATTTGTAGTTTTCTTATTCCAGGCATTTGTTGACAGCAGGGACTGCAGGCGGGCGTTGGAAGTTGGTGTGATGGAGAGGACACAGACTAAGAAGGTTTTAGTTAGAGCTAGGCTTGCTGCTATGTCTCAGTTGGATGGGGCTCTCAGAAGCTAGCTGTGTGGTGGAGTCAGGCAGCTGGAAGTTTGCACAAGTTGAGGTGATTCTGTCTCCAAGAGCTCTGCAGTATGCTTAAATTAGCCTGTCCAAAGTCAGACAGTTAGTCCAACCCAAAGACGGGATGTAGAGGAGGCTGTGTGCCCTTAGCCACTGCATGATTGACTGTGTGACCCTGGGAAAGTCCTTCCTTTTTTTTTGGACCTCAGGGCCCTTGTGGAAATGGGGAGATCATACTCCAGGATGCCAAACCACTGACCATTCCTAATGCTCTGTACCACTGGGGACACTGTGACAAGCTGTTCTGTACCCAAGTCAAACACAAGCTGAAGTGGGAGGGACACCTTGACCACCCAGGAAGATGCCAGCCCTGGAAATATTGCATAGACCGGCCATGAAAATTCTATCTGTGCAAAAGGAATCACTTGCTGGAGTGAGTGGGCCTATAAATTTACTCATGAGAAAAAAATAATTTATTAAAAATATATTTCACAGGTAGCCTTTTTTACAGGTCTGCCTGCTCTCTTTTGCATCTGTGAAGACTAGATCCTAGGGCCAGTAGCTATTTTTACCAGGTGATCGAAAGCTGGTACAGGGATGCAGAGATGTGTGCACCCCTCCCTGCCAGCTGGGCATCTGACATCCGGTAGGCTCTGCAGCAGCTTCTAGCTGCACAGTCACTGCTAGCTGTCTGCATGACCTTGGGCAAATCCCTCAGTCTCATTGCCCCTCCAGTTTCCACTTACAGGATGGCAATTGAGGGTAACAAAATACCCCTCTGGGTTTGTTGGTGAGAAATGAGTTGGTGTGTGAGCAAAGTGAAAAGTGCTGTAGGGATGGCAGAGGCAGTCGGGCCCTTGGGATAGAGCAAGGACATTGGAGTAAGAGAGTCCCTGTTGAATCTGGCTGCACTAGTTGTCAGGTGATGAGCCAGCGTGAGCCCCTCACCTTTCTGAGCCCCAGCTTTCTTATTTTTAAAGTTGGAATATGATACGTACCTCGGAGAGTTGTTTCAATATTAAAAAAAAAAAAGAAATAGGACAGGCATACGGTGGATCCCACATAAACATGACAATATGTGCTGAGACAGCTTGAGGACAGTAATACTGCACAGTCCTCCTGTGCAGACTGATGGGTCATTGCATGGTGACAGGATCAAACTAACTCACTGGGGAACATGCAGGAATTTGTTTCTGTGCCCCTCAAAACAACAAGTTCACAAGGATAGCATGTTTATTGAACATCTATCGTGTGCCAAGAGCTGGCCTCAGAGATGAGAGCACCTTCTTCTACTATGCCTTGCTTTTGATGTCAAGAATGGCTTTTTTCCATTTCAACGGTGCATTTAGCTAACTGTCTCCTCCAGAGGCCATTAGCACATTTTCAATATGTGTGCAAAACACCTGATAGTTGAACTTGGGAGCAGAGAAGTAAACACAAATACCACTATCATCCTGCACTCAATACCATTCCCATCAGTGAAACAGGCGGCCATCAGTTAAATAAATAAATCAGTGGACTAGAAAAAGAAGAAAGGCAGACATTCTTCAGGATTCTCAGGCTCTCCAATGGACTGAGAAATATAGGAAATTATTTTTATGTGCTAAGTAATCTGTGTGTGTGTGTGTGTGTGTGTGTGTGTGTGTACACGCACATGCATAGGTAACAATATACATTTTATTTTTTCTGGGGAAATGATCTATGTTGCTCTGCACGTTCTTAAAGGAATCAGGATCAGAAGGTTGCAGTGCCTAAGCTACTGAGCCGTTAGTCTTGTTTAGACAGAAGGAGGTTGGAATAATTAGCTTTACCATAACGTGTTGGTGAAGATGTCCCTTGTTTAACAGCTTGAAAGGATGCAGGCTTTCAAGACTTCACCAGTGAGCACTTTCAATTACTGCTGAGTAAATTTGCATTTTGTAAATGTTATCAAATGTATATGATTCCATATTAGAAACAATTCTAGGTTCTGACAGAAAGCATAAAACCAGTACATAGGGGTTAACACCGAGAATCCCAAGTCGACAATCCCAAGTCGACTCTGTCTTTGTTTTGGAGATAGCTTTGCAGTGCTTAGAAATTTATAAGTCATTTTCTTGGTGATGGCCTGAGGCAACTGCATAAGTTGCAGTCATATGCAGAGTGAAGAGAGGGTGTGTGGGGCCACAGAGGGGGAGGACAGTGCTATGGAGGGGCATCCAATGGGAATTCTTGACTCCAGAACAGGAATGTCACATCCTATAAGAGAAAGAGGGACTAAAAATCACAGAATCCACAGGAGCTGAGAATGTCAAGCTGGAATCAAAGTTTGACATGGGGTTTGTTCTCTCCCTGTGCTGTTCCTCGCAGTTGGTCCTCGCCTTGAGACAGGCATTCCACTTGGGCAGCCCACCCCCTTAAGAGCTCAAAGGAGCAGCCTTCTTCCTTCTCCTTTATCAGATCCTCTCCTTCAGCTGGATCCAGCCTGTGAAGGTGCAGGAGAGTGAGGAGCAGGGAGGAATCAAGAGTTTGGGTGTTTGCTATCCATTTATATCAATCAACCTTTTCCCTCCACCCTCCTCATTCTATAGTGTGAGATAGAGACAGGAAATCAAATAGACCCAGATTTCAGTGCAAATTTCTCATCCATAAAATGAAGATCATAATGCCTACTTCACAGGGTGGCCAAAAGACATATTAATTATGTACATCTCAGGGTTCATAGTGTATCCATAATAAAATTTATCATTGAAGTATTATTAGTCCATTCCAGGCAAGAAGTGGTCTACACACAAATCCTTTTTGAGTCCTGTTCTTGTTGGCTCTCTTGTGCCCCTAGTGGCCAGTATAGGAATTCCTGAGAGCCTCCTTTACCTGGTTTAGGGGATGATTGACACTCTTAATATTGTCTTCTGCTTAATTATACATGTTGGAGCTTTTCTGAAGTAAACATCTTTATTTAGGAGTTTTAAATCCTGGCCAGCTGGGATGCGATCCCAAGGGCCTATACATCAGGTAAGAAATACTTGCTGAATCGCTGCTTCCTTAGGAATTCTGATCCATTCCAAGGCTGGAAGAGAACTCAAGATCCCAGTGGTCCCTTATCAAGGGGATTGCTAAGTATTTGATGGCCCATGAGTTGGAATGTCTTCTTCATGGTGCTTTGTGTAAGGCCTATGGGGCAATAGAATATAGGTAGCTGCAGTTGCCTATGGGATTGTCTTCCTTTCTATCCCGTCTCTAGTCCATTCTTGATGTAGCAGCCAGTGTGAGCTCAGAAAGCCAACAGAGCACCATGGAGTACTGGAGAGTCAACTTTGGGGCCAGGACTTGGATCCCAGTTCTATATCTGCTAGCTGCGGGAGCTTGTAGATGTTATTGAACTTCTATCTCTTTCCATAGCTCCATCCAAGATAATGACAGTAACCGTGTCACAGGGATATTGTGCAGATTAGATGACAAGATGCTATAAACCTCAGACAGCATCTGCTTTGTGGGTGTGCTCAGTGATATTAGCAATTATTACTATTTTGTCAGTCATCTGCCTAAAAGATTTCATGAAGACCAGAAGCTTTACTGTAGACTTTGAGACCCTGCAAGATCTGCCCTCTGCCCACCACATCAACCGCATCCTGAGCTCCTGGCCTGTGGTCCAATCAGATTTTTTTTCTTTTTATTCCTGGAAATTATCACTCAAAGATGGCTCTTTTCCACCTGATGTGTTTTCTCCCCAACTTACCTCTCCAGTTGCTTGGGTGACATTTGCTATGTCAACATCTTGGAGAGGCCTGCTCTGACCACCGGCACTGCAGGCTTAGGGCCTGTTGCCATCTGCACACACCATAGCCTCCTCTTTGGCTTCATGGTATTTATCACCCCTCTCATGGTACATTGTGTCTTTATTTAAGAAAAAACTCTTTCTTTCTACCGGTAATCTGTGAACTCTGTGAGGACAGGGACAATGTTCATTTCCCTGCACTTCCTGTTTCCCAGTACCTGGCCTGAGATCTCACACCACCCGGATGATGGATACTGTTTGTTGAGTGAGTGGTTGAGCACTTATGTTCCAAAACACAAGCTATCAAATGCATCTGCTTACATACTGTCTCCATTTTAAGAATTGTTTCCATTCCTTTAACTAAAAACAATGAAAATCCAAGCTCCAAATCCTTAGAGTGATTTATGCTGCTTTTAATTATTCTGAGACAGCGTGGCTCAAGCCCAGAAGAACCCCATGGCCTTGGCAGGTGTGTGCCCTGAAGAATCAGATGGCATTGTTCATCTCTACCTTTTCTAGCTGATACTTTTGTTTGAAGTAAGTGGGAAGTAATGATGTCCCGGGGTACTGTCTCAGCCTGCAGATATGCAAGTAGAAAAACCCCAAATCTGAGCACAACTTGGGACATCTGGGAGCATTTGGATTTTGTTTTAAGATTTCATCTTTCTTCCAAATTGTGCATGAAATGAATGTGATATCAATATCCAAATCAAAAGCATCCCATTATATTCTCTGGCCACCCCCCTTATTCTGAGTGCATGGGTGGGATGCTAGATGTTTTATAGGACAATGAGCATCAGATAAAATGCAAGCATCTGCATTTATCAGAATGTCACCACTCTTAGCATGTTGCTATTAATTTCTGACCTACATTTTAGATTATAGTTATTTAGAAGGGTAGTATATTTAGCCTAATCCTTGAATGTTTCATATACTGTTAGATGTAAAAAGCAATAACATTTTTTTTATTAAAACACATGTGATAATTATAAAGAAAGTGTAAAATACAGGAATGTATAAAGAACACAGAAATCTTGCATAATAACTACACCCTGAGATAATTGCAGTTTGCATTTTGAAGCATATAATTTTAGTTTTTTCTCTTGTGTTATGCATATAACTGTATTTACGGACCCAATTGGAATCCTACAATGAGTGTATGCTATATTGTAGCATCCTTTTTTGAAGACTCAATGCATCAAGAGTACTTTTTCATATTCTGAATTATGATTTTCAACTTCTAAAAAAAATTTTAAGCCTGGAAAGTTTCGAAAATATATGAGAGCTAGACGTGGTGGTGCATGCCTGTAATCTCAGTGGCTTGGGAGGCTGAGCCAAGCCTCAGTAACTTAGTGAGGCCCTAAGCAACTTAGCAAGACCGTGTCTTTAAATAAAATATTAAAAAGGACTGGGTCTGTGGCTCAGTGGTTAAGCGCCCCTGGATTCAATCCCTGGTACCAATGTATGTATGTATGTATGTATGGATGTATGGATGGATGGATGGATGGATGGAATGATAGATAGGAAACAGAACGTCATAACAACTCTTTGTGTACCCATAATCTGGGTTCCACACTTTTGACTCATTTGTCACTCTCTTGCCTGCCTTGGAGCTATTTGGAAGCAACTCTAAACATCATATCACTTTCATGAATATGTAAGTCTGAATTTCTAAAACATAAGGACCTCTTTTATTAAATACATACCCACAATGTCATTACATCTCACCTAAAAAAAATGGTGATAAATTCCTTACTCTCATAAACATTTAGTCACTGTTCAATTTTCACCAGTTGGCTTATAAAAGGTTTTGTTTTTATCGTTTGTTTGAATCAGGATGCAAATAAAACCCATAAATTACAATTGGCTGATATGTCTCTTAAGTGTATTTTAATGGAAAGTCTCCCTGCATGCTTTTTTCTTATGGCAGTTTATCTGCTAATTTGCAATGTCGAATTCTCCACCATCTGCAAATGCATCCCTGCAGCGTAGTCTAGCAGGCTCCTCTCTCCTCTGTATTTCCATTGCATTTATAAGTATTGCCTAGAACTCTTGCTAGGTGCTGATTAGAACTTTTAGCAAGATGACTTCATGTCTGATATAGCAGATTTCCATCCGATAGTATGTGATATCTAATTGTCTTTATTTTGTGACACTGGCAGTCATCAGTGATTATTGTCTGATTCATCATTTCATTGGGGGTTGCAGAATACTGATTTTCCAATTGTATCATCCCTCTGCTCTTAGTTAAACTATTCCAGTAAAATAAAATTCTCTTCATTAACCATGTGGTTGTCAGTTTTTGAAACAAGGTTATGGTTCTTTCTTTAATCTTTCTGCCTCAAAGGTAACTAATGTGTGTTTTGTGAACTAATGGATTTCAGCCTGTTTGATGTGTTTCAATCCATGTAAGTTAATACCGTCATTCAGGCTCAAATTGCCTCATCTTTGTTTGGTGGAAGCTTCTTCAGGCTGGTACCTGTGTTGGCTGAGACATAATTCCATAGTTTTTGTTTTAATGACATCCTTGCTTTCAATGGCAAGATAGTCTAGGCCCATTTTGTTCATCGTCCGTCCTAGACCTAAAACTAGCTATTTCTTTTTTCTTTGTACCAGAGAATGAACCCAGGGGTGCTTAACCACTGAGCCACATCCCCAGCCCTTTTAATTTTTTATTTTGAGATAGGGCCTCACTAAGTTGCTTAGAGTCTTGCTAATTTTCTGAGGCTGATCTTGAACTTGTAATCCTTCTGCCCTAGCCTCCTAAACCACTGGGATTACAGGCATGCACCCACCATGCCTGGTGAACTAGCTATTTTCTAAGGAGTCTTTCTTTCTTTCTTTCTTTTATTAGAAATTTTTTTTTGCTCTGTTTTGGTTTTTTGGATATTAGGGGTGTTCATTGCTAGTGGGATATTCATTGTTTCTAGTCTTTTCCTTGGATGTAGATAGGAAAAATGGATTAGGTTAAACTATATGAAATGACATGCTATTAAAGTGGTCCAATGTTGGCTATTTCACATAGTTAGACTTACTTTTAAGAGAAAGCACATTTTGAGTTTCCAGTGATATATCCTAATGAATTCATCTGTATTCAATTTCATCGATCCTCATGGTCTATGCCACTTATCCCCTGATATCTGGTAGTGATTGTTCCTTCTTGTTGCTTTTCTGTTCTTAAGGGCTGTTCTTCATTTGGAGCCTCATCCATCCATCCCTCTATCCATCCATCCATCCATTCATCCATCCAGGAGTTGTGTGGGAGTTCGTCCTTGGCTTTGACCTTATTATATCTTTTTCCTGGATATTTTGATTCTATTTTTTTTTCTATTGTAAACGTGGCTGTGATGAACATAGTTGCCTACAAAGTTTGGTTTTAAGTCTTTAAATATTTCCTTTGATTATTTATTTATTAGATAAATTCCTAGAATGTGGAAATTCAGGGTGAGAGTCCCTTTTAAGGCTTCAATTCTTTTTTTTTTTTTTTTTTTTTTCCAAAATGCTTTCCTTCCCCGCTTCCAATGCTGATTCACTGTTAGCTTTTTTGGAGGAATTCTGTCTTCCTCACCACCGAAATGTTTCCAGAATGTTTCCCATTGGTATGTGCTTCCTTCACCTGCACATTAACACTTATATCATCAATGCTAAGAATTTTAAAGAGCAGGAGGAAATGTTTGAACATAAATTAGAGTTTTAATTTTATTTCATAACCATGCCTGACATTCCTGAAGCAAATTCAGATTTAGGTCCTTTCTTAACAACACTATTGATTTCTTCCCTAGGACAATACCCTGGTGTCTGTATATGTAGTATATACATGTATTCTCCAAGGAATTTAACCTACTAAAAGTATAAACAGATTCATTAAGCAATATCAACCAGATCTCAACTTATATCCTCCTCCTCCTCCTCCTCCTCCTCCTCCTCCTTCTTCTTCTTGGTATTGGGGATTGAGCCCAGGGGTTCAAGCTGAGTTGCTTAGGGCCTCACCAAGTTGCTGAAGCTGGCTTTGAACACTCTGTCCTCCTGCCTCAGCCTCCTGAGCTGCTGGGATTATAGGTGTGAGCCAGCATGCCTGGCTATATCAACTTGTAAGTGTCAGAAATACTGGACAGGTCAGGTGTGGTGGTGTACACCTATAATCTCAGAGGCTTGGCAGGCTGAGGCAGGAAGATCCCAAGTTCAAAGCCAGCCTCAGCAATCTATCAAAGCCCTAAACAACTTAGTGAGACCTTGTCTCAAAATAAAATGTGAAAAGGGCTGGGGAAGTGGCTTAATGGCTAAGTGCCCCTGGGGTTCAATCCCTGGTATCAAAACAAAAGTTCGACAATACCAAAATTATTTTGAGTTAGATAAATCTGATCTCTCCTTCTCTTATTTTAAACTATTTTAAGAAATTGAGGCCCTACTATTAAATTTCATGTCAAACAATAGAATTCATTATCCATCTTCTGTGGCCAGGCATTGCACAAGGTGACTCAGGCAGTCTATAACGCTGAGCTGCTAAAGCTACCATGTACTGAAGGCACCGGGTCTGGTTCTCACATAGTTTGCACATTGCCATTCTCTGTAGCTGCTTCCCCACCCCCACCACCCCGCATCATCTATTTTGGTGTCTGTCTGAAGTAATGGCCCCTCCATATGGCTGAGGCAATTCTCACCCTGAAACAGACGGCACCACTCGATCCACGTGCTCTTTAGTTCCTCTTTGCAATTTATCAGAGAAACACATCGCTAAAATCTTACTCAATACTTCTAGGGTGCTAACGGGGAAAAAAAAATAGGGAATATTTTCAGGAGCCATCCTATGCATTCCATAGGTTACATACAGTCAGATTGGGGCTGGGGGTGTAGCTCTGGAGTAGAGAGCTCAGCATGCGTGAATCCCTGGGTTCAGTCACCAGCATGTGTACACGTGTGTGTGTGTCCATGTGCACAAACACACACACACACACACACACTCTTTCTCTCTCTCTATGTGTGTGTGAATACTCATATATACATATATATCCATTTATATATTTGATAAAATCAAAATATGAGGTATATATAATTGATGTTATTATTTAGGTGTGAGGCGTCCCCCAAAAGCTCATATGTGAGACGGTGCAAGAAAGTTTGGAGGTGAAATGATTGGGTATGAAAGCCTTACCCTAATCCATGCACTAACCCCTTCTTGGGGATTAACTGGGAGTGACTGTAGGCAGGCAGGGTATGGCTGGAGGAGGGGGATCACTGAGAGGCATGCTTGGGGGTATATATTTTTTCTTGGTGAGTGGAGCTCTCTCTGCTTCCTGGTGCCATGTCCTGAGCCACTTTACCACAATCTTCTGCCATGATGTTCTGCCCACCTTGGACCCCAAAGAATAGAGTAGGCTGTGTATGGACTGAGACTGCTGACAGATAATGTGAGCCCCCAAATTAGCCCCCAAGTAAACATTTCCTCCCCTAATTGTTCTGGCCAGGTCTTTTGGTCACAGAAGTGAAAAAACTGACTACAAGGCTTATATATTTATTTGTATATAAATACATACATACCTATATTTATGTATAAGTAAATAAGTGTACACACACACTCATATATATTTGGCTCTGAGAATTTAACTCTATGTTCTCTGCCACTGAGTTTATAACCCCCACCCCAATCTGAGTGTGTGTGTGTGTGTGTGTGTGTGTGTGTACCCATAACAGATCTGTATTTTAACAGAATGGTTACAAGGTATGTTTATAGACAGAAGTGGATTTTCATGGCACTTTCTTTCCCTGCAAGGTGGAAAGAATGTCCTTGGCCAATGTCCCTCATGGGTACCTGCTGGTGATCTTAGCAGGCAACCCGAGCCCACCTCATCCTGATTCTACCAAGGGTCTGAATATTTTGTTCAGTGCTGGTACTTTTCCCATGGGTAAAAAGGAAGTTCGAGGAGCTAAGCAACTTGAGATTAAGGAAAACGGAACATTTCTTACTTGGTTTGAATCGGATGGCAAGAGCCAAAGAATCAAGTTGTGGCTCGGAGGCTGTCGGCACTGCAGTGCGAGTGACGGCCCCTCTGAGGGGGAGGGAGCATTTGTCACCATCACAGGGTGGGGTGTGTGGGTCTGGCTGTCAGGCGGACCCAGCAGTGAATCAGTCATGTCTGGTATGACGTGAGGACAAGGAGAGAAAATGGGGCTTTGACATCCAACTCGTGTGGCCGTCAGCAGTGATAAATGAAGGAAATAAGCGCCCTCCAAATCAGGCACCCGAGTGGAGAGGAGGCTCGGTAATAAAGACCAGCCTCTTCCCCCGGTGCCCGCGAGCCCTCCCCTATGGTGTGTTCCTTCCCATTCATCACAGTCCATCCTGAGAGCCGTGGAAACATGGAACTCTTCATTTTTATCGTCTGGAGACATACGAGCTGTGGTCCAGACTTTAATTAACTGACTTGAAGCACGTTTATTTAGAGTCGCTTCCTAAAGCCATGTGAGTAGTCACTGAGAGGGGCACTTGGCCACATCAGGCCAGCTCATGGCTGAGAGCCTTCCACCTGCACCAGTGACCATTTGGGAACAGAGAGGTGAGCAGAAGAGGCCTCCAGAGCCCTGTTCGCTCCGTGTCCAGGCAGCTGGGGTAACAGGAGATCTCAGGCTGCCTTAGAAAAGACATTGACAGAGAGAGTCCCAGACAAGTGCAGGTCACTTCCCTCTCACATTATGAAGGGCCCTTGGTAAGGACTGCCACAGAGAATCCATGGTTCCCAGGCCCTCTCTCCCCCTCCCAACCCTTAACATCCTGCACAAACTCCCTGTAGTCCCTCAACTCCTCTTCCTTTCAAGCTTTGCATGGGCTACTTCTTCTGCCTGGAATGCATTTTCCCTGCCCTCTGGACTTCACCAGCTCCTGGGCATCTTTGAAGCACATCTGTTTCATTTAAGAACCTCAGCATTGCTTCTTCTCTAAACCCCCCAGGCTAGGACCTGCACAGAGGCAGGGGCCTTACCTATTTGGGCCTCCACTCTGTCTGCTACATCCTCCACAATAGCTCATGGAAGTCGGTGAGGCTAACTTTGTTGGAGGTAAGGGGGGCTGATCTGCTTTCAGCTGGTAGGATCCCTCTCCCCTGTTCCTTCCACACTCCACCTTGTGTCGTTATATATTATAATATATAAAATTCTTAGTTATATATCAACTTTATTGAGATAGAATTCACATGCCATACAATTTGACCACTTTTTTTTTTCTTTTTGAGGGTCTTGAACCCAGGTCCTTGCCCATGCTAGGCAAGCAGTCTGAGCTACATCCTCAGCCCAGCTCAACCACTTAAGGAGACTTCAGTGGTTTCTAGCACATTTGCAAGAGTTGTGCCACATTTTCATCCATGAAAGCCTATCCACAGTAGCAGTCAATCCACAAAATAGATTTCAATTTTTATTCTTGGAAAACAAAAAAGGATCAGAATTTCATTATGCATTAGTAACCTCTCTTTCCGCATTCCTTGGTCCCCATCACAAGTCTCCTTTCTACCTCTGTGTGTTTTTCCCCTTTGCATGTTTCACACAAATGGAATCATATGCTAAGTGCCTGGCCTTTTTATTCAGCCTGGTGCTGTCTAGGCTCACCATGTGGTAATGCTGTAATGGGTATCAGTCTTCATTCCTTCATTGCCAAGTAATATTCCATTGTATGGACATACCACCTGTTATTTCTCCATTTGTTAATGGATCCTAACCCTAATTCTTAATGATATCCCTGGTGTCACATACTTCCACGGCTCTTCCTGGCTCACCTCTTGGGCAGAGTTATTCAATCTTCCTTCCTCTGCTCATCAAAAGAGTATGACATTATGAGAAGGCACTTGCCTTCCTTTCTGTGTCCCTGCATCTTGGGGTCACTTATCTTCAGCTGTCCCTTTTGGGTGACTTCTGAACATCTGTTTATCATCTGTATTATCATTTATGTTGAGATATTTATAAAACAAAGGAAGAAGGTAAGAATATTTAACAAACATTTAGGTTGCCAAAATTGTATTATATTTCCTTCAAGTCACTTCTCACTTTAACGATAACCAAAGGAATTGAAATTTTTTATAGATTTATGTCCCCTTGGATCATCAAACTTTGTCACCATCCCTCCTCTTCTCTTCCCCTTCATCTTCTGTGGGAAACACCAGCCTTCTAGTTAATTTTGTAGATCTTTACAGATACATACATGCAATAATGAGAAATATCAGTAGTATCATTTTAGATATATTTGATGCTTCCTATAATTTATGCCACAACATACATATGGCTCTGCAATTTTCTGTTTCATTCATCTGCATGTCTCAACTATCCATGTTGATATATAAATCTAGTCCTTTTTTCTATCTGCATATAATATTCAAAACATCCCTCAAAAGTATAAGGACTTACACAAGACCAAACAGAACTAAAAGAATAAAGCTAGAGGCATCACAATACTTGGCCTCAAAACATACTACAAAACAATAATAACCTAAACAGCATGGCATTGGCTTAAAAATGGATAAACAGAGCAAACGAACAGAGCAGAACCCAGAAATAAATCTGCATGTTTACAGCCAACTGATTTTCAACAAAGACAGTAAGAACATACATTGGAGAAAGGACAGTCTCTTCAAAAAACAATCCTGGGAAAATTGGATATCCAGGTGCAGAAGAATAAACCTGCACCTTGTTTCTCACCATTTAAATATCAACTTCAAAAAATTGATCAAAGATGTAAATGTAAGATCCCAAACTATGAAATGTCTAGAAGAAAGCAGAAGAAATTCTTCAGGACTTTGGGATAGGCAAAGATTTCTTTTTTATTTATATATATTTTTTCTTTTTATGGCCTCAAAAAAAAAAAAAAAAACATAAGCCACAAAGTCAAAAAATGGACAGATGGGACTAAAGTCAAACAAAAAAGCTTCTCTACCTGAGCTGTTTACTTACATAACATTTTCTTACATAACATTTTGTAACTCTCTTCTAATGTAAATTAATTTAAGGAAAGTGTTTGTCACCCAATGTAAGTGGGAAATGTTGACGCTTCACCTTAAATAATGAAACCAGGAAGTAGCGGAAGTGTGTGGCTATGAACATTAAAATAGGAAGTATGAAGAAATGACCAGGATATTGTTCCCATGGTGACTGAGGGGAGAAGGCAGAGGAAGGAGCATGGCTAAGGACCGTGATCAAAGGGGCTGTAAATTTACCTCAGATGCCATCATTATTTATTTAAATGGAAAGCTGGGACTTCTTGCCTTAAGACTGATAAAAGGAAATTTAAAAAATGTGTGACTGTTAAGATTAAACCAAAATGTGCGGCGGAACCCTAACCATCAGCTTGAACACTCTGAAGCAGGGGGCCTGCAGGCTGCAGGCCAGTGACCAGGGGCGACCTGTGGTCAGGCTGTGCCCTGCTGCACACAGGATGACCCTTGAGACAATGGTCCTGCTACCAGTGACAGCAGCTAGCCCCCTACTCCTGGTGCCCCAGGAACCAGGCTCTGCTCTGTGTTGTAAATATCCTAACTTGGTCTTCCCAGTGGCCTGTTGGGCAGCTATGTTTATTACCATTCCCGCTTTACAAATAAGGAAACAGAGGCAAAGAGAGGTGGAATGGATTGCCTAGGCTCACTGTCTCAATGGCAAAAGGTGCGACTCAGCAGGTGAGGGGGAGAGAGAAAGAATGTCCATGCACCTCTGCCTTTGTGGATGCTTTGTTCACTCAAATCACTCAATGCAATTTCACTCTATAGGTTCTCAATCAAGAAAATGACAATCCTTAATGCTATGCACTGCAATAGACATCATCAATTCACAGCAAACAATTCTAGATTAATTAATTCACAGCAAACAACTCTAGATTAATTGTAAGCACTGTAAGCACACTTGAGCATGGCAGGATCATGACAGACATTCCCTCTGCGTGCTAAGTTCAAGTGTCAGATCAAAAGTCTCAGGACTTAGGCTCTAAGTCCAAAATGCACACTCACTCAGACCATAGTGATCGGGTCAGGAACCAAGGCAGGCTTCTCCTAGGGTGGAGCTGATGGCCGATTGAGGAGAGGGTCGAAGGGAGAAGTTGCAGGTCTCACCAGGGTCAAGACATGGCAGTAGAGTTTGAGAGCAGTGAGGAAGATGCAAGGATCAAGCAGACGATGAAAAGTGTTGGGGTGTCATCAGGCTCTCAGTGTGAGGGCATCATTGTCGGCTGGCTGAATGTCTGTTCATTTGCTCCATTATTCATACCAAATTTGGGGGCTTTTGACCCTGCTTTCAGTCCTTATTAGCTGCCACCGGGTCTCCCTGGGGTTAAAACATCTGGTCTGGGGCTCCCCGCCCTGATCTTTTCTCCTTTCCCCCTTATGGGGGGAGGATAGCCTGCCAGAGGCTTCACTCTGAGTTTGTCATGGTGGGGAGAATGGGGAGAAGTGACTTGTTTGTGTCTCAGGGCCACACTGGAGGGCTCCGTTAGCTGTGCCTGGTGAGCCTGCAGGCTTCAAACTGGAGTTTTAAAATGGAGTGGCTTAGGCTCAGGCCCAAGGCCCTCCTCTCTCTCTCTCTCACACACACACACACACACACACACACACACACACACACACAGCTAGTGAGCAGAAGAGCCGGTGTCATGTGCTGAGCCTTCCTCTGGAGGCCTAAGGGCCAGCCAGGCAGGGACCCAGCACCCTCCTTGCACACATATAGAGGCTCTAGCTCTCCAGCTGCCCCAGGGAGCGCCTCAGGCCCACTGCACTCAGAGGGGAAGACCAGGCCCCCTCCTGGCCAGGCCTGAGCTCTCCCACTCCTGTTCCCCAGTCCCACCTGCTTCGCTACCTCCTTTCCTCCTGCTGTGTCCGGCTGTGCTGCTCTCTCTGGCCCTAGGGAGCACTGCTGGTGCCAGTCCTTGCCCCCTGGAGACTGTCTCTTGGGGAAGCCCATGCAGGCAACACCGGTTGGAACCATCAAAGGGACCTGGAAGCTGGGAGTGAGGAGTTAATTCTGTCTGAGGTGGGGAGGCCTCTCCTCCGCCTTGACCAGCAGCCCTTCAGAGGGCCAGGCCAAGAGGTGTCAATGACCTCCCACTCCCATCCTCTTTGGGGGGCCTGACTGACTTCTTTGTCTTCCTGAAGGCTGTTGCCAAGGAAATCTAGGAATTTAACAGTGAAATCAAGAACACCATCTTTTAAGGTGAGTTTTCTAATCCCAGGTGCAGAAAATCAATGTGTGATAAACAGTTTTCACCTCCCTGCTGAAACCATTAGTTATAATCTCCAGATTAGAAATATTATTCCCAGAATAAAGGAACAGACCAGCTATTGATTAAATGTGTATTTGAGACACACATTTTGCCTGGACTCAGTCTTTATTTCATAATCCCCTTTCCCTAGGACCTCCCCCATAGGGAGGACCCTGCAGTGGAGGGAGGTCCAGACCAGGTATCCAAGGGGTGGGGACAGAGGTGCCTGAGTTGGATCACGGTCTCTCTGGCTCAAAAGCTCTCCTTCTACCACATTGCTCCCTGACTACCACTCACTGAAGTCCCAGTGGCTGGACAGGAACTTGATAAGGTCGTGGGACGTAAAGGAGGTGACCTCTGGCCCTGCAAAAGGTTACTCGGTTTATTTTAGCTAAAGAGCACAGAAGCTTATTATTCCCCTTTGGTCCCTCCGGGCGCCTTTACCTTGTTTGTTCTGATTTGCACCCTGTTATTGTATAGATGTGGTGTCCTCCCAAAGCTCAAGCGATACAATGCAAAGTTTGGAGGAGAAATGATTGGGCTGAAGCCTTAACTTAATCAGTGAATTAATCCTTGATGGGATTAATTGAGTGGTGACTGGGGCAGGTGGGGTGTGGCTGGGGGAAGTGGCTCATCGGGGGGCGTGGCTATGGGGGTATCACTTTGTATCTGGTGAGTGGAGTCTCTCTCTGCTTTCCCATCACCACATGAGCTGCTTCTCTCTGCCACACTTTTCTGCCATCATGTCCTGCCTCACCTCACACCCTGAGGAGGGGAGCCAGCTGTCTATGGACTGAGATCTCTGAAATCGTGAGCACTCAAATAAACTTTTTCTTCTCTACAGTTGTTCTGGCTGGGTCCTTTTGTCACAGAAGCGTAAAAGCTGACTAAAACACACCGTTGAGCTCAGCCTTGACAGACTACTGCATTAGAGCTCACTCACCTTCTTACTCTGGCTGGGTTTGACCAAAGGAAGCACTGGATTAGGTTCCAGAGCCTCTGTTTCTTCACTGGTAAAATGGGCATAACTAGGGTCCATTTTGCCATTTGCAGAGTTTCAAGGATTCCGTGAGTTAACCTGTAGGAATTGCTTAGGTGTCTGGCTCTGACTCTCGACCTGTCAATTATTGTTTTTTCAACACCATATTAGATGGCTTTGGGTCATTCCCTGGGGCTGTTTCTTGCCTATTTGCCATGGACAACATCTCTCCACACCTGCTGTGCGGGTTTGCAGGAATGGGCCTCCTAGAGGGAGATGGAAGAGAGTTTGAGGTCAGGGATATTTACTGGGTTAAGCCATCTTGAATTGCCATCAGTTGACTTATAAACACAGCAAGAGGTTCAAAGTTTGGGGAAAAGTAAGGAACACCAATAAGAGGTAGGAATTATTCAGGGCTTGCAAAACAGAAGCCATTAGCAACCACAGGCTGAATGGGAGGAAGGGGCTAGGGGAGGTACCAGGGGCTAGGGGAGGTACCAGCGGCTGAACCTGGGCTTGCTGAGGGCTATAGTTTGGAAGAGGGGCTCAGGAGCTGTGTCCTCTGTAGAAGAACAGAGGCACAGTCTCGAGGGCCCAGGAGTGAAGGACAGTGGAAATGGTTCTGGAGGGGCAAGAGGGGAATGACTAGCTTCTGTGCTCTTGGTTAAGACAGAAGGAATTCTTCTGCTGCTGAGAGGGTGCCTCCTGGATATTCTTCTTGTTATTGTTGGGGTTTTGAAGGCCAAGCAGGATTGAATAGAGATGCAAAAATTCATAGCAATCAGAACAAAGAAAGAGACCTATCACTGAGGTAACCATTACAAAAACACTCACAGAGGTCAGCCTGGAGGCTGTCAGAATTCTATAGCCTCCAAAGTTCCCTGGCTGGGCTCTGAGGCCATCTGCACACCCCCCCCCCTCTCTTCTGCCCACCCTCAGGGTCTCCCACAGGTCCAAGGGAACAGGAAACAAGGCCTTCAAGACCCATTCAAAGCCCAGGCCCTGCTGATGGTGTGAACAGCTTCAAGGTCTTTGGTAGAACTGGGGTTTAAACAGCAAATTACATCAGGGAGAAGCTGTTGGGAGAAGCCATCAATCTTGTGGCATGTGCAATTTGCACAAGTTTGCAGACCTTCAGGACTTTTTCTGATGAATGAGAAACAATCAGACTTGGATGAAATATCAGGGAGTTTTATGGAGCCCATTAAAATCAAAGTCGAAACCCTTCCTGCCTTCAGTCCGTTCCTGATCCATCCTCCGCGTGGCCGCTGTGCATCTTCCTAACAGTCCTGTCACCGTGGATCACACACCACTGTGCCCTTAGCAGGCTGCAAGGGGTCTGGATCAGGGGTTGCTCACACCCCTGTTTCTTCATGTGTTACCCCAGGTTCTTCCCTGTCCCTGGGGACCATAGCACAGGAGCCTGACTGCACCTGGGATCCCCTGGGGGGGGCCTCAAATAATATTCAAGCCTAGGTCTTACCTTTTACATCAGTAATGGTGAGGACTGGACCATGGCCCAACCCCTCCAAGTGATCTGAATGTGCCCCTGGGCATGCGCATCAGGGCCTTCTTAAGCTGGAGCAGAATACCCTGAAGGACTCTGGAATCACCATCACTGAGTCCCAAGCCCCTAAGTTGCTGTGGCAGTAGAGCTGGGCTGCAGCCTGGGAATGTGCATGTCTAACACCTTCCCAAAGGATGCTCATGCTGCTGGTCTGGGACCACAGTTCGTGAAGCCTTGCCTTGGTGGATCCAGAGACTCCAAGAGTTTAGAAGACTTGCTTGAGGTCAGATGGACTCAGTGGGCGGACAGTTGAAGCCTGTGGATTCTTCAGTCCTGTCTGGGCGAGGCTGCGCAGAGGGACATTTCTTTCAAGTATTTCTGGTATTAATTATTAAGGGCCAACCCATGCTTTCCACCCCCATTATAGGTTTATTCTCACAAGCCTGCCACCACCAAGGGGTGAGGTTTGAAATGCACCTGGAGTGTTGGTCTCCCCTTGGCAAACCAACTCCGTTCAGCTGGTAGTTGTGAGAAGACTCATTGCTTTCTTGAGCCCTGGAGCCCAACAAAGTTGGGTTCTAAGCGTGCTTATCAATTCACCAGCTGTGTAGCCTTGGGCATGTTATTTAACCTCTCTGAGCCTTTTTTTTTTTTTCTTCTTCTCTGGCAGCCCCACATTTATACCGTGAGGATTTCAAGAGGCTTAAATAGCATATTTTGGGTGTGAATAGAGCCTGTTGCTTCTCCTGCCCCTGCGCAGAGCTGAGTGAGCCTGCCAAGAGAAAGCACAGCTGACCATCATGGACTTGAGGGGCTGAGCACAGGCCTCTGCTATGGTGGACTCCGGTGCATCCACTTGGGTTCCCTACCACCCCAGGGTGCTGGGAGGGCGGGGCCCGGATGCAAACATCCTCCCACCCAGGAGGCACCCCTCGCAGCCAGCAGCTCCTGCCATCCCCTGGGCTCTGGGTGGGAGGTAATTTCATGCCCCTGGCTCTCTGCACCCTGGTGATGGATGTGTGTAAGTGACCTTGGCCCCTCCAGCCACAGCGGGCACAAGGGATGATGTAATTGAATTTGTATACACCGTAAATTTTATTAGAGGAAAGCAATCTAGTTCCAGTTCTGGTTCTCTGGAGTTACTGGATTGTGTCTGAGGATATACTCTCCGGTCAGCTGAGTGGGGACAGAGGTCAGGGCCACAGTTACTCTCTCACTAGCTTTCATCAAGCATGATAAACAAAAGGGTGCAGCGAATCCCAAGGGCACCAGATGCCTCCAGCCAGGCTGGAGAAGGGTAGTGTGCAGAGCTGTGCTCAGGGAGCGGTGAGCTGGGTTGTCTCTCTTACTGGATGCCACTGCCCATCTTCTTCACACCCTCATCTCCCTCCTCTCTCTCTCTTTCCATCCTCTCTTCCTTTCCATGATTCTGCCTTCATTCCTGCCCCTCTGAGCTGTGGTGCACTGGGGAAGCTGCTAGCTCACCTCCTTGGACCTCAGTTTCCTAATCTGTGAAATGGAGCTGACAGTCCATTTCAGAGGCCACGCAGGCTGGAAGGAGATGGACATCTGAAGGGCTCCCCCAGTAATGGTGACTTGGCACAGGAAAGGAGCCCTTGCCCCTATCTATAGGTACATGTCAACTAACATCCTGTCTGGGTTAGTTTCAGGCTCAACATGGGTACCACTGTCAGTCCTCAGGTGGCTGTGGACTGGCTGGGAAATCTCAGCATGCACAAACTTCTGTCTCTCATAGGACAAGGTGGTGAATGACCAGGGACCAGGGGCTGGTGTGACCAGTAGTACCGTGGAACTCATTGGAGGGAGAGGTCCTCGGAGACTCATAAGATCAGGGAGGGCTTCCTGGAGGCAGCGAGGTTGAGCTGGGTCTTCAGGTTGAGCAGAGCTAGGGAGGCTGAGCAGACCAAGGGGGCCAGGCACTTATTGTCACCAAAAGCTTGGTCCCTGTCCCCAGAGCCAATAAATGCCAATTTAATAATGAGGACACGGTTTTGAGAAAAAAGAAAAAAAAATTTTATTGCTTTGCTAGCAAAGGAGAAACACAGGGGACTCCCATCCTACAGACTGTCAGGAGGGACAGGGAGCTTTTAAAGGAACTTCAAGGGTTACACTCCAGGTGTACTCTGGTAGGGAGTCCCAGAATGCCCTGATGGCAGGTGAGGATTCACTTGTTAGTCTCGGAGATATTTCCCAGATCCTCAGCAGGCATCTCCTTCCTGTAGGTGGATTCCTTCAAGGGCAATTAACTAGGGGAAGAAAAGATAACACTGTCTCCCTAATCTTGTTAGGGCGAGGGGAGGAGAGAGAGAGAGAGAGAGAGAGAGAGAGAGAGAGAGAGAGAGAGAGAGAGAGAGAGAGAGAGAGAGAGAAGCATTATTTTAAAAAAAAGCCTTAGAGCAATGAGAGCTATATTCAAAAGTGGAGGGACCACTGTTACATTATCGATGGCTTTCCAGTGCTCAGAACTTTATATTGGCAAAGAATCCTTATCTTAACCCTAATCCTAGGCATTCTAATCTCTCTTTAGTAGATGCTAATAGAACAAAGCACCATAAAAGAAGGTGATTTGTTCAAGGCCATGCAACTATAAGGTGGGGAAGACTTTCAAACCCATATCTCTCTGACCTCACTAATCTAGCCCTGGCCATTGAACACACTCTCTGGTTCACCACTTCTACTAGAGGCCCTTACTTGTACACGTGAGGAGACAAAATTCACACGTGTTGACTAATCCATAGAAAGCACATGGGTTTGTCTGTAGGAAAAAACCACTGCTCATAAGTTTGTGTGAGTGTGTGTGTGAATGTGGGAACTTATTAGAGGAGGTTGATTTATGGAACACTCTCTTGTGCAATTAAGAGTCTATTGAGGCTGGGCAGGATGGTACACACCTGTAGTACCAGTGGTTTGGGAGGCTGAGTCAGGAGTTCAAAGCCCACCTCAGCAACTTGTTGAGGCCCTAAGCAACTCAGTAAGACTCTCTCCAAATTAATTAAAGAGAGAGAGAGAGAGAGAGAGAGAGAGAGAGAGAGAGAGAGAGAGAGAGCGAGAGAGCGAGCGCTGGGGATGTGGCTCAGTGGTCAAGCACCCCTAGGTTTCAATCCCCAGTAACAAAAAGGAAAAAAAAGTCTATTGACTGTGATTGGCTGCTTATCAAGGGTGACCCTGTTTAGGGTGGGGAAAGGCATGTTTAGGAGAAAAATGTAGAGCTGATGTCGCAAGAGGCATTACTTCCATGCCTTTGCAACAGAGGCAGCCCTTTCTCATGGCGGTAGCAGGGACAGGTTTACCCCAAATTTGATTTCCACCCAACTTCTCAGAAATGTTGTCTATTTCTGGAACACACCTGAGAGATGCCTGTAGGCTTATGTACTATTGTTTCTGAACCTACAGAAGAAAAAAAAATTGACTTTGATTTGGTTGAAGGTTTTCTGTTTTATTAATGTTGGGCTTCCCCCTAGATAGGAAGGTGGCTCAGTGATGTGGAAAGCTTCCATTTCTCTCTCTTTTTTTCCCCTCAGAATTTCATTCCCTTTCATTACCTGCTACTTCCTATCTAAGACTACCCAGAGATGGATGGCAGTGTCCGGAAACCATTTTCCTATTCAGCTTATGTTGTTTGCTTAAACCCTAGCATTGGGGTGGGGGGGTCTCCCTGGAGGAAACCTGGGATTTTCACCTGATTCTGAGCCCCTGCCACACACCAAACAAGTCATGCTGATTTTTCCAGGTGGCAGTGCTAAGCAGGCCTTTGGAGGTAGGAGAGGACGAGACGTGTGTTTTTTGGAGGGAGCTTGGTGGTGGGAGCGGTGCTGAGATTCCAGAGCCACATGACTGTGTCTAAATCCACTTTTGTCATTGCTGGCTGGGAGACCGCAGACGTGTGAAACAGCCTCCCTGAGCCTTGGTTTCTGTTCATGCCACAAGGAAACAGCAATGCCGGCCTGCCAGAGCTGTGGTAGGAGTTCCAGCGGGGATGGAATGAAGGCCCCCAGCCCAATACCTCGCACGGAGTAGGTGTTCTCTCGTCTTCTGTCTCCTTGAACAAGCAAGCCCCACCACGTGCTATGGTTAGCTCTGCTCTTGGAAAGGTGGCAACTGGTAGGAGGAAGCGTCTCGTTTTTGGAGCCCAGTGAATCTGTCTCTCAGTCTGCTCAGTGTCTAAAGTCGTCTTTGGCACAATGAGGCAAAAAAGAAGAAAGAAGCAGGGCCCCAGCTCAAAGAATCGCAGCATCTAAATAGGAGCATAAGATGCCTCTGTGACCTAGTCAGGTCCCTGGCCAGCTGTATCTACCAAGGGTGATTTGCACAGGGGCATGTGTCACTGATGCAGAAAGAAGATTCAGGAATGAACTGGAGACTGCTGAGGGCTTTGGGTTGTGTATGTGTGGGGAAGGGGACATGCTTGTTCACTAGGGAGGCCAGGCCACATGGGGGATGTCATTTCAGGGCATCAGAAGAGTATCAAACAGATGCCAGTACGAGTGGCTAGAGGAAGCCATTGTGGCTGCCTGATTTGGGAAGTCATGTGGTATTATTCTGTAATGTAGCTTCAGCATCGCTAGCACAGCGCCTGGTATACAGTAGTTGCTGACTGATGGCTTCGTGAATGGTTAGAAAACCAAGACTCAGCCCAGGCCTTGCCTCCTCCAGGAAACCTGACCTAACCCTCCTCCCAGCTCCCACCCTAGCTCAGATCACCCCCAGTCCTAGTATCTCTATGCCTTCTGGGTTGGCCTTGACTATTTCTGGTCTGACTCCATATCCTCAGCCAGAATGGGGCTCATGGCTTATGGAAATATGGGCTAAGTGCCCAAGGACATGCACTGGAAGAATAGGGTGTACATTCTAGAAGGAAACTGAAAGAGAGACAAGAGAGAGAAAGAGAGTTTGCAAACTGAGAAGGTTTGCAAAACTTAGAGGCCCTTCAGGGCTGCAAAAGGGACTAATGACATTGTAACTGTGGGTACCTGTCGCTGTGCACTACAACCGAACTAAGTTGACAGTAAGTCATATTTGGAGAAATCCAGGCTACATAGTAACAAAACATTTGAGGAAAAAAATATGAATACTGTTTTGTAGCATGGAGCAACCCTGGGTTCCTAGGAGAGTGCCTTGGAAATGGTTTAGTGAAATGCTGTCATTTTGTAGACATTGAAAGCATGACTCCAATGCCCAAGGTCACAAGGCTTGAAAGAAGAGAGCAGGGTGGAGCTTAGGATCCTGACCCTTGAGTCCCCCTTGTTGAAGAGCCCTGCTCTGTGCTAGAGCTCCTCCTGACTTGAGGGATTACTCATGCCTTCCCCACTCCACAGCTGTAACAGCAGTTTCTCTAGGACATGCTGACCTACTCTTCTGTGTTCCAGGCACTTGACCTATATCAGCTCATGTGCATGAGCTCAGCATCATTACCAGTATTCATAGATGAAGAAACTGAGGTCCAATTCAATGGCATGGGTCATCCAAAGCCACTAAGCTGTAACTGGTGGAGCTGAGACTTGGGCCCACCACTCCTGACCCCTGAGTTAACAGCATTTGGGGGACACCGTGTTGTAAACAATCACTGGAACCATGCACCCCAGGCAACCACTGCTGGGAACATTTCCAGCAGCCACTGCTTCATATCAGACTCAGCAAGCTGGAAAGAAATGGGCCCTTTTCATGGGCCTGGCCCTCCCCCACCTTTGCTGACAGTAGCGATGTCCTTTCTCCTTAGATCCCTCTGGTCACTGATGCCACCAAACTGAATTTCTTAGCGTGGAAATATTATATCCCAGCGACTGATTTTTTTGTGTGTGTGCGTAGTATTTCTGGAAAAGCTAATCGCCTCATTAGTCATATTTACATTCTGTTTTAATTGCATCCTTGAGAGCCAATGCCTTCATTTTTCTCCTATGTTGTAGTTCTCACTTTAACAACCTCTTCACAAAGCAAGAGGCAAGATCAGAGCACATGGAGGGACCTTGCCTTCTTAAAATATGCCACCTCCCCCAAATGGGGGGGGGGCTCAATTACCACTGTGGCCATACGCTAATTATCAGATACAAAATATGGATCACAACTCATTATCAGGATCTGACCTTAATTCGAAGTCATAGATTCCTGTAAACTAGGTTAACGTTACTGGAGAAGTAGAGATTTAAGTGGGAACTCGAGAACTCTGGTAACGAGCCAGAATGGATGCTCGTATTTCTGACAAATGGCAGGAAGGGCCAGAGATAATTTTCCTAGGCTTCTGTCTGGTGAAATTCTTCACAGCTCACCCTGTGCAAGTCCTTATTAGTGGGACCCAGATGATGAAAAGTTCATTTCATTAGCATCCTGGAATTCTTTATCCTGGAAATTAAGATGACTGCCTCCGTTTATCAAAGTCTCAAAAACTAAACCCTATATGCCTGCTGTCTCCGGAGCTCTGAACCAGGGGAAGGCAAAGACCATGAATGGATGAATCGACTAAGCCAAACACGGTCCTTGCCCTCCAGGGGCCAAACTGAGCATATGGAAATGAGATGTGGTCCCAAATTCCAGCAGTGAGCGCTGGAATCCCATGTGGGTAGCTCGGGTGAAAGCCTCAAGGGAGGGTCTGTCGTGCCCATCCTCCAAACATTGGAACTGGGCTTCCATCAGAAAGTGGAACCTCATTAGGATTTCATGAATGAGAAGGGAGGAAACATCCTGGGTGGAGGAAGTGGCGGGAACAATGTTGAGAGGGACATACAGACATGCATCCAGTTTGGGGAGTTGGGGGACAGTAATAAGGTTTGTGCATATAGCAAGAGTCCTCATGGTGACATCTGGAGCTGGCAAAGTCCAGGAAGGAGGTGCTAACTCTGGAAAGTCTTTGCACAGCTTTATTTTCCTTGGGAGAAGTGGTCTCTCTCTCTTGTTAGCTACTCCAAAAGGCCAGTTATTCCTCTCCAAGTTTGGACCCACGGTCTTGGGGAGCAGCTTTGTGCAAGCTGGGCATCGGAGAACAGAGGGAGGGATTCGGAAATATCAGTTAGGGGCTGGGGATGTGGCTCAAGCCGTAATGCGCTCGCCTGGCATGCACAGGGCGCTAGGTTCAATCCTCAGCACCACATAAAAATAAAATAAAGATGTTGTGTCCACCGAAAAACTGAAAAATAAATATTAAAAAAAAGAAATATCAGTTAGGACCCCTGTGGGGGGGCCTTGAAGGTCAGGGTTACCCATGGAGATGCTGTTGGGGAGTTGACCCACAAGGCCAGCGGGGTAGGGTGAGGGACAATGTGGAGGCAAGAAAGAGCTTGCCATCAGAGGTGCTGCGAAAGGCACAGGTAGAGGGGGGCTGCTGGGTTTCCAAGAGAAGGAGTGAGCCAGGACCAGGGGAGGCAGCTGCCAGGAAGGAGAGAAAGAGCAGCCTGGAGAAGCTGAGGAGGGGGGGGGGGGGCGGGGGGGCGGGGGGGGGAAATGGTCCAGCGCCTTATTAGGAAAGAGGAAGCAGGATAACAAGGAGGCAGCGGGGTGTGATGGCGAGTGTGGGCTCTGGCCCGGACTCCCTGGGTTCCAACCCCAGCTCAGTTGCTTCCTGTCTCTGCACCTCGGGACAACATACCTGGCTTTCCTGTGCCTCAGTTTCCTAGCTGTCATACTTTCTTCTGCCTCCAGGTTTGGAGGGGAGGAGAAGGAAGCGAGCAAATATACACAAAGGACATTGTAGAGTCTATATAAGTCCTTACTGGGGTAGCTTTGATTTCCAAATGGCTGATAGTCCAAGGACCTAAGTCTTTTTTTTATGTCTGCACTGCTATCCCCCAGGGCCTGAAAACTGCTTAGAATACAATAGTCACTCTATTAAATATATGCTCAGTGTGGCTTGCAGACCCAGGTGCTGTGCAGGGAATGGGGACCCAGGCCTGCTCATGATGGAGACAGAAATGGTCAAGGGAGCTATGTGGAGAGGGTCCCAGGGGAACCATGGAACCCACCAGGCCTCTCCCCAGGCCTATGTATCAAGGCCTTGCCAAGCCTCCTCTGAGGATGACCCTTTCAAGACACTTGGAAACAGTTGACAGACTTGCTCCTTGGCACTGTGTCACCCCCATCCCATCTCTTGCTGCCTCCCAGAATCCTCAACTTTTTTCTTTGCCAGATCTCAATGAGAGGGACTCATTTATTAAGAAAACAAAATGTCCAAAGGAATGATTTTTCAACAGCAAAAAATTAGAGACTCAGTCATGTAGAAAGAGCTCATTCAAGAGGCAAATGCTATTTCTCAATAATGGGGTTGAGAGTGACACCCTGACACACAGGTTCTGGAGGAGCTGGGGTCACACTGGAGACGTGCCACTGACCAGCCCTGTGGCCTTTGGCGAATTCTCAACTGCTCTCAGCTTCCTCACAAGGCCTAGTTTCCTGGGCTATTAGCAGAATAGAAGGGCATGTTTATAAATAGTTCAGCAGGGTTCCTGGTGTCGAGGAAGAATCCAGTAAAGGTTTGCCATCATTCTTTCTTACATCGTTATGCCTCATTTGTACCCATCGCCTGGCCCCAAGGGAATAATATGGGTCCTCAGCAGCGAGGGTTGGTGTGGGTGTGCAGTCACCAGGAAAAGGGAGGGTGCATTGGGGGTGGGCTCGGGGAGGAAGATGGCCCGTGACCATGACCAGGGCTGTCCCACTGCCAACTGCCAGGTGTTAAAGAGCTGCTCAAGGCTTTTTACCCATGAATTCCACAAGGGCAAGGGCAAGGGCAAGGGCAGCCTTGACTTTCCTAGGCACAGGGAATGCATAGATTCCAGAAAAAGCCCTGGCCTCAGGGCAGTTCTGGCTCTACCACTCTCTGGCTGTCCAAGCCTTCTGGGCCTGGGGCATGCGAGGGCCAAATGGGATGATAGAGGGGCACCATGGGAACCAGTGGAAGCCTGGCTAGAGGAGGTGCTGTGTGTCTGTCTGTCAGAGCGACCCCTAGTGTCTAGGCCCCTCACCAACAGGCTGGCCTGATGTGGGATCTGGAGGAATGGCATGTGGTGACTTAGTGGATAACCGGTGTCAATCACAGTGGTGGGCATCTGGGTTTGTTCACATCGGTGCTCTTCTAGATCTGTTTCCTGACTGTTCAGTTCTTGTCACTCATTCGTCATTTCCTGGCCATCTCTTAGGGCCAGGTCCTGTGCCAAGCTGAGGGACACTGGAGAAGGAGGAATGGTCCCTGTCCTCAGACAGCTGGCAGCAGGAGAGGGGGACAAAGGGGTCAACACCATAAGCAGATGTGGCATCAGTGCTGTGGCAGAGGGTAGCCCTGAGAGGGGGCAGCAGGAGGACACACAGCCCACTCAGCTTGGAGTGGGAGAAGCCAGAGTCTCTGAGGTTTTTCAGATTTCTCCTAATCCTCCAGGACTCTAACCTTCTCGATTCCCAGGGAAATACTAATGTTGCTCATTTTCTCCAAGTGAGCCTTTCTGGATCACATTCTATTTTGCCACCAATACGGCAGGCACTTACTTAAATGGATGCATAAGGACACATTTTCTTTATCTGGAACATTAGTTGGTTGCTAACACAGGGGCGCCAATCCGTTCAGGCCCCATGCTCTCTAACTCTGTGTTAATGAGAAGAAAAGCTAAATCAAACAGCCCAGCGCTGCAGAATCTCAATTTGTCTTTCTGCTTTCGCTGTCCCTGGCTTTCCAGGTAGGAGACTGCTCCAGGCTGCCCTGGGAAATCCCAGGGGTAAGGACAGTGCACAAGAAGCTGGCTTGCACTGTACCCTACCATCCCTGCTCCTTTATGGGTTTGCCAGAACTGGAGATGTGATTCTTGCATGGGCCTCGCTGTTTCTTCCCACAGTGCCTTGTGTGAGCAGTTCTCTCTGCCTGGAACTCCTGATGCTCCTATGCTGCTTCTTCAAGATTTGGCTAAAAGGTCCATTCTTCCAAGTGCCCTGCGAGCCTGTGCTCACCTTACCCAGCATTAATGACATGTATTTAAAATGATTGTTCACATAGGAGCCTCCCTTACAGACTGGAATTCCTGCCTTCTAGCAGTCTCCAAGCCATAGGAATTGCTACCCAATTGTTATTATTGTCGTTACTTATTGTTATTGCTAGTGGTGGTGGTGAAGGCGTGTGGAGAAGGAATTTCCGGTGAGTGTTTAGCAGGAGCCATAAGTGACATGAGTCAGGCAGGCAGAGGAAGGCCAGGGGAAGGTGAGCCTGTGCCTTGGAGCCCCAGGTCCAGTTTACACACTACAGGACCTGATGATGTCAGTCCTCCCTGGATACAGGGGCAGCCTCCTCCAAGAGACACTTCTGTGTGGTTCCAATTGGTCGATCTCCATAAGTCTCAGTTTGCAAGAGAAAGAACTGTACTTTGAGTGTTCTACAGGCAGCTCACCTGTCCCTGTGAGGGCGTACACTGAGGTATTCTATGATCTCTCTAAGCTGCTCAAATACAATTATAAAGGACACACAGGCATGATGTGGGTCTTAAGTGTGAAGACAAATCAAGCCCTGCTACCTTCTCCTGTGGCCACTGAAGGATCATTTAATCTATGACTTCGTTCCACGTGAGCAGATTTCAGGAAAACAAATAATAAATATCTGTAACCACGGCTCTGAGGGCCTCTCTGGCCTTGCTGGTCACTCTGGTGGGCTGCAGCCTGCATGGCTTGGCTTTTTATCTTCCCTTGTCCCATTCTGGCAGACCCTCTGCCCCGATCTGGCCAGCCACTCTTTCTAAGCACATAAGTTAAGGAGGTTGGAAAACTTGGGTTCTTGTTCCAATTCTGCTGTGTGACCTTGACTGAATCACTTCTCTCTTTCCTTGTCTGAAACCAGGGTTTTCACATGTTTTTGTACCAGGGACCTGTAGCAATCTGGTGAAGTATATAAGCCTCTTCTCAGAATAATGTCTTTTTTTTAATTCAGTAAAATAAGAGATTGTATTATAAAAGAAATTATATTGAAATAGTTCTCAAAATATTTGAAAATCTTGTGATTCACTTGCTCACTTATTAACACATGAAGTGACAAGCCCTAGCTGTGGGTGGACTACCTATCCTAACTCTGAAGTGTGATGAATGTCGATATTTTGATATGTCTGGAGACAACCTTAAGTGCCGTGTAGATATCTCTGATTTCTATGGGTCACAAAAATCTCAAGGCCCCAGTGAACGTTGCAATCTGTTGCCAACATGCAGCAATGAAGGAAATTCCACGTTCCTGTGAGGTTGAAGGTGTGTTTCCCATTCTCAGTTTTAGTACTGTCCCTGAAATCTACCCAGGAATCCTGGACTACATGTTGTCACTGGGCTTTTCCAGCCCTGACACACACATTAATGAGGTCTACTTGGAGAAGGAGGCTGTCATCTCCCAGCTAGAAACCAGAGGCTAAAAGGAAGGAGGAGTGAGCCCTGGCCCCAGCCTGTACTCGTAGAGCACCTGCCATCCTAACGCTTACATGTGTCCCCAGGGCTCACGGTCTCACAGTCACACTGCAGAGCAGGTGAAATCACCCTTCATCTTAGGGAACAAGAAGCAGTCATGAAAAGAATGTGCAAAAAAAATCATCTCAGAGTTAAAGGTGTAAACAGTGACTCAAAATCCTGGCAAAACCCAGAGGAGTCCATCATGAAACCAGCCCTTTCGCTGCCCATCTGAAACAGGAGGGGCCGAATCTCCGCCACATCCTCCTGCAATATCTTGTCACCCTTCTGTAATAGGGACCGTCCTCCACCATGAACCCTGATCTGAGGGAAGCTTCTGAACCTTTCTGAGCCTCAGTTTCTTTATCTGTTTAGGGAGCTGATAAAGACTTCTGCTAATTCAGAGGACTTCATGACACAATTATGGATGTCACCCCTGGAACAGTATGGCCAATTGGCTCCCTCTGGACACATCTGACTGTGACCTCTGGTTGTGCGCCTGGAGGGCTTGTATTCAGCCTCTGCCAGGGCCCTTGCTGGTCTACTCTGGTCCTGGTATGGAAGATGCTACAGTGGCCACTGGCCAGCATTCATCCTGCTCAGTGAACAAGTCCAAATAGGCAGCAGAGCGAGTCTTGGAAGTGCTGTCTCAGTTAGACTAAGTGAGCACCTGTGTGTGCTGTTTTAATCTGGCCTCTAGCTCCTGAAACTTCTTCCAAAACACAAATCACTTTTCTTCCCAGACTGAGAAAAGGCCGCTAATGGTTGTGCCAAGCCTTAAGAAAGATCTTAGGGAGTATCTACTCTTGCAAAAGATTTTGACTCTTGTTTCCTCTTTTCTGCTTTCATTGCTAACTGCCCCTAAAAGTGTATGCTGGTGCCTCCCCCTCACCCCCTTAGCTTCAAGTTCTTGCCCTCTCCAAAGTAGAGTGTCTTCCCCGACTATGGAGGATCCTCTTTTAGCACTTACAGTTAAAATCAGCGCAACATCGAAAGTATATAGCTTTCTTAAGTGACTTTTGGGTACAAGTGAAAATTAAAATCGTAATTACAAACTATGAAGAGAGCCAATGTTCTAGAAAAAGATTTATGGGATGTGAACAAAGCTGTACTAGAAGCCCATCCATAGCCTTAAATGTTTTCATTATCAATAAGAAAGAATTAAAATAAATAAGACGGTCAACATAGAAGTTAGAGAAAAAGAGAAATCTGAGGAGACTACTAAAGAAATAAGCCATAAATATAGTAAAAATTAATGTGTTAGAAAATAGAAAAACATTAGGATTTATAAGTGAGTATAAAACTGATTCTTTAAAGAAACTCATAAAAGGACCATGCTCATCTTAGAAATCATCAAGAAAATAAGAATGGAAACGTAAGGTACACAAGAAAGCGAACACTTGAACAAGGTGCGGTTTTAAGGAGGGTGAGGAGAAGGTCTTCCCTTTCTGCCTCCCATTGGGAGGCTACAGAGCTTCCGCCAGGGTGTTCTCCCTACTCCCTGATACCCCAAATCCCGTTCACAGGCACCAAACCTTTTGCTCCATAATAAGAGGCCTAAGAAGCAAATGGCTTTAATGGAAGTGTGACTGATTTCCAGGTGATCCTTCCTGGGAGAAAGATATAAAGGAAGGGGATTTGAGTTGGAGGCACCAAACCATATTTTTTTTTTGGCAGAAATGTTTCAGAAAAGAATCAGCACAGACTGGGGGCTGATGCTTGCCAGGTCACTCTGTGCCTTTTACAGCTTTGCTGCCTTTGAGGGCTCAGAGTGGGGAATCTCTTCTAAGCCTCCTTACATAGTAAACAAAAGCAGTGTGTTGCGGGCTCACGTTATCTGTGACCACTCTGACCTCCAGATCTCCATCGAAAGCATCAGCTTCCTTGCCCTCAAACACTCCCAGATGTTTGGGAGTCAGAAAAAGACGGAAAGTTGGTAGACTACATTGCTGCCCTTCCTTTTTCTGTGGCAATCACCCCAGACCTGCTGTCTCTGGCACTTCTATCATTCATGTCTCCTTGTCAAGGAGTTTGGTCATTTATCATGGGTGCATTTTAATCAGAGCAAGAGATGCCTAAAGTGGATCTCATCAATCTTGAGGGAGGAGAGGTTTGACCTCTGACCCTCCCCCACCCCCAGTGGGTGTGACTCCCATGATGGATTAGGCAAGGTACTGTGGAGGGAGGGTCTTCCCCATTCAAAGAGGGGTAAGGTGATGTCACGCAAGCTCTCTGGCCTCCGCCTCCTCCTCGCCAAGATGTGGACATTGTGACCTACTTGTCAGGGCCATTCTGGCAATGACATGCATAAAGCTCCCAATGCAAGAAGTACGTGGTCAGGGCTGAAGAGGTTTTGGTTTCTTGGATCTCACCCATTTTCTTTTTAATAACAGTTATTACTATAATTTTCTGAAATTATAAAGCTCTTGTTCAGTGACCCAGCTCTGGCCCTAGGGCAATTCCTAGCCTTCATCTGCTCCCCACATTTTCCTAGGCAGATAACTGCACCCTGGTTTCTGCAGTTCCATGTTCATGCACTCCAGCTCCTGGGAAGGGACACCAGACTGAACACCTACTGTGTGCTGAGCATCTTCCTGAACTATCTCATTTAAACCTCAAAGTCCAGGAAAGGAGACATCATGCCCATTTTTGAAAAGAGAAGATAGAGTTTCAGAAAGGCTAAAAGATGTCCCAGACAGCTACAGTAAGCAGGTACAGTCAGGATGTCAATTTGAATGTGTCTGATGACACATTCTGCTGCCTTCCTAAGAAGGACTGAATAATAACAACATGCATTAAGGAACTTCTGGTCACCAGGGAGGCTCTGCCATCCAGACAGGAGCTGTGTTGGTACAGTGCTGGGCCTCTCTGTGTGAGGCTCTGACAGCCCTACTCCACGCACCATGCTGAACTCTGTGGATGCAGCCCTGTTATTCTAGGACTCCCAAGTCCAGGGTGGTGTCCAACAGTTAAATCCAGGTGGTCCTTGGGTGGGGGTTATAGGGCAGCAAGAGAGGTAGTCCAGAGCAGGGCCAGACTCAGTCCATTTAGAAAGAGACAGACTTGGTCCTGGGCATCCACTGACATTGAGACACCAGATTAATGGCAGGAAGAGAATAGACCCTCTCTCCATGGACACATTGCATCCAGATGGAAGATGGCTCAGAAGTTTGGTGGAAGGAGCCCCAAGTTACTGCTTTTAAATTCTAAATTACCACTTTTTTGGCTCTAGGAATCCAGACAATTCACTTAACCTCTTTGGACCTTGAAATCTTTATATATAAATAAAACCAAGGAACCCAATTGGAGTTATCAAAAGGCCCAGACGAGCTGACATCTGAAGTCTGGAAGTTCCTGGCACAGTGCTCGGCCCACAGTAGACTACCTGGGATCCCACATGGGCTGTTGGCCCCCAGCCCGGGGCTTTTCCTCCTTCCTTCCATCCAGATGGACTTACGGGAGCCCTAGGTACGTGCATTTGTGAAGCACTTGGTGGTAATGTGCTCTGCTTCTCTGTTCACTTAGGAACAACACATAGGTTGAGCTGAAATCTACCTTGTGACAGTTTGATTCCTGGGCAGGCATTAGCCGCAGCATTGACTTTTAGAGAAATCCTGATGAGATTTCCAGTTCCTAATAGAGTGTGGTGCCTGAAGGTATCACTAATTCCTGATGTGAGGCTGGTTCCTCGCATCAATTTTTCTCTTCAGCAAAAAAATAAAAAAGACAACTGTCATGCATGGAGCCTCAACCATGGACCCAGCACAGGGAATTCATAAGTGCATGTTTGTAAAGCCCCCTAGAGATTAAGAACCCGCTTCTCACATCACTCCTCCTGGTTCTGATTTCATTTTTGCTACTTCAAGCACCTGGCTTAGCCACTCTGTGCTCTTGGGTGATAATAGACTCTCTCTCTCTGATAGGGTATTTGGAGACATGTTCTCCTGCTACACTGTGCAAGGGTTCACTAACATTTAATTCCCCATCCCTGTTTAAACCCACGTCTTGCAGACAAGGAAACTAAGGCTTGTGAAATGTCAGTCAGAGAATCTTCTTCTTCGGAGAGAAAAATTCAAGCTTCAATCCAGCTTGAGATCCAATTTCAGATCTCAGGGTTATTCTATCCTCCCTTTTAACTCAGGCCAGCCCTTTGCCTTGTCACTACAGGGCCTTCCCGCTCAGTACACTTTACCCAACTAACCGCGACTGGAAGTATGTGACCGGTACCTACTAACTGAGCAAGCACCCATTTTAACTTGGCTGTGGAGAGCATCTTGGGTGCACCATGACATTGAGACACCAGATTAATGGCAGGAGGAGAATGGACCTCTCCCATGTGTAAACTGCTGAGATGTTGTGACTCCTTGGAAAGCAGAGCCCCTGCTAGTGGTGAGATCAGAGTGCAGTCCCAAAAGTCTCAGGGGCAGAGACCAAGGCAGGTGGGTGCCAGTTGGTTGTATGAGAAGTGAACTATGAGCATCCCAGCACTGAATGACAAGCTCCATATGAGAAGGGTGGCTTTCAGCTCCTTATGCGTTATCTCCTTTAATTCCTACATCTATTTTAGCAAAAATATTTCCATTGCCCATTTGCTATAAGAAAGCTGAGGTCAGAGAATTCACATCTTGTCTTACAGAACATGCTGCCAAAGGCACGTTTTAGACTTGGGTTTCCTGGACCCTGGGTCTGTGCTTTCCCTCCATCCATGCTTATTCCCCCCATGAGGTGCCACAGTCTGGCTGGGCACAATTCAGGAGCCACTTGTCAAAAGAAACTAACTTTATTTTTAGAACTACACACACCAAACAAAACAGCTCCTCAGGAAAAAACCCTCAGAGCCCAACTGCCACCACTGGCTTCCCACAAGCCTCTCACCCCCCACACCAGCCTCTCCACCTCCCACAATCCTCCTGCTCTTGAGGCCCATTGGCTGGGTCGCATGGGCGGAGCCAAAGAAGTCCCCCAATGAGCAGCTCCGTAGTCTGAAAGGGCAGGGAAACAGCCCAATGAACATCACCGCAGAGGAGCCAATCAGCTAGATGTTGCTGGGGCCGCTGTGAGCCAATCATCAGCTGGCACCTGGAAGTTTGCTGGCAGCTGGAAGTTTGCTGGGGCCCCTTTGGCTGTGGCTCTCAACAATGAGGATAGGACTTCAGGGCTGACAGTGGACCAGAATAGGGCTCTGGCAGGGAATTAGGGGATTGGGGTCAAGTTCATGATCCCAGTAAGGTGGGAAGACACCTCAGCCTGACAGAGAAGGCTTATCATGAACAAGCTGGATGGCTGTGGGTCTTCTGGATGCACACAGAGGCCATGATGGCAAAGGCTTCCCTGGACCTGGCTATCACTCCCGCTGTCCGAGAGCCTGGCAGGTTGGTGGTGCTCACTGTCTTTGTTTCCTGAAGTCTGATTGTTCCTAGTCACTTACATTTGGTTTCCACTTCAATGCTAAAGCTGTTGCCTTTACCCACATTAAGTCAGGAATCTCATGTTTTAGGAAGGGGAATGGAGAGTGGTCTTGAAATTCTGATGGAAGGTCTAGACTTTCTTTCCAGAGAAATATACTTCTTCACTAGTGTTTCATGTCAGCACTTACACAAGTGCCATTAAGATCTCTCCCACCACCTCAGGGAATTCTGTTGACCTGGTTATAAGCCTTCTATTAAACTAATGGGTTGAACCCTGATCTATGAGCATCTTGGACAAAAATCAATGGAAACGAACAATTCTATGTACAATAACAAGCAAACACAGAAATAGATAAAACGTCTCACAGTAAACTTAACAAGCAATGTGCGGAAGCTCTAAGAAGAAAACTTCAAAATCCTATTGGAGGACAAATAAAGCTGGGAATAAGTATAAAGAGTATATTCCTGGATGCTAATATTTTAACATTTGACAATGTTAATGCTTCCACGATTAACCATTAAATCCTAAGCAATCTCAAGCAAGACAATAATCCAAAATAATTTGATTCATTGGGTGGAAAGAATTTCAAAAATGATTCAAGAGTTCACTAGGCACAGGGCTCAGCAATCTGCAGCTTGCTCAAATCCAACCCAATAAAAATTTTTTTTTGTCAATAAAATTTTATTAGCACACAGTCACACTCATTTGGTTACATACAGTTTGTGGCTGCTTGTCTTCCACAAAGTCTTGGTTGAGTAGTTACTACTGAGACCACACAGCTCCAAAAGTCTAAAATATTTACTACATATCCCTTGAAGAAAAATTTGTAGGCCTCCAATGTAGAAAATTAAACCCGTGAGAATATCTTTGAAAACCTGAGAAAAGAAGATTGATGTGGGCAAATTTCAAAATGTTTCCTAAGTACACAATACTTAAATCAGTTTTGTATTGTCACTGGAGTAGAAGAATAGTTTATTGTAACATAAAGGTTGGTCCAAATATTAGAAGAATTCATACCTAGTATATGATAACTTCACATTTCAAATAAGCAGGTAAAGATGGATTACTCAATCAACTATGTTGATATTAAGGAAAAGGAAAAAAATATCAACACTTTCCTCATGATTTCCATGAAAGTAATTCTAGATAACTACAATTTTTAATAATAAATAAAATCATGAAAAGTTAGAAAGAAACAAGTGCTACAAAGAAAAGAATGTTGATGTATTTCACTGTGAGAAGAATTGTAAAGCTTACCCAGCTAATTTTCTACACAAAAACAGACAAAGTGAGAGAGAATCATGACAAAGTATCTGCCTCATGGATGATGAAGAGATAATATGTAAAGAGTGCTGAAAAATCAATGAGAACATAATAAAACAATCAAGCAGAAAATAATCAACAGAGGGTAACAACTAGCAGTTTATCTGCACACACTAAGGAAATGAAAAATATCAGATAAATATATCAAAGTGCTTAATTGTCTTTTGATGAAAGAAATGTAAATTAAGACAATTATTATAAATCTGTATTTATCTGCCAGATTAGCAGATTGACAAAGACTTAAAAAGTGTTAAGGGTAATTAGAAGCAGATATTCTCATACCTGGTTTGAGAGAAAACTTGCAATCTTGTCAGAAGGCAATTTGAAAACATTTGTGAATGTTGTAAATTCATTCACAGTTTGACCCAGCATGGCCATGGTTAGAAGTGTATCCTATCAGCATGCTCAAACACAGAAAGCTCTGTGGAAAAGAGATTAATTGCACATTGTTCTTGTTAGTAAAGTAACCATAAACAACCTACAGACCCACGGTGGGCTTCATTACGTCAGTATCACTCAAAACTGAGCAATGTACCGATTGCACTTAAAGGAAAAAGAAACTCAGAAATCCTTCCTATTGAATGTAATTATTTTTATTGTCTAATATATGCAATTATTGACTAAGTATGAGTCTCATGAGCTTATAGTTATGAAAAATCAATAAACAAAAAGCAAATGTATTAGTTATATATAAATAAAACAAATACAAATTTCAAATAGAATGTTAATTTTGTAAGATGCATGGTGTGTTCTACTGAAACTAAGGGGTGAATATTGGGTTGACACAGGGGTTGTATAGACACAGATCAATTTTATTCATAAAGTCTATTGTTTTTAGTTCAGTAATGCTGGTGGAGAGAAGGGCTGTTTACAGAAATAGACTTTTAAATTATATTAATATACTCAGGCTTTGCTTGTTAGTTCAAGATTTTCAGATCCATGATTAATCAAAATCTTCAAAAGCCAGTTTTAATGAGCTATCATTGATAATTCTGTGAAGCTACCCGGTTTATTTGAAGATAAGGTTTGCATTGTGGCTTATTGAAATGTGAGTTAAATAGTATTTAATCTAATTATGCCTGGAACTGAGGGCAGAGGCATCCTTTCCCAGTTGCTGGGCTCATTGCTAATGAACTGAGGCACCTTATCCAGGCTCAGAGTGCTGGAAAGGTTGTTTGAGTTCCACTTTTTGCTTATTCTGGCCCGAGGACTCAATTTCTCTTCTCATTTTTCTCTTTTCAAATTACTTGCAAACCTCTGTCTCCACAGACTGCCGTGAGATCATGTGATCTTCATTCACCCTGACTCTGAGACACAAAGCAAGGCGGAAGTGTCAGGCGGTTCTTGGTTAAAAGACAACCACCTGGGTCACCTGAAACTTGCCTTTTACCTAGGTACTAGTGACATGTCATCGAAATGATGATGCACAACCAGCAAAGGCTTAAGTTTCCAATTGCTCTGTTTACCAGGAAATTTAAAATTACAGAGAAGGAGTAGGAAGGAGGAGGAAGAAGTCCCCCCAACTCTTTGGCCACTTGGGCTACCCAGGGTGTTGTTGAAAATGCTCCTGAACTTGAACTTGGGATAATGTAAGTGCAAATCTGGGTTCAGTAACTTACTCACCAGCTGACTGGTGAGTAGGGGCTTGCAGGACAGTGAGAGCCAGAGCTGGTGTGGTGGGCAACTGGGCCCTCAGCTCAGGATGGACCACCCCTTCTGCCAGGCCTCGTTGACCCTTCTTCCTCATTCATGATGCTTTGTAGCCACCTGCCCCTGCAAAGCCTCTTCCTGTGGCCCAGGGACATGGTGGGGTAGGGGTTGTGGCAGGTGCACAGGGGCTCTCCTTAGAGTAGGAAGACCTAAGCCCAGGGTGGTTTAGTCGATTTTTGGCAGGGAGCATTTAAAATCCTCACATCAGATGTTTTCATGCACTTCCGTGCCGAGAAGTGCAAAGGGCGCTGGGTTTAACTGTGGTTATTTACAACCAAAAGAAAGTGGCTGGCAGTTCGCAGGAAGCCAAGGGTTTTATTTCTCGCTCCTGTTTTCCATTTCTGTGATTTATGGTCCTTGAGGTTGGCAGAACTGGCCTGAAAAGATCTGGACTCTGTCCACTCAGGCTCTGCCCCACAGAAAGCAGGCCTTGCTCCGGCTGGCCTGAGGGCGGCCTAGAGACCCACACCTGGTCCTGCTGCCTGGGGGCCAGCCCACCAGCGTGTCGTCCTCCATTTCTGGCCCTGGGCACAGCAGCACCATAGTGCTTGGCAGAAAAACTGAGTTCAAAGCTCTGACTCGCTGCTGTTTTTTTTTTTTTTTTTCTCCATCTACCACTTGACACCTGATTTTCCTTAGGTAAAAACGTTTATTTTACGGACATTTCCCACTTCTGCTACTCCCCCTTTTCTTGATTCTTCAGTAGCACTTTCATGTCTGGGACAATTCTTCATGAAATTATCTGCCACTATGGGGGAGGTGGACAGACAGCCATTTCAGGGTGTCCCTTGACCTGGCTGTTGACCATAGCTGCCCCCCAAGTCTGGGAAAGACTTTGACAATCTGGTGGGAAGGTCAGTTGTCTTAGCTCATGGGAGCTGCTTAGTAAATTTCTGAGCATATGGGGTAAGGGATGCCCATTGCCTGAACTGTCCACAGAAGTGCATTACTGGCTTCCTGCCCAAATTGGACCCTTAAACTAAGTTAATAGAGGTGTAATAATAACAGTAATACTCAGTAACACTTACTGCATTTGAACATACACTCAGTACCAATTTCTTGTAATGTTCATGATGACCTTATAAAGGAGATACTATTATTATTTCCAAACAATAGTAGAGACACAAAAATATTATCAATTTACATCAGGTCACACAGCTCATTGGTTGCAGAAATGGGATGCAAACGTGGTTCCAGTGGACTTGGGAGCCTGGACTTGGAAACATGATGAGATGTGGTCCTCTTTCAGATCATCCAGGTCCCCTTGGCCATGAAAGACTCCTCCTGGCCATGGAAGCATCTGGTTCCATGGATCTGGTAGGAGTTCCACTCCTCCCCACTCTGGAATACCTTCCGTGGCTTCACCTGTTGGGGCTCACTCTCTGCTGAACTTCCTGCCTCCAGCACTCACTTGTCCAAATTGCTTCCTGATGCTTTTGACGGACATAGGTCTTGTCCCCTCTGCCCCTTCCTGGGTTTTCTGGATCCTGAAGTAGGAGCCTGGCCTCCAACTCGTGATGTTCCAATCTTGTCTACAAAAATGGCCTCAGGAGTAATCCCCAATGATGGCTATTGGCTCCTCCCTTTTAAAATCAGCCTTACCAGGTGTTGTCAATTTTATTAGCCTTTTCAAAGAACCTGCTACTGGCTTTTTGTGCTCTTTCTAAATTACATGTATTATTTCTACTAACTGCTTTAAGCTTGTTGGTTTTCTCTCTTCCACTTTCCTTGACTTAAGTTTGCTCTTTTCCCATTTAGGAAGATGGATATTTGGCTCATTGATATTTGTCCTTTTATAAGGCTATGCATTTTCCTCAAAATACTGCTTCAGCTGCATCCTGTGTATTTTAAAAATCATCAAACTGCTGATATTTTCCTACTCGCACTATGATTTCTTGTTTGACTCCTGGTGATTCAGAGGTGTGTTTTTGAACTTCTAACACATGGGGGACTTTTCAGGTTTATTGTTGAATTATTGACTTCTCCTTATATAGCAGTACTCTTAATTCGCAGAAGAAATGCCCTCTCATTTATCACCGTCACCCTGTGATAGAGACTCACTCCCATCATGGCAGCCCCTTACACTGTCCTTGCTGGATGGTGCCAGTTTCTCCATCTTGTAGTTGAAGAAATTGAGATGGAAGGCTTCTCCTGGTGTTCAGCTCTTCCTCTGCAGGAGTAGTTATTGTACAGCTGGTGAGAAGGGCAGTGGGCTTCCACCCCGCTCTTCCTGGTTCCTGAGCTCATCTCTTGCCATCACCTCACTTCGTGATGCAGCCCTGGGAACATGAACAAACTGGAGTCCTAGTGTTGGTGGAGGGCAGGGAGGGGTCACATCATCATCACTCACATAGGTACCCACTTCTCCTGCCCCTCTTTACCTCTCCAGTACCTGCTGTGTGCTCATTACAAAACAAAACTGTGATAACACTTAACACGAGATTTATACTGTTAACAATTAACGTGTGCAGTACAATGCTGTTAATTATAGACTCAGTGTAGTTCAGTGGATCTCTAGAACTTAATTGACTTATGTTCCTGGAACTTTATTCATGTTGATTGGGGACTTCTTATCTTCCCCTCTTTCCGACCCCAACAATTCTGCCTTCTGCTTGTGAGTCTGGCTCTTTTAGATACCTCGTGTAAGTGGAATCATGCAAGAGTTGTCCTGTGTCTGTCTGGCTTATTTTTAACTCTTGGCACGATGTCTTCAAGGTCCATCCATGTTGTTGCATGTGCCAGGATTCCCTTCTCTTTTAAGGTTGAAAAATATTCCACTGTAGGTATATACCACTTTCTTGACCCACCCATCCACTGGGGGACATCTACTAAGTTCCACACCACCTTTGTGCACATATTCACTCATTAAATGCCTCCTCTTACATTTACTGGATGAGTTTTAACAAACTCCAGCCTCTGATCACCCACTCTCCTTGATTCAATCACCCACAGAAAGAAGCAGTACTCCTGTAATTACAGCAGGAAAGAGAGGGGGGGAGATGTAAAAATGCAAAAATAGCTCAGAGGGAAGGGTCTGCCTTGGGATGTGAGTGACATGTCATTTGAGCCATGCTGGGTGTCAGTGCCAGCCTCCTACACTCTAGCTGATGGAGAGTCCTATTGGCAAGTAGCACCTTGATGGTTCCTATCATAAAACAAGCCCAGGTGGGTGGCTCATCCTTAGCAAATATTAAGGAGAATAATGAAGATTCTGGTCATTCTTTGGCTAAAGCTTTTCATTATTATGTTGTCCCACAGCCTATTTTGCTCTGCACTCCTGGGCTGTCAAATTACCCAAGGCAGCTGGAGAGAGAATCTGCTTCTGCACATGTCCTTTCAAGATCATCAATAAATAATAAAAACTTCGGGTTTTTTTTTTTTAGAACTTTCTGTTTTATAATGAGTTCATTTGAGCTTGAAATAGCATGAGGATATGTTCTATTAGGAGAAAGGGAAAGAAGTTGTGGTCTGGGTATTCTAAGTGTTAGAAAGCTAACCTGCCAGGTATCAGTTCCTCCCAAGTCTTTAAAAGGTGGTGTTGAATGCTGAATTGATTTACACTGAGTCGATAATTAACATTATAGACATTCAGGTGAATGAATGGTGTTGAATGCTGGAAAGAGCTTGCAGACAGTGACCCAGCAGCTGGTCTGTCCCTAGGGAAGATGGCCTTTCATGCCCTTTGGTCTTCACACACTCTATATGAGCTGGGTGGGCAGTTTAGATGGTGATATTTACTCATAGTGTGTATGGGGGTGGTGGAGTGAAGGGAATGTTTTTATTAAAATAACATTGTTACTCATGCAAACAATAAAAAAAGCTCATTCTAGATAAGAACAGTTAAATTAAAAAAAAAAGAAAGAAAAAGAACCCTATTGCAATGTTGGCATTTACAGACAACCACTTTAACTTTCTTGAGTATATTTTTTTTAGACTTTTCATAGGGAAAATATATTTGTACAGAAATGAATAATACTGTATACATTTTTGAAAATCTTATATTTTCAGGTAACTATGTATCGCAGACCTATTCCGTGTCAATAAATATTCTGCTACATTGTGTTAATGGCTGCTTTGTATTTCCTTATATGAATGTACCATAATTTATTTAACCAATATTGTATCGTTGGGTTTTTTTGTTGTTATTTTGCTGTAATAAACAGTACTAACCTCCCAAATAATTTGATTGAAATTGCTTAAGAGAGTTCCACTAGCGTGGAACCCAAAATGTCCTCACGTGATTTGAAGGTGAGGGCTCCATGTCTTCCATTTTCCATAAAAGACTCAAAATCCTGGAAGTGCACTCCCAGGCCTGGCTGTGGCTGTGCATGTCCTGAGCAAGTGTGACTTCCTGATAGTACCTAATACACTACATCAAAATCATCATCGCCGCTTTTTTTGTCTTCCCCTGGACTGGGAAGCTGCTTAAGTTCAGGATTCTTCTATTTCTTTGTCACTCCACATACAGTAGGTGCAGAATAGGAGCTCAGTAAACATTTCTCCATGCATGCATTTAATAAATATCTATGGAGTACCTGGGTGCGGGCACTTTTCCAGACGCCGGGGTACCACTGTGAACGAGGCAGCTCGGCATCCCCACTCTCATGGAGCCTAGTTGGAGCTAGTCTTCCTGGTCAGTGGCTCCTTTCTCCCCATCAGTGTTTTCTCCATCCCCCAAGGCCCAGCTTCTCTCTGAAGTCTTCCCTGACCACCCTGGACCACACTGTTCCGCTGGGAACTCCACAGCAATAAATGTCTTGAGTGATTTATTTGGTGCTTAGCCTTCACAGTGTGAATTATTTTCCATATTTTTATAGCTCTCTGTGGCCTCTCCGGCTTGACTCCGGACACCTGTCAGGGTGAGAACACCCTGAAAACGGAGACCACAGTTCTGCATTCTTGAGTTCACATCTCCAAACACTGCTTGGCACAGAGGGATGATGCTTGGCCCATGTGACCAGGCCCAGCTACACACTTAGGCTTTGTGGTTTGCTGCTATCTCCATCTTTTTTTAGTCTGGAAAAATGCTTGGATTACATTTTCCCCACTCTGAATTTACAAAGACCAGTGGCTCTAAGATGAGTGAAGACCACTCAATTTTCTCAAAAAAAGTAGAAAGCACATAGAATTTCTTAGAAGCAAACTTAAGCAAAAAAATCAAACCCCCATTCTGGTGGTCAGTGATGCCCAAGAGAGCCTCATCATGAGCCCAAAGCCCTTGGAGGTATCCATAGCTGGACCTGGATTCCTGGACTTAGCTCCATTCTGAGCCTTCTCCTTCCTAGCAGTATATTGCCAATGGCTGACTCCTCCTTTGTTCTCCGCCAGGGTAACCCCACCTCTGTCCCCACTCGGATCTCTTCCAAGCCATTGGGGGCTGACATTTTTTTTTTATTATTTTTTAATCACAGGGCTCTTATATACATGGTAGGATTCTCAGTCTTTTTGTCCTACACCTGCTCAAAATTCTTTCCTTAAGGCAAGGTTTTTAAAGAGTCTAAAAGCTGTCGGTGTTTCTATTCCTCCAGTTATTTCTGTTTCTCTTGGGACAGAATGTCTTTGCAAATGTAAGAGAAGTGGGAGTCACCCTTTTTCTCAGAGGGCTCTGCCAGTGCCGGTACATTGGTGAGGTTTGCCTGCAGAACCCCACCATGCCTTTAGGGGGAGGGGTTTTGTCTTCCTTCCTTTCATTTAGGGGTGGTTGAAAACGCTTAGAACTAGAATACTCTTTTGTCGGTTGCCCACAAAGCTATGTGGCAGAAGAAATCAGCTGTGTGAATCTGCTGGGGTTGTTGGTGAAATTTCTCTGCCAAGGTATGAGAAGATTAATGTTGGACCACGGGGTGGAGGGAGACAAGGGCAGATGGAAGGTGCATCAGGGATCACCATGTGCGTTAATGTCATTTGAGATCTCCGTCCAGACAACTTGAGCTCAAGCCTTGAGACCCACAGAACAACCCCCCGCCCCCGACTTTTTTGTATGGTGTTGGGGACTGAACTCAGGCCTTGACCATACTAGGTAAGTGCTCTATCACTGATGAGCTGGACCCTCAGCCCCTACCTCTTCCTCTTTAAAAATCCATGTTAGGAGATGCTTGTAGCAGCTCTCCTGAGATCAGCTCTAATTCTTACCTTTGCATGTGTATGTGGCCTATTTCCTTGAGCTGGTAAGTATGGAAGCACTAGACTAACTTCTGCTGGTGATTGGTTGGTTAAATTGGATATTAGAAACTGCAACTGCTCAATGCACAGTATCTGGTCACTGTGCTGCAGAGGAGGTGGCCAGGGAAGAATGGTGACCTGTGTTTTTGCAAGTCTGGAAACCAAAGTGGGATATAACATGTGATCGGGAGCATAACAAAATTAAGGTGGCTCCTCTTGGGAGCTTCAGAAAATGAGTCCATTGTCTCTAGCAGGAGGCCTCAATGACTGATAGGTGGAAAGCTGTGCCCCAGCCTGGAATTATGCTCACACACAAAAGAGGGCGAGAGTGACAGCGTGATGATCTATTAGAGCTGTCTGGAGGGCTAATGGTAAGCTTTCCCACTGCTAGTGGTCTATAAAGAGAGTAAAAGAAAGGGAAATGGTGCAGGGGAAAATCAATAGGATTAACAGAGTCATGGTAATAAATGCGATCATTTATTTCTGGGATGGTTTTTATTGAACTGGTTTTGAACTTGATTTTTTTTTTCTTTTTAGTTTATAAATTGGAAAGAATGAGATTGTGGGGGTGGGAATCCAACTTCTGATAGACACGGCAGCCATGTTGGGTTAACAAAAGCTACGGTTCTGAAAGTCTGTGAAAAGGAAAACTGAGAAATGAGTATCTATCCCTAAAGAGAAGACCTGGCAATGCTAGGGGATAGAGTGGCATTTTTTAAATTATTTTTTAGGTTGGAAAGCCCTGTGTTTGAATCCTGGTTCTACTAGTTATAAGCTCCATGACCACTGGACAATTTCTTCCTCTGTGAAACAGGATCTTCCTAGCCAGAAGGTTATGAGGTTCCAACCGCATCATACATACATGGAAATATGTATATGGGGCCTGGTTAAAAAAAATAGCTACTCATAAAACCCTGGCTCTGATTGGCTGCTGTCACCATTATCTTGCCTCACTTCAGTCTCCCAGCTGAATGACCTCTCAAAGACCAAGGAAGATTTGTGCTGTGTTTGTGGCGTTGTCAACTTGTAGATTAATAATAATCATGTAGTATCAACATTTTAGGAGATTTCTTTCTACTCTAAGAAATGCAGAAAGTTATTCCAAATGATGACAAGCTCTAGAAATACCCAGATAGATGTGAGAGGGTCACACACCATGAACACTGTGGAAAAGAATGCTAGGGTGAATGGGAAGGACAAGTAAAATCCTACTTTTATTGACTGATTTTTATCTTAAATAAGTTTCAAGTCATTTTTTTAGAAGTTAGAAACAATTCTGAGAACTAATCGATTGCACTTCATGTTTTGTTTTTTAAATGGTTTAAGCTTTTAAAAACTTATATGCATAAGTAATATGCTTTTTAATCTTCTATGCATAAGTTTGATTATTTGGCATGGAAAAATTAACATGTGTAAACTTTGAGGAAGATGGGCTTTATACATTTTTTTCTGTAATTTAGTGATGTACGACATTTTACCAACACCTCACAGAATTTCTTGAATTTACCAGAAGCAAAATATACATTCTGATCTACTACAGCTAATGCCTAAGACAGCCCCATTGTGAACCTGAAGTTCTCTCAGGCATCCTTAGCTAGACCTGGATTCCTGCTCCTAAGACCATCCTGAGTTTTTTCCTTCCTAGCAGATCTCTGCCAATGTCTGTTTTTTTTTTCTTACTGAGATTGAGAACAAAATATTTCATGTAGACTCAAGTTGTGTAGTTGTGAACCAGTGTGCACTCCTCAGCCCCTGAGCTTCTTGATGCCTCCTGGCAGATTGAGGATTCTGGCACCTTCCTCTTCTCCTTCCCTCCACAACCCAGTGAGAACCCTTCTTCTGGGCTCTGACAGCAGTTGGGCCACTGGCCATCACCCCAGGTAGCTCACTGTACTGTGCTTATCTTTTCACTAGTCTTTAGATCTTTAAGTAAACTCCAAAATTGAAAAATCTGGGTTCTTTCCATCTCACCATCTCCAGAACCTTAGTTAGTAGGTGTGGCTGAAACATTGCAGGTTCATGGAGAAGGTTGTTTAAATTCATGAAAGATGGTACTCAGGTGTCCCTCTTCCGGACCTTCCTGGGAGCCATGTTGGGTGTCAGTCTTATCTAATCATAATTATAATTGGGTTCATGTTCATCCCAACCCAACCTTCCTTCCATGATCTCTTTCATCCAGAGGAGGCTCTCAGCCCACCACCCCTGCAGTCCCTGAGCATCTGCTCCTGCTCAATGGAGTGTGTGCTCTGTCCAAGGTGCTGCCGGCTTCCTAGGCTCTACAGCCAGAGTTCTTGCTGTGTGACTGACCTCTCCCATAAGTGAGGACTCCAGGAAGCCACTTTTCAAGACAGCACTGTTACAGGACGAGGACAAGGCTACAAGGGTGGAGACTTCAACCCCACTTTTCCCATCTATCAGCTCTGGGATACCCAATCCTCTGAGCCTCCTTTTCCTCATCTCTTCAATAGGACTAAAGATAGGTATCGTGGGTTTCCAAAAGCACAGATTTTATTTGGGGACTGTGGAAACCTGTTGATGGTGAGTCTCTAAGGTGGCAGGGATGGAGGCTAGCCGACCTCCACAGTGTGTGCAGCAATATAGTGATGTGACAGGTACGCTGTTGCTTTGTGGAATAGGGGTCTTCCAGAGACAGGAAGGTGCTTCTGTTGATGACAGAACGGGACCAAAGGTGAAGATGTGGGAGAAAGTGATGTCTCCCTGCAAGAAAATGGGCTTTCAGTGGAGGAAGTTTTGTATCATGATGAAAAATTTGTCAATGTGGGTCTTTTTTTCCCCTCCTTAGGGCAAATCCCTTACAAATGTCAAGACACTACTAAAAATGAACAATGAAGAAAAGACAGAGAATACGAAAGTATTGAAAGCACTGGGAAGTTTCATTTGTTCCTTTGTGTTGAAAGATTAATTTCTCAGTGCCAAGGTTGATGCTTCTCCTCTTTTGCATGTTTGTCATTAGTATTCTGTGTGAAAAGTTAAACACCTGAAACGGATAAAGATTACCTGCCAATGCTTTCTCCATGAATCAGATTGAAAATGCAAACTGTGACGTGCGGCAGAGACATTTATTTTATTTAGTAGGGAAACGGGAGAGAAAATGGCTGGGTTTTGGGCTGCAGCCTCAGGCGCTGGTAGGTGACACTGGCATATTCCTCCCCTCTTCTCCTGTCCCCACCCCCACTCACATCCTCCACTTCCTGCTACTTCTCGCCTTCCACTTCCTTTTGACAGGCTGTGCCCCGATCCTGTGCCACCCCTTCTGAATTCCCTAAAGCATCTGTCTGGAGCTGGAGGTAGAGCGTCACTCCTTCGGATTGACTGAATTTAGCCCTCATTCTACTCTGGAGACCAGAGAGCACTTGAGGTTAAATTACCAAGTTCTGCCACTTAATAGCAGTTTGACTTTCAGCAAGATGCTAAACCGCTCTGGATCTAACTTACCTATTTATTACTACTTTTATATAAGATGCAGCTCTAAGTTATCTATCCGAGGATTCCTTGGAGCAACCATAACACCTTCATTGTTCTCCACCCTCCACTTGCCTAGAGTTAATGTCAAGCAGGGCATCTCTCTCCAGCTGTTTGGAGACAACAGGTCTATTAGGAGGGATTCAGTGACTCAGACACCTCAATGGAACAGCAGGAGAGGAACAGGTACAGCTCCCGACTCACAGCAGGTGGATGCCCACCCATAGGCAGCACCACTGTTGAGAGCATTGCTCTGTGCCCCGGGCAGAGGAATTTTGCAGGAATGCAATCCATTCTGCTCTGCTCTGTGATCATTTTCCCAGTTATCTGACTGCTCTGGGCTCCTCTCTGGTGGTGCTTCTCTGGTGACCGGTAGCTTTTGCTTTCTGTTTCTAGAGCTCTGAGGGCCACATCCAGAAGGTTGGCCTGGGGAGGGGGGATGGTGGAAATGTGCATTGCTTTTTGCACTGGGGCTTTGCCTATGGAGAAGCTGGGAGTGGGCCATCCTTCTGGTTTGCTTTGCAGGTGACAAGAAGTAGAGGTTGCCCAGTGCATCCTTGAAATGGGCCTATCTCTGTGGTGCCTCATTTCTGGGATCAGAATGAATTGGGTCCACCCTGCAGTTCATAGTCTTCATCCCCTGATTCCTGTTTACTCTGCAAACCTCTGACTATGGTCTAATACTCCCCACCCCCTGCTTAAGCAGAGGAGTTGCTTTTTAGTTCCTCTCACACCCCACTCATGTGACTGCCTTCAAGCCTTGTTCTACCCCATCACCTTTCTGGAGTTTCCTGGCTACTCTACTGTACCCCTTCAGATACTTTAGCCCAAACCATGAACTTTCTATCATCCACCATCATTTCCTACTTATTAGTCACTCTGAGGCTTGACCTGTGCCCACAGCTATGTTAGGGGCTGGGAATGAAGTAGTGATAGTCCCTGGCTGCAGCAAACTCCCAGTGTGGCTATATCTTTCATGTATTCCTCATCTTTGTCCCATAGTAAGCACAGATCTCTTTATCCAGGTACATGCAGAAAATACCTGCATGGGGCTGGGGATATAGCTCAGTTAACAGAGTGCTTGCCTCACATGCACAAGACCATGGGTTCAATCCCCAGTACCACCAAAAAACAAAACAAAACAAAACAAAACAAAAACCCCTGCATGTTCTAAATGGTACAGCCATGGACAACAACCTCATTTCTACCTCAGAGCCTTTACACATGGACTTCTTCTGCCTATAAGTCTCCCCTTCCCCTTGCCCCCCTCAGACTAACTCCATTAGGTCTTAGCTGAAATGTTAACTTCCTATGGAAGCTTTTCAATTACTGGGCACTACCTGGGGTCATTTTTATTAAGCACTGTGTCTTCTTGTGGCTTTCCGTCAGAATTTCTTACATTTTTACTGATTTGCTTATATGATAATTTGAACATTTTACGTCTCCTTCTCAGGATCATAGGCTCTGTGGTTTAGTGTCCTCTAAAGGGCACAATACTTTATGCTCAGTGTCTGGCACAGTGCAGGTCTACTCCATATTGATTCATTTGTGTCAATCAATGGATGGACATCTGGATGAATGAATGCATGGGTTAATGGATGATTGGATGACAGAGTGATTGACAGGACAAAACCTGGCCATCCCAAGCAACTTCTGGCTCTTCAGAGCCATCCAGAAGTTTACCACGGACCTTCTTTTCCTCCCAACTTCTGGCCCATTCTTTGCCCTTCCAGTCTTCCTTCACCCTGGGTCCCTTGCTTAGGGGTGCTCGCTCCTCCAGAGGCAGAGTGGAGTTCCTGTGCTGGACTCGATGAGCTGTGTTTGCAGCTCAGGCTTTCCTGTCCACAGGCTTGCAGCCCAGCCGTGCTGGGGAGTCTCCTCCAGCCCAGAGAGGCTATACAGTTCCAGCGGTAGCCCAGCCTGAGCGACATCTGTGGACAGGACACAGCCAGGGACAATAAATGGAATCGAGAATATCAGAATCAAGTGTCCTAAGCTCAGAAATCTTTTTCTGAGGTCCTTTCTTTCTTTTTTTAAGTGGTTAACTTTGATCCGGTGCCTCCATTCAGTGAGCATCAAAGGTGGACCCGATACTTACATTTTTGATGTGACCCACAAACCAGAGATCAGTTGGAGCCATTCTTCATTGTTTTTGGAAGAATCTTACCGAGGAGAAGTAATAGGTTCTCTTGATCTGGGAATGTAGACGTTTCGTGATGCTGTATGTGACCCCCAGAAGAACGGGAGGTCACATCCCAGTGAATCAGCACGTCAGGGCTCTCTCTGCCTTTCTTGTGGCAGATTGGATGTATCTGCCCTCCTGAGAGGCCCTGACACAGACTCGCAGCATCAGAACCCTGTGCTGATGATCAAAAGGCAGCAAGCTATGTACGTGGGGTCGAGAGGGGAGATGTGGCTGTATTAAGGGAATGTGAACAGTATCCTTTCTCGCCGAGGGAAGTGGACAGAGTCCTGGGCAAGGAATGGAGATATGAGGTTCCTATTCAGCAAAGCCCTTAACCAGCTGTGTGAGCCCCGGAAAGTCCTTTAATATCTTTGCAGTTTCACTAAGGTGAGGTGTAAGGGTGTTTATGGGTATATGTGCATCGATAGGTAGGTATTACAGCTGCCTGACAAAAATCTAATTTCCTACAGTAGCTAAGGGTCTGCTGCAGTCTGTCAGAAGTCAAGTCGACAGACAACTGCAACAGAATGTGCTGCTGTTTTTTAATGGTTATTTTACCCAATTCACAGGCTGATGGAGACAGTATTGGAGGTTTTTTTCAGATGCACTGCATGGTGCAAGACACACTGATGGAGGATACTAACTATGGCTGAACTCCAGCAAATTCCAGAATCATGAATTCTGAGAGTTTGAGGGCATCCTAAAGGCATTTCTTGAGCAGACACTGGAATACCTTTTCCAGCCTTTGAACAAGTATTTTCTACTTCTGCTTACCCACATGTAATAACAGGGAATCGGCAGCCTCCTAAGGAATCCTGCTCACTCTCAATTGGGACTTGACCAATGTGTGTGTGTGTGTGTGTGTGTGTGTGTGTGTGCGCGCGCGTGTGTGCATGTGTGTGAGAATGAAGGTGCATGCATGTACATGAGTTTGTGTGTATGGTTATGCATGTGGTGTATGCACAGGGTGCCTGATTCATGAGTGCCTTGCCAGTGTGTGTGAGGGGATGGGGGTGTCAATCTCCCACCATTTACCTCTTCCACATTTCCACAGAGAAATCGACTTTCCTGGTATGTTCAGATACTAGGTATTCTTGCAGTTTTCCTCTACTGGAACAGTAGATTGAGGGAGGATTTTGTTTGCAGTTGTATGCATTATTCATCCAAGGTCTCCACGGACATTTCATTTCCTGCCTTAGGAAAGAAATCAACCAAGAGATAAGTATCATTGCTGTTGTGTTGTTGCACTTAAAGCAAGTTGGTGGGCTGCCACATTTTGTCTTCATCTGCACATTTGTTCTCTTTTCTGTCACCAACTGGAAAGCCTCGTTGAATCACGGTGGCCCTCTGCTTGACCAGCCATAGCCCCGCGTACTTTTCTCATCCCATACACGGAAACAAAGCTATTGGTATAAGCTGATATTTAAACACACCAGGGGCATGGTTCCAAGTGCTCTCAGTCCTGTCCTGGGGGCCATCCCCACCCAGAAGCAGGGAGGAAACTTACTTTGTCTAAAGACACAACTGATTGCCTGGGGCAAGGTGCTGGATTTCATCGGGTGCAACTCAGACATCATCTTCATACATCCCGGCTGGGCACCATCTCCTCTTTGCCCCTCCTTCTGGTGTGGTTCTCAGGAGCTTAGCCAAGGCTGGCTGAATCCAGGCTCAATAGAACTAAGACTGCACAGCTTGGCCCTGCAGACTCTCTGCTATGTGTAGCCTTGGAGAGTTTGCAACTGTGATCCTCTGTGTGATGCAAAGATGTGGTCACCAGATCCCATGCTTTAGCTCTTTGTGCGTTTTCTTGGTCTCTGTTGCATGGAACCAGCTAAAGTTCAGGTTTCTGGGAGTAAATCCTGGACACTCCTGCCAGAAAGGTATTGCCTCATTACCATACTCAGCCACCTAAAAAATCTACCTTGGGTCTTTTCTTTCCATCTAATTCATAAGAGCATCGCAATAGAGGCTTCTGACTACCTTGTAGACATTTGGATGCATATGGCAATGACAGAGATGGTAAAGGGCAATCCTCTGGTATGGCAATGCCAACAATTTAAGTGTGCTACCTCTGAAGTACAATCTTGCAAAGAATGTTGAGGCTGTGCCTGTGTTCAGTGACATTGAGCACTGGTATTGATTAGCAATGTCTGCTGTGGGATTGGAGTCTCAGAGGGATGGGCTCTGGACTTGGACTTCATCACTTTCAATCCTACATATCACACCTACCACGGACAAAGTCTCAGGAAAGTTACTTCAACTCTTTCTGCCTCAGTATCTTCAACTATAAATTGAGGATATTGATAGTCTCGACCTCATAAAGCTTTTTTGTAGATTGAATCAATTAATATATGTATAGTGTTAGAATGATGTCAGCATAGAATATGTGCCACATAAATATTTGCTGTTATTATGATTATTAATATGTACCTCTTCAATCCAATGAAAATCATTAATAAGTTCATTGGGTCCTTAAGCTTATATTTTAATTTCTAAGTGCATATAAATCATCTTTTCAGGATGATTTGTGCAGCTTTTCTGGGTATCGTTGTACATCACTCAGACTTGTGGTTTGAGATCTATGCATTCTGGGTGCTTCAAAACTAGGGCTTTTAGCTCACCTGCAGGTCTGACTTTCATTGCCTGTTACATTACAGTTGTCTTGGACAAATCCTGGTGCTACGGTGAAGTAGACATTGCATATCACATACATTCTAAGAACTTCTAATCATCATCTCAGCTATTCTTTGCAACAGCCTTTTGATATTGCCACTACGATGATTCCTGTTTTACCCACAAGAACACCAAAGTTTGGAGAGATTAAATACCTTGCCTGAGATTCCTCAGTCCAGCATATGGCAGAGCCTTAATCTGAACCTGGGTCATAACCTACATGAAAGGTGATTTGAAGACCTTTTGTCCTGCAGAGAGGATTTTAAAAATGATAGGAGGAGGGTCACAGCTGACATGCGAGACAAGACTGGGGAGCTGACAGAGAGGTTTGGCTCAGAATCCATTGTCTTAAGACCAAACAGACCAGAATTAGGACATGTAAGGATGGAGGTAAAAGGAAGATCCTGTTCTTGGATTAAGTTTTCCCAGTAGGTCAAAGAAGGATTACTGAGATTAGGACAGAATCCAAGTAGAGCTATGAGCCAAGGATCCAGCAAATGAGCTGATTAAAGGCTAACACAGGAATTATATTCATGCTTCACCTTGAATCTGTATTTCTAAGGTCCTAGGTGCATTTAGAACAACCCCTGACTTTTTAGTTGCTTCTCAGTGTACTGCATTGGAAGAGTCCAGATTTTATCTTTGAGCATCTTTATCCATCCTTCTGGTCAACCAGGTCTCCACCAACCCTTTATCCACCTGGCCATCCCTGAGCTAGATTCTTGTATTATTTATAAGCAGGTGAGTCAAATAGATGCCCTGTTCTGAGGAATGTACTTTCAACATAAAGTCAGAAAAATAAAATAAAATAAACACATCGGAGTATAAAAGTAAGGCTGATAGATAATTAATAATTTCTAAGGAGTCCCCAAAGTAAACAACTAACTCAGCCTGAGATGGGAGAGGAATATTGCTGAGGGCCTCTTAGAGGGCATGAGTTTTTAGTTTTTAGTTGTCTGTAGCTTAGCAAAGAGTTGAAGAGCTGAGTTTGGGGCAGAGGAAGCAGCCTGGGTCAAGGCAGGGAGAAATGGTAGTGACTGGAACATTCCAGATATTTCAAAATGTTGTCAGAGTGAGTTGCCAGGGCAGCAGCACTGCGGGATGAGACCCAGTCACATCCCTGAGGGTCTCAAGAGCAGACAAAGAAGGAGGACTTCAGGGAGTTTGGAGCTGCTCGTTTCTGCAGCCTAGACAAAGGCTGGAAGCAAGAGGGTCTCCCTCCATTGTGTCGTGACGTCGCTAACACACTGGATTCTTTGTGGCAGTTATTCTTTCCCCCTTAGAAAACTAGATGCAAACACAATCACTTGGTTAAAATAAGATTTAGCACACTTTTATCACAGAAGAGATGGTGCTGTCATAAAAGTCCCCGTCCCATAGGCAACATTTTCTATGAACAGTGGAAGATTTAACAGATGTCCATTATCTGAGAATGGGATTTGTTCTGATAATGGTCAGACAATGAGTTCCAGACACAGTTTGTAGTCCAGAGGCACCTTTATTCCTGTGCAAGGCACATAAATCAAGGCTGACTTTTATGTGGCACCTGGACACACCATAACTTGTTAGGAAAGGTTATTATTATTATTATTTTTGCAAGTCTTGTATTTTCAATCTAGAAATCAGCTGAGCCACAATCTCCAACCCCCACCCCATTCCACATTTATGGCCACCATGTTTACACTGACATTTAAGGTCATTTGAACTGAACTTCACAGCATTGGAACTGCAGAAAAGCCAAGAAGTCTGCTCTTTGCCACAGCTATCAGTACCAACTTCGTCCCCTCTTATAAGTCTCACAATCCAAATTCCTTCTGCCCATCATCTCTGAGGGTCCTGGGGCATCTTCAACTCAGGGATGACTGGACCTGCACGCTGGATGTGGTGGTGCTGTGCATCCTCCTAGGGCTCTCTAGTCCCTCTGGGAGGGATGTGCATGACTTCCATTGGGGTATCTGTGGCAAAACCTGCAAACAGGAATTCTGGGTAGTTGTCCTCATCTCCTAGTTTATCAGTCTTTTTATCTATTTCCCCAAATCCTGAAGATGCAGCAGCTTAGGGGCCACTCATGGAAGACATAACCCAACTCAGGTTTGCTCGGCTGATCGACTCTGGTCTCACATTGCCACTCTTACCCTCATGGACTACTTGCTCAGATCCCTTGGGATTCTGACTCCGGGCTTGTTTTCCTGTGTGTGACCTCGTGAACCTTCCAGAAATCAAGGTTGTTCTTCTGCTCTGTCAGAGACGTTGGCCAGGGTTGAGACTTGCCCTTGGATTATGTGGCTTCTGATGGCTCTAATTGAACACCTGAGATGGCTCCACCTTAGGAGGGAGCTTCAAGTCTGTGTCCATGCCCTGGCTTCCCCAGCAGGGCACTGTCCCAGGGCGGCCTTTCTATCTGTCCTTTGGAGAAAGCGACCTATTAGTTTAGCCAGCTCCAAGGCATTGAAGCAGTATTCTCAAGGTGTCACCTTCTGATGGTCTTCCTTTCCAACTTCTCTTTATATTGATGAATCTATTGATGAATCTATCCCATCCAGGATTAGTGAGAAAAAAATGCATTACCATTGGATTAACAAGTGTGGGCCAAGTTCTTACTGGTGTCTAGCCTATGTCAGGTGGATCCGAGATGGAGTCATGGGTCACCTGTGCTCTGGAAGCTAAGCCCTGTTGCTGATGCAGTAGGAAACATGTTCTAATCCACAGGAAATAATGAAGGACAGGGAATTCTAATGGGGGGAATGGGCCATGGCAGCCAGGGATGGCTTCCTGGAGGAAGACAGGCTGAATGTGATCCTTGACAGAGAGGGAAACCTTAGTCGAGTTCTTTTGAAGCAGGAGATCAAGACTCGAAGCAGGCTGTACATAATCTGTGCAAAAAAGACAGGAAAGGAGCAGCATGGTCCGGGGGTGAGACAGCTCTATGGTATAAACCAGAGACCCTCAAATGCCAAGTTGGGAAGAGAGAACCACCTCATCCTAGGGGTGGGAAGCAATAAATATGGTAACAGGCAGGAGAATTCTGAGAAATGAGAAGCGTCTCATAGTGTGGGGCACCCTGTGTGACTCAGTCACCATCTGTGTCACCTTGGGTCAGGCACTGGACTCCCAGAGTCAGTCTCCATTTCTGATGTTATATATGGAAGCCTGACCCTGCCCCCTGAAGCCTTCCTGTTGTGCACAAACACCGAGCACCATGCCCCGGGACTGTCCAGTACTCCATCCACATGGGACCCCTCCCTGGGCAGAAGGTGGACAACACGGTGGGGCTGGGGAGGATGAGGCTATGCTCAGGGCCAGGATGCCAGAGTCCAGGGCTAATGGACCTATCGTGGGTGATAGGGGAACTGAACAGATGCTCGTGAACCTTAAAAAACTGGGGAAAATTCAGAGACAGAAAACAGTTATCTTCCTGGAAAAAGTGTACCTCAGCTGGTCTCATCAGGCCACTGACTTCCAAGGAACCATGCCAGAGAACAGGCCTCCACCTTGTTAACCCTCTGGCTAGGGCCCAGCTTTCGTTGGGAGAAGGGATTCCTAGAAAACATGGAAACCTGCTGATGACAACCTGTGACAGTCAGAGAAGCCAAGAGCATTTCATTACCAAAGTACGTTTTCCAGTTGGAGACATTTTGAAAATGTTCATGGCGCCTGGCTGTAACTTCTCTATGGAATCGGTTTTTGAAATCAACCAAGAAATGAAAAACATTTCCTTATGTTTGAATGAAATGCCGCAGGCATGGGCCACCCACAACTCTAGGTTCTCTGTGGCTCCTCTGCAAAGACCAAAGCCACAGAAACAAGCCCAAAAGAACAGTGTCCCATTAGGGATTCCGTAGACAGTGCGCTTCAGTTACACTGTGTTTTAAAGTTCTACTATGAATAGGAAGAGTGGCCTCCTGTGTTCACCTTTATTACCCTGTCACACAATATTGCAATTGCATTTGCTCTATTTTCCTCCATTCGTCTTGGTAGTCTCAGTCCACAGTCAGTGCCCATGTAGTAGGTGCTCAGTAAGTGTTTGTTGAATAAGCAAGGATGCTCTATGGAATGGAACAACCATTTGACTCCTCGTTTTATACCCACAGGACTTAAAATCAGAATACTATAGTAATGCAGTCACATCAGTGTTCATAGCAGCTCAATTCACAATAGCTAAACTGTGGAACCAACCTAAGTGTCCTTCAACAGAAGAATGGATAAAGAAAATGTATATACACTCAATGGACTATTACTCAGCTTTAAAGAAGAATGAAACTATGATATTTGCCAGTAAATGGATGAAGTTGGAGACTATCATGCTAAGCGAAATACGCCAATCCCTTTCTTCCTTTCTTTTTTTTTTTTTTTTTTGTGGTGCTGGGGATTGAACCCAGGGCCTTGTGCATGCAAGGCAAACACTCTACCAACTGAGCTATATCCCCAGCCCAAAATAAGCCAATCCCACAAAACCAAAGGTCAAATGTTTTCTCTAATATGTGGATGCTAATTCACAATGGGGGGGGGCACTAGAGAAGAATACTGTTACCTTAGATTAGGTAGAGGGAAGTGATAGAGGGGGAGGGGAGGCGATGTAGGGATAGGAAAGAGTAGAACGAAGCACACATTATTACTGTATGTATATAGATGACTGCATGACCAATCTTTTTCTGTAACATGAACACTCAGAAAAATGAGAAATTATATCCCATCTATGTGTGACATATCAGAGTGCATAAATGCATTCTACTGTCATGTATAACCAACTAAAACAAATAAAAGATTAACAACAACAACAAAAAAGGATGCCCTAACTCAAGTCTGGCTGTGCCTGAAAATCATCCAGGGGACTTGTAAATATGACAGCGTGTCCTGGGCTCCCTGCCCCCCAGCCTCTGGGCTCAGCAGCACCACTGAAGTCTACCAGAGAGGTTTCCACAGGAGGCTTTAGACTCTGGATCCTTGATGAGGTCATGGGGCTCCCAAGTCCCTGGAGTATGCCACTCAAGCCTCCTGGCCCGTTTGAGAAGCTCGGAGCTGGGATGCTGCCTTCCCGTTTGCTGGGCAGAGGGCTCCTCCCGTCATCCCGGGGGGGGGGACCCACTTGTAGGCCTGCTGCGTGGTCCTGCCAGGAACAGGGAACTTCTTTATGAGAGGGTTGTGTGGTTTGAGTCCCCACCAAAACCCACCTGGAGGCTTGGTCCCCAGTGCAGCAGTGTGGGGAGGAGGGCCTGGAGGGAGGGATATTAGATCGTAGGAGGAGCCCTTCTCCATGGGTTAGTCTTTCTCTCCAGAATGGGTTTGCTACCCCAGAAGTTTAGCCCTTTTCTCCTTTGCATGCACCTGTTTCCCCCTCTGATTTCCACAGTGGGTTGAAACAGCACGAGGCCCTCAACAGAAGCTGAGCAGATGCCAGCACCAGGTTTTTGGAGTTCCCAACCTACAGAACCATGAGCCAAAATAAACCTCTTTTTCCTAATAAATTACCCAGTCTCTGGTATTTTGTTACAGTAATAGGTAAACAGACTTAAGGAGGACACAGATGTCTCCATTCTGCTCTGAGACCTGGGCATGCGACACCCATGCCTCCTGGCAGGAAGCTGGCACTCATTCCGCATGTGCTTGGTGTTTACACATGTCCCCTCACCCCCACAGGAACCTCAGAGGGAAGAGGTGGTGTTTTTCTCCTGGGGAATCAAGGCTTAGAGAGGTTGGGGGTCTTGCCTAAGGGGTGGAGCTGGGAGGCAGAGCAGGTGCCCCACTGCACTCCCCCCACCACCACCGCCAGGCTGCATCCAGGCACTGCAGTATGCCCTGGGCTGATGAGTCTGGGAAATTGTCAGATGAAGTGACATGGCAGAGAGCCATGATCTGGGAGTCAGATGATCAGTGTGCATTTCCTGCTTTCTAGCCGCATGCCTGTGGCCTCACAAAGTGAAGGAGTTACAGGATCAGGAAGGTTCCAAGTGCTTCCACCATCAGCCACAGCCACATGGAGAAAGGATGGAGCGGCCTCCTGAGGACCTTCTCCCGTCCTGCCTCCACAGTGTGTCTCAGTGGTCCGTGGGGGCTGTGGGGGCTGTGGGGGGTGTTGAGTTGCTCTAACTGACACTGTGGTCCTCTTCTCTGAGCAGACCTGGCCAGTAGGCCAAAGACCAGGAATCAGAGGTGGTCATCTGGACTCTTCTGGAGGCTGCCAGGCCCCTCCTGTTCCCCAGTGTGTGCACAGCACCTGGGCTCCTGGGAGGAGGCCGGCTCTTCATTACTTGAGGTGTTCACACGGGACCAGAAGTTGGCCCTTTTCTCCTTTGCATGCGCCCGTTTCCCCCTCTGATTCCCACAATGGGTGGAAACAGCACAAGGCCCTCGGCAGCTCACAGGCTCTAGACCCCTGTGGCCACCTGTCTCCCAGCCACAGCACTGTAGCTCTGGTCTTCCTGGGGTAGAGGCTGAGGTGCTTCCTGCTGTGGTCACTCCCCAGACTCGTTCTTCACAGAAAGATTTAATTAGAGCTCATTAAAGAATCTGAGTCTATTTAAAGTCAAGTGATAGTTGTAGTCATAGTAAAGGCGCCAGGTCACCCAGCCTGGAGGTGTACTCCACACCCACCTTGGCCTGAAGGTGTCTTTGCCACCTTCCTCTGTCCCTGTTCAGTCCTCTCTTACCTCTTTCCTCACACGTACCCTGACCCCTTTCTCCCTCCTTCCTTCTCATTCTTAAGACAGAGTCTGGCTCCCTCTTGTCCCCTCAGGTCCCTGTATTTCCCATGAGTGTTGAACCTCAATGTCGCCCAATGTCAATGACTGTGGGTTGGCAGATAGTGGGGTGGGCTTGGCCTCAGGGTCCACTGCTCTTCATAGGCCTCAAGGGGGACAGGGAGGGAGCCATAGTGGTCTCCCACTCTAACTGGCCCCTGGGCAAGTATTTCCCAGCAAGCACTGTGCACGGGGTGAGCATGCTTATTTATAACTGAATTTTTATTTCATTGTGTATTAAATAAAATGCATGTGATTAGGATGTCACACCTAATATTCTCTGATTAAAGCAATTATATCTTAAGAATAAACCAATGAAGTAAGTTCATTCATAATCAAGTAAAAACAAGGAGAAAATTATATATATAGTTGAGGCATGACAAGAACCCTTGAAGGTAGTGGGGGCGCTCACGGGCATGCTGGAACACGGCCCCAGGGGATCTAAAATAGAAAAATCTAATGCCTGAAATGATGCATTTTCTTCTGAAACCAGCTCTTCTCTTCCATGTAAGAAATCAACAATCCCTCTCATTAACAGATCTTCGATTTGATTTTTTTAAATCACTAAGATTCTTATTTTAAGAGAGTGACCATCTCTCAGTCCCCAATGCCAAGGTAAAGCAGAAGCACATGCTGCCCAAGTTTGGCTGTCAGGCCTTCCCTCTGCTAACGGATCTTCTTCCCAATCCAGTGGACAGGGGAGTGGGGCATGCTTGACCTTGTCTAAGGTCACAGACTCAGGAAGGGGCAGAGCCAAGCTTCAAACCCAAGACGGTCTGACTTCAGAGACAATGCCCTTTCGCTCATTTTCCTGGAGGAGCTGTAAGTCTCTTCAACTCTACCAAGTCTATGACTTGAATTAAGAGTATTTTAATTTCTTTCCATGCCCTTTGAAAAATAAAATTGACCTTATATTTTCCCGAGGCCAGTTGATTCCTTTAACTCTCCTGGGCATTTTAATTAACATCAATTCCAGGTATTCAAGGAAATGAATTTTTATTTCAAATGGTTCGGAAGCCTCTGAAGGGAAGAAAGGAAAAAAAACATATTAGCAAATGAAATGTTCGGCATTCAAAACTTTTCTAATTTCAACATGCAACCTCATAAGTGCCTAAATTAAGCAGCCTGAGCGCCGTGCAATATTAAAACTGTGTCCTTTAGTCTGCCGCAGCAATGGCAGCAAATGCTAAGAAAATGCACACAAAAGTCCCTCCCAGGATCTGTGCCCCCAAGTTGGACTGTCGAGGAGGCTTCCTTTAATGTGGAAATTGGCAATTTTCTGAGGTCTCTTGAACATTCTGTCTTCTCCTTTGCGGCAAACTAAATTCCCAAGAGCGATGTTGTACTTCAACAGTTGCATGGTAGCTGGGCCTTCAAAGTCATTGCCAGAACCAGCCTCTCGATGCCCCTTTGAGGTCTTACAAGTGCCTTAAATGAAGACTGAGACTGATTATAAAACCTTCAGCAGATTTTAATGAATGTAGGAGGATTTCACCTTAGGAGAGGTAGCCAGCATCCCTAACCCTACGAGAGATTTTTATGAGCTAATTTTCCCTTTGCCCTTCTGATTAATGCCTGGTCTCCCTCCCAATACCATACCAAATTAAGGTTCTCATATTAAGGATGTCTGGGGGTTCATTAGAAGTAATGGTGGAGACAATATTAATAGAATGTTAGTATAAACTTGCAACATTGACTTTTGTTTGGAAAGTTCTCCAGGAATGACTACCATGTGGGGAGAATGGTCTCTGAAAAGGTCAAGTGGATGCGTTCCTATTTGGATATTCCAGATTGCTCAACTTTATTCCTTGATGCCCTCAAGCCAAACATCCAAAACTAAAAATGATTAGCTATTAAATATCTCAGGTTAACAGAGACATTTTCTATGGATGCTTAATACAAGACAACCCAGTGCTGTTAATAGAGACTGGAGAAACCGGCTGACTATTTATCATTATTCCATTTCTTCTAATACCAACTCATGGAGATTGAGTAGCATGCATTTCCTATCTCACATGATAATTAGCGTCGGGCCTGGGCATGACTACTAATACGATGCCACTTCAGTTACAAATACCTCCAGTTCTCCTAAAGTGTGTGGAGAGGATGGCTGTGTCCTGATCCTAAGTATCTATCACACTGTGCTCAACTTTCTGCACACAACGGAAGAGGAAGAGTGAGTGCCGATAAACACCTGGGGGCTCAGGCCCATGTCAGTGACAAACATTGGTGTCCCTTTTGTGCTATGTGTTTTCCAGGGACAGTGGCAGCCTCTCCAAACCCTGTAAATTAGCTTTCGGATTTGAGAGTAATTGAGTTTGAACCCCCCCGCCCCCCGCCCTGCTGGGAGTGGGCTCTTGTTTCTCATGGCTGCCCAGTTGTGTCAAGCTACTCTCCAAGGAGAGAGAGCAAAAGGGGGAGAAGAGGATATATAAGGACACTGGATGATGATTTAGTCAGCTTCTTGGAAGAACAAAAGTACCTTTCTCAGAGAAAAGATTTTAAGGGAAGGTAATTTGATTTTACCAAACGACGGCAGAGCCTAGTTTCAGGGTTCTCCGCTTCATCATTTCCATGCCTGCTTGCTCCACAATCTCATCCCCTCCTCTGTCCCCAGTGACCAGTGGTTTCATGCTGTCCCCAGCTCCCCAAGCAGCTCAGGACATAACTAACACTCCTTTTATCTTCTTTCCTTTTCCTTCTCAAGCCACTGTTAGCTAATGAAAATCCTGTTCAGCTAGGAAGTTTCTTTGGAAGGTTGCTGATAATTCAATTGACGTCAATGGCTTGCACTCCATCACATCTCCCAGGAGAACTGGTGACATGCCAGAGGATGCAGGATGTCACTGGAAGGGATGGAAGTCTGATGGTAGACTTTGTGAAACTGGTGGTAGGATGCTGGAGCAAGCCTTGGGCAGGAGAATGTCCCTTCTGTTCTGCACTTCAGTTGGAAAACTGGTCCCAATTCCCATGGCTGCTTCTTGGGATGGTTGGGTAGGGCTAGACTCAGGACCCTATCAGCTAAGCACATTAGCTGGCCACTTGCTTTGGTGCAGATGGAAATCCATTCAGGTCTCCTTTGAACATCTAGCTCAAAGCTAGATGTGGCCCATAGTGGAAGCTCAGTCATTGTCCCAGGCTCTTGATTCAAAATTGGTTTCCTCCTGTTACACAAGGAGTCTGTGGTCTCTTAGATGTGAAGTGAGAGGTGTGAAGTGAAAGAGGTAAGAGGAGAGGTGGAACCATAGTATGATGGGAATTTTCTTCTTATAATGGCACTAATCCTGAGGGGCCAGTTCCTGGTAAACTGGTGCTTGCTGGATGCAGTCCAACTCTTTTCTCTAATTCAATTTCTTGCTCTATTGCGAGAGTGAGAGTTTAGACAATGGAGCCCTTAGACTTCTCCCAACTCCAATGTTGGGTACAACACATGCCGCAGTCTGGCGGGGCACAATTCAGGAGCCACTTGTCAAAAGAAACGAACTTTATTTTTAGAACCACACACACCAAACAAAACAGCTCCTCAGGAAAAACCCTCAGAGCCCAACTGCCACCACCGGCTTCCCACAAGCCTCTCCCACAAACACAAGCCTCACCACCTCCCACAATCCTCCTGCTCTTGAGGCTGATTGGCTGGGTCTCATGGGCGGAGCCAAAGAAGTCCCCCAATAAGCATCACCACAGAGGAGCCAATCAGCTAGTTGTTGCTGGGGCCACTGTGAGCCAATCATCAGCTGGCGGCTGGAAGTTTGCTGGCAGCTGGAAGTTTGCTGGGGCCCCTTCGGCTGTGGCTCTCAACATCTCCCCCTCTGTTTAAACAACAAGCATGTGGCTTAGGGACCCTGCCTGCCTTAGGTTGTCCAATAGTACAAACACATAGGACTGTTGCTTCAGATGAGTGGATGCTTTTGAGTATCTCTAATGTGCCCGGGCGTCTACATATATTTTTTAATAGAATAACAATTATATTATTATCTTCACTTTATACATGAAGATAATGTGTCCCAGGGGATTTGGGTGACTCATCCAAGAGGACAGAGTGGAAGTGCTCAAGCCAGGGCACAGGGCTGGCTGCCTCCAAGGTCAACGTCCCCTCCTCTCTCCACCTTCCCTTTAAACTGGAGGGCTACAGTGGCCCTCTGATTCGCACTTTGCTTCTTTGCCGAAGCATCCCTGGCTCGACTTCGGAGCTGCTGTTTCTCTTGGGATCACCACCAACCAATACTCACAGCAGCTCACATTCTTCAGACCTTACTGTGTTCTCTTGAGCAGTTTATAATTAAATCGAGCAGATAAAACACAGTAGTACATCACAATTAGGTAAAACTATATAAATTATTCAGATGGATACATAGTTTTTTATTCAGCCTTATTGATTCCACTCCTTGCGCTTTCAAATTTTAGAGAGAGAGAGAGAAAAAAAAAAGATGAGCTCATACACATCCCCCTCTTCCCAATTAGCCTCAGTCTGAGTGCAATCACAGGAATGGAAGGTGCTGGTGTTAACATCTACAGATGGGATCCATTGAATAATTTGTGTAGTTGTACATCTTTATTGTCACAGGTGGTTGAGGTTTTCAGGAAGTGATTTAAGATCAGGAGATAAAGAATGTAATTATTTCCCTCAAAATGCAAATGGGCAGGTTTGATTACAGTGGATGTGAGTCCTCATATTTTTGTTCTCCATCTCAAATACAATGAAACTTTATTTCCCTCTATTCCTCTCAGAGAAATGAATTTCCTAAATGCTTAGCACAATGCAGTGATATAAGGCATTGGAGGGAATATTCCTGAAAACAGCATTGGGGAGATAATATAACCTGAATAAATTTGTCTGTTCAGCATACTGGCCAATAATGGTGAGAATATAGAGCGAGGAAGCAGGGACCCAGGAGACATTTTATTTTGTGCAAGTGTGAGAGCTAATCAGAAGTTTCGAGACCGCTATAAAGCAAACCACATTAAGTATCTCGGCTCAGGTGGAAATGTGCTTCTGCACACTGTGGATACCTACTTCTGCAAACTCCTGTCATTTTTACTACTACTCCGGGCCTTCCACAATCCAAGTTGTTATTTTCTACCCAACTTCTGCGAAGATGGTACAATCTGCAAAGTTAGAATAAGCCTTTTCCACACCATTAAATTTTAACATTTCACATTTCCAAGTATTTGGCTACTAACACAGCATTACTTTTAATGAGAAATCTCAAAGCTGATTTCTCGCCAGCTGTCACTGTTGAATTGTTTGACGTTAAATCCTTCAGCAAGACTAAGGGAGAGGGAGAAAGAGCAATAAAGTGACATTAATGACTTAATCAAAATATGTTTGTTTGGAAATGTATAGACACTGCATATTTACTATTTTGAAGGCAGTGATATTTTTTTTCCTGGAGATTTTATTAATTCTTCTTGCTTTAGAGGCAATTACTAAATACTAAAACCGATTGTAATTCTCCTTGAATATAGTTCACTGTTTTATAATAGACATGAAGTCCCTTGTCTTCCTCCCATCTGGCTTCCAAATATCTTATTCTGTGGGCCCTGAATTACAGATCTAGAGCCTTTGTGCTCCTAAAATATTATTATTAGTATTATTCTCTGTGAAAACAATTATGAATTTGAGTCCCCTCCCAGGAACAGAGGGAAAAGGTAAAATCCACTGGACTGTCTTGTCAGACAGAACAAAACAGACTCTCCAGCCAGGTCATAAATCCAGGACCCCACGGAGGCCAGACTTAAAGGTGAGATCATACATGGGTACTTGAGATGGTGAGAGTCATGTGTCGGGGCAGAGTACCTAGTGATGGATATGAGTTGGCTATTTTTCTGCTGCAGAATTTATGCCACACTGAGAAGAAGAACACAGAACCTGCTGGTCCACATATGGCCCAGACGATCTTACTCCATTGCAACAGCTTCTTCTGGGGTGAGGAATGGTGGTTGGCTTTTAAGGGCCTCTCTCAGAAGTCACACTGTATTAGTTTTCTAGGGTTGCTATAACAAATTACTATGAGCTGGGGAGGGCAGGGGGGCTTCAAATAGGAATTAATTCCCTCAGGGTTCTGGAGAGCCAGAGTGTGGAATCCACATATTGACAGGGCTGGGATTCCCTGCAGGCTGCAGGGGACAATCCTTTCTTGGGATCATACCTCCAGTCTCTGCCTCCATCTGTGCACAGTCATCTCTTATCCTATGAGGACACTTGTGATCAGATTGAATGCCCACCTGGATTACCAGGATGAGCTCCTTTCTAGATCCTTAAGTACATCCTCAAGGACCCTTTTTCTAAATAAGGCCATGTTCCCAGGGTCCTAGATATAAAGGTGTCTTTCCGGGAGCCACTATTCAACCGAGCGCTGCTTCTTCTCATTGACAAGCTGCCTCTACCTGCACAGGAAAGTGAGAAGATGCATTTTGAGTTGGCTGTTTTTTTCTGCTGCAGAATTCCTCGCCATATAATGCTGCAGGTTCGACGAGAGCTGGCAGAACAGATAAAATCAATTTTCCAACTCTGAAGGAAATGGCTGCCACAAGCTAAAGGGGTGAGATGAACACAGGGTTCAATGGTGGATTGAGGAGACTGGGTCAGTGTCTGTGGATCAGGCTGTGGGTCACCCTGTCAGGAGATGCTGCTGAGGCTGTAGCACACTGCCCTTGTGACCTAGTTTTTCTGGCAATGGAAAGTCATAGCTTCCAGAAGCCCATTTAAGGGCTGGCAAGGCTGGTTTACTGGCCATTTCCTGTCTCCTTCTCCTTCCTTCTGAGCGGGCACTTGGTATGTCTCTCCTCCAGCCTATCATAGACACACTTGCTCTAAAATCCCACAGGACCATCTTTTGTAAATTGCATTTCTTTCTTCTTGTTGTTTTAGCCATCTGACTCTTATTATGGGAAGTCTAGTGCTCTCTTTTATCACACACACACACCCTTCTTATCCTTTGCTATGGACTCACTCCCTTCTTGACTTGAAACTGTTCTTTCCCTTCCCCTCCCCTTGCAACCCTACTATGTGGAGTGTGCCTGCTCCCAACCCCTTGGCTATCTGGAGTCTGTACCCAGGTATTATAATTGCCATCTACATCCCTAAGCAATGCCACCCCCCTTCTACTCCATTTGTTAACACCATGCAGTGATTAAGGCGGATACCTTTTTCTTAAGCAAAGGAAAATGATTTAAAATGTTGCTTTCAATATTCACTTTTCAACTCTAAAGATAGAAGGGAAGGCTGGAAACGATGAGATTCTCTTATGTTCCCTTCAAAACATGACCTTGTGATAGAAAAAATATAAATTCACAGTCACTGAAAAGCTTTGCTTTTCTTTTTCCTTCTTAAATGTGCTTCTGATTAGCCAGCCTCCCACACAGCACGCTAAGGATTCAGCCCTGTCTGTGAATGGAGGGTTATGCTGTGTCTATGCCCAGCGCAGGAGGGCTGTGAGGCTCCTGTTCATGACAGGAGAGCATCGTCAGCCATGAGGGCTGCTGTGGTAGCAAGATATGATAAAGCCTGAAGTGAGACTATCTTCTGGTCCCCATACCCAGTGTGAGAGTACAGTCACCTGTCTACTCTCATCTTGTGCCCCTGGTGCTCCTAGAGAGGAGGCCCAGGCTGTCTTTACTGGTTGCTTTTGTGATGCCCCTTGTGGTCAGGATGTATCACTGCAGGTCCCCGTGGAAGGCTAAGGGAAAGGTGAAGTTAGACAAAGGGCCACTGGGGCTCAGGAGTCAAACCTGGCTTCACTAATGACATCGAGGACTTTAAATACTCTGTCAATTTTCATTTGTAAACTTGAGTTGATAATATCTGCTTTGTTGTTAGAATTTTTATAAGAATCAAATGAGGCCATATTCCTGGTACAGGCACTCATTCACTAAGTATGGGTTCCTGTCCACTCCTCCCTGCCCAACTCCTCCTCTGCCAATGGGCTGTGCTGCTTTATGCTGGCCACATACTTACCTTTGTTTGATGCTTTATAAAACAGACACCAAACAGTAGTGCTAACATTAATATTGAGCATCACTGCATGTGCTAAGCTAATGCTCTGTGCTAGTGTCCACCATTTTTAAAAATACATATATATTAAAACTACAACTAAAAAAAGTATATGTGTGTGTGTGTGTAATTAGTTGTAGTTGCACACAATACCTTTATTTTATTTATATATTTTTATGTGGTACTGAGGATTGAACCCAGTACCTCACACGTGCTAGGTGAGCGGTCTACCATGGAGCCACAACCCCAGCCTCAGTATCCACCATTTTTACAATGTACAAACTTTTAATGTAAAATTAAGAGTTTTATATGCATCTTATGGGAATTTGGTAAGAGCTGAGCCATTGAAAGTGGCCAACTCTTCCAGAACCATCTCATTCTCAAATTTCTATGTGTAGCTGTGTCTTTCTCTTCTTTCTCCCAGCTCCCTTCTTTGCATGAGGCCCATAATGGTTTTGACCCTGTGTATTAGTCATAACAGGACCACTAACATTGCATACACACTAACCCCCAAATATCATGATGCAGTAAAAGTTTGAGCTTTTGCAAAGCTTGATGTGCATTGTTGGCTTTCTGGAACAGTGGTCTCCTGGTGAAGAGTTCAGGGATCCGGGTTGTTCCATCGTGTAGCTATGCCACTTGCAATATGTAGCCAAAGAAGGGGACAGAATAATGTAAAAGACACAACCGCTTTAAACTATGGTGGCCCCAAAGTGAACTACTCAGTGCTGCTCATATTCCAGTAGCCAGAAGTAGACATATGGCTTCAACTCAGTTGCAAGGGAGGCTGGGGCATGGAGGAGACATGTGGATGTTTGGTGACCATGAACTGTCTCTGCCATGTGGGCCTGCAAAGTCTTTCACATCCAGTAACCATAGGTCCCTGGTGACTTCTCTGAGAGTTTCTTAGTTCAAATTTTTGATGGAACAATTTTGGTTGGGGGTTCTCATTTCAAACTAGACCATACTTGTCATATAGAAGTTGCTGGCTTCCTATAAACAATTGTCTGCTCTCTGGCCAATCATCTGTGACTAGGATGGTTATAGCCACATGCCCTGCTGCCTCCTTGGAAGGGAGCTGAGTTAGGAAGATGTTCTCTAAGAAGATGTTGTGGATGGAGCTGACCTTCTCAAGTGGAAATCAACCAATGGGCTTAGCATGACCTAAGGGACCAATTAGGACTAGCAGTCCATGATCTGGGATGAAGAAACCTATTGTCCTCAGGCATCATTTCTGTCAACCCAAATCTCATGGTCATTGCTTTGGTTCCTCATGGTGACTGAGCAGGCCATTTCAGGCCTTAGAAAGCAGGGCTGGGGACAGATAAAGGAACATATTGTGTAGAGAAGCTTGCTTCTGATTCCAAATAGAAGCTTCAAAGTCTTATTGTGTCTTGTCTAGCAAGATTTTCCTTATGCAGGAGGTAATTTTCTTGTATAGACAACAAAAATTCAACTGAAGATCTCTATGTTCCCATGATCCAGATAGTTGCTTTATTATTTCACATTCTTAACTGCATTGATATTAATGGATGGGGAAAAGAAATCCCAGCTCCTTCCAGTTGATGATGGAAGTATTTCTGGCAGAAAATTCCAATTGTGGTATCTAGAATATCACTTGAAAAGGTAGAAGAGTCACAAAATGACCAGTAGTTGAAAGAGCATTGAAGTCAGAAAGGTTGGGATCTAGTAGCCCAGGTTCAAAACTTATCGTGTGATACATCATTCACCCAACCCCTCTGACTCTCAGTTTCCCCATCGATCAAACAGAAATATTAATATCTATTTTTATTGTGAGAATTTTTTAAAAATATGTGAAAATCATGTAGCTCATTGCCTGCGGGAGAATAGCTACTCAATGCAGCAGCTAGCCCTGTTTTATTAGTTTCTTCAGGGCAGACCTGTCCTGGGTTGGCCATGCTTAGGTACCCAGGTGTCAGTCACAGCACGGTCTGTGGGGTTGCAGCTGCAGGATGGAACACATAGCGATATCTTCTTTAGACAAGATACTGGCCTGTACCTTCAGCCAAGCCAGGGATTGTGAACCTCTGTCTTGCTTTCTGCTATGATTTAGATAAGAGTACCCCAAAAATCCAGGTGGGAGAGGCAGGATTCCCAGCTCATGGCACTAACAGGAGAGGGTGAAGCCCCTCAGAGGTGGGGCCTAGCGGGAGGTATTTAGCTCATTGGGGATATATTTTTGAAGGGGATAGAACTCCAGCATTGCCTTCTTCCTCTCCTTCCCTTCCCAGCTATAAAATAAGTGATTTTGCTTCACCACATGCTCTAGCTATGACTTACTGCCTCTGCCCCTCCCAAAAGATCTAAAAGCAATAGGTCTGCTCAATCGTAGTCCAGAAGCTCCAAAACTGAGCCAAAGCAAACCTTTTCTCTTCCTAAGACGGTTATGTCAGGTACTTGTGATGATAGCAACAGAAAGCCACGCTTCTTCACCCGGCCTTCTGTACTTTGCTGAGAACAGAATGGGTGTGGCTCAGCTACCCTCCTGTGGGTGGAGAAGTGACTGTACCCTCCACGATGTGCTTTCAGGGGAGACAGGACACTTTTCTCTACCTCCCACACCTGCCATGCTACCTCCAATTCTATCCTCACAGGCTTTTGTGCCTTCATTTAGAGATCATACATTTATCTTTCCATTAGCAGCACAGATAAAGGAGTTACACACCTATGTATTTTTCAGTATTCTTTCAAAGACGGCATTTTAGCTGAGATCTCAGAATTCTGGCCACAATATATCAAAGTGAGATGAAACTGGCTGGTATGCTCAGCCATGTTTAGATTGTCAAAGGTAAAACACAAAGTAGATTTCTGGGAGATACACACACACACACACACACGTATGTATATGTTTATACATGTGTGTGTGTGTGTGTGTGTGTGTGTGTGTGTGTTTTCTTTGTTTTCCTGGCCTTACTGAAGTCCTAGGGAATCACGTCTCATGTGACAGGCATTTATAGAGCACCTACTGTGTACCCAGTCCCAGTTGGGCTTTCAAGGACTAGTTGGGGAAAGAATATAAACACATGAAGAGAGAATTCATAGCACAAGGACCGTACACTGACAGAGAACAATATCTGCCCGTAATTGAAAAGCGATGGTATTCTGATCTCCAGAGAAGTGGGACATGATTGATGGAGAAAGCAGAAGGAACGGGGAAAGCTGATTAGAACTTTATCTTCACCTTGTTCTTATCAGGGAACAAGGAGACACCTGTTCACATTAAAAGCCGGCCAATTTCGCTTAGAAAGGAAGGAATCGCACAGCTTTAATCAAATATTGCCAAGTGGTCCGATTTCCTATCATGCGGTTAGTGAGGATATCTCCCCCTGCTGACTCGGACTGTGATAAGGGTCCCCTGGCACACTTCAAAGGATGACCTGGATTTTTCCAAAGACAGCCCTTTCCACCTGCCCTCCTCATCACCGAGCAGCAAACTCGGGCCGGGAGAAAGAGACCAACCCTCTGAAGTGTACCACCCACACTTGGAAGATCATTGTTCTTCTTTAAGCAAGAACTAACTACCAGCAGCAGAAGTTTTAACTCTGTTCTCAGTACAAATGACAGGAAAATCTAGAACTCTCTCTTTGCTGCCACCCAAGCAATGTCAGCTGAGAGGAGCTCCTACTTTTCTCACCTCCCACCCCCAGGCTCACCAACTACCAGTAGGATGGAGTTCTCTGGGCTGACTCTACAGCTATGGTAACTATGCAAAATATAATAATTCCAACCCATGCCTGGTACCCATGATTTACCCCAGAGAGTGTAACTGTTCATAATTAAAGGAAAAAATGAAAACCATGTGGGATAAAAACAGACTATTGCTGAGAAAAACAGGCAACAGTTAAATTCCTGGTGGCGACGTAGAAAAAAATCTTATTCAAGGGTGAGGATTGGAAAAGACCCAAAACGTTCATGTCTTGCAGTGTCTCCGGGTAATAGCAGTTAGGAATTACTTAAGTTCCAAGTTTATCATCCAGGGACTAATTTTTAAACATTGATCCTTTAAAGGTGTCTCATCTTTAAATACTCTGTTTACTCTGACTTCAGCTGTGTTGCTCAAGTTGCTGGTGATGGGCAGTCACATGCCTGATCATGGCCAAGCTTAGGACAGACCCAGACTGAACTTTGAGGCTTTCACTGTGGCTCATGCCCAGGGGCAAATGCTGTGCCTGAAAGGAGGCATCATATCCTAGCCCATCCCCAAACTCTCACCCTGAACACTAGAAGGGCCTACCCCAACACACATCTTGTTCATCTTTGTGTAACTAGTAACTGGACCTCATTCTCTGTTCTGCAGTCGTGGGCTGCAGACCTTCATGTAACGATGGCATATGTACCTTTCTCCCCAGCTACTCAGCTTTGTATCCTCTCCCCTCTTTAGAGTACAGAAAGCAGGTTGTCTGCCCAGTCCTACACCCTGGGCATCTAGCTATATCAGGCAAATTTCTTAGTCATTTTCTGGGCAAATATTTGTTAAGCATTTAATGTGTGCCAGGCTCCTGCTAGGATGCAAGTGTCTTAGCTGGGAATGTGAGGTTGGGTGGGCTGCTCTTCCATCACCCCTGGGGCATCCTGTGCCCAAATTTCCAGAGACTGTAAGATGCAGCAGGCCTCAGAGACACATGGCATCAAATATCCTGTGTGCAGGACAAGCTGCATAGCCTCAGGGACTTGCTTTCCCCAGTTCCTTGGCATCTGTCTCATACCCTGAGAGACACCGTGGATTGGTGTGCTGCTTGGCAGCACATACGGGCCCACTTGGATCAAAAGTGAAGCTCAGTCACCTAAGAGGAGGTGGGGTCTGAGTCCACTCTCCTCGTGTGGAAGCGACCCCCATGCAATCTGTGGGGCCCACGGTAATGGTGAGGTCTGATTTTAACTCTGAAACATGGTAACTTCCATTGGAAAGAGATGGTGTCCCCATCTTTTCCGATCTCCCTAAATGTGGCAGGCTTTTGAGGTTGCCTTGTATCATGAGAGCAGTCTTTAAAGATCCAGTCTTTGACCTTCTGTTTCCCTTTACAAACACCTATTCCAGATCCACAAGTTCTCAGACTAACTGGTAAAGAGGGTCCATTTCTGTTCTGGAGAGAAGCTGGCCTAAGCGACGCACATCCTTCTTAACATATGCTTCCCTGACAGCCAGTTGCAGGAAACCTCTGAACAGCCCACCTGTTAGATTTCTCCAAGGAGAGCACAGACTTGACGGGAAGGCCTTTCTTCCCACTGGCAAGTGAGCATAGCATTATGTCTGGGTCCTTAGCCTAGACCCTGCAGGCCAGGCACCCAACTGTTTCTGCCTTCCCAAAGGGTAGCCTCTCGGACACACAGGGCAGAGCTGGATGTGGGGTCTCTGGTCCACCAGCATCCCATGACCTCATGCCCCTCCTGTGCTCTGGGAGTGGTTACTGTCCCCAGCATTGCATTGTCCATTTCTGCGTGAAATTCTAGGCAGTGGACCTTTTTCCAGGGTAATGCAAAGGAGGTGGGAAGGTCAATGGTGTCTCCCCAAACCATCATACCAAGGAAGGACAGTGTGCAGGGCTTGGTTCTTTAATCACAATTTTCACCGAAGGAAGGCCGCTTGCAAAGTAAATCTTCATAAAAGCAAGATAGCAAAATTTCCTGGTAGGTTTTCAGAATTGTTATGAAAACTATAATTAAAATATGAAAGCATGTTAATTTTATCTTATAGAATTTAGCAAAAAAAAATCATAATTGCTCCTATGCTCTACTTAGGCTAACTCAAATGTTGAGTATGTTTCCCCAGCAACAGTGATCAGCAGCGAGGGGAATATTTGAGTGGGAACTCATCTTACAAGTGATCAATTAAGGACAGAACAAGTTGCATTTTTTTTTTTTTACAAATTTTTGGGACTAAAGATTCTTTTTAAGAAGACCACCAATCTATTGAATTATTTTGCTGAATGCTGAAACTGCTGGGGAAAAAATGCAGGTAGGCAGGAGGAGAGGTCCTACACTTGATCTCTGCAGAGCTCACAGGGGACTTCCCCAACAATGTAACCCTGAGTGATGGCATATGCTTGGGAACCCCTTTGCCCTGCCCTGGCTCCCTGCTGTCTTTATCAAGGAGATTCTGTCCTCTGGGCTCTTTGACTCTCCACCCACTCCTCAGATTGCTCCCCACCTTCCCCCTAATGCAAGAAGGCGACTCTTCCCAAATCTACTCTCCTCCTGTCTTTATTTGGCCATGTTGCAGGAGCAGATGTGGGTTTCCTGTTGCTCTTAGACACTCAGAATAGCTCTCAGGAAGAGTGTTTCAGGGTGAGTCCTCAGGAGAGGGGTTTCCTGCTGTCATATCCCCCAGACGAGTGCAGACTTACCTGGTCCTTTTAACACAGCATCTACTGAATCAGACAAAGTTGACAGTCATGTTCTGAGTACAACTGTATCTCAACTGTGGGAGCAGAAGGAAACAGCCCTGTGTGTCTCATTAGCCAGGGGCTACCCATTCATGTGGAGCCGGTGAAGTTCACAGCAGAGCCGGGCGCAGGAGTCACGTTGTTCTCTAAGGCTGCTCCTTCATTACCGAAAGAAAAATGCACTCACCATTCTATTGGGGGATTAACGGGAATTATTTTGTCCTCTTCAGTTTTTTTTTCTTTTTTAAAAATTCTCGCAAGGCTGCAGGGGCATTAGTGTCCACCTCCCAACTGGATAGCTAAGAAAAAGCTTAGAGACTTCTCAGAGGCAGCCAGTGGCCAACAGAGGTCGATCAGGGCCAAGTACATTGTTCTCATCATTCTGTTGAAACAATGAAGGTTAACAATGGACCCCTCAAAAAAGATGGCCTGCTATGCCCCAGGCATTGTGTGTCCCTCTCCCATTCATAGATACTATAGAGATTAAGTTTTCAGACAGGTTCTTCTTCTGAAATTTTAATGTCTACTCTTTTAATAATTATGCAAATGTAGGTGGAACCACACCATATATCATCCAGACCTGAAGCTGACACTGGCCATTGTAAACATTCCATCATAACCGGTTTGGGGAAAATGGAGTGTGTTTGGCATAACATATGCTTGCTCTTTAGATGATTAGGCCTCAGGACTTAATAGTGTGTTGTGTGCAACTATGTAGGTAGAAGTCAAAGTCCCTGTCATGCTTTATCAAACCATATGGAAAGCCCCCTTGATGGATTCCTGGCACGAGTGAAACCTGGGAAGCCCACCCTGGAGGCAGTGGGGCTGAACCCACCCTCCCTGCATGACTCCAGCCTTCCTCCTCCAGGTACTTCCTTCTCCTGTCCCTCTGCAGCTCTGGGTCCCATCTCTTCTGATAAGGACCATGCAACTAATACAGTAATGGGTTTCCTCTTTGGGCAGTCACTATAGAAGATGAGCCCCCAAAGAACAGCCCTTCTCTACCAAAGGGAAAGGAAGGAATCAGCATTTGCTGTGCCCTGCTAGGTGCCAGGCATGGGGAGAGATCCATCTATACCCTCTTGTCCAGGGGGCAGCTCTATGGGTATCAGGGTCCCTTTTAAAGGTGGAGAACATGTGACCCTAAGGCATCAGGTGTCTTGCTCAAGCTAGACAGCTATGACATGGTGGAGTTTATTTTTGGACACACACACTGGGGTGGGCAGAACTCCAATGGTGGATTCCCAGGTGCTGTGGTTTGTGGCTTAGGGAGCTAGCTCTGGGCATTGGGGTTTTTCTTGGATCTTAACAAGTTATCCATGGAAAGACTTCTTTGTCCCCCTTGCCCAAAGATAAAAAGGATACCATCCTAACCTTTGCCCCTTATCTAGTCTTTGGTTACTGAGCTGAGGATAGCACTCACTACCTGCTCTCCAGAAATCCAGGTTGTTACCATGGGCCACCACATTCGGCCCTGGCAGGGCCACAAGTCTTAGCCACAGGCTGTCTTCAGTGTCTGTGAAGCTCCCTGGGAAAGTCTGAGATGTAAGCTGGAGGGAGATTTTGCTGGACTTGAGCTGTAAGCAGGAGTATCTCTCTTACCTGATTGGAGGTGTAACTGGGTAGAAGAAGATGGAGAGTCTCCTTCCCCATTGGTTCTAGCAATGGGTGGGATAAGAGGCATACATTGTTTGAATGAATAGACTGCTTCTTGGTTTCTTCCAGGATGTTATGGGGTTGAGGAAGCCCCCAGAGTGTTTCTACACTGAGCTCTGTAGAGAGCTTTAGAAGAGCTTCCAGAATTCTTTGGGGACTGAAGAAGTTCCCTGATTTGGTTCAGAGGTCCACTATTTCCAATAGCAGAATCCGAAGGCAGTACTGAGATGGGATCAAAGGATCAGTCCAGGGCCCAGGCCAGGAGGACCTGGGTCTGGAATGATCTAGTCAGGAGCTGGGCTCCAGTTCCAGCTTTGCAACCCACACCCATGTGACCTACAGAAATTCTCGCTCCTCTCTGGGGCACATTTTCATCAGCAATGAAGGAAAAGAAATTTGCTAGAGGCTCTCAGTTATACTTCCCACTTGGTCCTCCCAGGTCCACCATCCTCAAACTTATTTCTGCCATTATTTTATTAAATGTCTTTACTTTAAAGAGCTGGCCATTTCCACCCATATCAACACTTGTGTTAAAATCTGCAAATATTGGAACCGTTCTACCTTACTATTCAGGTTTCACTTTGAAATTTCTCAATTCTTTTATTTTCAAAGTTCATGACTAATTAGAAGGGTCAGGGGCTTCTTTGAACTTTTTAATCAGAATGAATTTCTTGATTTCCAAATGAATGTTCAAATGACCAAAACCTTCTTTACAGAGCTGCCTACTCCCTGATCATTAACACAGGAAATTCCAAAGACCTGGCCTGGGCCCTTTGTGAGGGAAACGTCAGATCCTATTTGAACAGTAGTTATTTTGGCACAGCACCATGGGGCATCATGTTATTGAATTAAGAAATTAATTTCTACACTTCCGTAGAGAGGGTAGAACTTTGAATTGAGAGGTCAGGACTTTTCACTTTGCTGTTCCTGCGAAAGCTCTTTCATTTGTTCCTTATTATTAGAGAAAAATCAAAAAGCCAACTGTGGATGTTCTCAAATAATTCCCCTGGCGGTCACCATATGTTGCTGCAAACTTTGGGATCGTTATTATCATTATCCCTACTGTAGATCAAGGAGAGCTGAGGCTTCCCAAGGTCCAAGGCCTCGCAGGCATGCAGGGAGAGAGGGCTAGGCTTTCTGACTCTCAGTCCTGACCTCTCTGCTGCATCTCAACCTCTGGGTGACTCATAGATGTCACCTGGGTGCCCTGCCTCCCGGCAGATGGCAGGACTATAGGAGGTGGAGGTGGAGTGTGGGGGCCATAACAGCCCCCAGATTAGGTGAGGATTCCAGTTGGGACCCAGGAAAGAAATGCAGGCAGCTAGTTTCCAGAGCCATGTCCAGTTTCCAGATTGTGTAAACAGAATCCTCAGGGTGGGCCGTCCATATTGGGCTCCTAGAGGTGTCCTGGGCTCCTCATTCCTGCTCTCCCTTTGTTCTCAGGGGAAGAGGATGCACCTTCAAGAATGTCCAAGCCCATCTCCTGAGCTTTTGTTCTTGAGATGGCTATTTATCCAAGGATGGGGGATGATACTCTTGTGTGCCATATGCAATTGTATGACAATGTTCATCTCCTCTGGCCAGGGCCAGAGAGCACAGTCTGTGCCAAAGAGCTCACGGCCGTGGGCTCCAAGTGTTCCCATCATTGTTACCAAAATCAGAGAGGTGATCTCTCCAACAGAAGAGCCACCAGGTCAAGCCACCTGGGGAGATGTCTTCAACAAAGCAACCTTGAGACCTACCCCGAAGCCACGTGCTAGAGGAACAGGGTCCCTGTTTAGGCCTGAGCCAGGATGTCTCATCTCAGCAAAATGCCCCATTGTCACAGAGGAAGCCTCCTCGGCCCTCCTTGAGGTCATCCTTCTTATCTGGGGCTCAGCTCTCTTTCTTCCTGTCCCACCTCCTGATTCAACAGCATATCACTCTTTAAGACCTTGCTTTGTATCTACCCCATGTGTTCCTGAGACCTGCAGGAGGAGAAATAATGGCCTATCCCTTCATGAAATCAAAAATATGTGTTTGGAGAGCCAGAGTATCAGCATCATCACAGACTGAGTGCCATACTGCATCTAGAGCCACTGTGCCACAACCTTTCTCTGTACCATCTCATCTAATCCTAGGAACTTCCCTGGAAGGAGCACCCACGCTATAAATGGGGAAACTGAGGCAGGCGGAGTACAAGGGACTTGTTCAAGGCCGCACAGCTAGAGGGCTGCAGACTGAGCTTCAAACCCAAAGTCTGACCCCTGGCCTGTGCTCTAACCTTCTTACATTACAAAAGTATGGGGCTCCTGTGCAGGTGCCAAGTGTCACTGCATCAGCTCCGTTGAAAAACCCAGTGGAAGAAATGGAAGGAATGAATGGAAGAATGTGGATGAATCCGGTGTCTTTCTTCAAGAGAGGGTTTGCATTTATTTGTTTCCTGCTTCAGAAGAGAAAGGGTCATCTTGATGGAATTTTCTTTTCTGTTCCTTGACGGGGTGAGGCGGGAAAGAGCATCCTTGAACCACTTATCTTCTAAGAGATTTCAGGAGCGCTGTTATTTTTGGAACTTATTTTGCTTTTGAAATCACAGATGAAGTGAGATTACAGAGAAGAGGAGCAAATATTAAAAGTGTTTTTCATACCACTCCAAATAATTACTTTTCTCCTAAATTTCCGGGAATAGCACACACGTTTTTAAAGCTTGCAGCCACCCAGAGCCTTCTCACCCACTCGAGTGCGCCTTCATGGGGACCTCTGGATGAGCCACTGGTGAGGGTACAGACATCACTTGCTGATGGCTAAACGCAGCACCATTATTTCCTTCCTGAAATTGTCCCACGTGAATGGACACAAAGGCTGGGATCACTCTCACCTCTGGCCTCTCCTGGTTTCAGACAGTCCAAGAGAAATGCAAAAGGAAGGACCTGGGCTGAGACTGTGCCCCTGACCTGCTAAGCACCACCATGGTGTGAGGAAGAACAGTTGGTTGGTCTGCCTTCAGACCCCTAGGCAATCTGGCTTGTTAGCCCCAGGACACAGTAAACTTGAAGATGTCTCTCTGCTCTGCAAACAGACTTTGGAGACAGACACAAGAAAACACACCATAAACATCCCTTTGCAGCTGATTTTCACTTAACCAAACTGAAGAGCAAATGCTTATTACAGAAAATGGCTCCTCATTTGTTTGTGCTAATTTCCTGGAAAGGCTCTAAGAAGTCCAAACCATTCTTCTGCCTCCAGTTGGAGCCGGTTCCTGCTGGCTAGTGGGGAACAGGGGAGCAATTGTTGAATATTCCTTTTTTTTTCTTTTTTTTTTTTTTTTTTTTTTGTCAATGGCTTAAAATTGACCGTGGTTGGAATTTTCACACCATGGAAATCAGCCAACACTTTAAATTGAGGTTTCTGCCCCCTCCCTGAGCCAGTTTTCTCACATCAGTGTGACCAATTGCTGTTGACTTGAGAGCATCCAACAGCAACCCAAGCTGGCCAGCCATGGAGCGCCTGCAGAAGGGGTGCAGACCCCAGCTCGCTCTCTGGTAGCCACAAGGCTCCCTGGTCTTCCCTCGAGCTTCAGGATAAGAGCTGCATTGAAATAATCAGCCAGGGGCTGTCACTAGATATTCATCGGAGCTCCCTCTTCAGGGTTGTGCCCCTCCCATTACCCTGCTGGGGCACCTCTCCCCTCCTGTCCTGGTCTGGGCACAGGCCACGCTACTTTCTTCTTGCCCTGTGTTCATACCATTCACTCTGATAAGAAATGGAGCTGTGAGGTTTCGGGGCTAAGTCACACAATCCCATGGCTCTTGTGTTAAACTTTACAAATCTTCCTAGGAAGCAGCTCACTTCGTATTAACCCTCCCAGTTAAGTTGAGTGCGATCATTTCTATTCCACAGGCAAGGAAACCGAGGCAGGCCCGGGCAATGTCACCATCATGAAACGCGGAGGGTGATAGGGCCGTGAGGCTGAGCAAAACGATTCATTTTAAATCTTCAGATAAATGAAGCAAGTGTGAGTGTGTGAGTGTGTGTGTGTGTGTGTGTGTGTGTGTGGTGTTTTGTGGACATGAATATGTGCTACAACGTGTGGGAAGTTGTTTATGACAATGGGAAGCCACCAGCTCCATGAGAGAACTGTTAGGTCAGGCTCTAGGTGCACACAGGGATGGCAGGCTCTGGGGTCTGTGTGGCCTGCGGTAACTCACAAATGGCCTCTGAATAGACATGCACAGTTACAATCACCCGTATGCTCCAGATGTCTCCCCTCCAGCAAGATCTTGGGGTGGGGTCCCCTCACCTGCCTCGGGAGTCCCCACCTCAGATTTCTGAGTGACTCATTGTCCCCAGAATATGCTTGTGCACAGCTGCAGTGCTTCATCTGTGTTGGGTTCTCACTGAGGATGCTCCCGGTACCAGTCCTCACCCAGAACTGCCCTAATGGGCTCTGCTGTCTGTCTGTCTTGACCCTCTTCACACAGCTTCTGGGCTGATCTTGGGTCTGCCCTTTGTCTCCATCACTGACCTGTAGCCTCTCGGGCAACAGGTGTGGGAGGCTAGTTCCTGAAGCTGCATCCCCTCATCCAAGCTACTCAGTACAAAGGGGTGGTCTCAGAGGGACGATGACTCTCACAGGAAGATCCAACCAGCTGCTGTCAGCCCTGGGTATTCAAATGAGCCCTTTCCCGTGAAGGACGCACAGCAAACGCAGCCCCATGAACCCAAGGACACACATTCTTAGAGACAGGATATACTACCTCTGTCATATCTATTCCTGGTTCCTGATACACAGTAGATGTGTCTTCTAAATATTTATTGGAGGAAGAGAGAGAAAGAATGAATAACAAGAGCAGTGATTTGTCTTCATCCAGCTGCTTGTTTTCCCCCACCCTCTGCCCCCACCCTCCATCATAGCCTGGTCCAGACTCTCTCATGCCTGACACTAGCCATGGTTGGGAGCCTCTTGGTGATAGCCGCCTCCATCTCCCTTCTCCTGTTCACTTCTAACTTACACTTCAATCCTCTCCAGCTCCTGCAGAGTATGTCTCCCTTCATGATAACAAGGACTTTTCTTTGCCCAACATTTCTTCACGTATGTGTACTTTCCAACGATTTTGAGTTTTTGCTGGAAGGAAGCACTGACTCATCTTACATCAAGGAACCTGGGGCTGCAAGAGGGTTGCAGGTCTTACTAAATCACAGGCTGTAGGTGAGACGTGGGTCTGAGAGCTGCGCCTCCCTCTTTGTCTCCTAAACCTGTTTCTTCTCATTCTGTGTGATTCTGCCTTTGCCTCTCGGATTAGTAGGGAGCACATTTCCTTCAAGCAGACATAGATGTTCCTCTGTGTGTGTACACTCCAAGGCATAAGATCTTAAATGCAAAATATTGCCTGTCCTTTGCTTGGTGCGTGTGTGTGCTGTGCAGGGATCTTATATCTCCTGCTGTCCTTGTCCTCTCCTCTGGCTCATCAGGGCTGGAAAGAGGCCCCCCACCCATCCTTACTGGCAGAGGCTGAGCAGACATTGCCCTGTGCAGGACAGCAGAAAAGGCCCCACTTCTGATTAGAGCTTCTCCCCAAACCAGCCTGTCCCCCTCTCACCCCTGCCCTTCCAGGTCAAAAGCCTCCTGGCTCAAAAGCTTTTGCATTTGGAATTCTTCTGAAATGAAATCACCAGAACTAGGTCCTTATCAGTCATCAAGATATCACACCTCAAGGATGGGTTGAAGCATTAAGGAAGACTTGACTGAGAAATTGTCCCCATCACATTGTTGTCCCTCAAAAGAAGCCTGCCAGAAGCTCTTATTGTTCAGGAAATGAAAAAATGGCTCCCCAGGATTGGTGGGAAATCTAGTAGAGGTGCTGGCTGAAACCACGCCCGAGCAGGCTCAGCTGTCATGTGGAGATGACCTAGAAGCAGAAGTCTCCCTGGAAACTCACAGGAATGTAGGCCCAGTGGTTTGCTGGAAATGAGAGCCTGCACTGGGTTTCCTAGGGCAGGAGCGGGTTCTGGGTTCAGTGGGCAGAATGTCGGTGCAGTGTGGCACAGGGAAGGGGAGCTGCCTGCCCTTCCTGGCTCTCCCTGACCTGACCAACCTTGGTCCACTTGTGGGGCAGCCAGCATGGGGGAATCTAGCACCTTCCAGCCTCATCAAATGCATCTTTCCCAAGTTTCCATTCATCTGCTTATCCCTGCTCTATTATTCACTTAATATTTTTCTTCAGATAAAATTTAAAAAACAGTGAAATTTATCTTAAAAGGAACTTTACATTTTGACTGCAAGTAGAAGGTGAATATCACTGGCTTTAAATCTGTAAAAGTAAATATGGTATTTACTTTTCCTAAGTAGTAGTGTTGAATTCTGGTGAGACTCTGTTGTCTCTAAGCCAGAGGGTATAAAGCTAGGTTATAAGACATATTTGCTTTCTCCTTCAGGAATAAGCAATGACTATGAACTGAAAGGGGGCTGTCTTTCTGCCCCCTGAGAAGGGCCAAGACCAGGGTAATACGAGTGAAGGACCTCACCAGCTCACAGTGAGAGTCTCCTTACATATTGCCCCTGGGCACTTGGCTTGCCTTACCTGGTCGGAGCCCTCTGTGAGCAGGTGCCCTTCATCACACTTCATCACCAGGTCTCTGTCCTACCTACATTCATCACCAGAGCACCAGCTTCCTTGGCAAACCTTCCAACCATCTGCCCAATCAGAAGAGAGCACAGGTGTGCTTGTGCTCAGGCAGCCGTGAAATGGCCCAGCACCTTCTAAGTGCTTACACCCCTCAAGCCTAGTAGATCCCACTGCAAAGTGCAGTGAGTAGTTTTACCCCACCTTCCAGGTCTAGGTTCCAGATAATTCCATTTTGTCCTGTTAGGAACCTGGATTCTATGTGTTTGGCCAGTCTTCAGGAATCTTGATTCCACACTCTTGACGGTCCCACTTCTTTCCAACTTACAGTTGTAGACTGTATGCACCATGCTGCTTCCTGGGCTGAAAATTCCAGCCCCATCCTCTCTGCTTCCCATTCCCCCAAAGCTCTGCCTGGGTGTCCCCATCTCTCCGTGAGTGTTTTCCCGCCCACCCCATGATGAAGAAAGACCTCTCCTCTGCCTGTCCGCGGTGGCCTCTCTGCAGCCTGTGACCTCCTGGGAGATGGGGATGTGTCTTGCATGCTCAGTGCCACAGTGCAGGCAGCTAGCACTCTAGTAGCTCAGGTCTGGGGTCAGAGTCCAGGGCTGTGTGCACTCCCTGCACCATTAGACCTCTAAGCTATGTTTCCCCTGAAACAGAGCTAACAGCATCTTCTGTCAGCAGGCAGATCCCTGCACCTGGACTCAGCCTGTGACATGCTCCCACAACCACGAGCTCCAGTGGCACGGAGCCAGGCAAGGCAGTGGGTGGGCCTGTGGGTGGGCTCAGGGAGGGGCAGAAGAGGTCAATTTTCTATAAACAATACTTACCATCATCTGTTCCTTTTCTTTCTCATGGGAATTTTAGTATCAATTGCTTGGGTCTATGTCTTTCAGTTGCTCAAAGACTTTTCCAGCCACAAACTTGTAGACTTACCTGAGCCACTTTGGACCTGGGCAGAGTAGTTGTGCTTATGATGCAAATGCAAAAATCAGGGAAGTGAAGTGACTTCCAAGTTCATAAGGAGAACATGTTGCAGTCAGCCCTGGGGCTGGAGTCTCGAAGCCAGATTCCTTGTTCCTTGCATTTGGTCCCTTTCTCTCTAAGTAATCTTGTCGTCATGTGCCTTAATGCTAATTACTTCCTTCTTAGGCTACCTTACGGGCCGAATTGCGTCCCAGCAAAATACATATTTTGAAGTATATAAAAGCATGGCTGTGCCTTAAAGATATGACCTCTAGGGCGATAATATGGAAAAATGAGGCCATTTGGATGGGCTCTACTCCAACATCACTGGCACTTTGTAAGGAGAAGATATTAGGCATAGACACACACAGAGGGAAGCCATTGGGGTCCCAGTGAGAAGGCGGCTGCTACAAGTAAAAGAGAGAGATCTCGGGGTGGGGGGGAAGCAACCCTGCTATCACTTTGACCTTAGGCTTTTAGCCTCCAGAACTGTGAGAATGTAAATTTCTCTGTGGTGTGAATTACCAGTTCATATAGGTTATATGTTGTAACTGGAAGACCAAAAAAATATGTGGGATATCTGAGCAAGGGGCATGATGGGGAACTTTGCAATTCAGAGAGAACTGCAGCTTCATGATTTGGTCTCACTGTGGGGACTTCCTGAGATGTGTCAAAATGGAGGACATTGGCAGTGCTGAGGTTTGGGGCAGAAACTGAGTTTTCTTTCCTAATAACCATGAGTGGCAAAAAATGGGCTTGGTTCACCGGGGATCCTCAGGGACCCCCACCTGGAAGATGGAGTCAGGTAAAAGACCAAGGGGTATCAGGCCTCGGTTGGGTTTTGTTGGGGAACTTGATTGGATGGAAGAGCACATGGTTGAATTTCAGATAACTCCTGGGTTTGAATTATAGATCCTGGGTAAGCTACTTAATCACTTCTAGACTCTGTGTTCTCATCCCTAAAATATAGGTGATGCACTCTGTACTGAGGCAGAAATGGGAATGTAGCGTCTGGAATGGAGAGTGGCTCCCTAAGTGGTGGTTGTCACCATTATTATCACTTCATTTATTAACAGTTGGTTTGATGTCGTCCTTGTACTCCTAGGACACAGAGTGGGAATGGCAGGGCTGAAGATTGGGAGGAAGCTCCAGAGACCTGAAAACCAGCAGAACAGACTGGTGGGAGCCAAGGAGGGCATAAAGGGGAGAGAGAAACAGACAGAGAGCAAGATTAACTCCCCGCTAGCTAAGGGCCTGAAGGGTCACAGTGCCTGCCCAAAAAATAGGGGTGCATGTGTCACAGCTCAAAGTCATAACATCTAATGATCACATTTCTTCCACTCTCAACTGCCTGGTTCTTCAAAGGTTTTTCTCCTGAACTAGAAGCAGAAAGACTCTATATGATTCCATGGCCCCCCACTCAGCAGAATTCCAGAACATTCATCCCAGGGGCAATCAGTAGTTAGCAATAAGCACTTGTGTGTTCTCAGCCCTGCACTGAACACAGAACAGTGGAGGAATGGGAAGCCTTAGTTCCTGCGTTACTCCTGCTAGGCTGGCAAACATACAAGAAATTAAGTCAAGTAATGGTGTAAACCCCATCCCCTAGTACATGTTCAGTAAATGCAAGCCATTAATTAGAGCACAGTTAATTGCTAGAATGCAGGGGAAGCAGAAAGGTTCCTTAGTGTCCCTGAGGAAGCAGTGACTTGGGAGTCTCTGGACTTGGGTTGGAAAAGTCAACTCCCACTTAGGTGTGGCTCCCTAACCCTTGAATGGGTGTCACAGGGCTTCCCCACAGGCTATGAGGTGTTCCGAGTGGGTGTGCCATCTGCCTTCGGGGCTGGAGAATTCCTCCATGTAGAGGTCTGTCCTGTACATTTTAGCTCACTGGGTGACCTAAAATGCCCTGGCCACTAAACACCCTGGCAGTGAGCTTCACATATATTTCCAGTGCCCCTTAAGCGTTTTGAAATCACTCGCCAGTTGAAAATCAAGACAGAGCTTCTACCAGTGGCGGTACCCAGTGGCAAACAGGTTGGGGTAACTGAGTAAGTTTGAGGAGAGTTTAATAAAGAAACAAGACAGCATCTCAGGACTGGTAACAGTGAGCTGTTACTACCTCTGGGACAGAGATGACAATGTGATGGGGAGAGGCTCCAGGAACCCCAACACAGATAGGGCTCTCAAGGGGACAGTGGCTTTCCACAGATGGATGCAGCCAGCATGGGTGCACCACAGGAAGAGAGTTGGGGCTTATATGTCAGTCTCTCTAGGATTCCCTGAGGGTCAAACCCAATCAGAAATAAGAGACCAAGAGGCCTTCTCATGCAGGCAGATAGGTCCGCTTCCAGGCCCAGAGCCCAGGAGTGCAGAGTTGAAAGAGAATCTACAGGGGCTGAGAGAAGGCCCAACAGACACCTTGACATGGGCAGCGTGGACTCAGAAGACAACAGGTCCTCTCTCCCTAGGGAGAGCCCTTGCAGGGTGCAGAGGTGAGGAAGGCAGAAGGAGCAAGAGGAGCTTAAGAATAGGCTAAACAAGACCTCAGACCCCTCCCCCCCCAGAAGTAAGGGCCACAAGGGGATGAGCCCCACCTCCCTCTCCAAGTCCCCATCCCCAGGTTTTTACATGTGAAAGTACTACTTCAGGGGACTTATTCTGACATTGGGGAAAGAAGACACAAGGTGTGGCTCAGATACTGTTCAGAGAGGGCTCAGAGAAAGGAAGCATGTCACTCATCATTGATATCATCCACAGCAGGGTGACATCCATCTGTGCAGACAAGGCCTGGGCATCCTTGACAGGGACAGCACCCCAATATAAAGCATGAGGAAGCTGTGGCTTTGTCTTACTCCCCCTCCTGAGAAAACCAGTCTCACTGAATCTGAATCAGTAGGCGGTGAGGAACAAGTGTCATTTGAAGTGGACACAGTAATAGCTACAGAGAGAGTAAATAAGACAGTGATGGGGAGGATCCTTAATTACAGTTTTGATCCAATCAGGGGCCAGAGAAGCCACACCATGGTTCTCTACCCTGTTGTTGGTCAGCTGGACATTTCTCATGCGGCCCTTAGAAAGCACTTAGGTTGACCATGGTCCCACCTTCCATGGGTACACAGCAGCTTTAGTGCGCCTTGGGCAGGATGGATGCCTCTCCCTGTGGCATGAGCTTGTCAATGCACGTCTTTCATGGCACGAATCTATTAGCCATGTGGGTCTGGCATTTATGAGAAGGCAAGCCTGGATAGCCCCGCTCAACTTCAAAGCCAGCAAAATGCAGCAAATGGATGTGAGAGGAAGAGCCTTTGGTGCACAACAGAAGCTCAACGGCGAGGGGTGGTGATCACGGCTAATGGAGTCACGTTAGCTGAATCATGAGCTCCTGATTCCCAATATAACTATTTTATTAGATAATAAAGAATGTCTTTACTCCCAAGAAATAGATTCTTAGAAAATCCCCATGAAGAAACCTCTCGAGCACTCTGCTCTGTACTACATTAGCTCCCCTAATGGGCTGGAAAGGTGGTAGTAATGGCGCAGGGAAAGGGTGCGCCAGTTGGGGGTCACATGGGAAGAGCATCTGCTAGGGTGGAAAGGCAGTGGGCAGGCTGCCACTGGTATATACTCTGCTTGTCGTTCGTTCATCTTTTTGTGTCCTTTTCAGACATTTAAAAACATAAAGCCATTTTTAGCTCATAAGATGTACAAAAACATGGCAAGGGATAGATGTGGCCATTGGGCCCAAGTTTGCTGGCCTTGTCTTGGAGCCTTGGAGAGGCAGTCATTCAGGAGTGTCTTGGTCTGCTCGTGTGGTTATAAAGAAATACTTGAGAGTAAGAATTGTATAAATAATAGGAATGCCTTCCTCATGGTTAGGCTCAAGATCAAGGTGCTGGCAGATCTGGTGTCTGGTGATGGCTGCTTCCAAAATGGTACCTCGTTGCTGCACCCTCTGAAGGAGATGAAGCCATGTCCTCACAAGGTGGAGGAGTGGAAAGGAGGAAGGGAATCGCTAGTTCCTCCAGCCCTTTATGAGGTGCTAATCTCATCTCTGAGGGCAGAAGCCCCATGGCCTAACCTCTTTCCACAGCCCCCACCCCTTTCAGTGATAAGTTTCAAGATGGATTTTGGAAGGACACATGCATCTAATGCATATCCTCAGCCCTGCGGATGGGGTAGAGCCCTGAAGGAGCCCCATGTGGAGGTCAGCCTCTCAGATCGTCCATCTTTCCAAGGGCCTTCTACATGCAAAACACTGTATGTTCTAGAAGATAGCTCAGAGGGCACAGGAAATGGGGATCCCTGTGACTGTTCACCTCACATTCTAGGAGTATCTTAGTCAGCTCACACGGCCAAAACACAGTGCCATAGATGGGGTGGCTGCAATGATAGGAATTTATTTTCTCTTAGGTCTGGAGGCTGAGAGTCCAAGATGGTCAGGTTTCTGGTGAGGCCACACTTCCTGGCGGGCAGCCAGCTGCCTTCTCCTAGTGTCCACACAGGGTCCTCCCTTGGTGCATGCATGTGGAGAGAGAGGGGGGGGGGGCGGGGAGGCTCTCTTCCTCTTCTTATAAGGACACTGGTCCTATCAGATTAAGACCCCATCTTTATAACCTCACTTAACCTTGATTAGCTCCTGAAGCCCTGTCTCCAAATACAATCACTTTGGGGGATTAGAGTTTCAACATATATTTGGGGAACACAATTCAGTCCAGAGCATCAGTGAGAAAGACAATTTAAAAAAAAACACAATAAATAAGTATATCAACACATAAGTATTAAGAAGGATATAAGCAGAACAGTAGGATCTACAGAGGAAAGTGTATGGGGAAGAGAAGGTTCTGCTCCCCCTTGCTTCAAAATCTGCTCTGACCTATTCTAGGCTGTATGACCTTGGATAGTTTCCTTAACTCCACTGAGTCTCAGTTGTCTTATCTAGAAAATGAGGGTCATCTTCAAGGGCAGGTAAGGGTGTGCAGCACAGGGCCACAGTGGAAGACATTCAACAAACAGAAGCAGATGCCACCACCGTCATCCTAAGTAATCATGTAGTGGTGGCAGAGTGAGTGGTGGTGCATTAATGACAGTAGCAGTCTTCTCAGCCTCCGACATCAGAGTTGAACTCCCAAAGCAGCCACTGATTCATGCCTGTGCCAAAGGTACCGATTATGGGCAGCACTGGAAGGCTCATTGGAGTCATCAAGTCTCAAGTCTTTATTTCCCTAATGAAGAAAATAAAACCTACAGAGAGATGGCTTTGCTCAAAGTCACACAGTGAGTGTTGGAGTTCCTCTTATTCCCAGCCTCAGACATGTCTCCCCTCTCTGCTCCTGTGCTACTCACTTTTTTTTCACTGTGGTCCTCAGAAAAGAAGAAGGGCCCTTCGATTGGCATATATCCCAGTGTCTTCACCTGAACACCTCTTGGTCTTGACACATACCTGATGTCAAACCTTGGGAAAGTTACCTAATCTCTTTTATGTGCTAATATTTGTAACATACTTAGATTCTGGAACATAGTACGTACTTATAACTGTTTATTAAATAAAATAGGCACTATGAAAAAAAATAAAGAAATGACAAAGAGAGCTACCAGGAATGGCTGGCTAGCTCTTCAAGGTGGTTGGGTGGTGGTGTGGTGCCTCTGAGGAGTGTTGCTTGAGCTGAGATCTGAATGCTGAGGTGCCAGCTGGGAAAAGATGTTGGTGACAGCATCCTGGGCAGAGGGACTACACATGCAAAGACATTGGATGGGAACCCATTTGGTATATTGAAGGACAGGGGCCTAGCATGGCTGCTCAGGGACTGGGGATGGGCAGGCAAGGAGATGCAGAGGAAAGCAGGGCCAGATCAAGGGCAACTTCAGAAGAGTTAATTTTTTTTCTAGTGCCACCATTAAGCAAGCTCAGGGTTTTGGGCAGTGTGGTGGAGGGGTTGGCCTCTGAGGGGCAGTGATGAAGGCAAAGACAGCAGTTGCTTCCTTCTGCAGGGGAACAGACATGGGATGGTGGTCACCCACACAAGAGAAAATGTAGTGCAAGGTGGAGCGAAGTAGATGAACTTGTGAACATTTTGAAGGTAGAGCTTAGGCCTCGATGACGAATGAGATGTTAGGAGAGGAATCAAGGATGACTCCCTGGCTTGGGGATTTGCTGAGTGATAATGGTGCCAAGAGCTGGGGTAGGGAAGACTGGGCATGGAGCTGGTTCAGGGGAGCTAAGCTGGAGTCCCAGCCGGAGCATGTTGAAATGCCCTTGGGACATCCAAGTGGAGGTGCCAGGCTGGTACCTGAGTCTTCAAATCTGAAGCGTAGAGGAAACCTCAGCTCTGGCAATGAAATGGTGGATGGATATGCAGAGGTCTAGGACGGGGTGCACTAGGTAAAGATGTGTGAAGTTCAGCGGAGAGTGAGTGCAGATGAGAAGAGGGATGGGGACAAGGTCCTTGGGTGGCATCAAGTCTAGGGAAGAAGAACCAACAAGGAGAAGGGGCTTCGGTCATGGAACAGAGGCAAGTGCCATGACACAGAAGCAAAGAGAAGGTAGAGTCTTAAGAAAGCCAGGGTGGCGCTCTCAGGAGTCAGTGAGCCCAGCTGGGGTGAATGGAGGGATGGAGGAAGGAGAACAAGGTGGGACCATGGGCATTGCCAAGGCCATTAGAAATGCTGCAGAACAAACATGTGAGGAGAACAAGATGGCGGCTGGAGGGGAAGGGGAATTACAGGGTGGGAGTGTTTCAGAGCATCAGTGTTGAAGATTGCTTACATGTGACGAAGTTGACTGTTCAGGAGAAAGAAGGACATTATGGGGCAGAGCCCCTAGGCATGAATGAGTAGAGGGCTCTGCCTCAGGAGCAGGGAGGGTTCTACCAGATGCCAGTGGGGTGGAGAATATGAAGGAGATTGTCAGCCATAGAGGCCTGGGAAAGAAATGTGAGTTTCTTCAATGATTGACATGTAGCTTTGGGGTCCCTGGGGGGGTGGAGATTGTGGGGTTGAGAAGGTCAAGGAACTGGGAAGAGCCCATTCCCATGCACTGGGAACCGTTCACCAAAATGAAGACAGCAGAGCCAGTATGGTGGCATTCAGAGTCCCAGCTACTCCGGAGGTTGAGGCAGGGGAATGATCTCAGACAAGGAGTTTGAGACTAGCCTGAGAGACATGGTGAGACCCCATCTCAAAAGCCAAACAAATAAATAACAAGGTCACAGAAAAATGAAGATGGCAGAGGGGATGCAGGCAAGGAAGGGAGCAGGTTTGGAGTCACTGATGAACGGAGGGTGGGAGGTGACTGGGGGACTGGCAGATGGTAGCAGCAAGTGGGTCCACTTCAAGAGCTGGGGTTCCTGGGTGAGGAAGGCAGGGAACGGGTTTGGAAGTAGCCTCAGGGACCCAGGAAGACACCTTCCAATCTCCAGATCCCCGACTATGGAAAATTAGCCTGTACCTCCAGGGGGCCTGTAAACTAGGGTAACAGTCCATCCAGATGGTAGAACTGCCGTGGGGAGCAGCTGAGGTATCCCTGAGATTGGGGCTGGTGAATGAGGAGGTCTCAATATACTTCAGGTTTAATCATGATGACTAATATCCTACCCTTTGGGTCAAGTGTGTCACAGAAGGAAAGATGCTGAACGTCACAGGTCTGAGGGCAGGGGATACACACACAGGTGACTGGGCAGAAGGCAGAGGCAGAGGCAGCGCTAAGAACCAGGTGCCCTGGAAGTCAGGGGAGAGGGCTACAGGGCTCTCAGGCCCTTGTTAAGCTCCGTTTCATGGTCCCTGACCCTTATGGACAGGCTGATCCCAAGGGCTGGAGGAGTGCAGGGTGGAACGAGAATAGGACCGACCTTGCAGGGGTGCGGGGGACATTAAATGAGTTATTTGTTAAGCAACAAGAACAGTGCTGGGGACACATGAAGGGTTATATGTGTCCTATTATTTTTTCTTTGTAATTTATGAGCTTAATAATAATAATATGTAAATGGGCCAGGGAGGACGTTGTGAAACAAAACTGACCATATCATACTAACTTATAAATCCAAGCACCATAACCACTTTAATGAAAATATCAATTATGAAAACAAAGCCTTCAGAGTTGACCAGGCCTTAGAATTAGGAGGCAAGCCCTCACATCCTGTTAGGGCTCTTTGCTTTAATGAATAATGGACTTGTTGCAGGGATTCTTAACCTCTGGCTTTGGAACTGCCTGGAAATCTAGGCAACTGCTTATGAAAACAAGCATATGTGTAATATATGCAAATGTTTATGATAGCAAGTTTGCATAATTTATGCAGATGTTTATGAAAACATGCAGTTTTAACATTTTCTAGGGCTGAGCTTTCATCAGATTTCCTAAGAGATCCATGTCCCTGAAATAGGTTAGAGACATTAACTCCTCCCAGTGAAAATAATTCCGTTTGCATGAAGGAATAATAATGCATTGAAGTAAATTTGCCATAAGGGTGACTTTTGGGCAAGAGAACAAAGAGCCAGTGAGACAGTCCCACCCTCTGTGGGCCTAATTCTGCTCTGTGGCAGATTCCACAGGTAACAAAACAACACATTTAATATGGTTGCTGCTCCCAAAGATGGTACCCAGCAGAACCCTGGCAGGAAACAGGGCACCTCCAAATTAGATAGTTTCAGGTCAAACTTTTTTTTTTTTAACTTCCACATATGAGAGAGAACCTGAGAACATGTGATATACCCGTCTTTCTGTGTCTGGCTTGTTTTAAAAGAGGGATAGCAGGCATGGGAAGGATGTTGGTGGAGGGAGCAGGGTTCACGTAGGAGTATGCCTGCATGGGAAGGTCACGGTGGACCCCATTAATTTGTGCAACTGGTGTTAATAATTAAAACAAAAAAAAAACATAATTGAGGTCACAAAAAACAAATTAGGTAGTTTGAGGAGAAGTTTGTAAGGGGTTATTTAGGAAAGCGTGGGCAGGGTTTTGTAGACTACAAAAGAGAACATGGTACTCTGGAGCTAGGTATGGTGGGACACAGGATCGGGATTGTTAAAGAACCTAAAGGTAAGGGTGGGAGAGGAGTGTAGCCTTCCATTTGGTAGAGGGAATCCATCATGTTGCAGTGACCTTATGGGGAGGGATTGGGAGTATTAATACCACAGCCTTTCTCTTTTTTTATATTTATTTTTTAGGTGTAGATGGACACAATATTTTATTTTATTTATTTTTTTAATGTGGTGCCAAAGATCAGACCCAGTGAACCCAGTTCCTCACGTGTTCTAGGCCAGCACTCTACCACTGAGCCACAATCCCAGCCCCAACAGCCTTTCTTCTCCCTTCCTGCATCCCTGAAACATTCCCCACTTGGAAGCCAGTTGGAAAGCCTGGAAGCAGAGCTCTTTGATATGGTCCACATGGCCTCTGGGGCACAGATCTGAGTGAAGAATCTCGAGGAGCAAATGCATGATGTCCAGCTCAGAGACTGTGGCCAGGGAAGGGGGTAAGGCTGAGCAGATCATGTGAGATTCATCTAGGGGACCATCAGAAGTGATGTGGTGTAGTTAAATTCATCTCAGCAGGTAAGAGTAGAGGGTGTGCCACAGTGAGGAGGTGGAGAGTGAGCACATGCCCAAAACCCTTGTACTCCTGAGCTCCTGGAAACCCAGAAGTCATCTCGGTTTCTCCCAGTGTTTAAGAGAGTAGAGCCCACTTTGGGGTGTTTAATAGGTGATTGTGACGTTGAGTTGATTCCTATCACTTCTTTATTTAACTTTATTTTGAACTTATTATAGACTCATAAGAAGCTACAGAACAGCACAGAGAAGACTGGTGTCGTCCTATTGTGTCATGAAAACAAAATCAGGCACAGTATGAAGAATTTCTGGCACCCCGGCACCCTCCTCTGAGCAATCTCCATTGTGTGCAAAACAGGTCAAAACTCTAAACAAAGTACTCTGGGGTTAGATGGACTGAGTTCAAACCCAGGTTCTTTTACTAATTACCCGAGATGACCTTGGATGGAGTGTGAATCATTTTGGCCTTAGATTGTCTTTTTTTAAAAAATTTTTATTGTTGGTTGTTCAAAACATTACATAGTTCTTGACAAATCATATTTCACACTTTTATTCAAGTGGGTTATGAACTCCCATTTTTACGCCGTATACAGGTTGCAGCATCACATCGGTTACACATCCACTGTTTTACATATTGCTATACTAGTGTCTGTTGTATTCTGCTGCCTTTCCTATCCTCTTCTATCCCCCATCCCCTCCCCTCCCATGTCTCTCTCTCTACCCCCTCTACTGTAATTCATTTCTCCCCCTTGTTTTTATTTTTCCCCCCTTTCCCCTCACTTCCTCTTGTATGTAATTTTGTATAACCCTGAGGGTCTCCTTCCATTTCCATGCAATTTCCCTTCTCTCTCCCCTTCCCTCCCACCTCTCGTCCCTGTTTAATGTTAATCTTCTTCTCATGCTCTTCCTCCCAACTCTGTTCTTAGTTACTCTCCTTATATTAAAGAAAACATTTGGCATTTGTTTTTTAGGGATTGGCTAGCTTCACTTAGCATAATCTGTTCTAATGCCATCCATTTCCCTGCAAATTCTATGATTTTGTGGCCTTAGATTTTCAACGAGGAATTTGCCTACTCCGTGGGGAAGGGTGGAGATTCAGTGAGACAGTGTATGTAATGTCTAGTGCAAAGTACAGGCTCAGTAATTGATGTTTCCATTATTAGATGGCAGGTTAAAGATAAAGACCACATCTTCTTTCCATCTCTGCACCATCTAGCCGGTTGCTGGTTCAGACAAGGTGCTTAGTAAATTGTTGATAAATGGATGAATGCATGAGGGATAGGATCTTCAATGAGCCCGTGTTCTTGAATCCCTAATCGAGAACCGGATCAGCTGGTTCCAGGGTGTTGGAGCTTGGAGCTGCCAGGAGCCCTTCCTCCTGGGGCTGCATTCATCACCCCTGACTCCCGCATACCCACACTGAGAAGTGATTCATCGCTGAGCCCCTTATCACGTGGAGGAGGCCCGCTCTCCAGTCCCCCCACACGTAAATACAACCAGGACCCCATTCATCAAAGGGACACAGCGTTCTCCTGGTAAACTAAGCTGCCTAATGTACAGTGAACTTGAATTCCACCTACAGCATACTGAGCATCTAGGCCATGCTCCTGGATGGATACTGAACTTGGCCCGCTGACATTCAGGAGATAAAACTTCTACAGTGTAAAACATGACTGTCTTTGACAAGGGTTTCCAAACTAGGGAGAGGGTGAGGGCCAGAAAGAGGAGATAGAGCCTGAACTTTAGTCAGAGAGATATAGTTAAGCTCTCTTCCACCTTGTCCTCGTGAACTTGGAAATGTCACACTACCTCATGAGCCTCGGCTTCCTCCTCTGCCTCGTGGGCGTGGCAATCAGGAACTCTCAGAGCAGTCGTGAGAAGCATGGTGTTTTCTGGGTCCCCTGAGATCACACAGCAGTAAGGCTATTACACAGCTCCTGGGTAACTTGCACCCAGCGGTTTTTTAGGGGAGACTCCAAGGGAGCATTCTCTGATGCTCAGAGTAGGTATTACATGCACATTACAGGAGTGTCCTGCCCAAGGAATCAGAGGTCATGCCCTTAGGGAAAGTTACCCAGGCTACAGTGAAAGATCAGATAGGATTTTCTCATTCATTTTTTTAATAAGTTATAGGTCTTTTAAATTTTTATCTGTTTTAATTCATTATACATGACAGTAGCTTACACTTATGCACTTGGATATATCATACACAGAGGGATATAATTTCTCATTTTTCTGAGTGCACATGTTGCAGAATCCCATTGGTTATGTAGTCACACAGATACATATAGTAATAATGTCTGTTTCATTCTACTAACTTTTCTATCCCCAGATCCCTTCCCCATCCCTCCCATCACTTCCCTCTACCTAATCTAAGGTAGCACTATTCTTCCCTAGTCATCCCACCCCTCTCCGCCTCTTTATTGTGAATTAGTATCCACATATTAGAAAAAACACTCGGCCTTTGGTTTTGTGGGATTGGCCTATTTTGTTTAACATGATATTTTCAAACTCCAACCATTTACTGGCAAATGCCATAATTTCACTCTTCATTAAAAGTGAGTAATATTCCATTGAGTATATATACCACATTTTCTTTATCCATTTATCTATGGAGGGACACCTTGTTTGGTTCCATAGACTAGCTATTGTGAAGCAAGCTGCTATAAATATTGATGTGGCTACATCACTATAGTATGCTGATTTTAAGTCCTTTGTGTATAAACCAAGGGGTGGGATAGCTGGGTCAAATGGTGGTTCCATTCCCAATTTTCTGAGGAATCTCCATACTGCTTTCCATAGTGGTTGCACCAATTTGCAGTCCCACCAGCAATGTATGAGTGTACCTTTTCCCCCCACATCCTCACCAGCACTTATTGTTGCCTGTATTCTTGATGATTGCCATTCTGACTGGAGTGAGATGAAATCTTAGAGAGTAGTTTTGATTTGCATTTCTCTAATTGCTAGAGATGTTGAACACTTTTTCATATGTTTGTTGATCAATTGTATTCCTTCTTCTGTGAAGTGTCTGTTCTGTTCCTTAGCCCATTTATTGACTGGGTTATTTGTTTTTTGGGGTGTTAAGTTTTTTGAGTTCTTTATATATCCTAGAGATTAATGCTTTATCGGAGGTGCATGTGGTAAAGATTTTCTCCCAATCTGTAGTCTCTCATTCATTTTTTAAATAAGCATTTATAGTGATAAAACATATGCCACTAAATTGGGTAAAGATGCAAATAGAAAAAAAAAATCCCTGCTCTTTAGAGACTCATATTCTTCTTATGGCAAAGAAGATAGGAAACAAGTTTCAAGTGCAGCAATTTAGCTGAGTGCCCAGGAAGATGGGGGGACCCTGACCCAGCCTGGGGAGTCCTGCAGGCTTTCTCAGGGGAAGAGGGAGCTGACTGTGTTTTTCTATATGTAGATTCCCAAGTTATATTTTGCATCTTTTAAAACTTATTGTTTTAGAAGTTTTGACATTTGCAGTTTTGTGGCCCAATTCAAAACAATGTTTGAAACATGTGTTCCACTGGCTTTGGTCATGATGGTCCTTTTACACCATAGCTCCCCGTCCCTGAGCCGTTAACTTTGCTACTCTTGAAGTGGATTGAACTGAGCTCCTTCCTCTTAGCCCTCGCCCTTACCATCACCAGAAGAGCGCATCAGGTCTGTGCTTTCTGAGTGGTTACAGAAGGAAGGTGTTCTTCCCACTGCCTTAATACATGCAGGACAGCTGAGCCCTCATATTTCCACTGGGTCACAATCACTTTGTCCTTCCAACTTGATCTTTCTGTGCCATGGCAACTCCGCGTACTGAAGGAGAATCCCGAGGGCAGCGGGACTGTCCTTCTTTGGCAGCAAATCCATTTTATACCTTCTAGTTGGGTAATTTATTAGACCCCATTCTGGCCTTTCAAGTTCTTTTTTTTTTTTTCTTCAGGTTCCTAAGAGTGAGTTTCTTCAATGATTTTTTTAGAAAAATATAATGATTATGTTAGGTCATTTTTTGGCTAAGCCAGTTTTTTTTCTTTTATGTGTTTATTTGTTGCATCTGTAGAATATACTCTCTATTTTTGCGTTCTTCTGGGACCTAAGTCATGTGTATTTTGAATGTTTGTGATGTTCTGTATCGATCGTCTTCTCCTTGGTAATTGTTTTCTTTCCTTTTCTTCTTTGTTCTGGGAGCAGTTGTCAAGATTGTAGTTCACACCTGGAATAAATATCCATAGCCTCTTGGAGGCAAGAGAAAGCCTGATCACTTCTCAGATTCCTTCTTTTCTTCCTCTCCCTCTCTCCCCTCTTCCTTCCTTTATTTCTTGTGGTACTGGGTGCCAGAACCTCACACATGCTAGGCAAGTGCTCTAGCACTGATTATACCCCCCCCCAAGCCTTGTTAAATTCTATTTTGAGACAGGGTCTAAGTTGCCCAGGCTGGCCTCAAAACACATGATCCTCCTGCCTCAGCCTCCAGAGTAGCTGGGATTATATGTGTGCCATTGCCTGGCTCTCAATCTCACTTCTGCTTGACCTCCACCTCTTCCAGTGTGGTCTAGGATCCTGCTTCTTCTTCAAAATGGCAGTGGTGTGAGATGAAGTGGGACAGAAAGGCCATGGATGAATCATGAGGAGTCTGTGTCCTGTGGGTGATGGGAGCCATCCAGATCATTCAGCGGGCATGACACAGACAGTTCATGTTTTAAGAAGCTCACTCTGGCAACCACATAGGAGATAGATAATGGATTGGAGGGAAAGAGAGGTAGGAATGCCAGCACAGAGAGGGACCTAAAACCGCCCTACAATTGACCAGTATCTTGTCTGATCTGGCTGGCAGATGGGGAATTAATGTAGACACAAGCCGCACCATTTAAAACATCGAAGACTAAATACATCATTGCAGCTATACTTGTGTGTGATTTAAAAGCAAGTGATACAACACCCCCAAAGTAATAAGCTCCTCTCAGAGATGAATTAGGATTCAGTCTGGCAATTACATTAAGGTTTCTGATAGATAGCTCACATGGAGAACTGCAATTATGATACATATCTCTATTCTGCATGGCGGGCTCACATAACTCATCATGTTGGTTTGAAGTTTAACAAGAGAGAAAGAATGTAAAAGAGTCCTCACTTTAAGGGGGAAATGCCTTCCTCTGATTTCTATGATTTTACCGATAGCACTTAAATAATTAACTCCTTTTTTCTGTGTTGGAAGGTGAATAATAAGTAGATCCAGATATACCTACCTTCCTTCTTATTTTCCCAAGCTGATACGGGTAACTTCACTTTGAAGGCATAAATCTTCTAAAACTACTTTGTAAACCAACATCATGTCCCTAGGCAGGAAAAGAAGAGGAAATTATTTTCCTGCACTACAAACGCAGAGGAGAGAAAGGGTGGAGCAGGACAAAGCTCCTGGGCCTTGGGCTTTGGTGGGACCCATTTCTAAGTCCCTGCTGCGCTACTTTCTAGATGTGGGGAGTTACTTTGTGTGTCTGAGACTCAGTTTTCTGCCTGAAAGTTGAAAATTCTGAGAGTGTCAGGAGGATTCAGTGAAATAACACGTGAAAATGTAGCACAAAGTAGGTGACTCCAGGAAGTGAATTATTTTTAGACATGTTTATATTTCTTAAAGTTGAAATGCATTGTCCACAGCAAGGCCCATCCAAAACAGTTTTTAAAGGAGCAACTCAACTAACATCCACGGCTAGAAAATGATTACTGGCTTATAATCATGACTGTGTCCTTCTGGAGATGGCAAAAATCTATCCCTCAGTCCATCCTGGAGACCATGTATATGTAAGATACTGTATTGAAAGTGTTCTCAATGTCTTTGGGAAGTGTCTTCATCTTGGAGGGTTTTTAAATGGAGAAGGGTGTGCTTTTAAAATGTTCTCTCCATGGAGCAGGCGTTTATCTGCTGACTTTGGATTCACTGAGGTCTGATTCTTCACTGGAGTCATGGAGAAGGTTCTGATGCAAACCCAGGCTACTTGTGTTTTATCACCAAGGGCTCTCCGGAAGACCAGGAGACAGCTGGCACTTGGTAAACCTATTACAAGGGACTGGGGTGAAGGCATGCCTGAGGTTGTGTTTTGGGAAGGCCCAGGGCCCTCCCAGAGCTTCTGAAGGCTGACTCTTGGAGAATGGCAGAGGTAGGTCATCCAGGAACCTGCCTTCATTGCCAGGTTCAAAGACATTCATAGATGTTGCTGGAGGCCAAGCCTGTTACACAGTACTGGTAAAGCTTGGGACACAGGTGCAAGGAGATCCACATAAGACACTCCATGCAGGACAGGACATCTGGGATGTTCTCTCTGACAATGAAAGTATACTGCCTATCCTTCTTAACAGAATAGCTGCAAACCCCCTTGCTGGCAATAGGACATGTATAACTTTTTATTTGGATCTGGAGGTCATCACATCTTGGTTGGGGGCATCTTCTCCTCCCCACCCATGGTCTTTGGGTAACAAGTTGTAGTTACAGTCAAATGAGCAATTGGCTTGAAATTAGAATTAATCTCATCCGGCTGAGAGTCCAAATGCCATCATTTACTTGTAGGACCTCTGAGAAATAATTCTACTTCCTCAGAATCATTTTCTCACTTATCAATGTATCCTATAATGATGAGGACTGAAAAAGCCTTCACCTGCCCCATCCCACCTCATCTAACCTTGTTTACACAGTTATATCTTGAGTTGGGTGTGTCCCTTCTGGACATAGGATAAATCTTTCCACTTGTTTTGCAGAGTTCTCTGCTGCCTGAGTCTGTCCATCTCTTGTCTGGCTGGCTCTCTGCTCTCACTGGAATCAGACAAAGCAACTCCTCTATAAATCAGGCTGCTCCCCAGCCCCCCGCCCTCCACCCAACTGGTTCCTTGGAAGAAGTGACCATGCACCAGAATCATAAGGCCAACTAAGTGGTCTGGAAAGCTAAATTATGACATTTCCTGTAAAATAATGTTTCCATAGAAACCCAGCCTGTGCCAAAGAGGAGAAAGCTTGGATTTTTAATCAGCCCCTTTGGGCTGAGGGACTTCTCATTTGGGTACCAGCTTAGAAGATAGCTTGACACTTGCTGAGCATCCTCATTACAGATTTCTCCCAACACAATCAGGAAGCCACCAGGCAATACAGGATAGAGAGCTGGGCGGGGGGAAGGAGGGACAGGTGGAGGCAGCAGCTGTCACTTAGTGCCAAAGATGCATGAGCTGTCATTTTACTAATCCATCATGGAGCATCATATTCATCAAAGCTTTCATATGCATGCAGGGACCCCCACCCCTACTCAATGGCTTGTGGAGAATTTCCCAAGTTGGCTTGCAAAAAGACGACCGGAAGGTGAGCATTTCAGAATGAAGAACACATTGGAATTCCACCAAAGGATGTGGTTTATTTCGCAATGGGTGCAAGAAAGTTTTAGATGGTGGTGGTTTTGGTTTTTTGTTTGTTTGTTTGTTTGTTGTGGTGCTGGGGATCAAACCCAAGGCCTTGTGCATGCAAGGCAAGCACTCTACCAATTGAGCTGAATCCCCAGCCTTTAGATGGTGTTTTTAAGAGGCTGTTCCCCACAATAGTCCAGGGTGATGTTTAATAGGATTAGATATATTGGAATATTCTGGATACCACAATCTTCTCATGGGGTTATAGAGTGCACACTTACATATCAAAAGCTCAGAGCAAAGATTGCTCTTTAATTTTGTTGCATGTAATGCTTCTCAAATGTAGTGATTCTGGAATCCTTTGGATGTCCCTAACAGCATCCCGCCCTCTGTCATGTACGGCCCACCTTGGAAAGATTCCGTCACACTTTCCCTCCTCAGGGCCACCCTGGAAGGCTCACTCTGGAGTTTGATGAGAATGAAGTTGACACCACAAGTCACTGCTGCTCTGTTGATATTCTCACAGAATAGGAGGAAGTCACGAGCATCCAGGAAAAGCAGCTGAAGTAGGAGCACAGATAACAGAGCCATAGGGACAACCAGTGGCACTTGCTTCGACGCTGAAAGCAGAACCAGAGCCAATCAGCACACACAAGCGTGCACGGGACAGCTCCATCTGGCTGTTCTGATAGAGAGATTAATCTGGTGGAAATGTTGAATGATGCCGAAGTCGGAGAATCTGTCTCATACAGTTTTTTTTCAGGGTGCCTTTGGTGGGTGAGTCTCTTCCTGTCTGGACTCCCTCCAGTTTAAGTAACTGACCTAAGCTCTAATTTCTGAAATCTTGTAACTCCCAACTGTTATATTTCTGCGACTCATCTTGAATGCAGTGGTGAATGCAGATATATGCTTAGGAGATTTAGATCTCTATCTTGGAGCATTAATATGAGTAAGTCATTATTTATCTTAGACTTAAGAAGATTTGAAGGTTTTAGATCCAGGAAGGCTGCGTGAGGTCACTTTCCTTCTTAATGAGCGGCTGTTTCAGAGCTTATTAAATAGAGCGAGGCTGATTATTGTCTCTCAGCTACAGCTTCCCTGGAATGATTTGGATGGATAACAATGTTCTGATAATTAAAAAATATAGATCACTCTTATTCATCCTGCCTCAACAGGATCTTGGATTCCTATTGAAGACAAGAGGCAGATCTGTCCCTTGTTTCTTGCTATGTTTGTAGTTGGCACTGATATGGTATTATGATAAAAAAGAATACACTTTGAAATTAGGTAAAAGTAACTCTCTAATAGCTGTGCCCTAGAGGAAGTGACAACCCCTTTTAGGACATCAAGCTTTATGTCTATAAAATGGGGACAATGATAGTTACCTGTGAGGTATTGTCCTATGAATTAAGCAAGATGACAGACAGTACTGGGCTGATTTTATTGTCACTGCTGTTATTTTTATTTGGTCCTTACCTATGTCCCCTGACTTCACCCCCATGGGAGCATGAATGAAAATATGGCAAAAGGCAGGCATGGTGGCACACACCTGTAATCCCAGAGGCTCGGGATGCTCAGGCAGGAGAATCACGAGTTCAAAGCCAGCCTCAGCAATCTAGTGAGGCCCTAAGCAGCTAAGCAACTCAGTGAGACCCTGTGTCTAAATAAAATACAAAAAAGGGCTGGGGGGCTGGGGTTGTGGCTCAGTGGTAGAACACTCACCTTGCACATGTGAGGCACTGGGTTCGATCCTCAGCACCACATAAAAATAAATACATAAAAAATAAAGATTTCACTCTCCCCTCCAAAATACCAAAAAAACAAAAACCAAAAAAAAAAAAAAAAACAAAAACAAAAACAAACAGGGCTGGGCTCAGTGATTGAGTACTCTTGAGTGCAATCTCAGGGAGACTTGAGCGGGAATCCTGACTGTATTTGTCAACCACCTGTGTGACTTCAGGACCTCAGGCTTTTTCAATCTTGGGCTTCTTCATCTGAAACCAACGGTGATGCTCAACTTTCCTGTAGAATTGTGAGAATCAAGTAGGAAAACTTGTAGACCCTTCTGAGCACAGTCCTGGCAGGGAGCAATGAATGAAAGCCATTCTTACTCTGGGTTATGGGGAGGGGATATTGTGGATGGTTCAGGCAGAGGCAGCTGAGTTTAAGTTCAGGAAGAGTGGGTGGCAGAGAGAACGAACGGCAGATCCCTGGAGAAGCAGCTCTGTTAGTCACAGCAGCAGAAAAGCTGACAGAAATTGGTAATGTCATGGTTTAGATGTCATGTTCCCCCCAAAGGTGTCCCCCGCTCACGTGCGAGACAATGCGAGAAGGTTTGGAGGAGAAACGATTGGATCATAGCTTTAACCTAATCAGTGAATTAATCCCTGATGAGATTAACTGAGTGGTAACTGGAGGCAGGTGGGGTGTGGCTGGAGGAGATGGGCCTTGGGGGCGTGGCTATGGGGTATATAGAGAATGAAGTCTCTCTCTGCTTTCTGATCACCATGTGAGCTGCTTCCCTCCACTACGCTCTTCTGCCATGATGTCCTGCCTCACCTTCAGCCCCAAGGAATGGAGCCTGCTGTCTATGGACTGAGACCTCTGAGATTGTGAGCCCTTAAATAAACCTTTCCTCCTCTACAGTTTTTCTGGTCTGGTCTTTTAGTCACAGCAATGAAAAAGCTGACTAAAATAGTAGCTTAAGTCAGTTTATAAATGCAATGGTTAAAAACTGTGGGGTTATTTGATACTTTGGTTACTTTTATCATAATCACGGCCTGCTGTCTTTACATTGGAAGTAGAAGATGTACTTATTCAATGCACACAATTAACAATCAGCCACTTGCTGGGACCTAGGCTTGGGAGTAGAGATACCTTGGTCTAAGAGAGCACCATTGATGAGAAGTGCCTCTGTGATCAGGAACAAAAATAATTCCATCCTCCTCCTGTCCCGGCCTCAGCAGGGCTCAAGAGCCCAATGACATGAAATCACTTAGGCAAGGGACTGAGGACCTTTGCAAATATCAGATTATTGGAATTCCCATATTAGTGTCCATAGCACCTTGGCTCTAGTTAATTGCCCACGATTTTCTTCCTGGAAGGTCTTCAGCTTCCCCAGGTTCTCCACTTCCATCTTTATAACCTCTTTATGAGCACAGCTCAAGGGTCACCTCCTCCAGGAAGACTTCTTGGACTACAGACTAGATTTGGTACCTGTTCTCTGGATTCTTGCTCTCTGCTCCCTACTCTACAGTTTGGCTCAGTATCCTCGGACTGTGAATGTCTTCCTCTTACACCATAAGATCTTGATATCAGAAATCATATGGCCCAGGAATTGTAATTTTAGGGGTAGAAATGTTGTGATATTTTTTTTGTGTGTGTGACATCACATACTTGCAAACCACAAAAAAAGCAATAATAGTAACTGTTGCAACAACTATGCTAATATTTACATAATGTTTTGCAGCTTACAAAGCTCTCTCAGCCTTTCCTAAGTTGTTTCTCACCGAGCCCCATGAGTCAACTGATGTCAGTAGATAAGACACGGCTTTCCAACTCCTGTGTCTTCCAGAAGAAAAAGAGGAAGCAATGTCCAAATGGTTGAGTGGTGCAGATTTGAGCAGTATCAGGGTGGAACTCAAATCCATGTCTGTGTGATTCTGAATCCTTCTGCCATTTCTATTACAAAAGGCCTTTAGTTGGCTTATTTACTTGTTTGATAGAAAAGAAGGACATACATGAAAATATACCTCATAGAGGCTGGTGTAAGTGAGGGGATGCTTTAGAGTCTCCTTGTTCAGAACACACCTCCCCTGAATTATTTACCCCTGCCTAATTTTCTGAGACTTGGCATCCCTCCATATGTACAAAAATTTAAAAAATCTAATGATCCATCTGGGGTGAGGCTGCAAATATTCAAAATGTCAGATAGTACATTTCTTCAGACATGTAAGTGCTTAGCAGCAGGACAAAGCACCTTGCCAAAGAAGACAGGAACAGGTCAAAACGGAAACAAGCCTTGTTGTCTCCATGGTACTGCTGTCCAGGGATGCTTTTCTGTGCCGGTTCACCAGTCTGGTTTTTACTAGGGTCAGCAAGGTGGGAGCCCCATCAGCCACCAGGCCAGTGCTCAAGGAGGAGCACCCTTCCTGGGTCAGAGCCCACGTGAGGTTAGGTCTGAGGTAGCAAGTCAAGGCAGGAGTGTTTAGGTCAGGGCTGAGTGAAGCCAGGTTGATAGGGGGACCTCACTCTAAACCTCAATCAGAAGGAAGAATTCACCAAGAATTAGAGGATGTGTCAACACGTTATTCTGCTGGTGAACCAACCCTAAAAGGGCAGAACTCCCTGTGAATGGCTCTCTGGGCCATTTCCCATGCCTGTACTGCTCCCTCCTCTCACCAAGATCCTCCTCTATCCTGGTTGAGTTAGCACTTGTAGAAAAGATGGTGGAAAGTGAAAAATCAGAAGTTACAGAGGGTGTGCCTCTTTCTGGCTTTGAGTGATTTTCGTCATAATGGCCCCAAGTCCAAGTGCATTTGAAGAGGCAGTGTTAGCATCTCCACTTGTCCTCTCTCCAAAGAGAGCTCTGTGGAGTAGTGGAGAGAGCACTGCAAGATCTAGGTCTAATGACAGCTCCGTCACTTACAACTAGTGTGGGACAGAACGAGGAAGAACTTCTCTGCACTTGGGCTTCCTTTTGGAGAAATGCGAACACACACCTCTCTGGCAGTGTGGTCAGGTGCTGGCCACATAATAGGTGCTCAGATCATGGCATGTGACAGCTCTCCAGCCATGAAGCAGAGCAATGCATATCACAGTAGAGGGAGCTTGTGTCGTAGATGGCCAGGGCCAGGCATCACGTCTCAGCTAAGTTCCTAACCACCCTTCAACTCAGACCAACTACTGAGCACCAGCAGGGATCACAGGAAGCAATGATATTATTATGATGATTTTGTACCAGGGATTGAACCCAGGGGTACTCTTAACCACTGAGCAATATCCCCAGCCCTTTTAAATATTTTATTTAGAGACAGGGTCTTGCTGAGTTGTTTGGGGCCTCACTAAGTTGCTGAGGCTGACTTTGAACTCACAATCCACCTGCCTCAGCCCCCTGAGCTGCTGGGATTACAGGTGTGCACCACCAGGCCCAGATGCAATATATTTTTTAATCCACAAAATTGAAATCAGAACATTTGCTCTCCCTTTCTCTTAGGGATTTTGTGAGGTCAAGTGACTTCCAGCTCCTGAGCTGATTTCCTACCTCTGCAATGAGAGAGGTTGGGCCTTTGGCCTGAGGGATGGGGAAAGAGATCATCAGAATTTCACCAGCTGGGTTGCACCTTGGACATCCTCACCATCCCTTGCCCGGCAGCTTTAAAGAAAACTCATGATCCCCAACCAGGGTGGAGCTGTGCTTTCTCTAGGGTGCAACCTGGGTATCTGGATTTTTCCAAGTTCTCCACATAGTTTAAATGTGTAGCCAGGGTTGAAAACTATTGCTTTAGAAGAAAGCAGATCGAAAGAAATATATGTGGCAGCCCATATTTAACCAGCTCTGACTCTATCAGTGTGTATTGAGTGTCTGCTTTTAAGGCAAGTTCATTACTCGGTGTAATTGCAGCCGCTCAAATTCTCATTGGGCTAGATTGAATTGGACATGCTCTTGGCTCATATTGAAGTCAGCGGAACCACACTCTCCTCTTGCCCAGTGACTTGTCCTGAATGATCATGGTAGGTCATGCCTGGTCTGGCCACTGGCCAGGTCCTTATTTCAGCTCTGTATCTGAAACTTAGCCCAGATGATGGTCAATTCTTCATCTCTGGCTGGCATTTACTAGAGCCTACAGATGCTCTCCAACTTCAGGTACATCAATATTGCCCAAAGGGCTTATTAACATGCAGGATTCTGAGCATCATCCCCGTGGTTTTTTATTCAGTGTTTGAGGTAGAGCCAAGAATCTATTTCTAACAAGTTTCCAGGTGATGGTGATGTTGCTGGTCCAGGGACCACAGTTTGAGAACCTCTGGTCTAAACAGCCTACATCCTTTTTATCATTTATCTCTCATCTCTCCAAACTGCTTGAGTAGCACGACTGTTGCTGTTTCGGAAAACTCAGTGAATAGTTTATTATTTTGTTTTATTCTTCTCCCAAGTCATTTTTTTAAGTTTTTAGGTTGCAAGGTCAGAATTTTAGCGCGGGACTGCCCAGTAGCATAGCCCCTTTCTATGTGCTACTTAGCCTCTTCTGAGGTCACTATTTGGCTCCTGCCATATTCCCAGCCCTGTTCCAGGCACCACTGAGTGACAGGTGATCTCACTCAATTTCACTTCAAATCTCTTTTGTGGTCTCCATCAGGAAGGATGCTCAGAGACATAGATACACAGTAGATTTTGCTACTAAGCAAATGTGTTCCTTCCCAACATCACCTGTTGGGTCAGTTGAGGTGGAGACGGTGGGGGCTTCGAGGTCAGGAAAGGCTTCGTATGTGACGTGGGCCTTTAAGGGCATGGCTGGAGCTCAGAAAGGGGCATTCTTGGTTCTATCTCTGCCTTGATGGCTCTCAAACAGAGCAAGGCTGAGAGGAGGTGGGGGTCTCTACTTTTGATTAGTGGCAACTCCCTGGACATGAATTCTCATCCCTACTGGGATAGGATCCTGGATTTTAGGGACCTACCAGCTTAGTGCCTTGATGAATTGGAGGCTGTCATCAGCATTCTTGGGACTGGGGACCAGGTTGGAGCTGCTCAGGGGAAGACACAATGAGGAGTGGCAGGCACAGCTCATTGGAGGAACTGTTTTAGAGAAAGAATTGTTGAAGCCTGTCTTAGGAGAATAATGGCAATAATAACAAGCAAGAAGACCCCTGACCTGGCCAGTGCAGGGGACAGCTACTCACAGGCTACTCACAGAAGCCCCCACTGAACTCTGAGGTGACTGCCAGGTGAGGGGCATGCAGTTCCAGGAGTCAAGCCAGTCAGTCCAGCAGCTTCTGCTGCCCAGAAACCTGGCCTCAAACCCTGTACAGACCACAGCATGCCTCTGCACACAGGGCTGGGCCTGTGTGCATGCTCTTGGCTTGGTTCTCACTAACCAAAGATAAGAAGCCTGTGTCTTCTCACTGCCCAGACCCCTGTCACAAAGGATCTTTGCTAGACTCCTGGAAGGACTTCCTTAGGAGGCTCCCTTCTGTCTACCCCAGAAGAGGTCTTGTCCTGAGTAACTTCCTACTTTGTCTCCCTCAGTTAATACAGAAATAACAATAAAAGAGAGAGGAGCCTTTCTTTCTTTCTTTCTTTCTTTCTTTCTTTCTTTCTTTCTTTCTTTCTTTCTTTCTTTTTTTTTTTTTTTTGGTACCAGGGATTGAACTCAGGGGCACTCAGCCACTGAGCCACATCCCCAGCCCTATTTTGTACTTAATTTAGAGACAGGGTCTAACTGAGTTGCTTAGCATCTTGCTTTAGCCGCTGGGATTACAGGTGTGCGCCACGGCGCCCAGCTAGAGAAGAACCTTTTTAACAGAATAAAATGAGACAAGGACCCCAGGTTCCAAAGCCCTCTTCATAAATGTTGGGGTTTTGGATACCTTACTTTATTCTTCCTGGCCTTGGCTACTTATTGGCCACATCAATAGCATCATTTATGACTTGCAAGAGGAGGTCTGTAGGCTAGTGGGGACATTCTTTAGTAAATATTGGCATTCAGAGGTGTGTTTGCAAAATCCTTTCCTCGTGTGGCCTCCTCTGTGGTGACTCAGGTCAGGACTCGTGGTTCATTGTTACTATTCATCAGGAATAATGGTGGTAGCTGCTCAGGACAAGGGATGCCCAGAAGAGGGAGCAATTAGGTGCAGAAATGCTACTTGTAGAGGGACCCTGAACCTGAGCCAAGTCTCAGAGGACCACAGGGTTGTTTGGGCTGCCCAGGCTGAAGTGGGTCTCACTGAAAAGCCTTCCCCCAAGGGGTGTGAGGGAGCAGAGCATCCTTGTCTAATGCTGAGCTGAGCAGACCTGGACCCATCTATTCCACCCCACCTGGTGCCATAGACTCTCATCAGCTGGGCACATGTCACGAATGACCACATTTTGCATGTGGCTTTGTAATAGCTGTTCTTCTTGCTTTCAAAACCCCTTTCATGTGAAGAGAATTATCCTTCTTTGTCTGTGGGTGGGCCTGTGCTCCTGCTCAAGTAGTGACTGTCCTAATGCTGTTGGGCCCTTCTGTGATCTGGAGAGAAGCCCTAAGAAGAAGGAGGTAGAATCTTGATCCTGAGTTAGCCCATGGTGATCTAAAGGCAGAAGCTCTTTATCTCTTTGAACCTCAGTTTCCCCAGCTTCACCCCTTCACCCCGGCAGGAGTGTCGGGCTGTGATGTTGACATGTGTGCAGAGCATCCAGCACAGAGCCTGGCACACAGAGTACAAGCTGCGGCTGCAGCAGCTGTTATGATGATCATGCTCATCACTGAGAAAATATATAATCATCAAATATATGAATACAGATAGTTCTGCCAGGAAAGTCCAATTCTTTCTTGGAATTCCCTTCCCTTCTCTTTCACCTCCATTTAAGTCTTGCTGAATCTTCCTGTAGGCTGAGTGAAGAGAATTTTCTAGAGCCCCTGGGATTCATGCTCACTGCATTTTACCCCATTTGTATTAGTCAGTGTTCCCCAGGGAAACAACCAAATGGATATGTATATATCCTGTTAGCACGTGTGTGTGTGTGTGTGTGTGTGTGTGTGCGTGTGTGTGTGTGTGTGTAACTTACTATGGAAATTGGCTCACATGACCATAAAAACCTACGAGTCTCACATTCTTACAATCTGCCATCTGCCAATTGGAGAACCAGGAAAGCTATTGATAGAGTTCAGTCCAAGCCAAAAGGCTCAAGAACCAGAGGAGCAGATGGTTAACTTCAGTGGCCCCAAAGCCCTGAGGCCTGGGTGTGTGTGTGTGTGTGCGTGCGCGCGCGCACACCCCAGTCTGAGTCCAAAGGCCCAAGAACCAGAAGCACCCATGTCGGGGCACCTCAAAGAGAGAGAGAATAAATTTTCCCCCTTTCCTGCCTTTTTTATTCTATCCAGTCGCTCTACAGATTGCATGATGTCCGTCCCCAGCATTGAGGGCGGATCTTGCTGTCTCCGTCTACTGATTCAAATCCTAATTGACTCCAGAAAAACCCTCACAGACAACACCCAGCAGCCAGGGCTTCCCAGCCATCTGAGCATCACTTGGCCCAGGCAAGCCGACACACATGAAATGAACCATCACCCCTATTCTGTCAGTTTTAAAGAAATGTTTCTGGGCCCACCTACAGGCAATCGAGAACTTTCCTAATTATTTGTGTCGGAATCAGGAGGCTCTGATAACAAATAAACTTTTGCCTGAAGTCTTTGAAAGGAGTGAGCAGAAAGATGTGTTGTGGCTCCCGCCTTCCTGGCTTGGCCAAGGCATGTGGCGGGTGCAATGCTAATTAGCATGTTGTATGTCCTCTCCCCGACAAAGGGCCTTTGAGCTGTCTGTCAGCTTCCGCTTGGTAGATACTAAACAGTGTTAAGGCAATGATATCGTGACTGACAACTTAATAGACGTCTCTTTAAGCTGAACGTGCTCCCCTAGTGCTCCAGCCAGATAAAATTAGCAGAAGCCGTCAAGATTGTCCTTCTCAGGCTGAGGCTGGGGGTGGGAGGCATGCCAGAGAGCTGTGCTGGCGAGAGCCTCCTGAATGACATGAAGAGCATCAAAGGAGTGAAACTGAAGACCAGGGGTTGGAGCTTTGTCAACAGGGATCTCCACGGTTAGGCCCATGACAGGTAAAAATTATGAATGGTGGAGACAAATGGGACTCCTGTTAGAGTGAGTGGGCCTCGCAATGAGGGTTGATATTACAATGAGTCCCCCTAGGAAGGTTGCGTGCTTATGCTGATTATATTGGAAGGATTCAAATATCGCTTTTTAGAAAATGCCAAACGAGTGAAGGTCCCATTGGCCAGGTCAGGCTCAAAGTGCTATCTGTTTTAGAATGTATTGAGGCTGGGGTCCTCTCTACATCCCTGTCCCTTTCCTCCATTCATTTGAAATCCAAGTCACCCTAGACCATTTTTTGGTCACTCAGCAAGGTGCCTCTGCACCTTTGAACATGACATTTCTTCTGCCTGCAACAATCTCCCTTTCTTTGGGGATCTTGATGGTGTATTGCCTTTGGAGAGTCATTCCAGCTCATAGTTCCTGTGAAAGAGGTTGACTCCTGTGATGTTTCTTCAAGAAGACAATTTCCTGCCCCTGCACCCTTGCTACCTTTTGTCCACTGCTTGAGTCTCTTTTATCAGCTTGGAGTTGTTTAGTTATGAGGCTATTCACCAGACAGTGATTACTTTTAGTTAGATAAGATAAGATCTTTACCAAACCCTCTGTAATCTGGCCTCTAGCACAGTACCCACCACGCGGAGTCACTATAGGCCGCTCTCAGTAGGAAGCAGAGCAGGTGGATAGAGTTCAAGAGAGCTCAGACTTCAAATTCTTTTCCTGGCCCTCAAGAGGACATCTTCAGTGTCTCCAAGCTTAATATCTCCCCAAGTGTGGAGATTCCTAAAGGAATAGAGTTTGCTGGAGAAATGAATCTCATGGGTCAGAGTCTCTGGCCAGCACACGTGGGCCCATAGTTTCTCAAGACCCCAAATGGGTTCAGCACCCCTCAATGTTTGGAGGAGGTGTACAGGCTTCAGGCTTCCAGAGGCTACTTAGAAGAAACTTTTCTCAGCAGTCACTGGCATGTGGTAGCAATGCCATTTCATTACCAAAACCTAAGCTCATACACAAACAACACCCTGTCCCAAACTGCCCCAGTCCAAAGCCTGAAGATCCTGGTGGCCAATTCCAACACATCACCTGCTTCATCTGCATGTTCTGTAGTTTAACAAGTTCTAGGCAAGACTCCAGAGTTTCTCTCAAGCAAAGGAGGGTTCAAAGAATATCATTCCTGAAGCCAGCAGAATTATCTTTCTGACATGTCTTAACCTTGTGGGACAGATGGCATTACAGAACACTCTGTCCAATGAAAACCACTGCCCATGAGTGAGATGGCCCAGCCTCCGGGATGACCCAGCCTCCGGGATGGCCTGCCTTTTCAAAACCTGTTCCCATAACATGTTTTCTAAGAGTCAGTTAGACAGACCTGGACATGAGATGACAAATGCTCACAGCCCAGGCTCTGGGAACATCCTAACCCAGGATGCCCTGAGCCTACTGTCACCTTCTGCTGAGGTATCATTTCGTGTGGATCCTGCTGGTTTTGAAAGCTTGCTGTAAAATATGTATGAGGGGACTCAGACTCCACTACCGATCTGAAAATCAACAAAACTGGAAAGAAGTGGAATTTAAGATGTTCAGCTAAGCACATCATAACTCACAGTAGCTGGGGTGCCCTCGGGTTGCTGAACACACAACAAAGGAGGAGGGATTTGACTATCACTAAAGATGCAGCATGCAGCACGGGTGGGTTTTATTAGGAGAAGGATATTATAGGAATAGCAAAAGCTCAGCAAAAGGCTAGATAATAAAGAGCTCGGACGAAGTGAGAGGGGGTGGTGGCAGCCAGGGAAATGAATGGAAAGCATTGGATGGAGTGGGCAGTGCTGTGGAGACGGACAGAAGCCCTTCCCTCCCCACTGGCTACTCAAGGCCTTGCTAAATACAGCAGGCTGGCCATTCAGAGGAAGCTTCATCAGGGAAAAGGGAACCTTGGAAGAAATTGTGTGGCACTTAAAAAAGTGGCCAAAATAACCCAGTAAACACTTCACTAGCGATGCATGCAGGAGAACGACTTCATCCAAAAGGGTAGTTGTGCTGGGAATAGAATTTTCATGTTCTGAGATGGACCAGCAAGGGAGATCTTTCTGATCAGTTGGGATATTTGTCCAGTGTTTAGTCAGCTTTTTTGTTGCTGTGACTAAAAGATCTGACCAGAACAATTTTAGGTGAGGAAAAATATATTTTGCATCTCACAGTTTCAGAGGTCTTAGTCCATAGAAGGCCGGCCCCATTCATCAGGGCTGGAGGTGAAGCACAACATCATGGCGGAGTGTGTGGCAGAGGGAAGCCGCTCACATGGATGATCAGAAAGAAGAGAGGCTCCACTGGACAAATACAAATGTATACCCCAAAGTCACATCCCCCATCTGGTACCTCCTCCAGTTACCAGTCAGTCACTATCAGGGGATTAATTCGCTGATTGGGTTAAGGCCCTCACAAACCAGTTGTTTCTTCTCTGAACCTTCTTGCATTCTCTCACCTGTGAGCTTTTGGGGGATACCTCCCATCCAAACCATAACAGTCCAGAATCGGAGACTCATCACCATCCCTCAATCCTCCCCTTCCCCCTGTGTCACCTCCTCCCATCCCTACAAACAAAGGGACACCTGGGAATGCAGCCCTGTTTACAGAGCAAGTCCACAGGCATCTGTGCGTGTGTTTGTCAACATTTACCTAGTGCCTGTCCATGCCAAGCTCTGTTTCCAGGACTGGAGGTACAGAGACAACGTGAGCACCTGGCGCTGGGAAACAAACATGCTGACTCTCAATCTGTTTAGTGATTCAGTGAGTGGAGGGATGGAGGGGTGGATGGATGGAGGGATAGATGGATGGATGGATGCAGGAACAGAGGTCACAGACAGATAGGTGGAAAGAGAAGTGCAGCAAGACTATGGGACCCAGGGAGTGGATTGCTCGGCCCCTGAAGTCAGGGAGAACATCTTAGGGGAAGATGCATGGACCCCGAGGGTAAGCCTTCAGAGGCGGTCTTCCTTCCTTATGCCCACCATGCACCTAGCCTCCAGGTCCACATGCAGGCTCCAACCTTGAGGGAACCCTTGTTCCTAGGAATGAGTTGGTACCTGCTGGACTCTTGGGCCACCTGCCTAGAGTTTGCCTCTGGCTCACTGACTTGATCTGTTGCTGGTCATTCTGGATAATCTAATCCAGCTCTTGGCCAGAGACTCAGTCATGGTATCAGCCTCTGATGCCTGTGACTGACACCCTACTCCCATGGACAAGACAGAATCCCCCACATGTCAAGTGAGTAACTTGTTCACTGTTCAGATTCACCCTGTGTTAGTAGCTGCCTGGTTCATTCTCGAAAGTAAATCCAGGGGAAGTTAACATAGCTCATAAAGAGATCTGCAGTAAAAACAAAGGAGTTGGAAAGGGCAGGGTTAAAGATGGAGAGGAGGGTCCACCACAGTGATCATGAGATGGTTACTCAACCACCTCTGAAGGACCCCAGGGCTGCCTGGAACCTTCTGTGGACCTTAGATGATCCTCCCATTTGAGCTGAGTGTCACCAAGGAGAGCTTAGAGAACGTGGGCCTCGCTGGAGAGAGAGTGGTGGACCTCTCCTTTCCCCGCAAAGCTTTTAATCGCTAACAACTTTGAGTGGGATTTATTGAAGCCATTCTTTGGGTTCCACCTTTTCTGTGCTCAAAGTCATTACTTACTGTGGTGAGTTTGGATGTTTGAGACAGCCCTGCCTCGCATATCCCCTATCATGGCACTTTATAAATGTTCATGCTGATTAGAACTTTTATTTTTCATAATGACTCACTAATGTAATGATAATGCAAGTAATAGTCCATATCTAATGGCTTCTTGTCCAAGGGCTGAGGGAATTCATTTAATGTATTTAGTGCCAAACTCCTAAAAGAAAACTATTTAAGCTGCTGTAGCCACTTATGCATTTTTATGAATCTCTGGGCAATAATAGAGAATGGCTGCTCTGGAAAGTTGGGAGAAAGGGAAGAGGCTTGGGTCACTTATGATAGCATTTTGATTGTCTACAATATTGTTGTTGGTTTCCCTACACAGAGCTGCTAAGAAACTGCAGGTTCTAGTCCAACTCCAGGATGAGGAGGCTAAGGGGCTTTTGCAAAACTTGGCCTGTTCCAGAATCAGTGGCCCTGGGCCAGCAGACTCCTAGGTGGCCTACTAGCAGGTCATAGGTACAGCTGGCTGCTAGGGAAAAGGGGGTTACGGTGGGGGAGAGGACAGAGTGTTACCCTTCGAGCCAGAGAGGAGAGCCCAGGAGCGTTCTAAGCAAAGTTAAAAGACTGGGATCTCCTCTGCATAGAGTCTGACTGGGCAACATAGAAACACCTACAAGACTACCCTGCACCCATCAGCCTCTTATTTTTCTGCACCCTTCATCCCCATTAAAGCTCCAGGGCATCCTGGGCTTCTCTGAGACTGTCATTGAGATTCATCACATCTGTCCTCTCCCTGTGCCCTTCCCGCTTCCTTCCCTTGTCCCCCACAGGTGTTCCTCCAAGAAGCACTCCCGAATATGACGTTGCACATTAAATCCCTAGTGTCTGCCCCCCAGGAAGCCCAACATGCTGCAGCGTGGCACAGTTCTCAGCATATAGCTGAGGTGCCCCCCCCCCCACCTTAGAGAACATCAGTGACAACAGAAGAAAGGAAGCAGCAAAGTTGGGTGGACAGTTGGTCTAATTTACACGTACGTGATCCTTGCACATCATTCTTGGAAATTGTCACTGACCTTAGATGTTCATGGTGAGAGGTCTGTGCCAGCCCCAGGCCTCTCCGTGTGACTGTCATGGGGCTGTTCCACAGGACGTGCTTGATGAACTCTTGTGCAACAACTTGCTTTCTTGGCCATATGTAGGGATCAGCTTCTTTTGGACATGTCATTTGGAGAGATAACATTCCAGGAGGGTCTGTGTCCCCAGCCCCACTGATTTCTCAAGGGTAATGATGGCGCTGGACCTAGCGGGAGGGTATGGAAAGCTAACTCAGAAGACAGAGGTTTTTATGATACATATATAATGTGGTGAGTAATGGTTGGACAGATGACAGAGAAGGAAGGAATGTAGGTGGATTCCTAGGTTTTTGACCTTCCTCTGCTTCACTTTCATGCAAGATTATCATGCAAGATCCAGCTGAGGTCTGGCTCCAGCTCTTCACATCCTGCAAAGATGAATTTATCATTGACCTCCCCTTCCTCTGGAGTCCCCATGAAACTTCATCTGTTACATTAACTATTAATGTATCATTACTAATAATTAATGCACTTATTAACTCAGATATTCCTAAACAACAAGGAGGAAAGAATCCTGGTCTAATACCCTTGGGAGCTTCTCCAGGTGGAAGCGGTCCCTTGTCTCCCTTATACCACCCAGTAGATTACCTTTTAGAGCTCTTTTTCAAATGGATAGCGCACCCGAATCTGTCTTTCCCCGGCAATCCTCTCTTCACAGAACACCTACTGCTCTCCCTCTCATTTGCTAGATCTCAGCTCGCCTGCCACTTTGAAAAGTCCCCTCTGACACTCTCAATTAGGTCTCTTCCCTTTGACATATAGCCATATAGGATTCTGTCTTTCTCCTTCTTAGCACTTATCCTAATTATAATTATTAGTATAATTACTTAGCATAATTAGGGTGGTTATTAGTGTAATTACTAGTGCCGTACCTCTAATACCTAGCATAGCCATACACACACACACACACACACACACACACACACACATACACATATGCAGGCACACACACAAGCTACTTATTAAATATTTGTTGAATGACATTATTGTTTGTGGGCCCCACTGTGCATGCGGATATTGGTGTTCACATCCTGGGTCCTGCCTTGTTGGGGGTGGAAGCCATTTTGAAAGGTTTTCCAGTTGGGATGAAGTTACTGCTGCCCTCAACCACCCAGCTCAGGATTGAGCATGAAGTTCCCAAAATTCTGCCTTCCCGGTAGTTCCCTTCCCTTGTGCTGTTGGAAACCCCATTTTACCTAACCTGTGCTCTCTGGAATTGGAGGTAATCGGCATACCCAAGACATAAATGCTTCAGAGTCTCAAACACTTAAGGAACCTCCTATGTACAAGCCACACAGACAGGCTCTGAAGCCCAGGTCTGCCCCTGAATGCACTAAATTCAGCCCAGATATTACAAAAGGAAGCCAGATTTATCTGTGACTATAGCTGTGTTGGCTGTGGAGCTTGGGTACCTGCCTGGTTTCCGTGGCATCCTGGAGAGCTGTTCAATGAGACGTTGGATCATGTGCCAGGGTATTTAGGTGAAGCTTGTAGAGGAAGGGTTGAGGCCTCATGTTCCACTGTTGAGGGAGGGGGTCCTGGCACTTCCCTCTGGATGGTTCCTCTCAGCTCTCTTCTGTAGAATGTGGAGACAGGGGCTGCTTTAGAGGACATAGGGTCCAAGAACAGGTACACTCCTGGTCAAAGAGAAAATCTAAGGCTTCCAGGCAGCTAAAATTTTTAACCCTCCAAAAAAGCATGAGCATACTCTCCCTTTGACTGTGTAGCACTCCAAGCCTGGAGTACCCTCCCTGTGTTGGGAATCTGTCCAGCAGACACGCAGAGCAGGCTGCCTGTCAGGTGCTGGGGTAGGCTCTCACCACTGTTCCCCACTGACATGGGCAGCCAGTGGTATGGAAAGGGTTGTGAGGGCTGGGTGCACAAGTTTGTATGTTGTGGGGGTGTTGGAAAAGAAAGCAAGAGATAGGCTAATCAAAGAGGCCACTCTCAAAATGGTCACCTTGCCCCCGATTCCTTCTGAGAGCATCATCTCTCCTGAGGGACTTCTAGAATTCCACTTGGACAAAAAGAGAATTTTGTCATGGAGAATGTCTCAGCTGATCCACTATCGATACCTTGGAGATCATGGTAAGGGGACAACAGATAATGGTAAGGGGACAACTGGCCTTCCATGTGATGGAAGCCATGCAGGTGAGAAGACTTGTAGGAAGAGGGCTTCCAGAAAGAGCCAGCTGAGCCAGGAAAAGGCTCTCCAAGAAGGGGGTGGTGGTGGAGAGAAGCTTCTCTGACCTTCCTGACAGCCCTGATGGTTGCTATTTCATTCACTGGCTCAGCATATATTTATTGGTGCCTACCATGGGCCAGGCACTGTCAGAGCTCTAGGAAAAAGAGATGAGGCAGCTGTTCTCAGGGCTTCCAATCTGTAGGGTCAAGATGGGTAATTAAAAAAGAAAGACTTTCAAAAGGTAATTTCAGGTATGATCAGTGCAATAAAAAAGAACAAAGATGTTATCAGGTGAGTTGTGGGAGTTGCAGAGAAAGACTTCAGATCGGGTCTTTAGGCAGGAGTTCCTGGAGGTCTGAACAGAGGGGGTTGATGAGGGAAAGTTGGTCATGTAACTAGGCGGAAACATTTGAGAAATAGCTAGTGCACATACCCCACAGCAGGGCTGAGCTTGGTGAATTTGAGGACTAAAAAGGAAATTAGCATGACTGGTCCAAGGTGGTGAGGGCTGAGTCAGGAGTGGTTTTGGGAGACCATGAGAAGAAGTTTGAACTTTAAGTCTTTTGTCTAACCTTGAGAAAGTCCAAAGCAGATACTGCTCTGGCCTGCTTTATGACCAGACTTCTTTTTTGAAACTGTCACTCTGGAAGCTCTGTGGAAAGGGATTGCAGGAGATAAGCCTGAAGAGATGGAGGCAAATTAGGGGATTCTTGCACAGGTGAAGGTGGGAGAAGCTATTGGCTGAGATGGGATGTTGGCAGGTGGGTAGAAGAGAAGTTCCACCTTCTATGTTGGAATCCAAAACTGGCACCTGTGTCCAAGTGTCAGCAAGAGGTCAAGAGTGTCCTGAATGCTTCAATAGGAATGATTAAATTACATATGACCAGGGTTTCATCTTTAAGGAAAGAGCAGATAGCTCAGACTCCAAAGCGGCTTGAGCATCCTTTTTTATTTATTTATTTATTTATTTATTTTTTTATTGGTTGTTCACAACATTACAAAGCTCATGACATATCATATTTCATACATTAGATTGCATCCTTGCCTTCCTCTCTTCCCAAAGCCAGGGATCTAGGATATCTTGAGCATGTATAAGAAGTCTATTTTCTTGGTGCCTTGGGAAAATCTAGATGATAACATCCAATGACCACCATGAGAACATGACTTCAATCCAGTGAAGTACACACTTCCTGGATGCCCATTCTTAGTGGCTTTCACCATCAGTAATGCCCTACAGTCCCAGAACAACCTAAGTCAAGAGATCCCCAAATTCCAAGACAGTCATGAGAGTTCCCTACCTTGAGATCTCAATATATTTCCAAAACTATCTCTAATCTATGTGCCCCAAAGATGTAAGTCAAAGAAGCTAACCCTATGTCTTTAGCTATGCTTTATATCTCTGTTTTTTTTTTTTGTCTGTTTTTCCTCTCGTTTTCCTTAAGACAGATTTATTCCCCATCTTCTAGGGGACAATCTTGTTGATCTAGTTCTTGTCCTACTTTCTCAGTGTAGATACTTAATTTGAGTATGTAATGTTCGTCACATCCCCACCACACTATCCACCACTTATTCTAAGAGAGCAATGGCAAATAAGTTAGTTCTTAAGTGCTACCTCTTATTGATTAGCAGAAACTGCCAGAAATATAGTGTTGGGAAAGAGTCTGAGATCATTTCCAAGCTCCATGGGATTGATTATTCATGTCTGCCATGGGTATGATAAGAAGACAGTTCCCGTGAGGTGAGCTTGTTACAAGATGCTTGCATTACATTTTACTCTAAGTCAATCACTCTTAGACATTTCCAGGAATTTGCTTCTTTTCTGCTTCATTGCTTATGCCTGGACCAGGGTATTGCACAATATAATTTCCCAGTAAGTATTTATGGAATGTGGAAATGTTATTCAGCAATATTTTTTAAAGTTAATTTTAAGGGGAATGAGGGCATGGCCAAGCACTCTTTGTCAGGCCTGAGAAAGTGTCTCACAGACTATAACTATAGGGAGTGAATGAGGATCCCAACCACCAGGTAGTGAAATGACTTGGCCCTGAGGCTATGCCTACCAAGATTGTTCCCAGCCAATGACTGAGGGTGGGGTTACTCAGGGTCACTAAGGCAGGCTAGCTTCCAGGAGACATGAGGCTCCTCTGGCGATAAACTTTGACTCCAGGATGTTGATTGCATGACAATCTAAGAAGCCTTCACCCAGGCCTGCCTCCCTTTCTCCTCCACTGGAGTTATGCTTCCATCAAGGTCTGACCTCCTCACCAGCCTTGTTTTCTGTCACACGGCATTTCTCTAATAAAGTATTTGCTTGTTTGATCTCATCTTGGTGTCTGCCTGGTGGAGAACCTGGACTAATGCACCCTGCCAACATCAGAGGCAGAAGGGCTCTCTTGACCCTACGTGATGCCATCTGAGCACCAGGGAGGTCTCACCCCTGCCCTTTGTAGAGGATACAGTGTGAAGTAGATGGGGTTGTTGGAAGTGCTCGATGGAGAGAGGCATAACTCCTTAGATATCATTTTTCTTTTAAGATGTGAGGAAATACATTGAGAATTAACATTTAACTGTTTTTATAAATATTTTAAAATTTTAGTGAAGCAGTCAATGGCATGGCACTCACTTAAACTCAATATAATGAGCCCTACAGGATTAATCCCATTTGCTGTTCCATGTTCATAACAATCTTTGAGATTCTCCCAGTCCTAAGCCACCTTATGGTTGGTACATTATTGCAAATAATCTGCATGTCTTGTTCTCCACTTAAAATGTCTGATGACAATCTAATTTAAGACTCAGGAATTACTCCTCCTTCTGGAACCTTCTCAGTTTTATGGAATTCTTCTCCTTTCATGTTGGACTGTTTCTCATCTACCAGTTTCTTTTTTTTCTCCTCTGTCCATCTGTCCTCTTCATTGTCTTTTTCCTGGATTTCTTCTGGTCTAATTATCCCCAGAAATGTTGATGTATATTCAATCCAAAATTTTCTGGATTGATTAAAAGTTATTCCGAAATAAACATGTTCAAACCAGTAATCTTGATGAACGTGATTTATAACTGGGGGAGAAATCACTCTCTCTGAGGGGTTGCCAGGTAACTGACATAAGCAGTAAGAGCGTATTCATTCACTGATGATCCTTTGACCCACATTTGTGGAGCTGGAGCACCCACCACGTGCCAGGCCCCAGGATTGATACTTTCAGGAGCAAGGGTCTCTGTCATCAATTTTGGGAAGGATGCCTCAGGCCTTGAGAGTCTCTTCCAGCTGGCAAACACCTGTTCTATTTACCTCTATGAGAAATTGACACCTTCAACACCTTTAAAATTGCTAAGCTCGTGATTTCTCTTTTGAGACATAGTGATTGCCCCTCAAACACTCTAAAAATTCAGAGTCCAAATTTATTTCAGAAATTTATCACAATGCTTTTAACCTTTGATGCCTTGTACAAGGGGTGATTTATGAAGTTTGTTTCTTTTTATGGTGGTTCCTCCAACCAGGTGGCAAGAGATATACAGATGGTGGTTTCAGATGCTTATTCTCCCAACAGTATTCACCCTGGATCCCATAACGAGGAAGAGGCTCTTCTATCTCTTCCCAGAAGCAACTGGCTCCATCAGCTGGACAGTACCTTAGCAATGCTTGTGCAAACAACTCAGTCTGCCGGTTGCCTTTCCTTCACAACCAGAACCAGAAAGAGAAATTATCTCGTCCCTGCATTGATCCACTTCCCAGAGCTAAGCTGAATCTTCAGAACCATCTGAATCTCATCTTAATGATTTTAGATAGCCTTTCCTCTCTCCATTTTGCCCCCCTTCTGTCCCCCTCTGTCCACCCAATTCACAGTCTTGCTCATTCTTCTTATCTGAGTGGTTTGTACCATCTTTCAAGCCACCCACCAAGCCATATATCCAACTTATTTTTGTCTCAGAACATTTGGACATTCTTAATATTATTGATAATACCCAAAGCATGTATTTCTGAGGATTATACTATTGCTGTTGATTGAATTTGTAATTAAAACTTTAAAAATTAATGTGTATGCATATATTTATTAATTCAGTTAGATATAATAATCATAAACCCATAACTTAAAGGTAAGAGTAACAAACATTAAATATAACCATAGTGGGACTGGGGATGTGGCTCAAGCGGTAACGTGCTCACCTGGCATGCGTGGGGCACTGGGTTTGATCCTCAGCACCACATAAAAATAAAATAAAGATGTTGTGTCCACCGAAAACTGAAAAATAAATATTAAAAATTCTCTATATCTTAAAAATAATAACTATAGTATCAAAAATTTAGAAATAATGGGGACTGGGGGGCATGCCATTGTTCCACATTTTTGTAACTGTCATTAACGTCTGGCTTAATGGAAGACAGCTGGCTTTCCATTTCTACTTTTGCATTCAATCTGTTCCAGCCTCACAGTCCTCTGGGAAACTCCTCCAGAGAGAATAAAAGTAAACAGAGCGAATTGTATCTTAGTACTTTTATGAAAATAGTTTTGATCTTCTGAATCACTGAAAGGGTCTGGGGGAGCCCCCAAGGGTGCCTGGCTACATTTTGAGAATGTTGTGCTAGGTTGGGGACACAGCATCTTTACCCTCCATCTGGTAGTGGGAAGACACAAAAAGGATATTTACAGTCCAACATGGTCCTTACTATGCTAGAGATAATCAGGGGACCGTGGAAGAACAAGGACCCAATCCAATCCCAGGTGTGTATTGGAGGGGAAGGAGTGAGGGAGGGTCAGAGTCCCTGGCTCAGTTTGTGCCTAAGCTGAGCAGAACAGAGCAGGCAGAAGTATACTTGAGCAGGAAAACGGAGCCTTCTTATCTGATAGACAGTGCTGAGCTAGACCCTGGATTATGGCTCTTGTGACTGTGTTTTAGTGGGGTGGTAGGGAAGGAAGTAGGCTCTTCTTTATTTTTCTTTCCTGCCTGTCCTCCGCCTGATGTTCCCTTCTTCCCAGGAAGGAAGGAAAGCTGGGGAGATGCATATAACCGTCGACGTAAATAAGAAGGGGAAAGTGGCCTGCCAGTGCTTTCTTTCTGAAGCATGGAGAAGCAGGCTAGCGTTTTGCAGGGAATGTAGTGTAAACCAGATAATTGCCATCCATCGTCGCGAACATCTTGGGATCTAAGGCATGAAATGGAGTTCGCAATAAAAATGTATCACACACATTTGCTACCTTCTAGAACAAAGCGGATAGCATAAGTCACAAAGATTTTATTTATTGATTTGCCAGTACAGCAGGGAAAATATGGGGATTCCACCGGGGGTAAGAGGAATGTATACCATTCCATTGTATCGTCTCACTCAATTTGAGCACAACATTTCCAAAGGCACTTTAGTGGGTGTAATGATTAATTTGTGATATCTCAGCTAACTAGCCAGTTATTTAATCAAACATTACTACAGATATTGCTACTGAGGTTGGTTTTTTTTTTTAATGTGGTTAACATTTACTATCAGTTAATGTTAAGAAGATTACTTTCAGTAACATGGGAGGCCTCGTGAAATCAGGTGAAGGATTTTAATAGCCCAAACTGAGTTTTTCTAGATTTTTTCTTTTAGGAAACCTGGCTTTGAACTGTAGCTAACTCCTGTCTGAGTTTTCAGCTGCAGGTCTACCCTAGATTTCAGTTTGATAGCCCCCTCACTTGCATGATATATAAGCCAATTCCTTGAAATCTCGCTTTCTCTTACATGTACACACACACACACACACACACACACACACACACATACATGGATATAGGCATAGTGATACAGAATGTGGGTATATCCTGTGTGTGTGTGTTCACAACATAGCCTTAGACATAGGCATAGAGATACCCAGCTATGTTATAGCCTACGGTTCCTGTTTCTCTGGAGAATCCTGACAGTTGTCCAGATGATGTCTCGTTTGCCTCCATTGTCCCCTTGTGCCTCACCAAACACTTGGCCCACAGGAAACAGAAGTGAAGGCCTGCTGCTCCTGGTCTGTGGCTGGGGATAGAGTGACCACTGGCATGGGAGTCCCGGTTCTTCTTCAAAGGGCCATGAACATGCATGAGTTCTTTAAGCTGTCTGACCCTCTGTCCCCTCCTCCACGAAGTGGGGCTAATGCCACCCTCTCAGGGGTGCTCGTGAGGATTGAGTGAGGTGGTGACGATAAAGCTTGGCACATAGTTAGCACCCCCAGGAGTGGCAGCTCTAGCTGGGCCACAGTCCCTTGGGCTGACAGTGGCAATTGCAGAAAGAGGTTTAGGCAATTACCTTCAGCGGCATAAATTCCAAAGTAAGTTCAGAGCTGGTTTTAGGGGTTAAAGATGTTTAAAATGCAGTGAAGTATGAGATATTGAAGTAATAACAATCTTGGGGAATTATAGATATAACAATTTAATGCACACTTCAGACCCATAACGTTTGTTGTGTAGTTAAGACATTCTGTGTGGGAAAATGACTTGGCTCCAGCGACTGAATGGGAGGACTAGACACTGGCTGATTCTCCCCCTAACTTTCTGGTCTGATGATATTTTCCTGAATGGCTCTCAGTCTTCTTTATAGAGTTAATCTGGTTCTTTCAGTTTGGAGGGAGTGAGCCTGGGGCTCTGTGAGGTCTTTGACCTGACAGTAGGTTAGTTGGTCCATGGGCATGTCTGCTGGAGGCATCCTAGGTCCCGTGTGGATCTTGATCCCAGCCTGCATATGCGGAGGTTCAGAATGACCCTTTGCCTGGGACCTGTGAGCGGCTAGTCACCATGGGGTCAGCTCTGACTTAGGATCTCATTTTATCCTCCTCCCCGCAAAACCAGTGGGATCGGCATTGCTTCCATTTTATATAACAGAGTGGGGCTCTGGGAAGGTAGAAAGACTTGACTGGGACATCCTTCTTGTCCCCAGTGTTAGGACTTTGGAAGGAAGCCCATGCCCCTTGTGCCCAACTTCGGGGTTTGTCTTAAGGGGAGCTTTGGCCAGTTGACTTTATCCTATGACTTATGTAAAAACAACTTGAAACCTCACTTTTGTCAGACCACATAGTTCCCTGGGACACTATTCCTGGTCCTCATGCCTCTACCAAGGGGATACTGGCATATGGTTCATCCCGCAGGCTGGAAAAATGGAGCTAAGGACTTTGAAAGTCCTCACACTCTCAGCAGTTATTTGTGGATGGAAAGGGATACATGGAAGGGAAGAAGAAAATGGGATTGTTGGATAGATCGGTGGATGGAAATAAAGGAGAAAAGGAAGGAGGGAGGAAGGAACAGAGGGAGGGAAAGGAAAGCGTTCTGTACACAGTGAAAGAGCCTATTGAGCAGCCAAAGATTAATGATTCGGTCATCTTTTCCACAAATTTCTTTTTGGCAGAATTAGAACAGTGCAAATAAGCCTCATCTTCTGTGAATTTTTGTGCATTTGAGTCACACACATGGGATTTATATTTAAAGCGCTCTAATTGATACACCCAGCAAGCTGCATACATGACCTCTAATTCAGCAATGGTGTCACCCTAAGATGGTGTCACCTCTTTCTGTTTGGGCAATGTGAGCTCCTTACTCATTGGACTCCAAGCATTGCTGATTGCTTCAGGTATTGGAGGTACCAGGAAGGCAGAGATGCACTCACCTCAGTGTCTTCCCATGTGCCTGGCGCTGTCTGTGAGCTATGGTCATTCTCACGACTGGACTGCTGTCTCCACTCAAGGAAGCATATAGTTCTGTGAGGAAGAGGGATGAGGACAGAGCTAATGGCAATGCAATGAGCCTGTGCATGAGGGTGGAGACAGAGGTACAGAAGAGGGCACCTGGGGAGGTGGGGCTAGAGCTACACCCAAAAGGAGGAACAGGCAGAGTTCGGGGTAGGATGTAAGGAGAGGGATAGGGGCGCAGTGAGGGAGCTCAGGGCCTGGGGTCACCTCATCTATCCCCTAGGAGAGCTGTTGAAGAATCCAGGCTGGAAAATCCAGGAACAGGTTTGCCTAGACAGGGATCCACCCCCCCTGCATTCTGAAACAGGGATTAAAACTACCTTAAAATATGAGATTGTAATTACCAGAAATCATTTTATTGCGAAAAGGGACATCCACCCAAATGAGCACAAATAAAAATAAGATACCAATTGGTGAGACAACTGTTGAAAGGCTTCAGGAGAAAAAAAAAAGAAAGGCTTCAGGAGATAACCTCATATACCCCATGGTGGGCTGATGAGTCCACCCAGGGTGAGCAGGGGCTGGGGCTGGGGAGCTGGAGTGGAGGTCCTGCTGCCATGTTTTTTGCAGCTGCCAGGGATGCAGTTCTTCTTTCTGCATGTCCACTCCCAAATCCTGCATCTTCTGACAGATTGACATTTTTCTCATTTTAAAGGCTTTCTAGCTCTTCCCTAGACTTTGAGTGATCATTGCATGAATGCTTGCTCCAGCTCTTTAAAAGCTGGTATCTCAAGATCCAAAATTCCTATCACCAAACCAACTTCTGATCTAGTCAACAAATAATTAAGCTCATCCCACCCCACCCTTCAATTTTCTCAAGGATCCAAGATCCACCCTGGCCTCAGCAGCTCTTCCAGGGGATCAGGTTAGAAGGGTAAGTTGGGCGTGGCCAGGAAAAGATCTGCTTGACCACTGGAATAATCGGTTACTAAAGTGTCCTTAACTCACTAAAGCATTTTGAAATCAGTAAAGCGTATTTTTTTTTTCCTCAGAGCTTATTTTTACCCAAGTAGCAGTATTGGAGTTCTGAGGATTTAGGAGCTAGCAGTGGCCAGAAGAATGAACTTTAGGATGAAAGCAAAAAGAGGCAAAGGGTAAACCACCAGCCATGAGGTTCTGCTGCTTGCATCCGGCATTAACACACTTTTTCAGGGTGGAAGCAAAGAGAAGAGAGGCGAGGAGCTCTCCTGAGATGTGCCTCTGTGCTCTAGTTAGAGGCTCATTGGGTGGCAAGACCTAATTTCTCTGTAAATGGAGCAGAAATATCACACCAGTGTTCCCTCTGCATGAGTGCAGAGACACACATTTTCCAGACACTGAAATATCATGGAGAAGAAGCAAGACAGAGGCAAGAAGCAGTCCTCAAGGGGCATAGTACGACAGCTCAACCTCAAGAAAGGGTGTGAGTCAAAATGGAGCATTGCCTTATGAAGAACTGACGGGGGGTCAGTTCTGAAATTCCATCTAAATAGAGCAAAGCATGAACCCCCTGACCTCAGTCCATTGGAACAAAAAGGCAAAACATTTTTGTTCAGGGAGGGAGGGATCAGCCCGGGGGTGACTGAGTAAGAAATAACAGCCAGCCACAAGTATCAACACCGACTGCTTCTTTATGGATAAGACACAGCTCTGCAGAATCCCGTGAAGCCAAAAACAAAGTAGCTTCTGGAAGATTCTGCACATACCCATAAGCCCTGCTCGGGTGATGTGGGTGCTGCCTATCCATCAGCCTTGCGCTGGCCTTGCCCCCTCCAACATTGTTCTCCAGCCAAACCTAACTACCCACATTTTCCCCATAGCACATCAGCAGCTTCACCTTTGGGTCTTTGCTGGTACACACTCCTCTGCCTGGAACCTGATGCATCCTTTGTATTTGCTTGATTCTTACTGCTCACGGCTGAGGAGCTGCTTCCTCCTGGAGGTAAACCTGCATTACCAAGGATGGAGTATGCTTCTGCTCACTTTTTCCATAGCACTCTGCACCCCTCTTCTTACCTCCCTCTTGCCCTACTGGTTATCATGGATCCCCCTCTAGTATAACAGGACAGAATTCACTCTTGCTTCACAAGAGGTATAATTTATACACTGTGAGATTCACTCTTTCTAGGAGTGCAGTTGGATCAGTTGTGATAAATGCACATGCACAGGAATAAACACACCACGGTCAAGGTATAGAATAGGTCCCTCATCCCAAGAAGTTCCCTCATGACTCTTTGCAATCAAATGCTACCCTCATGGCTACTGATCTTTCCCTATATTTTTGCATTTACTACAATGTCACGTAAATGGTACCAAACCACATTCAGTCCTGTGTGTCTTATTTGAATGCTTTATAGAGATCCATCCATTTTTTTTTATGTGGATCAGCCATGGATCTCTTCTTATTTTAGAGTAGTATCCATTAGCTGGATCTACTGCAGTTTGCTTATGCACTCAAACTTGTTGGCTATTCCAGTCTCCAGTTTGGCACTATTCTGAATTAAGGCCCTTTGATCATTTATATAGAAGTCTTTTGTGTAGTTTATGCTTTCATTTCTCATGGATCCATCCTAGGAATGGAATTTACCAGTCATTCTGTAAAAAAACAAAACAAAACAAAACTATGAGGCTGTTTTCCAAAGTGACTGTAGTATTTTGCATTTCTACTAGCAATGCATGACAGTTCCAGTTGCTTTGTCCAAACTTGGAATTATTGACCTTGCTAGCCATTCACATGGTCATGTGGTGATATCCCAAGGTGGCTTTCCTGTGCATGTCCCTCCTGATCCCTGTTGAGCGTCTCTTCACGTTCCTGCTTGCTGCTCATGTATTTGTTTTGGTGACAGATTTGTTTGATTTTTGCTCATTTTAAAAATGTAATTGTTCATTATTCAATTTAAAGAGTTATTTATATATTTTGGATGCAGGTCTTTTATGAGACGACGTTTTACAAATATTTTCTCTCAGTTTATGGCTTTTAAGTTATTTCTATTAAACATGTTTTTTAAAGAATACCGTTTCACAATTTTTAAAACATTTGACATTTTCAATTTGTCTTTCGTCATTCGTTTTTTTTTTTGGTCCCCTTTAATAAGTCTTTGCCCACCCAAAACCACTAAAGTTTTGTTTTATGCTTTCTTTCAAAGGCTAAAAGTAAAGTTTAGCTCCTACATTTAGGGATTCTGATCCTTTTAGAGATAATTTTGTGAATGATGCACGGTAGAGTAGAAGTTGTTTTTCTTCTCTTCTTTCCCCTGCCTTTTCCCCCCAGCAGCATTTAATGAAAGGGCGATCCTTCTTCCCATTGAAGTGTTATGACACCTTTGTCAGAAATGAATTGACTGCATCCATGTCTATTTATGACTAGACTTCATTATTTAATGCCAAACTCTATGTCCATCTTTCTCTCAATTTCACACTATCTTGATTGGGGTGGCTTTGAGATGCCTTAAAAATCAGGTAAAGTTCCAACTTTGTTCTTCTTTTCCAAAATTATTTTGACTATGTTAGGCCTTTTTCATTTTTTATATAAATATTAGAATTAGATTCTCTTTTTTAAAAAGTCCTTCTGGCATTTTGATAGGAGTTGTCTTGAATCTGTGGATCAATTTTAGGAAAAATTCACTTTTTAATTATATTGAATCTACCAAATCATGAGCACTGTCTATCACTCCTCTAAGACCCATTCAGTTTTTTTACATGCATTTTGTGAAAGTTGTTACAAATCTTTCATGACTTTTGATGCTACTATAATATTTTTATATATAAATTTTCGATTGTTTATTGCTAAAACATTGAAATGCCATCGGTGTTTAACACATTGACTCTCTATCCTATGACCTTCCTAAATGCTCTTCTTAGTTCTAATGGCATATTTATTGTATAGAATTTTTATGGTCTCTATGGATGAAGACAATCTTTCTGTTTGATTTCCAAACTGATTTTTTTTTCTTGTTTTATTGCACTAGTTAGAACTTCCAGTGTGATGTAAATAGAAGTAGAGGGAGTGGGCAGCCTTGAATTCTTCCTTCTCTTAGGGGAAAAGTATTCAGTCTTTGAACATTAAGCATGCCATTTGCTGTCAGTATTTGTACAATTCTTTATCAGATTGAAGTCACTCCCTCTGTTCCTCACATTTAATTAGAAATGGATAGGGAATTTTGTCAAATGCTTTTTTCAAGGACTTTTTCTCCCCCATTTGACTTCAGGGCTTAGGATATTTTCTATATATTTGAGGGCTTTCATGAATATCTGTTGCATGAGTGAAGCTGGACTAAATATCTCAGAGAGTGGAAGGCCACACTTTAGCTACCCAGGAGCCTGAAACAGACGAGGGGGGCATCAGAGTTTTGCAATGCCTGCTCCGAGCTGAGGTGCTGGATCTGTCCATATTATCTCATGCAATTTTCACAGGAGTTTTGAGAAAGAAGTATCTCCATTTTACGAAAAAGAATGAGAGGGGGATGGGAATAGGGAAGACAGTAGCATGAATTGGACATCACTTTCCTGTGTTTGTAAATGACTACACCACCAGAGAACTCCATGTCATGCACAACCCCAAGAATAAGATTTTAATTAAAATCAGCTTTACTCCTTGTATGTATAATATGTCAAGGTACACTCTGCTGTCATGGGTATCTCAAAAGAGCAAATAAAAAATGTCATCAAAAAAGAATGAGTAATAGGATGATTTCAAAACTAAAACATGGTTGGAGAAGTCCTTTGTTTTACTCCTCAATTATAAATAAGAGAGCAATTATTAAAGTCAGAAAATGAAAAGATATACAAAGGGGGTTCCTTTCAAATAGATTGTTTACACATCAAAATGTGAATCTTTGTAAACCTTGATAAAACAAGAGTCCACCCAAGTCTGAGGGAAGTAGGAAGTTGGGAACATTTGGGAACATTTATACCCCTTCGAGTTGTTGTGATGATTAATGAATATATATGTGTAATCTGTAATAGGCACCCAAGGAACTGTAGCAGTGAAAAGTCAAGGGAGGTATCCCATAATAGCAAGAAATCAACCCAATCCCTCTGATGAGCTTTAGAGTTGGTCCATATATTACCTCTGTCCAGAGATAGGAAGAAAGTCAGCCATAAAAGGGTAGAGAATGGGAGTCCAGCACAAGATGGGTGACAGGAGGGCCCTCTGAACAATGTCATCATCCCTGTTTTACAGTGGAGGGAACTCTGAGGGCCTGCCTAACTCACCTAAGCCAGGACTGAGACCAGGAATAGTGACCCTAGATTCCATTGCCTGCCCTGAGCCAAGTGGCACATTGCAGCTGAAACTCTGGGTGAGCTCCTGGCGTATGCTTTGTACACATTTCTAATGAATAGGCCCCTTGGTTTAATTAAGGGGAAAAAAGAGATTAATTGATTCTCACAACAGCTGCAAATTATTTACATTGCATTTGTGTTGATGGCTAATAAAAGAGTAAAGGAGTGTGGGGACAGCCCAGGGTGGCTGTAATTCTTCCAGGGTTCATAATGAAGCACCAGTTTCAATGCCAAAATGCAAGAATGGATGAGCCTGCTGCCCCATGCACACCTGCAGCGGGCAGAGCTGCTCTCCATCCTGGGCTTGGTTCAAGCAATAGAAAGGGATCTCAGGAGCCAAGACCTGAGACTGGCTAGGCATATGTCCCTGCCCCACAGATTGCCTCCCAGTTAGTTTTCAATTGCTGGGAAGGGATAAGGAAGAGGAAAATGGTGGTCCCTCCAATCCTGGGACAGCTGTTCAGTGGCCTTTTGAAGGATGTTGGGTTGAGAAGGTGCAGGGGACTCTGTGCAGAGCTGTTCTAAGTTATATAAGGTTTTGCTTTGCAAGTCATTGAAAAATTCATAATGAAATACATATAGTATGTGTATTGCACATATATCATAATACACGTGTGTGTGCATGGGTGTGTCTGGGATATCATAAAATTTGAAAAGAGATTTTTGGTCTTCCCACTTAATAATTACTGACCATGTGGCCGTCTTGGGAAAGTCACACCTCAAGGTGTTAATTTCTTCATGGTCTTTACAGTGATCATGCTATGTCTCTGGGTGCTCTGGGGAGTATTACTTTGAAACTGTGAAGAGGGAGTGAAAGTTGGCATTGGGATAACTGATTATCCTAGGTCTCTCTCTAACCTGTTATTTCGTTTTTAAATCATTTACTTTGTGCTTCTGTGAGGCTATGTGGGGACTGAATAAAGAGAGAAGAGTCTCAGTTGAGTTACCAGATGCAGGTTTTCAGAAGATCATTCCTAAGGCAAGTGTGGAGTGTGGACTAGGTGGACCTAGAATTTTCTACTGTGAGACCACTCACAAGGCTACTGCAATGATCCAGATGGCATTTGACTCAGATGAAACATACGAAGGAGACAGAATAGACAGACATTGGATGTGCAACAGATAAGAGGCCTACATAGGCGTATTATACCAAATCCTGGCACAAGTCTAATTTCCATTCTCTATCCATCATTAGCAACTATTGACTATAAGCATATTATACTCATTTTCTAGGGTTCCATACAAAGTACCCCAAGCTGAATATCTTAGAATAACAGAATTTATTGTCCTGCTCTTCTTCAGGCAGGAAGTCTAAAATCAAGGTGTTGCAGGACCGCGCTCCCTGGGAAGGTGCTAGAGGAAGTTAGAGTCCAGGCTCCTCTCCCAGCTCCCAGAAGGTCCCTGGCCTGTAGCAGCATAGCTCCTGTCCTCCTGGCATTCCCCCTTGTGGGTGTCTGTCTCTTCATCCAAATTTCCCCTTTTGATAAGGACACCAATCATGTTGGATGAGGCCCTACCTAGGGCACTCATTTTAGCTTGACCATCTCTATGAAGACCTGTGTCCAAATATGGGTACTGAGGATTAGGATGCCAATCTTTCTTTCTGGAGGTAGACAAAATTCAACCTATAATGTTAGATATTTCAGTGTATCACTTATTCATCAGATAATGCATCGTTTAGCTCATCAATTTATTGAAGAATAACTTAAGTTGCTAGATAACTTAAGCCATTTAGATAGTCTTTAGATGGTCAGAAAATACTAAAATGTTTGTTACATCATTACATACATATTGGTACTTATACATATGTATATATTATGTATACATGCATGTCAATAGCTCTTCAGGATGGGTCCAGTTAGATTGACGTCAGAAATTCCAGCATACACAGCCACAACCTGTCAGTTTGTTGATTGATAATGGATTCTGAAACATCTATTAACAGAGAGTGGGATTTGAAAATTTAAATTTTGTATCAATTCTTAATAATCTGTACACTGGGCATTGAGAAATCGAAACAATGGGATTTGATGTGTCAAAAGGTCCATAGTCTTACAGATGAAAATGTTTGAGTCTTGGTACTGCTGTTTAGCTTAGAGGTAGCTGGGGTGAACTGTGGAAGTCCTCTGTGCATGCTCAAAAGCTTCTCTGGGTATCCAGTGGTCTAACATGGTCCTCCTGGGGTTGTTGGATGGGAACCTGTAGTTGGGAAAATGGGCAATATGAATATTATTATGGGCTAATTGTTCACATGATGATCTTCTTGCTTTGTTCTGTTTTTCTCCATTTGTTCTCTAGTCAACAAGCATAAGCCATGGATCGAGACCTCTTATCACGGAGTCATAACTGAGAACAATGACACAGTCATTTTGGATCCACCACTGGTAGCCCTGGATAAAGATGCACCAGTTCCTTTTGCAGGTAAGATGATGGTTTTGTATGTTGCACTTGACTTGCTTTGGAGATGTGTTGTGAAACCTCTGAGAAGCCAGGCTAAGGCCTTATAGCTATGGTTACATTCTGTGTGTGTCCTAGATCAGCCCAAGGTGTCAATGCCATGTGCCTCTTCTCACTTCTTGTAAGAATTCTGTATCTCTTTGCGGTTCCCCCCATCATATTGCCACTAAGGCAAAACGCTCTTTCTTCGTAATGATAAGTTGCTGAAGTAGCCCCTGAAGTCGGATTTAAACTAGTAACGTTGTTAAGAACATTTTTATCTTAATAACCCATAGACATGGTAAAATATGTGTCATGCTGTCACCACAACTCATGTATCAAGGATAAGTTGAGAATTGTTGCTTATTACCCTGGCAAGAGAAAAAGGTAAAGAAAAAGGATGAGGAAATATTTGCTAAGGGTAGGACAAGGTCAGGCCCTTGAACTTCAATATGTGTGTGGCTCTTGGAGGAGGAATCAGAAGGAAAAAAAATGTTTCCCTCTGTATCTTGTGGCTAGAGAGCTTTCCAAATATTATCAAGACTACTATGGCTCCCTTATGACCTCCTGCAAGCATGGGGTCCCAGGACAGGTACGTGCAGGGTACCACTATTTCACGTGTTTCTACAGATTGGGGCAAAGATAAGGGGATGGGGGATGGATAGAAAGGATTGGATCTGAAGATCCCTGCTTCGTGAGTAATGTTGTTAACATTTTATAACTGTCAGAAGAAAGACAGGAAATTTAATGAAGGTATTCAAGACTTCCAGAAGATTGCTTTATGATGGATGGGTGCCAGGCAGAGGTTTTCACCATGATGAAGTCTATTTTTTCTGACAGTTTGTCTGCTTCACTATGAGCCACTTGGGCAGGAAAAAAATGGGCTCTTTTGAACTTAAAAGATAAGTTTTGGGCAGGCCCCTTTTTCATTATGGAACATTATAAAGTAAGGAGGGGTGGGGTAGGTTCCAGTCAGCATTATGTGAAGATAAACCCAAAAGCATCCTTGAAGACAAAAGGAAGACACTCTAGACTCTCAGAGGCTCTATCTTACTTCCATGGGGGTTTAGAATCCGGGTACTTTAAAACATCTTCCAGATACCCTTCAACCAATCACCTATGCAATCTTTTCCAATAAAGAGGAGGTTTCTTCCCCAAACCTTCTGGGCCAGCCTCAGGATACTCCAGCTCATCCTTTCTTGGAGATAACTAATAGGTATTGGGATTAATCATCAATTCTTAGCAACCCTTGGAAAGGAGATTTTTAAACAAATATTATCCAAAATGTTTGGGTCATAGAAATGTCTGTGCATTTAAAAACTAGTCAAGACATTTAGAAATTGGGAGATTTAACACTAAAAAAAAATGAGGATTCCGATTTATCTTGGTTAATTGGATCTGAAATACAGAGCTGAGTTGTGGCTTCCTCCACATCACATGCCCATTGCAGCAATGCCCCTGTCTCAGAGCTCCTGTGCAGAGGCCTTTCAACCATTCAGCTCATTCAGCTTTTATCAAGTGTGTGACTCCTTGGAACATAACAGAGTAAACTAAAGGGAAGTAAACTGATGACATTAAGTCATTTCAGTGTAATGAGGCTAACACTATAAAAGATGAGGGATGTGTCTGACTATTCATTATGTCAACTCTTAATGCTTTCATCCAATACCGAGCAGAGAAGCTGAAGTCTACAGTAGTTATAAGCTCTCTGATGAACAAATCAGAGTAGAGCAATAAAATTTTCAAGAAAATATGATATTTAAAATCTTATGTTTACAAAAGATTATTTAACTTTCGGGGTTGTAGGGCTAAAGGACAATTAAGTTCTACCTGGAAGTTCACCAAAGGATTTGTTAAATCAGAAGCCCATCAAACATGAATTTGTATTCTGACCATTGGATGTGCCCACAGTTTTTCGGGTTCATCTTGAAACTGAGGTTCATTCCTAAGCCAAGCCCTGAGTAGTTATTTCCAACTAAAGACAATTTCTGTACTCCAGGTATTATTTGCAGCTACCCTAAAAAAAAAAAAAAATCTAGCTTAATGCATCAAAATGTAATCTTCTGAGTTCGTAAGAGTAAAAAATAAAGGTGCTTTCTAGAATGGTCAAAGCTATTTTTCTCAATGTTATTTATGATAAGCTCCAAGACAGGACACAGGCACTAGCCATCCATCCATCCATGCTGCAAGCATTTATTTTAAAACATTTATCTTAAAAAGAAAATACTGGAGATTTATTTCAGATCTCTATCATTCTCATAAAATTGAAAAATTCATATCTGTCGGCTCTATCACTCCTCCAAGTCAACAGAAGCTTTTAGTCTCCCCCCAACAATCCCCACCCTTATCAGCCGCTCATGCATCCAGGGGCAGTTTTCTTCCCCTTTCCCTAGGGTCTTCATTTTCAATTTAGCCCATGAGGTGAGCCATAAGCTTTGTGGAAGACAATAGCCTCTATCATTTTTGCTCTGTCTTGTTTCTCTGATCCACTCCTCCTCTTTAAAAACTTATTTTTAGCAGAAAAAAATCTTACATATAGATTCTGCTGTAATATCATTTACAGTCATCTGCAATGGCAAATGATAATTGCAGATGATTGTCATTTAAATAAAAGTTGTCATTGCATTGTGCACATAGTGCAAAATGCAGGGATATCATACAGCCTTTATATCGCCTGCTCGTGACATAATAAGCATTGAATATAGAAAATGTGAAAAATGTAGTGAAACACACAAAAAAAGCAAAGGCATTAACAGTTCAGTGTATTTCCCTTCAGTCACTTTTCTACTTTTTTAAAAATTATGATCCCATCTCATAGTCCATTAAAATTTCATATTAATATTCTATTAACATTATTTAGTTAAATAACACTAATAATACCATGTACCAAATGAAATAAAACAATTAAATCAATCAGTTTAATAATATTAATACTTGCCCTATTTTTCCCACTAAAAGAAAGGGAATATATCATTTTATTAAATATTCTTCTGCAGCTATTTAAAATGGCTATGTGAATTTTAACTTAATGAGTAATTCTAAGGCTTACCATCCTCTAGCTGATGGGAAATTTGTCTGCTTTCATTTCTTTGTTTTGGCAACATGTGCCCAGATCTCAGATTCTGTCATTTGGATAGATTTTTTTCATGATTGGAATGAATTGGCCAAGCGTTTTAAAGTTGCTGAAATGTGTTCAATTGCTCTCCTGAAAAGTGTGAGTCTTCGATCTTATTACACCCATATGAGTCCTTGTTCCCTGAATCACATAGGAGTCATTTTGATGGCATGATTTAGGGATGGTACGGCAGAGTAGCCTCCCTGTCATTATCTGTCAAATAATACAGGCTTTCCAACATTGTTGGATGGAATTTAAAGCCTGTCTATGACACGCATTGCGATGATTCAAACGTGGAAATTTGACAACTTTGAGTTTCATTTTCCAGACCCTCCTCCCTGCTTATGTCACTGAGGAGACCCCTGAGTCATATTGAGGCTGCCTAACTTACCCAGTATCCCAGAGCAGACCAGCGTGGGCCGGAATGGGTTCCCTGTCCCCTCTGATACTGCCTTTTGATCCCTGCCCCACCTGAACAGGAAAACCTCCCTCAAATTTCAGTTGAGTCTCAATTCTCAGCCCAGAGTCTGAGTTCCATAGACTTGACCTTCTTAGAGAATCAGATACAGAAAAATCCTTGAGTAATAATGGAAATCCTGTCCACTGCATGGGCAAAAAATGATAATGAAAGCCAAGCTGGGCACACCGTGAACTTATTAATTTCTACACGTGCCCCCACTGAGGCCTGTTAGGATACTGTGGAGACTTTTAAATTTGAAGGGAATTAGATTGCCTTTCAGAGATAATAGAACTGCTCATTTGTCTACATTGGGCCGGTCTGGACTTGTCTTTTGTAAGGACAGGGCTGCAGAGAATGATCAGGCATAATTGGCTGGCTTCTCAGGCTGGGTGAGTCTCTGAAGGCTGCCCAGACAATTGCCTCAGACATGATTTGGCCTGGTTTGATTAGCTGGTTAGTGCTGGTTACAGTAGGAACTGGCTCTTTCTTCCATAGTTAACTCTACTGTCTACCTGCCCTGCTGTCTTTGAGTGGGCCTGCCTGGGGGCCTTGTTCCTACCTCAGACCCTACAGATGCCTAATGGCAGAGACCCACCCAGGGCTCCAGGTAGCCATGATGTGTCATGGTGAGAGGGAAAGCCCTAGGTTTTAACTCTTTTTTAAAAAATTAATTCTGTCGTTTTATTAAGTCGACAGAAAATGTTATACATTTTTATTATGTTCAATATGGTATTTTGAAGCATAGAGGCATATACTGTGGAATGGATTAATCTAACTAATTGGCAGATGCATTACCTCGCACAGTTATCGTTTCTGTATGTTTGCATGTATAATCCACTCTCTTTACATTTTTCCAAGAATGCAATGCATCATGGTTAACGATTTCAAAGATGGGAGGAATTCAAAGATGGGAGGTAATCAGAGTACCTACTCCTGGGATTGATATGTGGATTAAATAAGATATTATTGCAAAGAGCCTAGAGTCCTCTCTGGCAGCCAGAAGATGCACAGTGACTCGCAGTTCTGATAGTCATAGCAATGGTAATAATGAGAATCATCAAAGCAATTGTGATTCTTGTTATTATCAATAAGCCACAAGTGTTTGCTTCATTTTCATTGTAATCAGTGGCACAATTATAATCTGTGATGATGATGCTAAAGAAAGAAGAAAAGTAATTTTGGAGTGTTTCTAAGTCTTGAGATAGTCATACGCTTGTAGCATTAAGCTAAATTTCCTTGGTATTTAGTTATGTGATGGTGCAGGGACAATCAGTTAAATGATGTAGGAGAAAGTAGTTTAAAAACTGTGTGCAACTCTACAAATAAATATTAGTTAGTTGCAATGAATTTCATTACATTCTACCTGTAATCCATCCTTGCGGAGTACTCTATTACTTGTGAAATACATTTTCAGACTGTCACAAACCATGTGCCTTTTGATTATAAACACATGAAAACACACACACACACACACACACACACACACACACGATGCTTTCCAACTTTGAAACAGGGAGGTCAGCTATCACAAGCCTGATTTGCAAATAAGGGCATTGAGACCGAGGTAAATTTTGTGAACTCTGCAAGGTCACCTCCTCAGCATGGGTCAGCCCTGCCATCCATTCCAGACTCTCAGCCTCTAGTGTTGGCCTCTGTCTTCTCTGCTAGTGATCTAGTGTGGGTGACACGTGTCATTGGCATAGGGGATTGACCTGGTACCCAGACGACAGGAAAGCTGGCTGAATGCTACGTCCTTCCTCTTTGAGTTCTCTTTCCATCTTTCTGATTGTGTCCAAGAGAAAGATGAAGCTTGGGAGGGCCGAGACATCGTCGGCACCTGCTGATCTCTCAAGAGCAGGCTCTATCACAGAACCTTCTATAGGCAACAACACAACTAGAGTCTGAATGACATTTTATGTTATTTAGTTTACTTTTATTTAAGGCAGGTATTGCTGGTTATTCCTTTCAGGCATTTCTTATTAAATAAAGTCATATGACTTTTAAAACATTTCAATTTGAAGGAAAAAAATGTGTGCAAATAAATATGTAGTAGTTTATGGCAGCAGCAAAAAATCAGGAAAGAGGTCTGTGAGTGAGTACTAAGTAGGACAGGGTGGAACAACCTATCTGGGGGTGAGCTCCATCATCCAGTGCCCTCAGGCCCACCTGCAGGGACCCAGCCCTTCAGTCCCTCCTGCACTGTGGCTCTCCCAGCTCCAGCCTGAGCAGCAGAGAAGCCACCTCTGTCAGCCTTTGCATCCGAGCTGGTTGGTGTGGGGATGGTCAAGGAGGCTGGAGATCAGCTCTGCTCTCTGTGCAGTCACTTGGCCTCAACCCAGGTCAATCCTTAGCCTTTGCTGCAGACAGTCATGTGCAGACCTGCCTGAAACCCCCAGCCTGGGATGCTACCTCAGGCCCACAGAGCTGGAATCAAGAATAAGTCAGGAAAAACACGAACTAATGTCTGTTCATGCAAACACGTGTGAAAATCACTGAAACAGAAAAAAAAAGAGTAAGCCAGAATTCACCCATTCCCCTACAGTTTTCTCTTTACACCTAAATACACACCTTTAATTAATGTGGATCATGGTATATATGGTGCCAAGTCTTTGTCTTCTCACTGTCTACAGATATTTTCTAAACTTAATAAAGCATGTTCAAAACTGTGGAAGACCAGCTTTAAATCTATGGCACAGAAACATACCATAATTTATTTAACCAGTCCACTATTTCTAGACCTTTAAGTTGTTATACATAATTTTCCTTTTTTTTTTTTTTTTGTTTAAAGAATTCTACCACGGTCAGCTTTGACTGAAAGGCCTTCCTTCGGTAAGCCTAGGAGTAGGAATTTTATTTTTGTGGTTTAGTTCATAGACAGTGACTCCAAACAGATGTGTTCTTCTTTCAGTGACAGACTGAGACTGTGCCCCCGAATGTTCTTGCTGATGAGATCCACCATGCCCAATTTCATGGCAGCTGGCGGGGTTCAGATTAGACAGAAGAGTAACGAGGGAGCTCATACAGTTGGCCACCTGTCCCCATGTCCCAGACTCTGGGCCTCCCTCCCTGTGAGCAGGTCTCCACCCTAATTAGGGGACTCTGATCCAAGGGCTTCCGGTTATAGCAAGGGGTGACTTAGGAGCCCTCGGGAGCAGAGCTGACATTGCTTCAGAGCTGAGGACAATTGAGGGGACAGAGGACAGCAGCCAGTGAGTCACCCGGAAGACTGGTGAAGTTGGTGCTTGTGACCCCTGGAGAGAGGACACTGGAAGGTCATCTGCAGCCCCCAGGAGCAGCAAGGTCCTGGTGACGGCCATTCCCCTGGCCTGATTCTGTTGGCGCTGGAGGGGTCACCAGGCAGACTGGGGGAGGGAGCCCTGACCTAGCTGTCACTCTGGAATGAAAAGTATTGATTGGGCACTGTGGCTTTGGTCTCTTTCTCCTGCCAGTCTGACAGCCTCCAGCCAGTGATTGACATGGGGTTAAGGGGCACGCCTGGGGACCTCTCCGCCACTCCACTCCTTCCCTTCACACTTTATATTCCTCTCTCCTCTCTGCTGAAGGCCAAGTGGCTCAGGAGGCCGATCTCTGCTCCCCTGGTGCAGTCTGGACCATTCACACAGTCCTTGAGCCCAGAAGCCTAGAGTGCTTGCCTTGCTGATAAGGGAACAAGACATAACCCCTGCATGGAGATCATAGGTGGCCCCTTTCTATGGGAGGCAGGTGATGGCTGGAGGGAGAGTGAGAAGCTCCCAGACCCAGGCATTTGGGGACTTTGTCCTGCTCTTCTCCTCTCATCTGTCACAGATCTTTCCAAATCTTTCCTCTCGTGAACTCTCATCCTCTTTCCTTCCTCCCCAGTCCTTGGCTCACAGAGACCCTGAAGCTTCCTCTCCATGCAGACTCTGCCACTGAGCTGCTTTTGATTTTGTTTTGTTCTTCATTCTCTTTAAGTTCAAGGCCATGTGTGGTTTGGCCGTGTGGCAGCTCAGCCTTGGGGAGTTTGGGAGGGCTTGTCTCACCTGGAAGACTCTGCCTGCACTTCTCCATTGTGTGCACCACCTGGGCCCCGGGGCTCTCCATGGGGCCAGGGGGAAGAGAGTTTGTTGGCAGCAGCTGCAGACCCTGTGCAGTCTGCTCACACCAAGCCCCTCCTGTTCCGAGTGGCAGAGGTGGCCTCTGAGGAAAGGAAGGCAGAGGAGGAAAGCTGAAGGAGCGTCCCCCCAGGGGACCTGGAGGAGGGACTTAGAGAAGAGCATGGTGGACCCACAAGGGCCTTGGCTCCATAGTCTCAGTGGCAGTAGGAGAAGAGGAAGAAGAGGAAGTGGGGACTGCCACACTCATCCACCAGGGGCCCTGACCCAGGGCCCAGGACCTTCTCAGTGAGAAGTCTCCAGGTGGGTCCTGCTCTAGGTCAAACTCATGTTCAAGGGATAACCAGTGGATATTTGTAGACCCTTCTCCATCACTAAGGTCGCAGAGGAAGGGGCATTCAGGGAGGCAGCCACCTTAGTTTGCTTGGGACTAAGGGGTTTCATGGGATGTAAAGCTTTCAGTGCTAAAACTCAGAAGGCCGTGAGAGATGTAGAGTCCGGGTATAGAATACTTGGGCTCTGGCACTAGGAGATAGTTCGAGAGAAGCCCATGAATATAGGAATGTCACGTTTGCTGGAACCCCAAGTTAAGGACAATACTCTACTAAAACAAGATGAAAAGTGAACAATGAAATAAAAGATAATAGCCAGACTTCTGCCAGCCCATATGGTGGCTGGGCAAATTGGAAACAGGTGCTCCTTCTTACAGATGGACACTGTCCCACGCCAGAGCGCACAGCTTGGCAAGTGGAGAAAGAGGTGGTTTTCATTCCCCACTTGTCCCCTCAGTCCTCCATCCTCGGATCAGAGACAAACTTGCATAATGCAGCTCCAAAAATTTGCTGACATTTATTGTTACTCCACACAAGACACTGTGTTACAAACACTGAATCATTGAATTTTTACAACAGTCCTCTAAAACAGGCATTATCATTATCTCTACTTTATAGAAGGAGAGATTTAGGTTAAACCAGATCATATACTTTGCTGAAAACACCATTGTAATGAAGTTGTAATTCCAACCCAGATGTCTCAGTTAAGTATGGCTGTGCCATCACCACACCAAAACTTAGGAGCATAGCAAACGGCGGCCATTAATTCTCTCTCATTAGTCCACCTACTGATGGGGCAGCTGCGCTGATGCGAGCCGGGCTCAGCTGATCATCGCTGGCTACCAGCAGCCGTGTGTGGGCTGCAGGTTGGTTGATTTAGGGCGGCCTTGGCTTGGGTGACACTGTATTCTTAAGCTAGTGTGATGTCCCTATCATGATAGCTGAGAAGCCAAAAAATAAAGAAACGTGCAGGCAGTTTTGCAAGCGGCTGCTGTAACAGGTTCGTTACTGACCCCCTGTGAGAGCACATCACGGAAGCACTGCCAGGGTTGGTGTCGCAGTATGGTAAAGAGCACAGTGGGATGACACTAGGGTCACTGGCGCCATCGTTCTACCCAGTCTGCCTGTGGGCTACAAGTATTCACATCCCTCCTCATGCAAACGATGCTTCTCGCTACCCTGGGACATCAGGAGGTTGCAACCAATCCTGGTGTGGAGCTTGCAACCCAGGATTTTGTGATGTTCGTGAAGGTTGTATACAGTGAGTCTTGATTCAGAGACCTGTGAAAATTTAAAAAAAAAAAAAAAGTCATCTTCCCATACAGACTGACCAGGAGAAGGAAAAACTCAACTAACCCCTTTCATTCAAAGAAGAGAAGGATGAGAAGCATACAGCAAGCACTAGCAATGTTGAGATTCTGCTGGAAAACGTTGCCAGGTCCCCCTCCTTTCGAGGATGTTTGTGCCCCCGAGGGCGAGTGGACATTTTCCATTATTCTCTGATGCTCCCTGTGACCCGGTCCTCTTTTTCGGTCTTTTAATTCTGCTTCCTCACAAGCCTGGGGGATTCAAGGGGAGTTGACATCCCCCTCTTGCAGCCAGGATCCTGGACTCAGTCGCTGGGGAAAATGTCAATTTTTGTCCCATGTCAGTGTCCAGGACTCTATCTAGCCTCAGTGAAAGAGGTGGCCACACCCAGAACACTAAAGTCAGGACAAGAAATCAGGAAAAACAAGAGACCACTTTTTTTTTTATTGTTGTTGGGAAAACAATTCAGAAGATCCAAGGTGGAAGATCCCAGAATATCAAGACTCCAAATCTATAATGTACCAAATCTATAACGTAAGAATGATACTCAACACATTTAGAGTGTTTTCTCTTTCACTGCTCATGCTGGGCAAATTCCAAGCCATGTGACCCAGACCCCTCTCCCTGAGCCCAAGTTGTGGGGACTGCAAATGAGGCTTCCGTGATACGTGAAAATCACAGTTATGGATGCTGGATCAGCAGATGGAGGGAAGGCAACTGGTCCTAGAGAGAAGACCTGTCTGCAGGGCAGAGAGTGTAAGTGGTCCCTGTCCGGTATCCTTAGTTCCCAAGTGGTTCCCGTGTCCTGGTGATCCTGCAGACCCATGAAATCATACTCATTCATAATTTGTGCCTCCGGACATCCTCTCCTGAGATGACTGTGCCTTTGTTCCTACAATCCAAGGAGGTCTAGTGAAAAACACCTGTTGGCATGGTTACTGGATGCAGGGGGCCTGGGTACCATCTGAGCTACTGGAAAATAAAGGGGCTGAGAGAACAGGTAAGTGGGCCCCAAAAAGAATGAACTGAGAATTTGAAAACATTTAGGAAATCCTCTTGAAACATTCTGACTGGTAATCACAGCAAAATGAAGGATGATTGAAAAATCAGCACCTACTCTCGGTAATTGGACCATGTGATGGCCAAGCTTAGACAAGTTAATACCGATTCAGATCCCTTCTCCAGAAACGGTGGCTATGGCCTGCAGCAGTGACCATGCTGAAATTGAAGCCCACTGCAAACATTAATTAGGAGCATGAATTATAAGGTCAGTGGTTTTACTTTAATAGGAATTGGGGGCTGATGAATGCAAGTCCTAAATGTCTTAGGCTTATTTGAGATCCCGAATCAAAGGACAGGAGTCTGAGCAGGCATTTATGGGGCCCTGTGCTTGGCAGAGTGCTCAGGGTGAGATCGCTGAATACCTTGGCGTGAGTTCAGAGCTCGATTTTATTATCTTGTAGCTGCCTGTAATCGCAGACGAGGCATCAAAGGCCAGCTGTCCCCCATGAACCTTGACAGTCTATATAAACTAATTACTTTTTTATGAGCTATCCTTTCAGAGGTTTGGAGAGAGGGCCTGTTAAGCCAAATTCAATACGATCCACAAACTTTAAAAATTATTATTATTTATCTAAGTTCCAGCTGAGCTCCACGGCAAATGACATCCCTTGCAATGGTTGGCTTGGGTGGCCCTGGACATCATTAAAATACAATACTTTGCATCTTTTAATGGGAAGGTGAGTCCCGTGATGGCAGGGCTTCTTTGTGCTCATTAATAATATCAAAGGCATATTTTTGAAGTGCAGAAAGAGAAGAACAAAACAACCCTGGGCATGAGCAGGGTGTGGGTAAGAAGGCCAGGAACTTTGCAGTCTATGCTCCTCAGTCCAGAGCACACTCTGGCACTTTCCCTTCTAGTATGACTCTCTTGAATGTGGTGAGCCACCAGATATAAACTCACTGCAGTGTGTCCCTCCAGGGGCCACTCCTCCCTGCTCTCTGGGGCCACCAGCTGTGAGGCCTGCTGTACTGACCCGCCTCCCTGTGATGAGGCTGCACACCAGGTCACTTGCAATGGGAGGACCACACCATTGGGAAGTGTCCTGCTTCTGCATCTGTCACCTGGTTGTCACTGACTGCACCGTTGTCCCCAAAGGTCCACCATGAGGCTGGCCTGCCTCTGGGTCAACCCACCTGACCTCTCCCCTCTCCCCAGTCAGGAGAAAAAGGCCTTGCTCTTCTCCTGGTCTACCCTTGCTCAAGGGCTCCACGGACAACCCCTGTCAGGACAGGTGCTCTCTCGTTTTCCTATGGAGTCCTTCCTTTCCAGAGCTGGGCGGCGGCTCCCAGGTTCTAAGAACGGGTGCTGTGTTCAAATTCAGGCTCAAGTCGCAGCAGCCAGCCGATTCTAACTTCCACATCTCCATCTCGTCTCTTTTTTCCATGTTTTCATTTGTGCATGATAATTCTGCACAGAGGTGGGTTTGCTGGACGTTCACATGTGCACATATATCACGATATGATTGGTCCATAGTGTTCCCCCGTAGTTCCCTTTTTCTCCCCCTCCTCCCCCCCCCCCGGTCCTTTTTCTCTACTGTTCTCCCTCAGATTGTCATGAGAATTCCCGCCACCCCTACCCCCCCACACACACATTTCTTTTCCTTTTTCTTCTGTAGCTTCCATATATGAGAGAAAATAGGAACCTGGACTTTGTGAGTTTGGGATGTGGCTCGGTAGTTAAGTGCCTCTGGGTTCAATCCCCAGTACAAAACACACACACACACCCACACCACATACACACATACCACACACACACACACCACATACACACACACACACCCCACATGCACACATGCACACACACCCCACACATGACACACACACATACCCCACATGCACACACATACAACCACACACACACACACACCACACACACACCACACACACACACACCACACACACACACACCACACACCCACACACACACCACATACACACACACCCCACATGCACACCCATACAACCACACACACCACACACACACCACACACACACACACCCCACATGCACACACATACAACCACACACACACCACACACACACCACACACACACACCGCACACACACCACACACACACCACACACACACACCGCACACACACACCACACATGCACACATGCACACACACCACACATACACACACACACATACATAATTTTCTTTACCCATTCATCTACCAATAGCCATGTAGGCTGATTCCATAATTTAACTATTGTGACACATACACACCACACATACACACACACACCACACATACACACACACATACCACATACACACAAACACACACACACCATACTATACACACACACACACACACACTATTTTCTTTACCCATTCATCTACTGATAGCCATGTAGGCTGATTCCATAATTTAGCTATTGCGAACTGTGCTGCTACAAACACGAAAATACATGTATTACTATAGTATGGTTTTAATTCTTTAAAGTATCAATCTCCTAAGTATGTATCCTGCTCACCACCTGGCTTCCACTGTGTGCAAATTTCTCCCCGCCGCCCCCCACGTCATGTTCAGATTTATGAGTAGAATATCTGAACTGGAAATATGTGAATCTGATTGACAAAGAGGGTCTTGAGTCACACGCTACCCAGTGTGTGCAGCTGGATAGCAGAGGAGTGGCACTTCAGCCCCAGGACTTGGCCCTGCCCTGACACATGTGAAGTGGATTCTTGCCCCCAGTGCTGTCCTCGTGGCTCTTGGCTACTGTGGTGCTAGCACTTGCCACTTGCCACATCAGGCTACAACTGTGTGCTCCTGAGCCTCTCTTCTCCCTGGTCTGGAGCAGGAGTGTTCCTAGGACTGAACACGAAGTAAGTGCTCCATTAGTGCTCGCTGATTGAGTGAATGAATGACTTAAGGTTAACATACTTCAAGCTCAAGCTGACCTATCATTTGCTTTCACTTCCTTTGACATACTTGCTCCTGGGCTCAACCCCAGGTTCTGCAGCCCTTTCAAGGCAGTGTATTTAATTGTCTATTCTTCATACCACGGTGGGTTTTTTTATCCATATGTCCTAGCAAATCATCTAGGTTAGAAGTCCTCAGTGAGTTTGCACTGATGTGACTTAGAAAGGCCTGAGTGGTGTATAAACTACTCCTAACAGCTCAGGAGTAGGGCTGGGCAAGGCGGGAGCTCTAGGAGGTCTCGTCCATGCTCCTTATGTTGCGCCCTGCAGGGGCCAACGCTGATTCCTGGTGGCCCTCCGGGGTAGGTGGGAGCAATGTCACCTATGCTTAAAGTAGCCAATGGAAGAAGAGACCTTGCTAAAGGAAATTTTGGAAGGGCTGTGGTGTTCGGAGAGGAAACAGCCTCAGGGAAAGAATGGCTGCTACATAGCCATTCTTTGGTTTTCTAAAAAATTAAATTCTTTAAGTTTAGGTGATCGTATATTTACATGCAGTTATAAGGAGTACTACAGAGAGATCTGGGTGACTTCTATCTCGTTTCCTTCAGTGGTAACATCTTAAGAAGCTAGAGCCCAGAATCACAGCCAGGACACTGACACTGGTTACCTTGGCATCACCCCAGGGCCTGCATGTTATCCTTCTAAGCTCCACCTCCTTCCTACCTACTATCTTCTTAATCCCTGGCTCCCTCTTATTTGTTCTCCATAATTTACTCATTTCGAGTGTGTTACAGATTAGACTCACACTGTAAGCAACCTTTTAGAACTGGCTCCTTTTTTTTCTCACTAACATCACTCTGGAAATTCATCCGGGCTGTTGCTTATGTGAATTTTATTCATCACACTTCTTTTTTATTGCTGAGCAGTATTCCACAGCATAGATGTACCACAGTTTGTTTAACCATTCATCTATTGAAGGACATCTGAGTGGTTTCCATTTGGAGTTTC